>NW_024609835.1:21295107-22495107 GCF_016920785.2 Ixodes scapularis
TCCAAGTGTTGTACGGGAAAGTCGACGCACGAGGTTTTTTTTAGAGTGAAGTGTTATTTTTTGCGATATCCACTGCAAAAAGGCAATTTCAGCACGGTCGCATTGTTATTGCTTATGATAGCCAAAAAAAGTCACTTTGCAGCACGAAATTTTTTGTGTGATAATTCCTAACATTCTAACGTCTTTTTTTATCTGTATGAGCTACCAGAAAATCTTTATAAAATTACTATTTTTATATCTATTGTATTGTGTCATGGCAAATAAATCATGTTTTTACTTTTAAAGATTGCTACTGTTTTATTTTTCATATTGATTTCGTTTCTCAAACATAATATACCGATCAATTTTCAATTCTGCTACGCAGCATAGAATAACTTTGGCTAAACAATATCAGCGAAAGTGCGCGAATTGAATCACTGCACTGCAGCATGTCAGCTGACAGTCAAAACACGAAGGAGCAGAAAATCTACAATAAAATCAAAGATAACCTAAAGCCGGGGTCACACTGCTTATACATCATACAAAATACCCTGTGCAGACATGTTCCGAAACGAGTCACCGCGACATCCGTGCTTCGAATGTCATGTAACAAAGCTACCTCGTGAATTGGTTTCCTCGTGGCGTACGAGGCACGGATGACGGGGTGACTCGTTTTGGAACATGTCTGCACAGGGTATTTTGTATGATGTAAAAGCAATGCGACCCCGCCTTACCGCTCATTCACACTGGAAGCGGATCCGCGTTCGCAAAACGGTTGTGAACGCGGTTGTATAAAGACCCAGTACAATTGCACGCGCACTTGATGTCATCGAGTGCGCGTGCAATTGTACTGGATCTTCATACAACCGCGTTCGCAACCGCTTTGCGAACGCGGATCCGCTTCCGGTGTGAATGAGCGGTTAAGGGGGACTATATACCCCTGCATTTTAAGCGGGCCACCGTCCCTCCAAATTTAAGGGGGAAAATATCTCAAAAATGTCCCTCTTACTCAGTGGGACTGACCTCGAATTTAAGGGAGACGCCTTATCGCTTACTTTAAGAGGGGTGGTGTCTCACTTAATTAAGAGGGAGCATACCCATGTAATATTAAGAGGTCTGTCGCCCCCCTTAAAGTTAAGTGGGAAAAAATCGAAGAAATGTCCCTCTTACTAAGTGGGACCGGGCTTAGAGTGTATCCTTTTACGTCACTTCCGCATGTTACTTCTGATTGGATAGTCACCCCCTCGCTTCGCGCTCGTGAATACTGCAGAACGTAATCGCTCGTTAGTCGCGGATTTCTTGTTTAGCTCGCGACTACTTAGCCATGCTACTAACCTGAAAACGGCGCTAGTTAGTCGCGCCTTGGAATAGTTCGAATCCATCAAGAAGCGTGAAAAGCTCACCGTCACGGGGCTCCTTGCCTTCGTGGGTTTACCATAACTGGCAGAAGCAATCACGCGCAGGCAGAAAAAAATAGCTGGATTGAGCACTCGCTGTGCGTGATTGGTGGACTTCATAGCAGACGCTCAAATACCATGAGCGCCATGAGGATGCTCTTTTGGTGCTGCTTGATCGGCTCCGTAGGACAGTAATGCTGGCGGCGCTCGGACTTAGGGTAAAACGGAGTCTGTAGGACATTGTTTGCTCCATTCCATGGAAACCGCCATGTTTGTTGATGCTGACGCCATGACACAAAAGGGAGGGGGGGGGGGGGGGGGAACGCTTTTCGCAAGACTGTTATTATTTTTTTTTTTTTTTACCTTTCGCACATATTGTAGTGGAAGAATCTCAGAAATGGCTAGTCACGAAGCTCCGAGAACAACACCGACGCCGAGAGTGCCGTCAAAAGCAAAAATCCTGTTTTTGTTTTGTTATGCGCAGTCCCTCTCTTGCTAGCGGTTCGGACACACAATCTACACGGGGAAACTCCGTTTTCTTTTTTTACACTTTTGAGGAGGGGAGGAAAGCGCGCACCCATCTAAAATCGACATTCAACATGGGCGAGGGCACTGCCAGCGTTCCGGGCCGTTTAATGCAGTGGCGCAGAACGTTGTCCCCGATTACAATCGTGGCTAGATGAAGTAAAACTCCAAGCGCTCTAAATAAGCGCGTTCTTTTGAAACCACCGCAGTCATAACTTTATTATCCTAAATAAAATATATGCTTTCGTTCACGTTGTTGCTCACGCCACATGTACTTTCGTCGCTGTTCTGTTTTGACGGTGTGCTATACTGGTGCGTACTCTTTTGTTGTTGTTGGCATTTTGATGCTGTGATAATTTTTTGGCAAGTGCTGTTTTGATGCTTGCTGTTTTTACCGTACTGATTTGCTGAGTGCTCTTTTGTCGCGTGGTATTCTCACGCGTTCCCCCAAAAAAAAGTCCCACTTTGTCATGACTGTTGTGGCTGTCAGAAAAACACACAAAAAAAGAGAAAAATATAATATATTCCCACTTGTCGGCAATGGGAATCGAACCCACACCAGATTGTGGAATTGACGCGCCGGGTACAGTGTACCCGAGGTGAGTTGTTATACTTTATATGTTTTTATTATCAATTCTGAGGTAATTCAAACCTTCACGTGGAGACGCTGTAAATGATAATTGTATAAACTCATGAGCAGTGTCTATCTTAACAAAAATACATTGAATATTTTTAATCTAAGTCCGCTATGGCACGAAGGACAGCAATATTTGGAGATTTCAATTGGACTTGCAGACACAAAGTTTGTTTAGCAGACCGCAACTGCAAATTTTATTTGATCATCGCGATCTTTCAAGTATGGCGTGCGTCGCATTCTTTGCGTACTTTTATATTTTCTAATTAAACAACAACAGCGCCCTAGTGATCTATAATTGCACCATAAAAAAAAAACATTTAAAGGGGACAAACCGGCTATTAAATTTACCTAGCTACGTTTATTATTACATCAATAATGTCCACCTGAAATGAATTCGTCTGACAGCGCACAGATGTGCTGGAATCCAACTGACTCGCATTTTAGTTCTTCGCATTGGTGGCGCATTCACACTTAGAAGTCGGAACAGTCGTTCGCATCATTTTGGTGACCGAGTAAAGGTGGCGGTCGCTGAAGCGACCGGTTTCAAGCATTTGCTCGCCGACCGACCTTTTAGCGCTGTCGTGGAGTCGCCGAACGGCTGAGTCAACTAAGGACGCATAGGATGTGGTGGCGCATGGTAGGTCGTTTTTGTCTGCATTCGGCAATTCGTCAATGCGGTTCTGGTCGCCACTAATAAAGAGGATTCATTTTTTTTTCTACCAAGTGCCACTTCGATTTTAACAAGTGCCCAAAAAATGAGTTGTGTTTGACAGCAAATAAATAAGTGTTGCTTTTGGCTTGGTAGGCATAGGTTCAGTATCCCGCGAGGTCTAGTGAGTGTTTTTACATTTTACCGCCGGGTCGGAACAAGAGTTTTTTTCATCTACGACGAATGCGGCAGATGTGCAGCTCTGCAGCGACGAAAATACGAGATCACTGAAATTGGAACCTGAGATAATGAGGGAAGGACAGTATCGAAGCCGGCTTACGAGAACATTCGAGAAGCGAATCGGCGGTCGCGGGTGGTGTGAACATTATGAGTAGTGACACATCGCTACACTCTAAAAAAGCCAGTGCGTATACTTTCCCGCAGAACACTCACAGAGTCAATCGCCGCAAGTTACGGCGGCAGCTCAGCGAGTGACGATACCGAACCATGCGTTCAGAGCAAAAAACGCTGTCTCAGTTGTGACATCAGGCAGTGCAAAACGTCACACTTGCACTGCTTAATGTCACAACTCAGACACCGCTTTTTTGTCTAAACAAAATTTTCGGCATCGTCATTCGCTGAACTGCCTCTGTAAAGTGCGGTGATTGAATTTCCGAGTGTTGTCGTGAAGTAGACGCAAGGGATTTTTCTATAGTGTAGACGCTCGTGAGATCGCCCCGAGTCACAACTGTAAATGCGGCTTTTAAGATTCATGCACAAATGCTTCTAGCACAATCCCATTGGCAATTTTCTGAATCTGTCGTCCCTACCTTCGTGCTTCTTTGAGGCTCCTTGCAGCGAGATATCGTTGCACCACCATTTGATCTAAACCTTCCCGGTATAAAGCACTGGCGCTCAGTCCGATCAAATACGCCCATACATTTTCGTCATCCCTGAAGTTGAAGTTGGTACTGAAAAGTAAGAGAGAAAAACTTTAGACAGTTTCTTTTTTACTAGGTGTTATTCAATGCTGTTACAAAATATACTAAAACATTTTTTCTTTTTTTTTGGTTAGAAAACAATGCTATTTTTGCTCCTTTTGATTGATTTCAATCCTTTAATTTGAATGAACTGATGCAAGCAGATCTTTGAATACTTCTTACGTCCTGAAATTTCTTTGTTCTACCAGTGATCAGATTTCAGTGCTCCATCATTTCGTATTCCACACAGCTGAAGGAACCGTTTTCCCAGAGTGATACACCCTCAGAACGAATTCGGTATTCACTATACATCGCTTCACCCGAAGTCCATACAAAGCCTACGCTGCGAGCTGAACGGACACCATCACGCTCGTCATTTCTGCGCGTGTTCTATAATCGTTGAAGCAACTATAAACAGAAAAGGCCCAGTGACTTGATCTTTTAACGCTGCTTCAATTTCCTCATTAGCTCGTAGCGTCGGCTGCGCCTAGACTTGAGCTGAAGCGAAGTGTACGCCCTGTGCGCCTTGGGAAACTAATAATCCATTGACGTCAATATTGAACCGTGTGATCAGTATCATAACACTTCTGTTTGGGTTGTGAACGGACAGCATTCAAAAGTGCGGCCTCAACGGGCGCTCCCTATATCACACTTCACTTTCAGATCAAGGGCGTAGCCGAGGGGGGGGGGGGTGTATAGGGCTTCAGCCTCCCCCGAAATCCAGCCGAAGCTATAACATACATGCAGCTTGACCCCCATTTCCCCCTCTCCACACCCTAACTCGTGGACATCACAGCCACATCAACCCCCCCCCCCCCCCGAAAAATATTCCTAATTACACCACTGGTTTAAATGGATCACAGAATACGATACAATCCATCGGAACTCATTTGAAAGCATGTGAGTGTCTCATGACGATCAGGAGAAGCACAGCGCCGCGCGGGTCACGTTGCCCCTCCATACTTTCATAGCGCTAGTTTAAATGGTAAGTCTCGTAGCATCCGCTGCGGTCCGTAGTCACCCTTTGTTATGCCAGATAGCATTAAAACAATGCCACGGAAGGCTATTTTGATACCATTGTTTGGCAGCATGCGTTTAGAGCATCTTTGATATCAAGCAAAAACAGAACTTCCTGCGATTATTTGTTAGGATTTAAATCTCGTTACGTTTCACAATGAATGCTTAAATAACCTGCCTATTTGTATTTTATGGATTTCATCAATTATTTTATAAAAACGAGTACGTCATGTCTCTAGATTCAGATATTTTTGTTTCTCCCAGTAGTAAGTAGATAGCCCATTCTACGAAAAGTAGGCAAACGAAGGTTTGGGTGTTATTTTCGTGATTGATCGCTGCTCACGCCTGCGCCAAATCACATTACACTAACAGACGGTATTTGGTATGACTTTAAAAGAACTTCGAAACGAAGTCTGGTAACGGAATACGAATAAGCATTCTATGGAATATGAGCTATTGCGCAGGCGAGCTGGGGATGCATAGATGATTAACAAAAAGACACCGAAGACACGGCACCCACAAAAAATAGGGACACGAAAACAACTCCTATATTGCCCGTGATTATCGTGTAGGAGCATCAAATGATCATCTATTTGACGCATTGTGTCCCGCAGCTGCAATTGGTAGCAGCAGGCATTTTTCCTCTTCTCCTTTTTTTTCTGCTTCTGATGCTCACAAGGTCCGACGAAGCAAATTATTCGGCACTAAGCGATAATTATGTTCTGTTTTGCTCTATTAAAAGGCAGGACAATCCGGTTGAAGGAAAGAATATGTAGTTGTAAAGGTAAAGACGCATTAGTTAAGTTGATACCTTTCGGAAAAGAACCAGCGCGTGAAATCTAACACTAATGTTTGTTCCACGCGTTCTTTATAGAACACTTTAATTTACGTCCTTCAAGTATTTAATTTCAGTGCATAATTATACAAATTAGAAACACGGGTTTGTGGCTATGTGGTGCTTCTCTGTACAGATTACGTCGAAATTCAATAGCACTGCTTAACACGAGAAGCCCACCTTGGTTCTCTATCCCTAGTCAAACATCCCTCTCTCTACTCTGGCGTACTCAGCACGTCGCTATTTCTGTTCAGCTATCCCTGTTTTAGTCCGCTCCTTCCTCTTGAGAGGCATTGTGAAGTCAGCGCCCAATTCAGCGAGCTTCCCCTACCGCGGTCCACACATGCGTCGAGAAAAGGAGAGTGGAGTGGCACGAGCACCCCTGCCTCTCTCGCGTTCAAAGGTATGAATTCACATAAACACATTTTCTGCTTTCAGTTTGCAATTGCCACAAATACATGTTCATGTTTCACAAACGAGTTCTTTATTAATTAATACTACGCAGTACCAGCTATAATGATTCTGCGCTCTATGATATGTTTGTAAGTATAAATAAGTTGAAAAGAAAAACAATGCATACTCCCAGATATAGTCCTTGATGTTCATTTCTTTGAAAGGTCGAAGTCGCACTTCGGTGCTGTAAGAGTCATAAATGACCTTGCCAACGACAGTGATGGGAGCCATTAAGACGACAAGCGCTTGTACGCAATCCGTCCACACCACAGCTCGAAGCCCGCCCTAGGGGAACGCAAGTTAGAGATTAGTATTGAAAAAAAGACGGAGGGCAAATCATAAGCTCGAGTGCATGCAATCTCCAAAGACCACCGGCAAATAATTTAGCACAATATACTTGAAAGCCAGATTTTTTTTTTTGGGTGTTTCAGTCATTGGACGAGTGATCAGTAGCAAGATGCAAGCGTAGTCCTCTTTCAATGGTAAGATTGGTCGACACCAATTCGGAACATACTTTATCTCAAACAGCGAACGTGCGACGCCTCCCAAACGTCTAATTATCTAAGTTGAATAAATAAAACTATGGGGCTGGTCTTCCGACTAAATCGTGGAAGAGTGTAGATGCAGAAAACACCGAAATGAGCGCTTTTACATGTGGACATTTCTTTCTTGATTACCTTCAAGATAATAGCACGTGAAGGCTTCTAAAGAATTCCCTCATAATTGCAGAGTGTTGGTCTTATTTGAAGAAATAGAAACATATCAAATACATTTCGAAAACATTGGTGCCTTCCTATCTCTTTTTCTTCCCTCTTAGAGCGCAGCTCGTAGGCGCCCATTTGCGGGTTTAGCGGTGTCGTCGTCGCCGTCGGCGATCCACGTGACGTCAAATGTGACGTTACGAGGGGCACGAGGCTCAGGAGTAACGTCATGAGGGTCACGAGGGTTACAAGTGACGTCACGAGGGTCACGAGTGGCGTCACATGGGCATACCCTCCACTCCCCTTTTCCTCGTCAAGACTGCGCTCTTGAAGAGGAGGAGGGGAGTGGAGGCATTACAGAGAATTGTAAACGCCATTCATTTTTTGTCTGTAGACTATGATATGTTCATTCCTTTGCTGCAATGAATGGTAACCTAGAGCTCGCTGTAACTTAGATGCCCGGACAAACGAAACTACAGTAGATACCCTCCGACGGGGTTGTCATGAAGTTGGGATTTTTATTTGGTAGTGTCGAACCATTAAAAACTTTTTGTGCGGTATTTAGCGGTACTCTAACAAGCGCTTTAAGAAAACAAATTAAGAATTGCTGTTCTTTTTTTCTAAAAGTAACTGTGAATTGTATATTTGTACAGTGTGATTTCAACAGCAATATATAGCTTGACATGTTTTCATTGCAGCTGCTCCACTAAACTCCTTCTCATCGTCATTAGTCGCCATATATGCGTGAGCGAAGAAGTCCTACCTTCCGCATTATACACATACGAATTTATGATCTGTGGAGAAATTAAGCTGCTCGCGCTGTTTCCTAAACTGCTGATGGAGGCCGAGTGCTTGTGCTGGGCCGGATTGCTGAGCTATTAAACAACTGTTAAGTTCTGAAGCAGAAGGATATCTTAAGATCTATTTCCACAAACTATTTTTCTTTTTATATTTCTTTACGATAATTTAAAATTATTATACCGAAACCGAAATGGCGGCTTCCATCGGTCTCTACACAAATCCTCCTAAAAATATAGTTTTCCTTAAAGATTAGTTTGAAGAATGTTTGATGGGAGTGTGTAAAGCAAGTGTATAATGGAAGTGTAACTTTAATACTTCGCTAAAGTTTACGGGAAAATTAAAAAAAAGAGAGAGTGAAACAAAAAAAATGAAAGCCGTTTACGACTCACTGGGACGCCGAATTAGAGCGCAGCTCTTGAGGAGGAGGAGGGAAGGGTACTTAAGGGAGGCTTTAACCCTCTTCCCTCTTGCTCACCTTCTCATCCTGTCTGCTGCTCCTCTCTTCGAGCGGCATCGCCGTCGCCTCACGAGGGTCATGTGACCTCACGGGGGTCACGTGATCTTTCGGGCCTCATGTGACGTCACGGTGGCCCTCCCCCCGAGGGGCCTCACTTAACCACCTGTCCCTTCTCCCCTAAGGGGTGTCACGTGACCTCCCTGACCCCCCTGAGGGGGGTCGCGCGACCCCGCGTGGACGTTTGGGCCCCGTGCCGAAACATCACCATGCCAAACCGTCGCCGCGCCTACGCCGACGGCGACGGCGACGCCGCTTAAACCGGAAACGGGCGCCTGAGACCTGAGCTCTAAAAAATAGCAAGAAAGAAAGAAATAAAAAATAGAGATGAAGGCTGTGGTGAGACTGACAGCCTTAAGAATATGAAAGCCGTTTACAACTCCCTGTAACGCCGAATTAGAGCGCAGCTCTTGAGGAGGAAAACGTGGGAAGGATACTGAAGGGAGAGTATAGTCCTCTTCCCTCGTCCTCACCTCCTCATCGTGCTCCTCCTCACTCCGAGCGGCGTCGGCGTAACCGTGAGGTCACGTGACCCTCGTGACGTGGCGTGACCCTCGTGACCTCACGGGAGTCACGTGACTTCACGGAATCACGTGATCTCATGGAGGTCGCATGACGTCACGGGGGTCAAGTGATCCCCTTGACCCCCCCCCCCCCCCCCCCCCCCGAGGGGTATAACGAGGCTCCCCTGACCGACTGCCCCCCTGAGTTGTGTCACGTGACCCCCTTGACCCCCCGAGGGGTGTCACGAGCCCCCCCCCCCCCCGCGAGCGGTGTCACGTGACCCCCCGGATCCCCCCGAGAGGGGTCACGTGACCTTGCGCGGACGTTTCGGCACGTTGCGGAAACGTCACCATGCCGAAACGTCACCACGGTTACGCCGACGGCGACGGCGTAACCGTGGTTTGCGGAGCGCAGCTCTTAGGCTCCGGAAACCGGAGCGTAAGAGCTGCGCTCAAAAAAGGCGCCGGCTACTCCATAACTTGAAATTGAAAGGAATAAATATAATTGATACAGCCACGCGCTTGCGTAGTCGAATAAAATAATCGTATATATAAAAAAAAAAACGGAAGTTTAGTTGTGTTGGCAGCGCGGTAGGCTAACTCGCAAGTGGTTCGGGCTCGATTCCCGGCACACAATGTCCTTTTGCCTACGTTATTAAGTCGAAGATTTGAGAAGGTTGGAGAGCCGTATAGCTTGTTCATGTTTAGAACGGAGCTGTCGGCGTTCATGTTTAGAGGGAAGCTCTCGGCGTTCTTGGAGGCTGTTTACGTTGTCGGCCTACGGCTACTTCACCTCCATGGATTGTCGATCTTAGTTCTTCAGGCGAGGCAGGGTGGACAGGCTCACAGCGGGACCTGCGTCGTTGCGATGCTCCACGGCGGGATGACAGCGAACGGGAACCGCCACGGGTAGGCGGTCCCGGAGATGGCGATCGGCCGAAGTATTCGTCAATGTCGTGATGTCGCTCGCCGTACCTTGGGCGTGTGTCGCTCAGCTGGAAACTTCGGAGCCCACGCTGGTGGTAGTGGCAGCGGCAATAGACATGGCCAGCCTCTCCACAGTGGAAGCTTATTGGACGCCGGTCTGCAGCCCTGCACACGTCGGTCTTTTGAGGCCGACTTGGCTCCTCGTGGGGAGTGTACTGTGGCGAAGGGGCCTATCGTTGAGGTGCCACCGATTACTGACGTGAAAGCGGGTTACGAGCTATGCCACCGTAGCTCAGGGCCGGTGATTCCTGAGCGATGTTGAAGAGAACCTCCGGCCTGGAGCGTGTGCTGAACTTCTTCCCTGAGAACCTCGGCGATAGAGGTTGGAGCTTGGCTTGCGGCAGCAGGTAGGAGTTTCTCAAGGTCCTCCCGGACGACGCCGAGGATGATCTTTTGGCCCTTTCAGATATTGTTGTTCACTCCCCTCATCAAGTCACAGTTTTTTTTTTCTTTCATAAGCGTTTGGGTAGGCGCGGTTCATCAGGCGGAGAACGTCTTCGACCAAACTTGTGACGCTCTCGTTCGGCACTTGGCATATGGATAGCAAATTTTTTCGGCCCGCTGACGTCACTGCAGGCTGTGAAAGGTGCGTCGAACACGGCTTGCAAGTCTTTCCACGACGAAATTGAATCTTCAGTGTTTTCGAACCAGACGCGCTCCGTGCCTTCCAGAGCGAAGTAGACATTTCGTGGGATTTGCTCAGGCCTCTATCTGTTAAACAGGACGAAGCGCTCGTACTGGCTCAACCAGTCGTCCACATCTTCATAAAGATTCACATGGAAAGTCTCCGGCATCCCTGGCGGGGCCTGCACGTAGACGATGAACGTCGGTGGCGTTCCTTCTTGCTGCGACATGGAGTTCACCATGGCCGCAGTTCTCGTTGGCTTGGCCGATAGAACGTTGAATTCTGGAGGCAGGCCTTGGGTACGATGTCTGGTACGGGTTTCGGGCTCATTGGTGGGTATTAACTCTCCCGGGCTTGGAAACGATCGAGCAGACAGATTTTTTTGGGGTACGTTTCACGGGCATGGAAGGCGGTAGCCCGCACCTCTACCAAAATTTTCACACATGACAATTGATGAGGCAACGACACACTAAAGCAAGCTAAACGTTTAATTGGGCGAACCTGTTACCAAACAATATAATATTGGAAGGATTGTAACAGGTGTTGATGGCGGCGTGAAGGCAGGACCGAACACATGCCAAAGCTTGATGACTCCGTACGGCGCGGTGCAGCTTCTTTTGAACCTGTCCTAGGAGCCAAGAATATTGTGCCCCAATCCTTTTCGAACAACACATTCTGAACATGAAGGAGCTACACGGCTTTCCATTTTTTTTCAAATCTTCGATTTAGATAAAGAGGATAAATGGGCATGGAGTGCCGGGAATCGAACTCCAGCCACCTGCGTGGGAGACCAGCGTGTTGCCGACACGGCTACGTAAGCGCGCGGCAATATAAGAGTGGAGAAGGAATGAGAAAGGAGCGATTCGCAGGTGCAACGAAGTCCCAGTGGCCCAAACACAAAGCGGGTGGCCATACGATATCGAAAATTGATACGGTACAACAAAGAAATTTTAATGGGTGCATAATTATACACCAATTTATGTTTCGCCGCTTAATTAGAGGACACCGCGCAACTTAAAAATTTAGCGGATAGTGGACATGTGACTTCTTCAGCGAGGCGATGATCGCTTGACGTCACTGACGCCACAGCGTGGGCAGCTGAGACGTCTGCGTCATCATGTGACCCTTACTCGTACCAACCCCGTAAACGCATTAGGTACTCTATGTACGACAGTCCCAGTACATACGACATTTGTTATTAAATATGTGTTAAGTATATGTCTTTTTACAGAAACATAATTAAAAGAAAGAATAAAAATTGCTAGCTGAATGCCGTCTTTTTTTTTTCTACGATAAGAAAATACACCGACATCAAAGCCTTTCGTGATGTGTTGTCAGTTTGTCTTCAAAGTCCCTATTTCGTCATTGTAAATTAGAAACCAACACGCTGAACCATTTACATGAAGGCCGTTTTCGCTAGGTCTTTTTTGAGTTCGGTGGACATTAGCTCAGGAAATAATCGTCATGATAGAGTGGCTAATTAACAGAACTGTTTACTTAACTTATTAATGATTGCTTTTACTTATCGTGTTGCAATTACATAATTAACGGCATATCGATTAAAGACCAGACCATTTAAAATAATTTGCAAAAGTCTATTAGTGTTCGATATAATTATGAATCAATTTTCACGTTTTTGACCCTGATTTCAAAAGTGCGCTAATAAACGCGCAGCGAGTGCGCCAACAGCCCTGCCCACAGTGAAGCTTGAACGAGTGACTTAATCACTTTTCTCAATGTCATTGCAGGCGCTTTTTGAGCGCACTTTGTGCGCATCATTGCGGCGCGCAATTTTTAAACGGACATATTTGGGATCTCTAGGATTAAAAATATCTTAATTTGTTTTCGTTCTACTTTCATTTTTTTCTCTGTAGCGACCACACCAGATGTTACGGTCTCTAGAACGGCACCCGCTTGACAATCGCAACCAAGTGCGCACGTGTCTGACATGTGGTAAAGAGAGCACGTGTACGGCCTTGAGCAGCACTCAACGCACGTGCGGAAGTGCGGGCACTGGCTGTACTGACATCACTTAGTGGCATGAGCTGCTACAGAAAGTAAGGATTCACCAATGATGCCGGCAGAGATTCGCCGGCTGAAACTTACTTGGACCCCGAATTAAGACCATTCAGCAGCCGCAATAAAATGTTGTCTTTTATCAGAATAATTGAATGGAAGATATAAATGTATATCTAATTAATTTTTCTGTCAAATTGGAGATTACCGAAAATCTACTGTTTTCAACTAAAGGGTCTCTAACGCACAAACTATTCAAGCGTCAAAATTTAGCACAAATGAGGCAAACCCGCCATGACGAGCTCATTGTACAATTTTTATTCGTGATAAAAGTTTAAATCTTGTGTACCTCATTTATACAGAAACGTTTAAAAAAAACGCGTCACTCCCTGAAACGTAACAAAATTACATTCCTAATGACATTCGATAAATATTGTGTATTTCTCGTTCGCGAACCGAATACCTTCATCGGAAGTCCCACCACCCGTCAATAATCCAGAGGCTTTAGAAGAGAAGGCCCAGTAATTACGTTAGTCTTATGAAAATATTAGATTCGTCTTTCGTAGTACAGCTACGCAATCGTTTTTCACATAAATGAATTATAAACAACGGTAAGAGGTATATCGCCATTGTAACTCCAGTAAAAGCAATAGCACTCATGTTCCCATTATATTTTAACTTCCAATATCTAACATATATTCCAATAAGAAGTGTTGAATATCTATGCTTAATAAAATATAGTTGAAACATCATATTCATGCAAAATGGAAGCATACATTTTATACTACTAAAAATACTTGAATATGCTAAGACTATGCCAATTTAATCATGTGATTTTGTAAAAACAAAATAAAACTGGCGGAGGTGATCGTAAAAAGGACTGCACGCCTTTAGCCAAAAATAAATGCCAATTAAGTCTTATTATGCAGTGATAGCTTAATCCAACCGGGAGCGTAAGTTTGAATAAATATATGAACGTGCGAAAATACAACTTTCGGAAGTTCATGAATATTTACCATTGCTATAAGCTGAATCTCAATTTGTTCTCCTTTTTAAAAAAGTATTTTTTTTATTGTTTGCGTAAAATCTTTTTCATTGATGTACACGGTATCGTGACGTAGCAACGAAAATGAAGTTAATTTTTGAGAATACTACCGCACTTTAACAAATGCCTGATGCCATGTGACCCATTTAGACAACGGTCTTAAAGATTGCGATGAAAGTGCTGCAACTAACCCAACTCCAAACAGAAAGGGTTCTTACCAGTGCAGTGTAGATGGTCGCCATAACTCCGATTGCCACACTCGTCCACACAATAGGGAATGAAAATACTGAAAACAAAACATAGGTGTTCCTTCTAGGTAATCCAGTTTAATTGCCAGTAAGTAACTAAGACACATCAAGCGCCTCTAGCAGAGGATATGTCTATCTTCTTTACACGAATTAGATTTTGTACGCTGTTATCGCGGATTATGTCTACACATTTTTCTATTTTTTTTTATTTTATTAATTTTTTATGTCGTCGGGTGTCAGAGTTTGTGCAGTGTAGATCATTGCGTTTTTTCGCCGAGTACTAGAATGTGTTTGTATTGTATCTCATTTCCTTAACAATATACATTGTTATACTTTCCTTGAATGTAAGTTTTTTGTGTTTTATGTTGTTGCATATCACTCCCGTAACAAGATACACAATATACTTTCCTTCAATGTTAGTTTTTTTGTGTGGCTATCTGCAGTTAACTTACGCTTTATGCATGTTTCCATCCTCTGGCTCTACTGGCCAGTGTCACCTACAAGCGGTATATGTTTGAATATATATATTGATATAAACCTTATCCTTATTATCTTTCTTGTCGGCGCATTCAGAAGTCGCATATTACGGACTGACCGTAATGCATACCAGAAATGTACTCGTCATTGGTCTTTCTTTCAATCAAATTAGACAAAAAAGGTTGCTAAGTTTAATTCTCCAATGCTATTGTTTTTTCAGTGACAATCTGGTTAACATAATTTACAATCGAAACGGCATAATCACTGAGGCGAAACACCGCCCGCGATTCTTACAATTTGAGTTGATTAAAGGGAGGCAAATGTATGCTGGTCTCAGCGCATATCGTGCGGTATACGTGCAAGATGTTATTTGTGTAAAGGATGCTCCAGTAGCACTATATGCGGAAAGAGTGTCAAGGCTTCATCAAAATCCTCAATGTCTGCATGTAAATGATCCAATCATATATACTTACATAAACAATTTAATTAATGGGAAGGATTTATGTCCATCAACGCCACATTGCCCTAAATGCTTTCCCCGATTCGGCTTGAAATCGCTAGCGTAACAAGACGACAACCCGCGACTACAGAAGATGGTGACCTCAAAACTAAAACTGAGGATGAGCTGGTTCATTTAAGTTATTTATACATTTAGGAACAAAACATGAACAAATGATCATTCAAGACTTTGTGTCTGTTCCCCCATTTGTCCTCTTCTTAAATGTATAAGAACTAGACTAATAAAAAGGTTTGTTTGTTCATTTTCGATTGGCTTTTGACGCAGGAGAGACCCGTCCTTGCCATATATAACGTTTCATTAGCATACATTCAGGGACTTTTATGACTGAAAATTAAAGGCGCTATCTTCGAATGCATGCAACGTTCAGTTTATGCCGCATACGGTCTTAGCTTAAGTGGGATAAGAAATAATACGACCTTCGTAAAGCGGCCCATGTTAAAGTCCATTTCAATACAACTATTTAGAAAGTCCATTCATAACCAACATCACAATAGCAGTTCATGTGATTTGTATAATATTTCGAGCAATGGGGGGCCTAACAAAGTTTAGAAACACCTACCTGTAGCCACGGCGATAGATGCTGAGAATATGGCTGCTGCCCCAACGGTTTGCTGGAAATAAATCCGTTTCCATTTTTCAGCAAAATGAGTTTTTTTTTTTTTTTTTTTAAATAAAAGAAACGTTTTGTTAAGTCAAAGCAGCTCGCTACCAGTTCCTAAAACACACAGTATCTGCTAAATGTCGAAGACTGAAATTCGTAGAGGAACACTATATGCCCAAGTGACCAAGTAACTCTTTATCTTGAGAATTAGCAAAACGTTTGCCATGCTATAGTTATACATTGTGTTTCTCAATATTCGGGCCCCTTCGTTACTACGAAAAGTATATTACACAAAAAAAGGGTTTATGCCTCATTGGTTTCTGCCAAAGGAAGCATTTAGGAAAAAAAATGATTACTCGGTATAATTCTTTTATGAATTATTTCCTAGGAGTAAACTTTTTATTTAGGAAATTTCAAGGTATGAATCCAATCAGATAATTCCTGGCCATCAACAAAAACCAGCAAATCAACTCATTTTAAAAACATATATGACACGTCCGGCATCTTTCGGCATCTCGGAAAACACCTGAATTTGAGGTTTCTAGTTATCGGTTTCCTCTGTGAGCGTAACCTTGCGCCACTACTCCTAACCCCTCGTGGCCGAGGCGAGCAACGCAGGGGCGCCGCGCTTTCTCTACGAGCATGACGAGGCGGCAGCGGTGCGTCTCGGCCACCAGGGGTGGGGAGCGGGATTACTGGAGCAAAGAGGAGCTCCGCTTGGAAACCAGAACTTGGGAACGCGATTAATTAATTTTTTTGACCGCTCTAAAATACTGTACGTGACATATGCGTTGCTAAAATAAGTTTATTGACTATTTTTTGAGGATGCTTAGGAAGTCTATAATTGAAATCATACCTTTAGACGCACGCATTAAAACGCTGATTACTCAAAAGTAATAAATAAACTACCGAGTGTTATTAATTACTCAAAAGTAATGAATAAACTACCGAGTGTTATTAATTACTCAAAAGTAATGAATAAACTACCGAGTGTTATTAATTACTCAAAAGTAATGAATAAACTACCGTATACCTAGTGTTATTAATTTTCACCAATTCGCCATTTGACAAAAACAAATTCAACATTTCACTCATCTCGGGGTGACGTGCACCACTTGCATTAAATATTTGGCCTGCGTTTCAAGAAACACCATGTAGGATTTCTTCGAGCATTCTATAGCACCTAATATTTTACGAATTTTGGTGTAACTTTTTATTTATTAAAAACAACGCGCGACAAATAGGGTGATAAGTTCTAATCGATTCAGTGATGGAGGCCTCAGAGATGTAAACTATATTAGCATAACTTATTTTTATTTAAACGCAATCCACGGATAAGTATTTTAGAGCTTTTTTTAATGGCCCCTGAGAAGAAAAAATATGTTTTTTTTTTTTTAAACAGTTAGGTTGGGACAAGCGTGTCAAAAAATTTATTTTACGCGAAGAAAACATTTTTTAGAGCAATTTTTACGGCGCAAGACGAGATTTAGTCGGCAGTCACCTCCTTTCCACCTCTTTTCTCTCGTGGCATTTCGGACGCTTGGTGGAGGAGAGGTGGATCGGCTTCGCCTTCACGTTGAGGCGGAAAGCGCGAATGACCACGTCGGTGAGCGAATGGCCATCCCGTGACGTCATGGACTTTGCGCGCACAATTTCAAATAAATATCTCGCAGTCAATATAACTTAAAACAAAAAAAAATCTCGTACATTTTTTTTTTACACGCGTGTCCCAGTCAGGATGTGTAAAAAAACGTTTTTTTTTTTTTTCTTTTCAGGGGTTCTTTAAGTAAGGAAACATAATAAATGAAAACACGTAGTAAACCATCTCAAATTTCTGAAGTGATGTACGAGACACATCTTGACGCCTATGATATAGGACTGCATAGTAGGATCATAACATACGTTTTCGGCAGTTCTTCTACAGAAATAAAAAAAAAACACGCGTTGCAGAACCCTTGCAAATTGTTGTTGTTCGCCAATACTCAAAACCTGCTTTACTCTCAAATGCCGTGATTCTACCATTTTCCAGTATTCTAAGCAATACGAAGGCCTTCAGCACCAATAAATAAGGGCGGATGATAATTAAAAAAGCATTAGAGGCACGATCACCTGCCTTAGGTTTCCTACAAATTAATAATAACAAAAAATAATGCACGAATGTGTTTGTTTGTCTTTGTATAATAATAATTTTCGAGTGGTGTCCTGAAATTCGGAAGACCACTCTTTGACTCGACGTATTGACTTACAAGAGAAAAGCTGTCTCCAATAATAACACTTCTAAACAGAGAATTATTACATAATATCTAGGACACAAAACACGGTGATATATAGAAGCTAATAAAGTACTTCAGTCCATAGCGAGGAATTGCGAGACCTCAGTGAATCCTAGCTATATTGTAATATTAACAAAATGGTGCTCATTCTAAACGTCTACAGCAGCTGGTCAAGCACCAGATGTTAAGCAATATATAATAAGCAGACTGAAAATAGCGGCACTATATGCATTATATTTTGTGACCACTTTCTAAAACACAGGATAGTCTAGAGTTTTCAGGAACAACATAAAACACCTTACACTTAGAAACATGTAGAAGAAACAAATCACAAGTCCAGTCCTGTTCCCATACCTCATGCGTAGATACTGAAAAGATTGGAGAAAATAAGCGACAATTAAACCGCGTCACCATAAATTATTTAATGAGACGTTTCCTGGAAATAACGATTCAAACAAAACAAAAAATGCGCAGCGCTTACTGAGACAGCGGCTAATTAGAGAAATGCTGCTTCTTCCATTTTACGTTTGTGCTATCTCCGTCTCACACTTCAAGCACGCAATACATTGTCAATGTCACCAAGTCGTCAATGTAACTTGATGCGCTCAGAACTCCAGAGATCGGTATTCCATTAGTCATGTCAAACACATGTGCAACATCGCTCGTTCATTGCTTCAAACACGTAAACACTGAGCAAATTTATCATGTGGAGTGTTACCTCGTCTGTGTGAGAACTGGAGTATCGCACAATTTATCCTCGTAAAATATATTTTTTACGTCTTTTTCTGGTTGTTAATACTCCGGAGGATATCGAAAGTGCCAGAAGCCGGCCGGTCGCAACTCCAGACCTTAACATCTGTGTATCTCCCTGAGTTCCGGTGCATTTTAAGCGATTCACTACTTACTAACTTACCTTTGTTTGTGTAGTTTGCTATAATTTGTATACGTGTGTCTCAAGTTTGGTTATTTATGTGTGCACCAATTTAAACATAATATTAATAGTAATAATAATAATAATAATAATAATAATAATATATTTATTAGTATTTTCATTAATATTAATATTAATAATATTATTATTATTGAAAATACCTTTGCAAAGAAGCGGGAATACTCTAATCCCATCAGAGTCTCCAGATCTGAAGACATCGATCAGATTGTCTAATCATTGACCGCTTTAATCACTGACTCTTTTATTTGGCTTGTATGAATGACTGTCCCCCTTTGTTCGATCTTTCTTCTCTTCTTAATTTATTTCCACCCGGAAACAACAACCTCATGATCGTATATGTTAATATTAGGAGCCTCAGGGAATACAGGGACGAGTTTCAAGTTTTTACTTTTGGGAACCACGTGTTTCCCGTCTCCCTATCTAGGCCTAGCACGAGCAGGCCGAGGGAACAGCTATGGCGGCGGCTTCCCGGGTACGAAGTGAGCCCGCATTCCTAGAAGGCGGTTTTTCCCTCCCCCTTTTTAGGTGACTGTGCCTCCGGCGCACCCTTGGGAATGACTGTGGACGCGACCCATTCGCCGGCTAAGCCACACCAACTACTTCGGGCGTGTCTATTTCCCGTAGGCTAGATAAGCCGACCGCGAACGGTGTCGGGCGCTCACTTTTAGGGGGAGGCTCTGGTCTCGAGCCTTTATCGTTTCGTGCTTCCCCCTCGTCCCACGAGTCTGCTTGGTATGGCAGAGTGGGCCCCCTCCAGGTGAATCTCTCTGATACGACAGCTCCGACACTTTTCAGTTCTTTTCATTTGTCAGTTTTGCCTACGGGCACAGCGCCGTGGCACAGAAACCAATAAACCCACTTCTTAGGAATTCTTGTGTTTCGGAGTGATTCCTCTCCTCGGAGCCCACGGCAGCCTTCGGACGAGCCCGGCCGCAGCAGTCCTCAACATCAAGCTACGGAGTGAGATCTACCTGGGTGTGCAGTAAATTGAGCGGAATCGCACATACTTTAAATATTGGGCACATTGTAGATGTCTTTCTCTTAAATGAGATAAATGTACATAATGTATTTCAGGAACCATTTACATTAAGTTGATTTCAATCATTACTTAACACGCGTGATTTTTCAAGAGAAGGCGGCATAGCAATTTACGTTAAAGACAACTGGCATTGCACCGAGTTGTTCTATTTCACGCGAGCTGAGTATTAGCTATAAATATGTGTAATAGTCGAATCACAGTATCGCTTTTGACATTGTATGGGCCTCCATCAAGGAATGTTCTCAGATTCCTCGATGAGCTTAACCTAAACCTCGATGGCGTCAGCACGAGTGATGTAATCTGTCGTGTGGGTGATTTCAACACCGACATATTAACATCCAGAAAGTCGAAAATTTGCGATAACTTGACACTTCTTATCGACCGTGGTCTTGCCCCATTCATTCAAGCACGTACGAGGGAAAAGTCTCTTAACGGGTTACTTGTTCTTTCCTGCATCGTTCACATCGACATCAGAAATGCTGGGGTGCCAGTTGAATTTACCGTAATGTCACAAAAGCTAGCCGACCATTATTTTGTGGCATGCCATATAGACGGCAGTATCCTACAGAGGATGAAGAAGTAATGTTTTAGGCAAATTACGAATATAGACCATCACGAGCTTGACAAATTACTTGCATCATATGACTTGACTCGCTTATTAAGCACTACGCACACTAACTGCTTACTTGGAGTTAATGCGTTTGCCTATACCCGTTTATAACGAACAGCAGGAAACGCCACCATCAGTTCGATAAGGCAAGTAGTTCGATATAGCAAAAACTAGTCATAATGATCTTCCACAATGCGTTCGTTGTAAGGCGAGAACTTCTTTTTTCTTTCTCATCTCTTCGCTTCCGCCTTGTAACACCGCGCTAGAAATTTTTTTTTTTTTTTTTTTTTTGCATACGTGCAGAGTTTGTCTTTAGCTTATCTCCCCTTCTGAATCACTTCTTTTCGTGGGCAACAATTTTGGAATGAAAAGCTTTTCTTTTTTTTGCTGTGCGTGCGTGCAGGGTATTTTTTAGCTTTCTCCCCCGTCTGATTCGCTTCTCTTCGCTCGATTTTGTTTGCAACTTGAGACTTTAGAATTTTCTTTCTTTCCTACTTTTGTTTGGAGAAAGGAACATGCTAGAAGTCAAATATTCGCGCGTTTTGGAAGCCTTCCCGGGGGGAAAAAGTCGATATAGGCAATAGGTTGTTTGTTATACAAAGTACTCTTTACATGCATTTTATTTAAATTTTTTGTGAGTTCGATATCGACAATAATTCGCTGTACTTGGGTTCGTTCTAAACGGCTTTCACTGTGTTACAGAAAAGAGGACGAACATTATTACTGCAAACAAACGAAGACAGCGACACTTTTGGTTTATATCCATATGCTCTCTCGGCTATAAAACGAAAAGATATATTATGTGCCCGTTTGCGCCGGTCACTTCACGATTAAGAGGAAACATTAGAACACATGAGCGAGAGAAACCGTGTAGCGACTTTCATTGTACGCTCTGCAAAGCGGAAACACTTCCAAAGTAAGCTCTCGACGCACGTTCTGATTATCACAAAACATGGCCTCTTTTGAACGAGGTGAAGGGCAGCAGTGCGCGGTGCCCTATCGATGAAGTTATTAAGAAAAACTTTCTCTCGGATATGACCCTTGTGGCCAACAGTTTCAATAGTCATTTTGGTACCGTGTCTGGCGTATCTTCCGATAGAAATGTTACGTCAGTCACTCTAGAAACATCTTGCTTTAACTCTGCCTATCTCCCAAACATGAGAAAAAAGATCTGCATACGTCGGTATTTAGCTTTCTGTCTCATATAACGCCTGGCGTAAATATTATCAAAATGAACCACCTGCGCCGCAATTTCAGTGCTTTGAAGTATCATCTTCTTCACACATTAAACGCAATCATTTGCAGTTCAGTTTTTCCTAACATTTCAAAATTTCAATCTTCACGCCCCTCTACAAGAATGAAACACGTGATGATGGAAAAAAACTATTGTCCCACTTCTATTCTTGCGTGTTCGGCGTTGGCTCTGGAAAAACATAATTTACAGTCGATGTGCGCCTTTCTTGAGTGGAAATGCCATAATTCTCCTGAACACCACTACTTCATAGCTGGCCGCAGCCCTCAGTCTCTACTAGAGGTTATGTCTGATATCTTACGCACGCCTTTCGACAATAATCAGTTTACATGTGCGGTTTTTTTCGACGTATCAAAAGCGCTTGATTACATCAGCCACCAAATACTCTTGAACAAACTTAACAACTACGGATTTCAAAGTAAATTTTTTTCCGGATTCTAAAGTTTTTGACACACAGATCACAGCATGTAATGATTTGCAACAAAAGAAGTGCCAAAGTATCCCTAAAGTCAGCTGTACCACAAGGGGCGCTCCTGCCTCCCCTGTTACTTAATCTTTACGTCAACAATCTCGCTAAATCAACGTCGGGATGTTCAGTATATCAACACGCAGATGTCACATTGCTATTATCCACTCATATCAGCCTGCGTAGTGCAATAAACATTCTACAAATAAAATTTACGAGAGTCATGAACTGGTTGAAGCCAACCAAATTAGGGTGAATGTGAAAAAGAAAACCTTATTTGTTTCTGCAATCCACACAAGCGGCAGGACATTGACATACCTTTTATAATTCATTCATCCTATTGTCTATCTCGCAGTTGTACACCCATTCCATACGTAAATAGAGTCAAATACTTGGAAATTTCCTTATATAGCTACATCTCGTGGAACACCCACTTAGATTTTCTTGCTAAAAGACTGCAAGGTTTATCGTGTCTTTTATATCAAACAAAAACGATCCTACCGATCTCAGTACGGTCGTTAACGCTCTAGCGTATGGAGTTCTTCGCCATGGAATCACTATATTTGCCAACTACTCAGTACTCTGGAAAACGAAAATTGAAGCCATTCTGAAAAGAAACATGCCCAAAAACGTTGCATATATTCACAGGCAAGTAGAGGATGATGATGTATTTTCTTCTGTGGGCTTTCCGTGTTTTCTACTTCTTGTTCATCGATAGTTAATCCTAAGATATTATTGGGATAGTCCGTTTAAAGCACCTCACTTTATTCAGCACTCTGTAAGACATAGTGAACGCCTTATAATTCCTAGAGTATTCACCAACTATGGAAAGAGTGTTCGTTCATTTAACGTACTTGACATGTTTAACAAATTACCAGACGTTCTAAATAAACTTGACTAACAACGATCCTTAAAAAAACATCTGAAAGAAATGTGATAGAAACAACATGCATTTGGCTTTTCCGAATATGGCTTCAAACTGTTTATGAACCCTTCAAAATTTAGTGATGAATCCACATGTGCATTTTGTATGTCTGTACGTATGTCTATGCTGTAAGTTCTTTATATTTGTATACCCGTGTAAATATGTGTAGATCTCTATATGGGAGGATTATATCTGCCTGGGTACATTTTCGTGTGATATATACTTGTAAACACCTATCCGTGTGTTTCATTTCCTATGATTTACACCGTTTTTTACAGTTTTTGGAAGTGTACACTGTCCGAACTATGTGTTTACACATGTAGGTATTACTTTTGTCTTCAAGCATGGGATTGTGTCTTAATAGCAATCGTCTCTGTGTGTGTAATCTATGTCGTGAGGTATTACGAACTGGTATACTGACGGTTACTAGCAATGCCAAAAACACTTCCCCGTCTACCGCTGATATTGCTTATCATCATTGCTGGTTCGTGTCACACAGGCCAACACTGACCTCGACAGACCCGCCACTTATAGAATGATGAATATAAAATGCTCGAAAAATATTGTTCTTATTATTATTCATATTATGTGTGTGTCTTTATTTCCCTTCCCGTTTACATAACTCAAGCTATGTGTCTTGCAAGTGTGTTCCTTTATTATATGTTGAATCTGTAAAGTACGTGGGAATTTTGTTCGGCTGCGGTTTAACTTGGAATACTCAACTCACGTCCCTCTGTAAAAACATTAAAGAGCACATGTTGTCTGCTGTATGATACAAAATCACTTATGCCTCTCCCAGTTCGCAGACTAGTCACCCACGCTCTTGCATATAGTGTGTTACGGTATGGCGTTACGGTGCTTGGAAACTGTTTCGGCTTCTGGCATAAAAACTTTACTGCATTTTAAAAAAAAGATATTTTGAAAAGCGTTTTTATGACATGCACCTGCCCCCTTTTGGTCATCTCTTTGAACATTTACATTTGCATTGTCTCTAAATACTTTTCATACTCATTGTTTTCTTGGGTTCAATTTTTGGACAAATAAAAAAAAAACTATGCTCTTTTTTTGCTTTGTTTTTAAGAGTTTCAAGATACCTTTCGCCCGAACGAAGTATGGGCGGTACGTAGTGTGCTTGAGTTCGCTCGTATACGCTATACTATAATCGGTGACAACTCAAGAAGGTAGGGCGAGGGAAAGCAAGTTGGGAGAAGAGGAATGGGCGCAGCGCTGGCAAGGGGAGGATGAAACCCGCTCCCCTCTCCAGCGTTGCGTCCGCTTCCTCCTCTCCCATATTCCTTTCCCTCGCTCTATCTTCTTCACCTTAAAAATTACCAATCTTTTTGAATCAGAAAGCGGTCACTTCTGAAACCTTTGTCGTACGGTCCGCACCACTTGTGCTACAGTCTGGGTGGAGAGCGAGCGATCAGAAAGGCTTTATTTTGTGTTTGTTTTTTTTCGGGAAAAAACAGACAAACCGGTGTTTTTCTAGAAATAAATAATTAAAATGCATGGGATTTTGTGCATATAAAACGTGGTGGTAAATTTTGAGGCTTTGGTGAAAAAGAGTAAAGATAGTAAGAAAGGCAGAACGAAAAAAAAGGCACAGACAGTGTCGCAAACTCAGATGCAAGGTTTATTTCGTCTTTTGCTTATATGCCGGTAGGTACCCGTCTTTTGCTTATATACCAATAGGTACCACGGGAGAGGAGGCGAATCGAGCCGGTGGGGATGTCAGGACACCGAGTTCTGTTTGGAATGTTCAGTAGGTGGACGCAAAGCTAGCTGCCGTTGTTTCTGCGCACACTTCGAAACCATTCAAACGTGGAACGCCGGTGTACGGCGTCAAGCGTTCGTGCTCGAACGCGATCGAACAGTGAGTAAAGACACAGAGCTAGCTTTGCGTCTACCTATGAAACATGCCAAACAGGACTCGGTGTTCTGACATCCTCGCGCGCTCTATTCTCTTCCTCTTCTTTTCTCCGAATACAGAACTCAAATGTCCTTATGTCACAAACGGAAATGTGCCTTCGTTTTTACGACTCTACAAACAAAAAACTCTAATACAAAAAAGCACTTTTTTAATGCCCATGCTAACGCACCGAACAGAGCAATGCTCTCCATGCTGGGATGCATATCGTTCCAGTCGTAAACTGTGCAATTTATCCTTCCTGCGCAGAACTCGCAGCCCCATTTATATATAGTGCATGTACATTGTATCATGCCGATTGCTTACACACGATGGTCGTCAAACAAACAAAACTATTTATTCGTTTAATTTTTCATGTAACAAAACTCAAGTAATACTGGATCACCATATGAGAATATAACGATGCTACACGTGATTCTTTCCCACGTGAGTTGCTAATGAATCGACGAGCACTGGTTTTCTACGTATTCAAAATCCGTCAATGATTATAAATATTTTGTGTAGCGTAAGATGTCAGCATTTTGAAAAATGGGACAGATTAAATGCACGAGTACAGTGGTGGACAAATTCAAACGAGTGCGTCTTAAATGCACGAGTATTGCGATGCATAGTTCTTTGTGAAGACCAAAGTATGTGGGTCGCTCTCGTTTTACCTTCCACTACTTCACTGCGGAGTTAGTAGAACAAATATAAATGGTGACCCTTTAACGTTAATTATCCTGAGTTTGTACACAACTTTCTGTACATATTTACGCGCCTCTTAAGACTAACATTTTCCCCAATTTTCCCATGTTTTGCACATGAGAAGAGTCGTCACGGATGACGATGCATATTTCACACGAAAAAAACAGCATCTTTCAATAACTTCTACTGATGTTCGTCGAGATTCGCTTCCTTAATCACGCGAAGTCATGCGGTGGGAGGTAAAAAGAAAACCTCTTTAAAACAAAATAAACATTTTATACACGAATTGTCCAAAAAATTCATCGGATGAATATATAAATTATATAAGGAGCACATGTCGCGTATACAAGTTCTCATTTGGTCTAGAATGTTCTTATGTGTTCCACCCTACGTTCGGCCGCAGTGGACGCTACAAACCATTCCAGCCAATTTAGCACTGTGAATGTAGCACATGACTATGCTTTCCGCGGTTCACGTCGCCTCTTCTAGAAGGACAGGGGAAACTCAGACTGCCATGGGCTGGCTACAATGGCTCGTAGCGTCCGCTGGGGCCAGAAGTAAGGCAAAACGAAATATAATGTTTTTTTATTGTTCTTCGTGTGCTCACCTCGAATATTGACGTCAGTTTGAGCTTGTAAAAGACGGGAACGACGACGTACATGACGAATGGCATCACCAGGAGCTTAGAGCCGATGGACCAGTGGTACCTGAGGCCGTACGCGTAAAAATGAGCCGTGGCGCCGACGATCCCGACGGCCGAGAGCATCGACGCGAGCACGGACATGGCTAGAGGCAGCATCCGCAGTTTCCTGCTTCCGAGGAACACTTCGTCGCTGGTTGTTATGGCCGACTTTTTGGTGAACGAGAAGTAGAGTCCCAGTCCGAGATTAGCGATCATCAGTAATCCGAAAATAACGTACTCCACTAGTGCTCCCATCGCTGTCTCCGGGCGCAACTGCGAAAGAGAGAGCGGCGTGCGGATTGAGCGACCGACGTTGGCTGCAGGTGGGCGGCCGGGTGCTGCACTTGTCAACAGACTAGGGCGAATTTTTTCAGTCGAGCGAAAAACCGTTTTTAATGGCGTAACATTCAACTCCGAATGAAAACATTGCGAGGGTGTTTTTCTAACGAACAGATTTGTTCGTAGTAAAATAAATTGGTCGTCTAGTTGGTTGAACATCATAAAAATATTAGCGCGAAAGACAAAGGACATGAGAGGACAGGGCAGGAAAAAAGCTCGTTCTGTCCTCCCTTTTCCTTCGTCTTTCGCGCTAGAATTTTTATTAGAATTTGTTAGTGCTCTTGCGTGTACCAGAAACATTTTTAAGGATTACAACGCGCAAAAAAGGAAGGACTTTCCTCTGAGCGGAAGTGAATTGCGACATTACTACATGCGGCTACTTTCATTGGTTTTGAATTTAAGATCTTTTTATAGAGGTGTTTTTTTTAGGCGAGATATTATGTGTTTATAAAAAAGACATTGAAAATAAAGAAAATTATTTGTGAAGAACACCGTTACTGATGGTAGAGCAAATCAGGACTCGAGCGTAACGAAACAAGTAGTTGCCTAATTTCCGAGCCATGGCCAAATAACTTTTTAACTGCTCTTTTTAACTGGCATATTTTAATTAGATATTCACGGCTCGTCGTTAAAAAAAGTATGTTAGACATTAAAAAAAAAGAACTTCGAGTTACAGAATGCTTTGGAAAGACTTCCTCTGTGGGCAGCTGTAGAATCCTTGCACAATGGCGGAATAAAACCGCAAAGTCAGGGCACACGTTAGGCGTTCCAACATGATTCGATACCTTTTTTTTATATTTGCTACGCAGTACCGTTTTCCACGTGACCCTCCAATATTTTAAATCAAATTCCTGTACATCGTCCGCGAGAGGTATATGTCCTGTTAATATCTCCTAGATCTCTTTTTTTTTTTTTTTTGGGGGGGGGGGGGGGCATTTAAGATGTCTTTTGTGTATTTTATTTGACTTCAGAATGAGGGAGTTCTCAAAGCATGAAGTGGACAAACAAGGTTTCTTAGTGAGGTCGGGTTGAGCCTGCCATATGGCAGCTTAATTTCTTCGTTGGGCACATTGCAGCGTTGGGGAGTTGCCATTCTGAAATTGGAATGATTCTGGCATCATCTCGCATTTTCGTGGCGCCGAAATAGTATGTGGATGGAATGAAAATGGAATGGAGGCGGCACTGGAAGAAATGGAATGGGAATGAAGTTCGATACATTTTGCCCGGGATAGAGTCTCAATGGAATGATTTCGATTGTTATGCGAGCTGTGGATTTTGATTTAGGACCTGTAACCTGCTGGCACTACGCTATCTTACGGTCAAAGTGGCTCTTGAAGTAGCAAATTAAGCCAATTTCCGGTTGGACTGTCTGACCATCTAATGCTCCTTCGGGGATGAAAGCTTTTTCCCCCGTGATAAAATTGAAAAAAAAATTGTAGACTAACAAGGTGTCGTTCTTTCACCGTGTGAGGCGAAAAAGCGGCTATTGTGGTCCTGCACCAGACTTGTACCGTACGCATTACAAGTAATCAAATTACTTGTAATCGATTACTTTTTGGAGTAATTTTGTAATCGGTTGATTCCTTTTATTAGGCAGTAATCGCAAGAGTAATTTGATTATTTTTTTAAGTAATAAAATTACTTATAACCGTTACAATTTGTCCACGGGACCCCCCCCCTCCCCCCCCCGGCACACGCCTTTTTTTTATGAAATGACAAAAATTTGATTTTTTTTTCGAACGGAAAAAAGAAAAATTTTTGCGGAGCTGAAGGAAACGAGGTCAATCTCTTTCTATGTACAGTTTCTGTGGAATGTCCGTTTTTTTCTTCGTTTTTTTTCGAGCTGGAACTGGGAGTGGGAAGCCCCAGGGAAGCAACAGTGCGTGACAAAGGCCATTCAGGGCGAAGTTTGAGGAAGCAGAATGTAGCTTTGTGAGTCCTTCGTTCAAACAAGCCCCCTCACGCACACACACAAAGAAATAAAAAAATAAAAAATCCTGCTTAGGGTACCTACTCGCAGCCCGTAGGAGAACCAGAACCGAAGATTGCCTGAAGCGGATGCAAAATATAACAAAGGCAGTTGAAGTATTTCCCATTTCCCCTACGTGGTCTTTGTGACAAGCAATGTTTCGAGTTGAGAAGTGGTCGGGCGATTTCTTCCGCTAGTGGATACTATATATGATGCGTTTCAAATCCTGGATCTGCTGCTCTTTTGTATAACATGCGAGCTCATCCACATGTGAATAATAAAATGAGCGACGCAAACTTTGAGCGACTACCCTTGCTCAAGCTTAACAAGATCTCGAACCCCCTCCGCTCCCCCCCCCCCCCCCCCCCACACACACACACATACGCACTGGCGAACGCCCAAATCATTAAACGTCTTCAAACGAATTCTATGCTTGTGTCCGCATTGAGGTGGTGCAACGACCACGAAGAGGGAGCCAGTTTTTCTTCTCCAATACTTGTGCAAATGTGAAATACAGGTTGGAAGTAGTTCATTGTTATGAGCGCTAAAGATGCGTCTTCACACAATAAAGTAATCGGAAAAGTAACGATTACTTCTTTAAGTAATGTCCAATTACTTTTGCCGTCGAGTAATCAAGTAATCTAATTGAATAATTTTTAGCCAAGAGTAATAGTAGTTGTAATCGATTACTTTTTTTTTGTAACGTGTACAAGACTGTCCTGCACGACTGGGCATAGATCACCTTACGATGGAAACTACAGCGAGCGGTGCAGTTCGTCGTAAGACGGAAAGGACTACGCTTGTACTTTTACTTTGAACATTCGGCAGCACTCGCTTCATGTAGCGGTGTCCTGCTCTGCTGCTCCCGTACCTGTAATCTTATCCGCATTAAGCGGATACGCCAGACACTTTGGTCGTCGTGAAACAGGGAACTGAGAGCTAGTGACGTGTATCTCAAATGGCGTGGATTGCGTGTACATTCGTAGGACATGCACATAGACGAAATTCACAGCTCGTGACAGGATAATTAGCTGAGTTTATCAGGAATCTCCAGGTAATTAACCGATAATGTCTGGACGTCATTAAAACGTGCACTATTTAGACCTACCGACCTTCCAGTATTCGCCTGCAAAGCCAATGAAAGATGCGCGCTAGATTCGCTCTCCTTCGGAAACCACATTTCCGCCTCGCACTTGCTTAAACAAACCAACGTTCAAACATTGGAAGCTAGGGAAATGATAAGTATATTAAAATATTTGTATTCCTTTCTTCATGGCAAAGTTAATGTTGATGTTCATAATCACATCACGATTTCCTCCATCGGATCGTACATAATCAATCTACCAGAGCTGTCCAGCAGTACAGATTGGAACACAATGTTTTCAAATGTTTATTTTGTCCTCAGGCAATACAATAATAGAATTCCCTAATAAATGAAGTAGTAACAGTTCATTCATTTGACAATATTACTGATGTCATTAACGACATATTTCATTAGATATCTCTTGTGGGCATGTTCCTTTCTCTGTATATTTGAACGTTATACGTCATTCCTGCGAAGGCTCTCAATATTGAGCCACAGTATTCTTAAATAAGGACTATTACGGGGCTGGAAATCGCAACGTAAAAAAAAAACGTGCACTTTAACGAAAATAAAACAAATATTCAACTAAACAGCTAAAAAAGACCAAAATCATGTCAAGAATAATCAAAGCATGCATGACAAGACAAAAAATACAAGAAAAAAGTAAAACATTTACATTTTTATAGAAAGAAAAGAAACTTTCACTGGGCCCAATAGCCACATCTAGCAACCATTAAACAATACTTTCAATGCATTTAAAAAACGCTGGTAGATATACATGAAACACCATTATCAGGTAAAGCATCCCAGTATTTGACTGCTCTAGAGAAGAAATTCAATTTGAAACAGTCATTACGAACAGGTGGGTTTTGAATACACAGGCTATGTTGATGTCTTGATGAGATTCGTTTTCGCAGATTGCAAAGTTGTCGGATTAATTCATTTTAACGTGATTATGAACAAACTAAAAATAAATAATTACCTATCAAGCAATTGGTTCTCAATTCAAGAAATGAAATCTTGACAAGTTCACAGTTTAGTAGGCGAGTCAATGTGGCGATATTTATAAGATATGAAACGGCGGGCTCTCCGCTGGATTTTGTTCTCGTTTAGAACAATTTGTCATGGTATGAGGGCCCCATACGATTTCGGTGTCTGCAATAATAGGCCAAACTAATGTTTCACAAGAAAGTATTTTTATTTCAGGTGTTGAGCTAGCTAAGTTTCGCCTGACTCACCACAATGTTTTTCTAGCCTTTTTAAAAGATTAGGGCGCAAATGAGCTAGTGGTAATTAAAGATGTGTTTCAGATTTTGCGTTTGTCCGTCCCTTTTCGTCCCAGTCTGGGTTTTTTTAGTCAAATGTTTATCAATATAGGTATGTCATCGTAGATCAGGAGTAAATGTTCAACCTAAGCGTCTGTATTCAATGACCCTGTTAAGCACGCTATCATCTATGCTAAAATACTATTGCAAAATATGCTATTTTCTAGTTCTTGATATAGAGACTGCTTTTTTCGGGTTCAGAACCGTTTGCCATCGGTCACACCAGTTTTTTTATTCTTCGTAGATTGCAGTTTAGCTCAACCTGGTCAACCGGTGCTCTAATTTTATTGCAAATAATACAATCATCAGCGGATGTCTTGATTGGTACTGAAATGATATTGTGAAAATCATTTACAAAAATAAAAGTAGACGGGTGTCCAAAACGCTCCCTTGTGGTACATCTGAAGCAACTTGAAGCCACACACGATCCAACTTTCAAATAGTGTCCGTGAAAGGAAAGGTAATAGGAAAACCATTGCGTGATGACTAGGTTTTTAAAAATTGAGTTGTTTATTAGTATTAGTTTTGAACGTGTCACTTCATAAACGCTTTCGCGAAGCCTAAAAATATTCGATCCGTTTGACCACTTAAATGGTCTGTGAGAGATCGTGAACTGTTTCGATCAGCTGGGGTGTTGTGGAAAACCCCCCACGGAAGACGTGTCGAGATCGGGTGTAAATGCTCAGAATTATTAATATAAGACTTTAGGTGTTAAGATATTATATGTTCAAGTAACTTAGAGCACGTGCTAGTTAGTGAAATGGGACGATAAATACTGACGTCTGAAGCGCTCCCACTTGTGTGAAACAGTATAATTTTTGCACTTTTAAAAAGTCACAACTTTTCACAGATGATTGGAAAATCAAGGTAACGCATTTAAATACCCACTCAGCGTATTTTTTTTTTAAATAAATAGGAACTCCATATGGCCCGAGCTTTTCTTTATATCGATGTTAGGTAAAAGGTTGGAAACGCCTCCCTCGTGTGTTTCTATGTTCTTGACAGGAGGACTATTTGAAATGGTACTGAAACTATAGAACGTTTCATCATCACGAAGAAAAAAAGAAGAACATAATGAATTACGATGTTCAATGTGAATTTATTCGATATTTAGGTCAGTATCGCAACGTGATCTGGTTGATGGATAAATTTATTGCTAACACTTACCGGGCACATCAAAGAGAAATGTTTTAAGAGTTATAATATAATATATCCCCTTAGATTCCATTACAAGGCGCTTCAGTTCTTGACACAGGTGACAAATTCAGTCCTTATTTTTAGTTTGTAAACTAGCCTTCCGCTTCCGCTTGATGTTTCGGTTGGCAAAAAAATTCTCTCGGGCAATCTAACGACTGGTTTTTAGCTCGTTTACTGCATCTTGAAATAGATCCCTCAAAATATCGCATATTCATGTTTGAAACGAACTTCCAAAATGCGCTTAGATGGGTCAGTTGGTGCATTGCAAAGGGTATGAAGCGCCAAAAAACACGGGCCGAGACAAGAAGAAAACAGCTACACAGGGCGCACTCTCATCTGAAGTTTATTTTAAAAAAAGTACACACTATTATTCCCAACGGGAACGCACAGTCGTCAATCAATCCCTGCCCAGATGACGTTTTAAAAACTCGTACTCATCTGTAGATATGGCCAAAGACGTTTCACTGACGCAGTTGTTTCCCCCAGCCCTAATTTCAAAAGCCTCGGTTCGCGTGACACCTTGTTTTTTTTATTTTGCCAAAATTGTTGTGCTGTTGAATGACGGCGTGCAAGACCATCTGCTGCAATGAACGGCGATATGCCCTGATGGTGTCGCCCTAGCGGACACTGCGTGTTCAAGGGCCCGATCATCAACACATCTGCCTGTTTGACCTTCATAGCTAAACCCACACGTCATCGGAATCCTATACACGGCGCCAGCCGCGCAATCTGTGCACGTGTTCCTATGCTCAGTATTGCACGGGTCTATGATCGGCTGCTGATTTTTTATTCTTCGGCATAATCGCCGCATCTTCTTAGTTGCTGAAAACTTAACCGGGACATTGTAACGTAGATCTACCTCCTTAAGACTGTGTGTGACGCCGTGCGTACATGGAATATCCACCGGCCGTTGAGTTCGTATCTCGCAAAATGGTTTCTGTGTCGCCTTAGATGCTTTTATCAAGCTCCCGGCTACCCCGACCAATGAACTTATTGAGAGTCCCCCCCCCCCCCCCCTCCGCAATCGGTCTACCAGTCTCACAAAGCTATCTTGTGCCCGGTGTAGACAAAAATGCTTAAGGGACGCTTCTATACACGAACTCGCGATGCCTCTCTTGACGAGCTTTGAATGACAGGAATCGAAGGGAAGAAGGGGACGAATCCCCTTCTTTGACCTACGTGCATACGTCCAGCAAATATTCTCGCCTAAATAACTAAGCTTGAGGTCCAGGAATTGCTCTATTTTATCTCTAGGTATTTCATGCGTGAAAGACAATCCGTGGTAACATGACTAAAACACCTTTAACATCTCCGTCATCTCACAACTAGAGGGACCACGTGTGGGTCCGAGGATGAGGAGATCATCGACGTACCTAAATACCTTGTATCTGCCATCACTCTTCACCAATTTCTCCAAGATAGCCTTTTCGCACATGCCCAAAACAGTATTGCACAAAATAGGAACTGCGCTGGAACCGATGCAAATTCCCTTCTTTTGTGCATAAACACCACGCTCAAATGTCACAAACGTATGTTTCAGGTAAAAAGTTAAGAGCTCAAGGAAGCCTTCGACATTAATGCCACATGAGTTCTGGAATACCACAACCCCACTCTGGTCGATGTACTCTCTCACCGCAAGATGAAGGGGTTCATGAGGTATTGAATAAAATAAGTCCTGGATATCTACCGAAAACCGCTGCGCATTCCATGTGCCGCATTGATAAAAAATTCAATAACGCACTCCGAATTCGAAATTCTGGCGATTATGCCGAAGAATTAATAATCCCCAGCCGATCTGACCAGCGCGACACAAAGCACAGGAACAAGTACACAGATTGCACGACTGGCGTCGTATATGAGATTTCGATGACGTGTGCGTTAAGTTATGTAGCGAAAACAGGCAGATATGTTAATGATCGGGCCCGCAAACACGCAGCGTCTACTAGGACGACACCATCAGGGCATCTTGCCGTTCATTGCAGCAGATACTCCTGCACCCCGTCATTCAACAGCATAAAACTTTTGGCAAAATACTAAAACAAGGTGTCACGCCAACTACACGAGGCTTTCGACATTATAGGAGAAACAAGTGCGTCATCGAAACCTCTTTGGCCCTATCTACGTATGAGTATGAGTATTTAAAACGAAAGCTGGGTAGGTGATTGAGTGATGATTGTGCGTTTCCGTTGGAAATAATAGCTAGTGTGTACTTTTTCGAATAAACTTCAGTTGAGAGTGCGCCCTGTGTCGTTGTTTTCTTCTTGTCTGAATACGTGTTTTTTCGGCGCTTTATACCTTTTGAACTTCCAAAGCGCGTCAGTGCGTTTGATTGATCAAGAAAAAAAAATCTTCGAACGCTTGTTTTAGAGAATCAAGAATACGAACGTCATCAGCGGCGCTGATTTTCAAAACAGACTTTCGAGCATGATCGCGTGAAGAACTGGGGATCATATTCTGGGACAGGTGGGTCTGTTTATGGTCACTTGGTCAGATATATTCTCTCAAGTTTCATAATTTAAAAAAAAAAAAAAAAAATGTCCAACCGCTCAAAACAAAATTTAGGTCTAAATATCAATGATGTTGTGGCGCAAATGCTTGAATAATTTGTTACGATCGAAGTTGTATTGTAGCACAGAGCAAGTTATAATAATTATTCGCAACCCCTCATTCTCCTGTTCCAGAAGAATGGATATTCCAGTCAATTCCTGGTAAAATGAAACCACCTAATAACATTATAATAACTTCGTGACTAAAATGTGGTTCCATATAATTGTTTTTGTTTATCTAGTACATCAACCGATGAGCTGGGAAGGCGATATATGGCTTCAATGTTCACTGTACGGCTGTTCAACTTAATCATAATCCACAACGTTTCAAACATTACTAACATCAATAATGATGAAAAATACCAGATTTATTGATGATGATAAGAACACAGTCACCCCTCACTCCTCGGTCTTTCCGTATTATCGTATAGCTAGGCGATGTGGCCTCAGAGTCTAAAATACCCTAGTGAAGCCATGTTTCTGTAATTACAATAATATCAGGTTCGTGCTCTTAGAAGGTACTTTAAAATTCCAGTGCCTTGTTCAAAATACTTATGACGTCTATATTTGTAATTTTAAATCAAATAAGATCCCTTTGTTTTAGTCGCTCATTATCAGCTCTTGGGGGAACATAACACTTGTACCTCTAATTCGACATTTTGTTTAAAGCATACAAAAACATTATTGAGCCTTATCTTATCAAATACCAATTTGACTTCCACCGTAGAGTTCCATTTTTTTTTCTTTATTTATTTCTACAACTCCTTTAGAAATGTTTGCGTTAAGTCTGATTTGTGTACCTTGTGGGAGCCGAGGGTGAAAGACGAGGCAGAGTGCAGGTGACAGGCGGTCGGCGCAGAAGACACGAGCTGGCGCGAGACAGTGCGAGCTGAGCGAGGTTGAAGCTGGGCAGGAACGCTGGAGCCGGGCTGCCTGGCCTGGCCCATGGCGAACCCCGGAGCGGTCCACCAGCGAGGTCTGGAGCAAGACCGGTGGAAACGGCGAGCCCTGGCCGTATGACCTGGGCTATGACGATCCCGGGGTGGTTCCGCAGCGAGATTGGGGCACTGATAGCCCGGGACAGCCAGCCTATGCATCGCTGGCGTGGGAGAGGCGATCCGCAGGCCTGGACACGGACTCCGAATGTGGGCTCTGATCGACAGGCAACAACAAGGGTCGGCGTGCCTGGTCTTCCGGCTCTCGACGACGGGCAACCTGGAGGTACAGTAAACCCATTCGCTGTCTTCTCGTTGTGTTATGTTACTCCCTGGGTGACAGGCGGAGCGCATACCGACCGGGCGGAGATTATTAGTAGAGAGATCTCCAAAAAAGAACCCCACAACCTTCAAGCTTAAAGAAGTTCTTCAATATAGTAATATTTTCCCTAATTTCCGCAACCATGAGTATAACAGGACAATCCCTACCCAGCGTCTTTTCCCCTAGTTTATGTATTCTTTCAAGATATCTCAATTTCTCATTCAGTGTTTCACCAAATGCTCCAACATTTACGTTACTCATGATTACATCTTCATTTTCGGTCTGCTCTCCCTTTATCCTCCTTGCAATCAGCTTGTTTCGCCAGGAACTGTTTTCCACTTCATCAATTTGTTCAGCAGAGCACCGATTTCAGAATCGCAAACACTCGCGAAACTCTTAAAGGGACACTGACAGGGTATTTATACTCGCCGAGGTTTTTAGCTGTACTTGACATATGAGAGCCCAACTACACAGAACAGAATTTGCGGCTCCAAATTCGGTTTCTTTCCGCCCGAAAACCGTCGATCGAAAACTGGCCGGTTTGAATCGCGTTCACTCTCTTTTCCGTGTCATGGGCCGTTTCCTATGGTTTCGACGCGACGACCAAATTTGATCAAAGTAGTGGGTCATTGAAGGCACGCATTCAATATTAAAAATAAAAACAAATATGAAACCCATTTTTTGTGGATTCCAAAAAAGCTTCACATACGTTGTCTGAAAAAAAAAAAAAAAAGGTAGCACAGAAAACCGGAAGCATTCTGTGCGTTCACTGCATAATTCTCAACATGGCGTCGTTTCGCGTATCGGGGGACTAGCGGACGGCAGCGGACGACGGGCGTTGGACCTCTACTTCAGAACAGTCGTTCATGGTACCGGCGAATTCTGTCTTCCTTTGGAAGAGAAATTTTGGACCGATGAAAAGAACTGATATTGATCCCATACGAGACGCCCGACCAGCAAGCCGATTGCACGAAGACGTCGCCGAGTCGTTGTCCCTTCTCGTGGCTGAAGACATCGCTCGCTCAAACGTCAAGCAAGAAGTGCGTACTTCGAGTTGAATACGCACGCGTACGGTTTCTTTACGAGGTGCGAATGTGGCCTATGCGTGGTCCAGCCCGACTTTAAGCGGGGAGTGCATACATTGAAGGGAAATCGGCAGCAAACTTCCGACATACAGTCGACCTGCTTCATTACTATGCATGAAAGCGTTCCTTTAGTAGCTTTGTGGGAGGACGTCCGCTTCACAGGCAGAGGGCACGCGTTCGATCCCTGGTGTGGGTGTGCCTTTTTTTTTTTGTCAAGCATTTTGCGTTGTTTACATTTCTTTTTTTACAATTATCACTGAAAAAAAAATTGTTGTGGACGATACATCGCTGAACTAAATGGTATAGGATTCCATTTTTGACACCTGCGAACTCAATGTAGTCACTTTCTACACAATTCAAGGAGCACATGAATCGGGTAGCGTCCGCTTTCCGAGCTTCGCGTAACTGTTCTACAGGAATTGCAACCAGCCATTGATCCCGACCCGTCGATCTTTCGGAAACTTGTGCACTCTGCCGCACAATGTCACTTTCAGATGCAGGACACGTGAGGCAGCTCTTCACGCAACGTCTTGGGAGTATTCTTTTCGGAGTCGATCACGGGAATTCACCACGGGCACTTACTACTAATTGCCAACACTTAAATGTACAAAACAACTCATCTTGGACTTTAAAGTACAGAACAGTGAGCGGAACAAACATAACTGCAAAGGAATCGCCTGCTACGTGCGGCGAAAAAAAAAAAAAAAAAACAACGCACGGTTGGGTGTAGCCACGTGACTTCCGTCACTCTCCCCCACTCTATCTTCTCCACCTCTCTTTAAGGTGCGGGAGCTTCGGTTTTGGTTTCCAGCAGTTGCGTTTTTTGGCTTTATTGAAACAATACGTGACTCTGTAGCAAAATATTAATTGGGGAGTATCCCGACGACCATAATAAATCCTGTGACAAAAAATGAAACAAACAATTTGGTGGTGTCAGTGTCCTCTTACCCTTAGCGAAAAGTCGTTCAAAATCAGTATACTGAAAGTATACTAATAGTGAACTTAGGGTATGTACTGAAATCGTACTAGTTTCACACTTTTATGAAACAAAATAGTACACCTTTAGTACACCCCAAGCACATATGTAGTATACCATAAGTGCACCTCGAATGTACTTTCAGCATACTATAAGTGCACGTTTAGTACACTTCATGTATGCTTTTAGTGTACTAGATGTACACTATTAGTACATATATGCGGAGTGCCCCAGATAACTTGCACCAAACTTTAAAAAAACAAAAACGGAGCGTTCTGCGGGAGTGAAACCATCTGTACACTGTTAGAAAGTCTCTTGCGAAAGTGCACGAAATTGTTTTAGTGCGCCTATTTATTTAATTAACAGTAAGAAGCTAACTTTTGAAATCTTTGTTTAAAAGCTGAGGTGTGAAATGGAAAGTTGTAGAGCGCATTAAGAAACACCCAATTAAACCATTTTCAACAAGGTGCACTTTGCATGCTCCTTTTCCCTAGCCTTCAAAAAAACGCCCGCGAAATACAAAAAAATACCCCGTGACAACTCGCTTCACCAATCACGGCGTGCGATCGCGCCGCGAATATGCGTTCTTTGAAGGCCGGAAAAAAGCACGAAAACGTATTATGTTTCAAACACCTTAATTGGGTGTTTCTCATTGCGCCCTGCAACTTTACAATTGATATCTTGGCCCTTAAAAGTATATTTGAAAGGTTAGCTCATTAATCTTAGTTATTTGCATAACCAGGCGCATTAAAAAAATCTGTGCACTTTCTCAAGACACTTGCTAACGACAGTTGATTTCACTCCTGCAGAGCCATCCGGGGTTTTTTTAAGTATGGTGCAAGTTATCTGAGACGCCGTGTATGTCGAACGTTCTGAATGGAAAAAAACGGTCTCAAATTGACCAGAAAAATCAGCGCCTGCATTTAAAAAGCTGACTTTTCAAAGGTGTTTCTTTGAACGGCTGTATCCCAACCTGTGAAATTTCATCTCATACAGCTCCATTCTCGTGAAATGTTAAGAAACGCCGTTGACAACTCAATTGATGATGATAATGCAGAGGCGCCACCATCGGGAGATGCACTCTTAAAAATGAGTCAGGAAATTAACGAGGAAATCTTTGGCAGCTCTATTCCTCGTGAGAATGACGTACCGGCGTCTTCTGAAACTGTGTGAGAAAAGCCATAAAGAAGAGGGGCACTGCGTTCTTCAACTGAAAGTATGTATGTGTAGCATACAAACATTATGATCAGTGTTCTTCGCGTAATTGATAAGACAGAAATTGAAATCCTACTTATCACTTTATTCAAGTTTCCGAGCATGCCTCACTGTACACTCTCGTTTGTGATGATGGTATGCCATTACATCCTGCGTAAAAAAAGAAGAGAAAATTACCCTATGCCACTCTATGATATAACATCACAAAATTCGCTCAAAGGACCACAATGTGAGGAAGGCAAGATAGTAACAACTTCATCCTGACAAAAGGGCGAGGAAAATCGGACAATATCGTTTCTGAAAACCTGATACCTGAAAGAAGCTCTAACACAGAGTAAAGAAAATGATTGGCATTTTCTTAATGTCTCTTTTTCTTTTGCTGTGAACACACATACAAGTCATACGCTATTACACATTCAGTGGTGCGGCTTAATTTATGATAAGTACTTTTTTTTATATAACTTCGAGCTTTTAGAGAAAAGATTCAATATAATGGGTCGGACATAAATGGTTGCTATGAACTATCCTATATATTTACACATTATCTGATATCATAAAAGCACTAGAGCAGGGTAGGGCTGTACTGCCTCAATTATAAATTTCTAACCAATTAAAAGTTGGCATTTATTTAATTTATTAGTATTGGCTATTATTCTTTGACGAAGAATAACTGGGCGAGTTGGTACGTTGGTAATCTTTCAACTCCATCGAGTATTCAGGTCCTTTTAACATTTTTTTCATGCTTTTGCTTTTTCTAACTGCTCTGCCTTTTGTAGCGGCTTTCGCCGCCACTAACAAACGTGACATCCAAACTCGCTTTATTCACAACACAAAATCGCAAACTTGGAAAGCGTGCCGCTTCGGCATACGCAAAGAGATCGTCCGCCTCTACGGCACAGTCATCAGCACGGGCAAGAAATCATGCTGCTCGCTCTTGTAACGTTTTTCACGCTCCCGCTTTATGAAACAAATCGTTGGCGAGAGACTGTTGGGACCACACGTCAGAACTAGCATGACCTGTGATTGCTTGAACTGCCGTCAGATTGTACTTGAACGCTCCGCAAAAGCGTCGTCGGGCGACCGTCGTAGGGACGGCGCCCAGGACAGGCCCTCGGCTGGCCCTCGGTTCCGCCGCACGCGAATCTTTCTAACTCTGCGGAGAGAGCCATAAATTTTGAAGATACGATCTTTTCAAATAACGAAATAAAACCGGGTATAGCATAGTGAGAGTCAAGCATAGCTTAGCAAGCACACGGTACAAGACAAAGTTTGAAACAGCGGCGCACTTCGCAGAAACAAAAGTAACTTCCTCACCTTCGCTTGCACCAGTCGGCCATGACTCTCCGCCACTTGCGACGCTGTGTCTCACAGCTCTCAGTAATCGCTTGCTATTATTGAACATGGTATTTGTAAGTAAGATATCTAAAATATCCGCAAAAACGGCTAAACGTAAAAAGGAAGCGATGCTCGAACTCCCCGGAACTCCAACGGCGGCCGAACTGGCCGAACGGAAGCTGATTGCAATAGCGATGGTCTTGCGCAGTTTTCAAAAGTCTCTCCTTTTTTTTTTTTTTTTTTGAGGACAAAACTAAGCAAAGCAATATATTAATAATAATAATGTCACTTTATTATATTCGTAAAATATTAACAGAACGTTTAGTCTATCTTAGGTTTTATCTAAACTTTCGGTTTTCTTTTTCAGTGTAAAACCGAAACTATCTCAAGCAATTTCTCCCTTGTCGCCAAGGCTATTTTGATTCATCAGCGCATGCTTGCACCGCTAGTATTTCGGCTTTTCTGGAAGAATCGGCTCTCGCGGCACATAAATAATGAGGGCAACCTCGTGTGTTGAAACAATTAGCGTGCCCGTCTTTTTTGACGAGGGAAAGACACGTTAAATTTACGTCGATTTTTTACAGTGTGAAAATCTCGATCGACGGTGTTGTTCGTTGTTGCAATTGTCAATCTGTTTTCACGTGAATTGAGATGTCTTAGAGTTTTGCAAGATAAATCTACACCATGAAACACTTTAGGTGAAAGCTTGAGGTTGTTACATAAAGGCGCCGATTTCTCCAGCCAATTTCAGAGCGAGCTTCCGTTCATAACATCACTTCGCTTACGCGGTTCAGAAGTTGATTTGCGCTGCATGCGACCATGCAAGGTGGAGGATCTTATGCCCCTATTATTAGTCGTGATTTCTTTTGCCTCCTGTCCTTTTGATTGCTGTGGATGCAGATATCTGAAACAGCGTATAGTACGCTGAGACCTGCATTACAAAAACACCGGATTATCCTACAAACGTAATTTGTCTACTAGCCTATGAGGCAGCACGCAAGTGGCGGTGCACTTTGAAAACAAAGTCATGTGCATGCTTTTTCATCAGCAGCATCAAACACTTGGTGCGATTGCCCTCGATCGCCCAGCTTCCGAATAGTGCTAACAGTTTTTTTACAGTAAACTTTTATTCTTCAATAAAGGTAACAAATACAGCTCAGGTAAATAAAAGCTATCTTTGCAATAAAAGTAGGCTGTTCAATTGATAAATATAGTAGAAATGACTAGCTAAAATAATTATTGACAAGTTAGATAACGCTACTTTCTGTAGCGTACAATGTAGCTAATTTTTCTATTTGTGCTTTTTTTTAGGCGTAAGTCCATGTTGCATTTGCAACGTAAGTATGCTCTGACAGTGCCGGTCGTTTCTCCGGGGAACTTTTGGACCACGTGGTCTGCAGTGAAATGAGAAATGAAGCCTCCCTTTGTCACATTATGTCAGCTATACCCGGTGATATTTTTTAATCAACTGGTTTTAGGAAAATTGGGGGCTCATGTCATGTTGATGCACTCTTCATGTGTGTCGTGCGACTCGGCGGACATTACATGGGTGAATAACCGTGGCAACATCTTTTTAAGTAATTAAAATCCGTAAATTTACTTTTTTTTATTATTGCTGTTTTAGAGGCAGTCGTTATTGCAGCCTGACACAATCAAAACTATTCACGAAACAGCAAGGGGCTTTAAGATATTTATTTATCAAATCTCGCACTTTTTCTCTCGATTCAAGAACCACGCGCGGCAGGGGCGGGCAAAGTGGAGAGTGAAATTAGCGGTTTTGACATGGCATATCGGTGATGGCATGTTTGTTTGTGTTAGCGAGAACTTCTCATACTGGAGTTCTATGCATTATTTAATTTTCTAGTAAAGTTACAACCCTCATAAAGTGCTGTCGCATTCAGCATGAACGAAGTTGCACTCTTTTGAAAGCGTGCCTTTGGTGGATGCTCCAGCATCATATTTCCAACGGTTCGACTGAAGGGAATACGTAAGAATAGCATCCTGCGCTCTGTCCAGTGCGCTGTTTTTAATCAGGCGACGAAAGGCAGAGTTTTAGGTATGAATAACCCAAAACTCGTCACCTTTTCGCAAATTGTTTCAGTTGGGCTAGAGTTTATTCATAGCCCCTTTAAAATTGAAAATTCAACATGGTCAATTACACTGTCAATTACAAAAGCTAATTAGACAACGTATATGACGTTTATTTACTCATCTAATGTCCACCGAGCCCCACAAATATTCTGTGAAAACGGCATCGGCCTATCTATCGGGTTTTTAGTGTGTTGATGTTAAAAATCGCACTATATATATATATATATATATACCCGTTATTATAATTTGAGTACACCGACTGCAAGCACTGAAAGTAGACCTTTAGTATACTTAAATGCACTTTCTGTATACCGATTTTGAACTACATTTTACCGCAAGCAGTACGATTCTACTACATGTACTAGTTTTGTACGGACGAGTATACTTTCAGTCCACCGCCATTTTTACTGGAAGTATACTTTAAGTACACTTAAAGTATACAATCAGTACAAAGACCGCACTGAAAGTATACTTTTAGTATACTTCAGTACACTTCGAGTGTACTGATGTTGAACGACTTTTCGCTAAGGGTTAAGCTTAGCAAGCCTGTTCTGATTCTCACCCAAACACTGTAGCTTGTTTTCTATGGCGTAAAAATTCTGCTTTTCATTGGAAGCATACTTTCTTCGGAGGAGGCCTGCTTCTTTTGAACTGAAGTTGTTTTTCAGAGAATGTCGTTTTGGATTAAAAGCATTTCATTGAACATTTCTTCGTACAGTAATCGTAAAATCATAGTTTTAAAGCAGATACTACTGCATATGGCCTTAGCGTCCCTTGTCCTGTCACTGTAGCTGTTGCACTTTGTCAGTGGCTTTGCGTTATTCTCGAAGTGCACGGAGATTTGGGTCAGGTTTACGCGACGTCGTTTCTTACAGCGTAGTACTAGCGTTACTGTAATGTAACGAATCACACGCACAAACTAGACATTTTAAAACGCCGTCAAACAAGCACCCTACCTACTTACCCCATAGAAATGGAGGGCATACGGTCTGTCCGCGAAGAAAATGGGTGGTTTTGATCTGTGGCGCCTGTTCTCAGTTTTTTAAGCTACATTGCGCTCTTGATGTGTGCTGTGCCCACAATCTTCTTTTTCACCTCTTCTTCAGCCTTCGCTCTGTTAAAGAGGGAAGGGCCTTGCGGGAGGAGATTGTCTTACTTTTTCAACCTGCAACAGATTCAGAGTTTTCAGGTTGTGTTTAGCATATTTTGCATGTTACGTTTTATGACGTCAGCAGTATGCTGATTTTGCCGACAGCGCAATGTATGCCATGTAGCCGTCAAGAGCCATTTTTAACGTTTCTCATTTAGAGAAATAAAATGAGCCGAGTCAGCGATCCTAGAAGTTGGAATGAGCCCAGTGTCTCTATTCTTAGAAGTTGAAAAGGATGGAATCATGGGAAATTCCAGTTCTTCGCACTGGAGATGAAACTAAGTGCGGGAGCTCATTCCGCAACACTGGTGCACTGACTCACAGAAGCATGATGAGAAAATATGTGACAACAGTAACACCAGACCCCTTTGGGCATCCTTTGGGTAGTGTTTGAAAGGGACACTGACAAAATATTTATGTCGGCCAAAGTTTTTGTTTTAATGTTTACATGACATTTTAGAGCCCAACTACGCAGAACACAGTTGGCGGCTCGATATTCGTTTGTTTTTTCTTTCACTTAAAAGCCGTCGATCGAGAACTGGACGGTTTGAGTCGCACTCACTCTCTTCTCCGTGGTCACATGCCGCTTTCAACTGTTTATGCAAAACCACAAAGATAATCAAAATTATGGGTCATCGAAGGCACACGCTTAATACTAAAAATAGACAAAAGTGTTACACCTCTTTTTTGTGGCTTCTAAGAAGCGGCAAAAACGTTAATTGAAACAAAAAAAGAAAAGGTTGCACAGCCACGCGACTTCTAATAAATTTCTCCTCTCTATTTCTTCTTCCTCCCCAGGCCGCTTTCGGTTTCGGTTTCGAGCTTTCGCGTATTTTGACTTTATTAAACTTATACATGACGCTGCTGCAAAATATTGACTGGGTAGTCTTCGGACACCATAATAAATTGCCTGGCAAAACAATGACAAAAAAATATGTGTGTGTGAATTCGTGTCTCTTTACATTGGCCTGTGTGACATCGTCTGATTGGGCTGTTTTATGGCGTCTGTGCGGGTGTGTTCCTATCTTTTTTAGACAGAGTAGGTGTGCCTGTTCTCATGTACTCGCGTGTCGGCGTAAGCGTTTGTCTAGGTATGTATAAAATATCGGGTGTTTCTACGAAGATATTTAAATATTGCTACCGCTATGGTGGTAAGAAAAATGAGAATCGCTTTTTGGAAACAAACTACCAACCACGGCGGACGTCAGCAATTGCGAAAATCATACTAATTAGAAAGGTGATTACCTATAAATGATTAATTAACCTTTTTATTTTGTGAAAATAGACATATGGTTTCAATGAGAAACGTGCTGAGCTTCATGAAAAACCCCTATATCAGTCAATTATAGGACGACCTTAGACACGCTGAAAGTGCGGGTAGTGCGCTGTAATTACAACTCGTACAACAAAGCAAGCGCAAGGCCCACAATCCAATAACGCCGGTAATATTCATACCAATTACGTTTTTGCATCGCTGCTATTCTGAATTTTTTAAGGAGTGATAACTTGACCACAGCCTCTGGGGCTTCACACGTGCTTCAAGACGTCCTAAACTTGACTGATTTAGGGGTTCTCCATGCAGCAAGTTTTTAGTTAAACCGATGTGTACATTTTCACTAATTAAAACGTTAATGAGATAAGCTCTAGGCAGTTGCTTTGCTAATTAGTACGCATTTCGTAATCTCTGATGCCCGCTGTGACTAGCAGTTTGTTCTCCAAAAAGTGTTTCCCATTTTCTAAAACATCTCATTTTTGAAGAATTTGAAGGTCTTCGCGAAAACGCCTTGTATGCAGGTGCGTCTGTGTAGATGTATCTGGGCACATAAGAGTCTGTCAGGGGTGTTTTGCATGCGTCTGCACCTCGTTGTAAAGTTTTGAAGTAAAACACGTTATGCTTCACTAAAACACTTATTATTTTTATGCGTTATGTTTGGTCGCATTCGTGCAATAGTGAACGCGCTGTCTTTTTTCGAATATTACTTTAACATAAACTTTCCAAACCTTTTGAGGTTAAACACGCTTTCGACACAGTATTTTGGCCTCCTGTTGTAGATACTTTTTCTTTCTTAAATATTAGAAAGAATAAAGCATGAAAGGCGGACAAAACAACACAGCTTTTGCCCTTCATGCTTTATCTTTCTAGCATTTACCTATATGACCAACGCGCTCAACAAAAGCACGTTATTTTTTCTTCTTCCGTGTTTCTTTTTTTTTTTTTAAGTGGGTTGCAGGGCCACGTTTACACAGATAACTGCGCAAATACATAATTACCCTGCCGGCATGTGCCGGTAGAAACAAAGTGAGTAGGCGTACACAGTCGAGGTAAATGTGGCGGAACTGTGCCTCTAGATATCGAGGTTTTATGATTTGGTACCACATGAGGTTGAGCAAATGATCTCCTATACTCGCGGGCGTAGACGTATAGCTAATGACGCATTCGACGCCCACTTAAGCTGCCACAATTAAGTGACGACATGCCGCATTGCAAGCCGTGTGGTCCGTTTCAGTGGCTCAACAGCTGCGACTCTCCTTTCTCAAGTGCTGTTGTCGGTGCTTGTGAAATTAGGAACACTCCCGTGCGTGCTGCAGTTCTGCGTAAAACACCGGGGAAAAAAAGAGAGGATATCGCAATGCGTTTCTCTGGTGTGCCTCTTTTATTCGTCATTTTGTTTTTGTCGTTTCATACCACTTTTATATGAGGGTCGTTTCATTTGTAATGGAACAAATGTGTCTGGGTGTGCACCTTGACTTGCCTCAAAAATATATCTTAAATAGCCCTACTTCCCTAATGAACAATGTCAGTATGTCAGTATTCAAAAGCATATCTGTAAATATCTTGTGAAAAAATGTTTAAATAGATCACTCTAAAACACTACGCTTCGGCTGCTTGATTTTTATACCCAGCTCTGTTGGTCGTTATAAACAGGTAAACACGAACACTCAATACTTTTTCTGTCGTGCTGGAACCACGTTTAGGGAGATGCCTCACGCGCACGCCTGTACAGCTGCTTGCGTCTTATCAATAATGACAACAAAATTGCATCCGTGCAGGTTTTTTGTTTTTTTTTGCTATTATTTATTATGTAATAAAAACCATAGGGGGCCCGGACAGACCATATCCATGTGCGGCCAAAAGTCCGACTGGTCGTGCGACGTGCAAAAAAGACGGCTGAACCCGATCAGACACCGGCACTCGGGGCCTCACGCGAATGCACTTGGCGCAATGATTGAGCGATGCCTAATGCGGTTTGGCTTTTCTCCTGACATGTCGTACACTCTTAAAGATGCTCCCCATACTAAGCGTTAGGATATGTTGCGTTTCCTTACCCATAATTTTATGAATACCGGCTATTATCGATAAACTTGTTACGCGTAGTATGTGTAAGAAAAAGGCAAATTTCCTTAGAGATCGATTTATACGTGAACGGTCATTCATTGATAGCTACAGTTATGTCTCGTTAATATGGACCCCGTTAATATGGATACACAGCTATATGAACACCATTTTCGGGGACAAAGTAGGAAAATACATGCATTTTTGTCTCGTTAATATAGACAACTCACAATGTGGGAGATTTTTTTTTTTTTTTGAGGCAACGTAGGCGTCCATATTAACGAGACATCACTGTATAACCACTCGAAGAAAAAAAGTGAAAGGCGTTTACAACTCCCTGTAACGCCGAATTGGAGCGCAGCTCTTGAGGAGGAGGACGGAAGGGTACTGAGGGCGCCGTGTTCTCGAGGGGGGGTCACGTGACCCCCTCCGAGGTCACGTGACCTCTGGAGGGGTTCACGTGACCTAGGGGGAGGGGTCACGTGACTCCCCAAGTCACGTGACCCCCCGGTGACGTGACTAAAAATTTCCCCGCTAGATTTAGCGGGGAAGTTTTTCCGCTAGATTTAGTGGGGAAATTTTTTCCGCTAGATTTAGCGGGGAAATTTTACGCTATATCTAGCGAGGAAATTTTTCCGCTAGACTTAGCGGAGAAATTTTATTACTAGATTTAGCGGGGAAATTGTTCCGCTAGATTTAGCGGGGAAATTTATTCCGCTAGATTTAGCGGGGAAATTTTTCCGCTAGATCTAGCCGGGAAATTTTTTTCCGCCAAAATTTAGCGGGGAAATTTTTCCGCTAGGTTTACCGGGCAAATTTTCCCGCTAGATGTAGCGGGGGAATTTTTCCGCTAGATTAAGCGGGGAAATTTACCCATAATGCACCGCGCGGTTACGCCGACGGCGACGGCGACGGCGACGGCGACGGCGACGCCGCTCAAGCCGGAAACGGGCGCCTAAGAGCTGCGCTCTAAAAAAAAAACTATGGCAATCGTAAAAGGGCGAGGGGAACGCCGAGAGCTCCAGCCGCCCCCTTGTCGCTTTTTATTTGTTCTGCTTTTTTTTTAACTTAACAGGCTCACTTTCAATAAGATCGCCGCCGACGAGTCGGCCGGCTCTGGCTCATCTGAAGTGAAGAAAACGATCATATATAAAGAACATAAAAGAGCACACGTCGGTGCTCTTTTATGTTCTCGACTGGCAGGCGAAGTCGACCATGAACAGAAAGAACTCGAGCGTTCTAGAGAACAGTGCCTCAGCACATAGCAAACATAGGATGAAAGTTTATCTACATGGCGTCCGGCGAGACTTTAAGCCGAATGTGCGTCACGTGTACAAAATATGCTAGTATGATTCTTTGAAGACGACAATGAGGAGGTAAGTCAATTTATACAAAAATTTACAACATGGTGCTGCTACATTGATTCACAACTGGGTGCTGCTACAGTGACGAAAGGCTCAGGCTGGAAGGTTCGATGAACCTTCTCTCGGGCGACCTCGGCGAGTGAAGGCCCGTGCACACACGTACGTGCCACCGAGTACGACCGAAAGACACAAGACCGGTTTTTAAGCCTCTCACGACGGCGTAGGACCTGCTCCGCAGCAGTGCATCCGGTTCTCCGCCATTGAAAGAGGCTTAAAACCGGTTTGTCTCTATAAGTCATACTTGGTTACAAGTGGGCGAAAGTTGCTTGAGAGTGATGACGTGCAATCAACAGCGGGTAGCATCTTGCGGGAATATGCGACGGTTGGACCAGCAGGCGCACAGGCGAGTCCAATGGCATGCTCGGGCCGACAGAGCGCGCACGATGTGGGTGGCTTCGGCAACAAACCGTCGACGGTCGTCGGGGGATTCCAAATTAGGGCTCCCAAAATGACACCCTCTACCCAACGCATAAGGCCGCCAAGTTTCTTCTCATCGGCGGCCTCCGATCGGCTCGAGCACTTAGGCGCAGGACATCTTCAACAAAGCTGGTCACGTCTTCGTTGCGGCTTTGGGTCCTTGTTTGAAGAAGGTCTTCCGCTCGCTGCCGAGGGTGATGGTTGATGAACATCCGCTTCAATTCGGCGGTGCAGGACTCCCATGAAATAAATGAGGCTTCGTGGTTCTCAAACCAGTGACTCGCAGTGCGTTCAAGCAAGAAGTAGAGATTCTGGAGGCGCTGCACAGCCGTCCATCCGTTGTGGCGGGCAACGCGCTCATTTTGCGGCAGCCAGTGCTCTACATCCTCGTGGGCTTCGACCTGAAAGGGTGTTGGAGTGGGGTATAGTCATCATCGCGGTCTTTTTATTTAGCTTCTGAGGCAGGGGACCCGATTCCGGGTGTTAGCTTTTGATGCGGCGGCTTGATCGAGCTTCGTCGTTTTCTGCGAATGGCCTTCTCCCGGGGCTGAGCACATCACTTAGCCGGAGGGGTAGGCTTCACGGGCGTAAAATGCCATAGCCAGCACAGCCACCACAACTTCACGAATGACGATTGATGAGGCGACAAATGCACACGCATAAACTGTACGTTCAATGGGGCGAACTTGTGCTTGTACTAAGACAAGACAGCATCGCAGGTGTCGATGGCGGCGAATTAGCGGGATCGAGCTCTTGGGCCTGAATGTCTCTGCAGGGCGCGGCACAGCTTTTGTTAAAGCGTCCTTTCAAGCTTAGAACATTAGGCCTCAATTGTTCTGAAACTAAACATTGTGAGCATAAACAATTATTGATTCTCACATATTCTAGAATATACGATTTATTTAGGAAAATAGAAAAACAACAGGTGATGGCTGGGGTCAAAAGTACGGCCAGCTGAGTGGGAGCCAAGCACGCTGCCGACCTACCTACGTCGACTTGGCTACGCCGGCAGCGATATCAAGAAGAGTGAAGCGGCACGCATATAAATGCTTAAAACGCTGTACACCCTTGAACTGGGCGGTGAGAAAAAAATCCTACGCAGGATGCGGGATCATGCATACTGACAACTACAAGAAAATCGCTCAAGCCTGTGTTGTGTATTTACGTAAATTGGTTTGGCTGTTCGGCACTTACTTTCAGTGTTATTACCATGCACTTGAGTTAAGTTTTATTATATGCAGTTAAACATAATACCTTAGCGTTGGTGCATTTTGTTATCGTGTGTTTTTCTGTTTAGTAAAAGTGAACACGAGTGTCAAATATACCTTCATTGTCAAAAGGCCGAGTTCTTTCCTTTATATGTTGAAAGTGCCTGCAAAATGACGCTCGCTCATCTACAACACGTTAATAGACAAGCATTCCTTGTCACATATTACAATCAATGGTACTAAAAGCAGCAGAAGTATCAGTTACAGTTGTAGCTAGTAGTAGTAATAGAACGCCCTAAAAACAACTGCATGGTTCTGGCGGTGGGCCAATAAAATAACGCCCGTTCAATGAAGTGGCATAAAAAATTGTTTTGCTCGAAGTGAACCCAATATGCAGAGAGAACACGAGAAAACGAAACGTCATTCGTCATGTCCCGCTCCGCACTCTAAGAAATGCCTGCCCGTGTACTTATCCGCAAAACACCACAAGAGCCAATCTCTGCGATCTACGAAATCAGTTCAGCGAATGATGAGGCGGAACATCCGTCTATACCTCAAAATTAAGTCTGCGCTGTGGCATTACGCAATGCAAGCATGACGCTTTACGTTCCGTAAGGCCACAACGCAGACTTCATTTTTAGGTCTAAACAGATCTTCCGCTTTATTACTCGCTGAGCTAATTCAGTAGATCGCAGAGATTGGCTCTCTGAGTGTTTTGCGGATAAGTAGACGCGCAGGCATTTCTTAGAGTGCAGTTTGGGTTTTTGAGATGAATCATTCCTGAACAACGCACAGTCTCTAGATGCGCTCCGTGTATCTCACAGGGTGACCCGCCATCTTGCTGCCACGAGAAAACCCAGTCGCGCAGACGAACCCTCATTCTAGTTTTCGTTACACCAGGCCTGCGGATTACCGTCGCAACGGTTTTAAATTTTAAGGATCCAGCCGCGACTCCCTAACTCCCGACACCCAACTTTAAGGCATCTTCCTTCGAGCGATCCCCGGGAAAGCGCTGCATGAACCCGAGTCTTACCCCGTTTAATAACTTTGTGTCGCAAAGCCCTCGCAAGTTACACGCGCCGTCATCCAATCTCTCCGGCCTCCTCTTCGATTCGCGGGGCTCCAGGACGAACGAGCTGTCGGCCCCGTCCTCAGCACCCCCGATGCTGTTTAACTAAATTGACAAATGTGCCTCACACCTCATAAATTTTGGAATCCCGGTCAGCGCTCGTGCCTGTCGACACATCTTGTTCGTGTAGTTTTATTCGAGCCGCGCTCGGAGTAGATGAGAGCTACGTTGCTCAGAACTACGTTTTGTTTTGGTTCAGAGGCACCACGCAAAATCCGGTAAAAGCATGGGCTAGGACAGTATATCTCCCGTGAATCTTCTTTTTTATAGTAGCTTGGCCGCAGAGTACACCGATTCATCATGCAGGCAGCCGCGAGCGGAAAGGGGCGATCAATCCAGTCCTACTTCCAGTTCTTTTTTTAGAAGTTATTCCACCGCACGGAGGAAACCTGAAAGCCAAAAAGGGTAAAGAGGATAGCCTTCTACACGGGTCTGAAACTCTGGCACGCGGGCTCAGTGTAATGGTAGATGTTTCCTCCCCCATCTCCCCCCCCCCTCCCACCAACCCGACGGGAGAAATGTGACGCCAAGAGAGGTTTATTCTGCATTAATACGAGAATAGTTCATTTATAGTATTTCCATTTTATTTTGGTTTCTTACGTGATTATCGTTCTCGTTGCATTAAGCGCCATGTACGATTTAGGGCTTAAAATTAAGGGTTGCAGGCAAAAGAGGAATGTCGCATGATAATATGGCAAAATGAAAGCCCCCAAAGGACACAACCAGAAGCTTCCGGATGCGCATTACTCCATCATAGACTTGCAATACAAGACCGTTATGTACTATTCGCCGGTTTAAAGAATAGGAAGAGCCATACCACGCCCTATAATCATCGGCAGCTTAAGAAACGGAGGACGTGGACAATTAGGCTCCTACTTTGTGCTTCGTGACTCCTTCCTCGGCGTTCTTAATAGTTACTGTCGCATCTAATGAGGTTGGGGAAGTAGCAGGTAAACATTCCGTCAGGCCGGTCCCGGTTCGGACAAGGCTGAGAGCTAGCAAGCTTGGGCCGGGTGGGGCCTAAAAAGTTGGCTCGTTCAATTCTCTAGGATTAACGGCCAAATATGTAAATTCCTTTTTGCTACCAATTCTCGATGACCATAGGAGTATGATAGCTTTCGCCTTCTGCGTACATCGGTAGAACTGAGAGTAGAAAGACGAATGATTGGTGCTTCGTGGGCATTGCGAATCAGTGGGATACGTACAGTTTTACGATGCACATCGGGTTTTGAACTTGCATTGCGCCTCTACTATTCGTCGCAACTCCCGCCCACGCAGTTGTAGTAAAGGTGTAGAGCCGTTGAAAGACATGGCAGTATTGATTGCCATCGGAGCGGCTCATAGATTTAGAAATACACTCATGTGCCGTCATATTCGCGAATTTAGCGAACTATAGGGGGCGCGCCGGTCAGGCAAAATAGCAAACGAAAGGAGGTCGTTCTCGTCGTTCAGCATGCCGACCTCCATAAATTGCTTACATTACAGCGTGAAATTGGTGTTACATATGGATGCAAAGCGATTTTCGAGGGTAGAAACCTTCTAGTCAGTGCGTAGGAATGACACGGTGGAAGCATACAAATATTCACTGGAAACGAGTTTTGATTCTATGCTGCCTACGCGAACCAAGCAGCGATAGCAGACGACAGAGTTGAAACGATCTGCTTTCTTGAGCTTCTCGGCGTTGCCGCTACGCGGCGTCGATTTCGCTGGAGTAACCAATAGCCTCCCTGCTGCTCTCTCAGCTTCCGTTTTTCAACCGGAATGGGACCCCGTCATATGTAGGTATCCGATGAGTCATGAAAGAAGCCTGAAGTACCTCACTGCAGTCACCGACAGCTTAAAAAACGCAAAACGCCCCTCGACGTGTCCGCACGTTTTGTATCCTGATTTGTTTTTTAACGTTCTGCTAATGCGGTGATCATATGGACTTCAGGGCAATATTAGGGTACCAAGGACCTGCCACACACTGCATTTTATGGGCCGTCTTATAGAAGCTTTTTAATGTTCAACTATATACCCTTCCCCATGCACGCACATCAATTCTCAAAACAAGTCTGTGAGTTTATATTCCTGCAGAACATTGAAACGGCAAATCACTGCGTAGAATGCAAGAATTCGAGAGAATGACGGAGCTCAGAATGTGCGAAAGCTTGAGCACCTGCAAAATAAGTGGTGGAAGATACAGTAAGCCAGTGAGACTTGCTCACTCTCCTTACGGAATACAGATTTTTATGTTGCCCAATTTCATTCTGAGCTTTGTCATTCGCTGAGATACTGCTGTTGTACTGCGCGAATGGCCTTATCTTTGTACATAAGGTAAGTGAGCAAGCAGACGTTTTTTCCAGATTGTTCTGTATAAATATATATCTAGAACTTGTTTCCCTCTCTCTTAGGCCCACGCACACACATACATGCGCACGAGCACGCACGCATACACGCACAGTCACGCGCAGGCAGACACACGATCAGATGATGTTTTTTTGTTGCAAGTGTGCACATACTAACTTCTTCTTTCGCTTAGACGTACGCAGACACACTTTCTCGCACATAGGCTCACACGCAAACAGACACAGGGGCGCGCAACCAAAACGCACCATGTCTCTCTCACGATCTCACTGACGTTCGCCCAGTAAAAACGGAAAAAATACTTTTATTCTTCGATGGGGAAAGTGTGCACGATGCTAGTTGCCAGGGGCGGGGGAACTCAGCTAGGGAAGTAAGTGCACAATATGTGCGTTTTACGTAACGGAGTAGCGGGAGATATAGGCCGAGGGATGCGCAACATTGAACTCTCGTATACCGAATGCCATCAACCGGAGTAGGGAAAAGAAAAAAATATTTCCAATAAAGATTTACTTAAAAAGCTGCGGGGTTCTGAACGAGATTGTTAGGGGGATGCCTTCCATGAAAAATATCGTCCGAATTGGGTTGGGGGACGCGTTCAATTTTCTTCACTGCAGGAATCTTCGAATGTAGCGATGGCTGGGGCTAGGTGGAAAACGCCGGCTCTCTGCTCTCGCCTGCGTTGGTGTGAGTAGCGAATCCCATTTCGAGTTCAGCATGCTTCCACTAGGCTATCTGCTGTGTAAGGAAAACTGCGAGGCGAGGACCGCAGTAGCTTTGAGGAAGAGCGGCAACGGTTGCGACACGTTTACGAATAGGTATACACCGGTATGCGTTCCAACGCTATATGGAAAAGCAAGCCCATTTGTTGCCAGCCTACATGAGACGGAGCGGGCCATATTTTATACGGGAGATTATGACTGATATATATATATAGTAAGGTCCCGAGAGGAAGCCCACCTGAAATCGAAAGCAAATCAGGTGAAAACAAGATGTGACCTAACTTTCGGCGTGCGATCAAAAAGTTCAAAAAGAAATCCTAGTTTTAGATCTTTTTGACCTACGAAAGTTGTGGTTTGTAGGGAGGGGGATTGAATGAAAGACAACTGTCCTTCCTAATCAGAAATATTCGCTTATCTCCCGTCGTGGCTATGTAACACATTTTCCACCGAGGTAACAATTTGGCCAAAGCCCTGCAATTACTAGAAATGGAATATCGTTTTGTATTTTGAGAAAAAAAGCACATTGTGCCAAAAAAAAGGGGTCGGTTATCTTGCGGGGGTTGGCCATCTCTCGGGATATTACGGTACGCATAAAGGCCAAGTTACCATTGCTTACTTTTCAGTGTTTAATTTTTTTTTGTTTGTTTTCATTTTTACGTACGAATGAACGAACAGAAAGGGAGGAGGGTTCGGTTAAAACAAAGCGTCAAGTTAACAGAAAAAGGGTTGCACAACTCGCGTTTTTAACCTTCTTAACCTGCTTCCTTTTGGAGAAGAGAACGCTTTCTAGCACACGTTTATGCCATCTGTATGTAGGGGCTCAAATATTGTTCACACAAAAAATTAAAAAAAAACAGTAAACAAATCCTAATTGCAACTACGGAGCGATGAATGGCCAAAATCCTATGAGCCTGGCTTGTTGTGATCTGGATTAAGCCCCTAGCCCAAAGCGTTTCTCTCTGACATTTTTCACAAGTAGGAAAATGAGTAAAAGTAAAATAAGCCTCCCATATTTCCAGTAGTTCTTCCTTTCTCGTTATTATTTTCCATAACCAACTGGCATGCTTTCAGTATTGCCTTCAGTCATGCTTGAGTCTTTTGCAGACGGGTTTTTATGAATATATTTATATTTATATGTTACTAAAGTATGCACTTCCTAAAGCGTGTTGCGCAAATCATAAATAACGTTGTGTGAAACGTATAATCGCGGAAATACTCACCTCTTTTCCGTGGAATGAAAGGCGGTATTCAACACGCAGTTGTCGACCTTCTTCAAAAATAAAAAAGTAAGCGTTTTCTCAATATGGTCATGACGCTTAATGATACTGGAGAGGCTAGAGATGATAAAAAGAAGCTTTGGAGGTCGGGATGATGAAAGTTCAATTTTCTTTGGAAAAGACAGAGCAGAAAAGGATTTCAGCCAAACTGCAAGGTACAAAAAATTCGACAAAACTAGTCCCTCGAGTAGGGGAAAACGGGGGCAAAAAAAATGTATTTCATTATCATCCTAAAAAGTACATTAATTTGCGTTACAATCATACAAACATATTGTGGATTTACCTGATACTGCGGTGACAACACGAATGGCAAGAAGGAAGAAGATTTCCATGAGCCCTTTTTGTTCCTGTAATTTTTCTAGCGTCACTGCAGTCTCGGGCAATTCTATAAAGACGAACTTAAACCAGCTCACTTCCACCCCCATGTTTTGGTCAGCCATCATAACCATAAAGCGAGAGGAGAGAAAGGGACGCACAAACACTTCGGAGCTTCGTGTATGTCTATCTATTTGGCTCCCTCGCTCTAGGTTTCCTATGTCTACCCTTAACCATCTTGCCTGGCTGATTAAGGGTAGACAGAGTAGTTCACGTTTCTTCACGTTTTGTTTGTTTGAGATAATTGGTTAATTTTTTAAAGGGAACTCACTGGTAGAAATATAGTATGTGAACTAGGTGAATTGAACAACCAAGTTTAGTGATGCTTCCAGATGAATTATGAGGTAGGCCTCATACCGACTTGATATGAAGGCGGCATATTAGGATTTTGGCTTGATGGATGCGCTGTATGCCTTTTCGCGAATGAGTGGAATATTAGTCCGTAGGTTGTTTGGTATTGTCAGAAAAATCCTAGCCCAGGCCACACAGTTTTCTGGGCCAAACTTTGAATTTTTTCTGGAAATGTAGGGCCTTAGAAAGTACGGAGAAATAAAATCAGAAGCATCTTATTGGTTCTGCTTTTTGTTTCTGTCTGGGGCCTTAATTTGTCAAACAAGTGTTAAAGTTTACTGCTCCTAGTTTGGCTGTCATCTCGTGTCGTTGATCGCCAAACAAGTGCCAAGTTAGGCTTCACTTCTGGTTTTTCGGTTTTTATGTGGCAACATTGGGTTTAAATTTCCATAGAACCGCCAGCTTTAGGTTTTACTGCTGGTTCTTCGGTGCATAAGTGGCCTCTTTGACTGGTTTCCGGTAATTTAGCAAATATGAAGAGAGTCAAACAAAAGCCATAGAAACGCAAATTAAAAGTAATATTCGACCAATTAACTCCTTGGAGCAACACTGCATTATACCCTAGTATGGTACCAAGGATTGCCAAGCTTGCGCCAAGTTAGGCATTTCTCTGGTGTGCTACCTGAGAGAGTTTCAGATAAGTCAGCATAAATGGCCTTAATGTGATTCTCGTAGAGAAAATTTGATATTCATCTAAAATATAATTTTACGTAGAAGCGGTCTTTATCAGATCAGAGCCACGTGTTTTCGAGTAAATGGATCTGGTCACATTGAGATTGGTTTAGCGATATCAACCACTGTTTGCAGAATTTTTTGTTTGACGGCCGTTTTGCATTTGGTTTTTGCGAAGCACACTTGTGCTTTTTTTATGTACGGCACGTTTATTGTCGAAAAGACGTCACTTAGATGAAGTGGTCGTGGCAGTGTCATTCATAAATACAAAAAAAAAAAAAACCATAGGCCTGGAAACGCACCCTTGGGGAACACCGGAAGAGGAATTTCTCTTGGCATTTGTCAGTGATCATTGACGAGTAAAGCCAGAAACGGACAAAATCCAGTCACGTATCTATGCAAAAACTAAAGGCTCAACGCGTAGATACGACCGCTTGGAAAGAAAGACTTTGACGGACACACCGTCGAGTACTTCAGAGATATAAAAAAGGCGTCTCTCTGAGCGTGACATTCAAGGTTGGTATGTACGATATGAATGAAATCACAAAGTTTGGTTTCACAAAAAAAATCCCTTGTTAGAGAGCCAACTTGTGAGAATTAAGATGTGTCCTTAAGGCGATTGATTAAAAACGAGAGAAATATCAAGTGAGTCTTGGGAATAGAAGAATGAGTATCCGAGATGATAAAACCTCACCAATATTATATAGAAAATGAAGTACGAATTTATTAAAGTATTCATTTGGAATCGTTTCAAATTGTCATCAAAAATAAAAGTAATTTTTAATTAATTCTGGAATTTAGGTTGGAGCGAGCGGAATCAAAAACAGTTAATTTTGAAGAAAAAAAAACGTTATACGACTTCTGATGGGTTAATTAAAAATACTTGCTCGGAACGCTCGTTGGGAAGAGCAGACATATTTGAAACACCCAGCCGCAAAAATGAACGAAAACTAATTGTTACAAAATTCACCCTGGGATGGTGTCACTGCTTTCGCGGCTATGATTAATGCTTGACTTAAAACTTTGTGATCACTTCGAGCTCCAAAGCTTGGATTCACCAACTATAACCGAAACTATAAAAATGGTGACTGCAGATCAAGTATAATCGTGTTTTTTACTGAAACAGCGCTGAGCTGTTAGTGCCGAAACATTTAATGAAATATTTTTTGCCCATTCCGCTTAATTGACTATCGAATAAATTACGCTGCTTTATTGTTTTATTTATTTATTACGATTGCTTTATTACTCTCACTATTGGTATCGTGATTAGTATAAGGATTACTTGTGTTAATGTTTTTTTCCTTTGATAATATCCTCCTACTATTTCTGAAAAAAAAAACAAAAAACAAGTGTTAGTTGATGTAAGCATATTTGTTATTCAGGCATAGACGAATCGTTAATTCTGACCCTACCTAATTAATAAACGCAGCCCAAGCCCTTCCTTTTCTTATCAGTCACGGCGCTCAAACATTAAAATGCACCCCAATACCAATATCCATTTGATTTTTTTCTCGCAACAAGACCCCTTCCTGTCTGTTCAGTTTTATACCGTTCGGTTTATAAATCTCGTTTAGAAACTTTCCCAAAGCCAGATCTTTGAGGCGTTTTTTTTATGCTCTCGCAAAAACAAATTCCCTAGTTGTACCGCTACCCGTTATTATTCAGCTAATTAATTTGGATGCCTCGGCTCCAGCTCAAAGTATCTAGCTTCTCGAGGCTTGTGCTTCTTGACACCTTGAGCCGCTCTTCAAGTGGGGGCGCACACGCGTTACTTATTAAAAAGAAAAATACTTAATAATATGTTACCGCGAAGAACCGAGAGCCTGAAGTCAGCCGATCTTCCAAAGACACAAGGAAAAAAGTTTCTTCAAGAAGAGCCCATCTGGTTCCTCCTCCACTTGCCTTCAGCATTTCTTACATAGCAATGCCCCGCCCCAAATGTGTCTGCTTTTCTCTACGCTCGTTTGCACCTCGCTCTTCTGCATATCCGGGAGCACGCACAAGAAGCATCTTGCGCGAAACATGGGTCCTGTATAAAGATTAAACTCCTCAGAAATCTGCCTTGCAAACTAGACTACATGTCTTCAGGTGTGTTTCCATAAATATGTTTCTTTATCCGCGTCCTCTAAAAAATCCCAGAGTTTTAATTAAAGGGTCTAAACTCCAGTGAACACAGCAGCAAGAGGTTTTCGATCGAAATGCAAGCGTATAGGCCACCTAAAACGCTGTTTGGTTCAGCGCTTTCTGGCGACTGAAGAAAGAAACTTTGGGTATGCCTGAAAGTGGCGGCTGCATTTTTGAAACGTGAGCTATTACTCTGGCGGCGCGTTTAGCTTAGTGTCTGAATAAAGAAATACTGGGTAGACAAGGAAGCCGTAATCACATGACACGCCAGTACGGCGGAAGCTACGGCCCTGGCGGGCCAATCGGAACGTGACTCCGTGTCATCGGAGCGCGCTTTTAGCGCGAAGAAGGATCAGGCTTTTCGCTGCGTCATGATACTATTTGTGTGCGCTGCGCTCGTATACGTAGCGCATATTGAAGGCGTCGGCACGCAATGTGGTGCTTATCGTTCACCCTTTGCCAAGGTTCAACGAAACAGGGTATAACCTTGGGTTCGCACTCCGCTGGCGCCGCCTGGCTGTGGCCGGCTGGCTATAGGCATGTTTCGCTTTGGCCAGGGGGAGCGAACGCGTTCGTAAGACGCGGTCATGTGATACTTGCATCAAGCATAAACTGGCATGGAAGCGTCAGAGTGTTTGAAAGAGCTATGAAAAGTTCAAATAAAGAAAAATTAGATGTCACTTGCGCAACTTGCGCTTTCAATGTCCTATCAGTAAAATGAGAATGCCTTGTTTTTAGTAATTTCGTTTTCATTATTTTTTCACAAATTAATATCCACCAACGAAATTCTGCCAGATTAGCGTCGCCGAGCAGAGGCGCTGCCCAAAGTGAAGAGCTACAGGCCTGTGCGGAGCGCAATTTCGTCTGCTTTTTTTGCAGAGGTTTCAGTTACGTCAGAACGCCGCGCTCTGATTGGCTCTGATTGAAGGATAGCGGGTAGATCTCAAGGCAGCATGCGTTGAGGTCTACCCACTAGCCTTTCAATCAGAGCCAATCAAAGCACGGCGTTCTGGCGCCACCGCAAACCCTGCAAAAGAAGCAGACAAGCGTGCGCTCCGCATTCCACGAGCACAGTCACGGCACTCGTTGTCTCTGCTACAGGCCTTTTCCGCGTCCCGCGTGCAGTGTTCACGTTCGGAAAGCCCCCCTCTAAGGTTTCTTAAGCTACAAAAAACGTCAACTAAATATCGCTGTTCTTTTTTTTTTTAGTAAGTCAGAGCGCAGGCGACGTTACTTTTCCCTGCAGAGTTTTCGACCCTATGAAATCAGTCAAGCATCACCGGATGGGTTGCTTGACTGGTTACCGGCTAAACTAATCATGTAGGGATGAAATCACGGGATTGCGGCTCATTCCCTCTGAGTGTCTGGTTTAGTCGGTAATTGCAAGAGCACAAAGGCGATAAGCGCCAAGACGAGACCCTTCTGGCACTGCGTGATCTGCGTCATCGACTCCTAGCGTATGGGCCGCGCTTGGATTTAAAGAGAAACGAACAATATGCGGTGGGGGACATTCAGACAGCGCTGAAAGTGCCGCGTCACAGTGTCTGTCGTCTTTCCGCTGCAATCAAATCTCTGACGATTCCAGTGAAACATGGAATGTCCCGCGGGAGCGAAGGACACGGATCACCGCCTACTACTTGCGATTGAATAGCGTCGTGGCGCAAACCATGCCCAATAGGCGGTGGTGTCCCGTTTCCCACGAGTGCTTAGGGCTCCAGGTGGGACATCATAGCCCTTTGCTGCATGTCAGACACCTCGTGGATCAAATTTGCGAGCGACGAGCGTGGAGCAAAAGTTATTTTTATTAGTTTCTAAGAGTGATGCCATATTTAAAAGACGCGCAACGAACCTTTAGTTGCAATTCTCGAGCAAAGAAAGAGTGGACACGGCAACCACGCCGTGGCTATGCCTAACCTACTTCCTACAATCACACAGGTACTCGGTTGCCTCTGCATCATATCGGACGTACGGACGACATCAGTGACTGGCCGATTATGGAAGATTGGCGATCAGTCGCCGGTCGGTCAAGGCGAGTCATCACAACCGCTACACGTGGACAAGACCTACTACGCATATGCTGGGAGCACGGTGACGTCACACAACCATCAAGATTCCAGCCAGCTGCTGCATATAAAAGCAACGCCCGTGCCTGCACACTTCAGTGGACACGGCAACCACGCCGTGGCTATGCCTAACCTACTTTCTACAATCACACAGGTTGGTGATCGTAAATATGGATTTCGTAGTGACCATCTATGTATTTTAGTGTTGCCGTGTCCACAAATACTCCTGCAATGTGCAAGTGATTGTCTGTCAATGGCAAGTCTGTTGCTGAAGCTATCCGGAGATGTCGAGGAAAACCCCGGTCCAGTCACAGATGAGATACTGGCGCAAATACTTCAGACTCAAAATGACATCCTAAAAAGAATTACCGAAATCCAAGAAAAACAAAATTCCTCAGAAGCCAACTGCTTAATTGTGCAGAACAGGCTGTCGGAGATTGAGAAAACACTGGAGTGCGTGGACGAAACCTGTAACAGACTTGCCAGGTTGGAAAGTGCTTTCACCGGTCGGGATGATGAAATGTATAATCTCTCTAGACAAGTCGACGACCTAGAAAATTGGGGGCGGAAAAATAACCTTATCATCAGAGGAATCCAGGAAGAACCACTGGAGAGCGAGGATACGCTAGCGAAAATTGTGGTTGATCATGTGTTCGGTGCCAAACTAAACGTAAAAATTGACTCCATTGAAAGAATACACAGAATAGGCAGAAAGTTTCCGCGCGGAAATCGACCGGTTATTGTTAAGCTTGCGGATTTTCGGGACAAAGTCACAATTATGAAAAACTGGGTCAAACTAAAAGGTACCGCATACAGCATTAATGAAGATTTCTCCAAACGGATTAATGAAATTAGGAAAAATTTATGGAGTTCTGCTACTGAGGAAAAAAGACAAGGGTCAAAGGTAAAATTGATCTATGACAAATTAAAAGTAAACGATACAATGTATGCGTGGGACGAAAATAGAAAGGCAAGGTACCCTGTGTCGCCGGGAGCATCCAGTCTCGGTGAGGCTAATAGTAACTGACTGCACCAGAGTGCACGAATGGACTTCAAGATAATAAATGTTAACGCTAGGAGTATTTTGAATAAAGATACTATAATTGAATGTGTTGTGCTAGAACACGAGCCTGACGTTGTCGTGATTACCGAGACATGGCTGCACAAAGATATTTTGGAGTCTGAAGTTACGCCTCCAAATTACACAATAGTGCGAAAAGATAGAGCTGGGCGTGAAGGGGGAGTAGCACTTCTCATTAAAAATGATATAGTATTCACGGTACTAGAAGTTGTTGCTGAACTCGAAATGATATGGGTGAAGACTAAGCTGAATGGTCGTCCGGTAGTTATCGGAGCCTTTTACAGACCCCCAAATTCATCTATAGACACTATCTTGAAGTTGCGCAACTACGTGGACTTAAAACTGCATCGGGAAAAGAATGTCATATTCTTGGGAGACTTTAATTTACCCGGTATTGATTGGCAGGCACTTACTCCTGGACAGGTTGTCGTTTCGATTTGTGACCAATTGCTGGAACTTGCATTTTGCTATGGTCTGACGCAGGTTGTAACGGACTATACAAGAGTAACCTTAACGACGTCGACGGTACTGGATCTAATCTTTATTTCTACCAACATGATTTCAAACATGTCTAACTGTGAAACATTCGAAGGTTTATCTGACCACAAAATGGTAATGCTGACTTTGAACATGAGAGCCGACGTTCATGCTAATCAGTCGCGAAAAATGTTTCTCAATTTTAAAGCCGCGGATGACGTGAGCATTTTGGATTGTTTGGAAGGTTCGTTTGATGATTTTAAGATGCTTTATCGGTCACGTGCTGGCACTCAGGCGCTGTGGAATTACTTCTCGGATGTGACTGCACTTTGTATTCGGCAGTTTATTCCCAAATATGTCAAAAATACTACAAAGAAAAACCCTTGGATTACAAGGGAGGTCGTGCATGCCAAGAGAAGACTAGGCCGTGCCAGAAAGGCATACTCGCGGAACGCGGATGCTAGTAAAAAGATAAATATCCAGTACATGAGCAGGAACTTAAAACAGCTTATAGGGTCTTTAAAGGCGAATTTTTATAACGTCACGTTGAAAAACTTCCTTAGGGAGGCACCGGGTAAATTCTGGCGCTATGTAAATCCTCTGGCAAACGCCAAAAAAGATTGCAGGTGTGAAAATGATCTCAGGCGAGCTGATGACTTCAACTCATTTTTTTCGTCGGTGTTCACTCTGGATAACGGAGTTGTGCCGAGGAATGATGACATAGCTAATTATCCCCCGATGAACAATATTGAAGTAAATGAACAAGGAGTCCTAAACCTACTACTTAATATAGACATAAAGAAGAGTCCCGGGCCTGACGAAATCCCCAATGCATTTTTAAGAAGGTATTGTGAATGGGTTGCCAAATATTTAACCATTCTTTTCCAATCATCACTCTCGGAGGGTTTGTTACCAACTGCATGAAAATGTGCTAAAATCATTCCTATACACAAAAGTGGTACTACTTCTGATGTAAGAAATTATCGCCCCATATCTCTTACCAGCACATGCTCCAAACTGCTCGAACATATCGTATCAAAACATCTTCTCAGTTATCTAGATAGCAATGATTTCTTTTATCATTCGCAGCACGGGTTCAGAAAGGGCCTTTCTACTACAACCCAGCTGATCGAAACCGTTCACGAGCTAGCCCAAACAATTAATCATCGCGGTCAAACTGATATAGTATTCTTAGACTTCGCCAAGGCTTTTGATAAAGTGTCTCATCAGAAGTTATTACTAAAACTGAACAATTTGTTTAAAAACACAAGCATAACACAATGGATTCATTCTTATCTATCTTCTCGAGTGCAGTTTGTTGAAACCGGTGGTCGTACATCAAGTTTTGCTCCAGTGCTTTCTGGGGTGCCTCAAGGAAGTGTTTTGGGTCCGCTGTTATTTCTAATCTTTATAAATGACCTCCACAATGTAATTAACGTGCCAATACGATTGTTCGCAGATGAGTGCGTGATATATAATGAAATAAGAACACCCGATGATCAGGCCGAATTAAGTAGAAATCTACAAAATATTAGCAAATGGTGTCAAGATTGGCAAATGGTTTTAAATCCAGGAAAATCAGTCTTTATGACAGTTACGAGGAAAAAACAATTTCTGAGGTACGACTACTGTATCAACGAGCATGAACTCGCAAGGGTAACTTAGCACAAGTACTTAGGCTTAACATTCACTTCAGATTTACGTTGGAATGCTCATATAGACATAGTGTCTGCAAAAGCCAATAGATCGCTATAATACCTAAGAAGAAACTTGTCGTATGCCTCACCGGAAGTAAAAAACCTCGCTTATAAGACCCTTGTCAGGCCAGTCATCCCTTAGCGAAAACTAATACGTTTGAAATATACCACATTCTAATTTGAGTGTATTTGAAATACAGTTCATAATTGTAAGTACACGAAAAATATACCGAAAATATAAACTTCTTTTTTTTTTACTTAGTACTAAATATACTTCTCCAAATCATTTTAAAATACCTTTACTTAAACTACATTTGAAGTTCCCTTCATGCGTTTTGAAATATGTAAATACTAAATTAATAGGCACAAAATATCTTTCACATATATTTCTTGAAATATTTATTTAATTCATCCAAAATATACTCCAACCCTAAAAAAATGGAGCAATCAAAAATACGTGCCAAATACTCTTAAAATACCTTAAAATCGTAAATACTGTTGTGTTATATTCTAAGTACCTTTTGACTGCAATACTTTGGTAGTTTGACTTAAACTACCAAAATATTGAAAAGCTCCCCTTCTAGAAGTTCACTTCAAGCAGATATGGAGTACACTGAAGCGCCTAAATACAACATTTGATTAGTTTGTCAACTGAATTGCGCAGCATCGCACTGATAAATCAGCCCAGTTTATGTTATTGTTTCGTTTTTTCTATCAAGAAAACACCTGATCATTTCCTTGCACACCAATCACAAACGAGGTTCGGGAACTACAACCACAACATTTGCTGATGCTGGAAAGCTTCAGGAGGTGCTGTGAACAGTTACGTTTGGCGTGGTTTTGTTAGCACAATGTTAGTTCACAGAACGTGTATACTCACCATTGTACGTGATGTGAATAGTGACTTTAATATAGTGACATTAACTACCATATTAAATAGCCAACTACTAAAAAGGAAAGGCAAAAACTACTGTAAAATATTTATTTTTCGCGGGCTCAATATTTCGCTATTTAGGTCAAAGTTGGAGTTTTGGAATAATTCGCAAATTCTAATTTTCGCGACGCGCTGGGATCGCAACATAGATTTTAATGTTTTTACATTTTGCCGAAATTGTTCGCGGTACCTATATTTCGGGATTGTAGGCGATTCGCGAACTTTGCGAGAATTAGGTCCTCACGAAAATAAAGTCGTTTACAGTATATCAAAGTGAAGAAACTGCCTCGATTCGCTTCGTACCGAGTGGTGCTACGCAGAGAAGCAATAACATGTATTTTTTGAGCCGTTTGTGTGGATATTGTTTTAGGGACTGCGCCGAATTATTATTAGTTGTACGAATGCCTTTTAGTAAGAGATATCGTCCACGAACTTCAAAACACTGTTTCCCCTTTGACAGACTCCCGAGGAGAAGATCGAATACTTGGAACCTTAATAAGCGCAAAGGTGGTCACCGAAAAAATGATTACCTTCAATATGTAGGCTATATAAGGCTCGAGAGCAGTCAACGGGACTGTGAATGAGCTGTTCAGTGCGTCATGGTGTTTGTGTTTGTGTTCGTTTCTAATGTAGCTTTGTGAAATGTATTTAGTAGTGCCTTCAAATACCACAGGGACACCATTTGCTGACAAAATTGAAAATAAAAAAAAAACTGTGCAGCCGGTTTTTATCCACAAATGGCATCTTGAGTGTGAAGGGATAATATTTTTGGTATATCTAAAATATTTTTTGATTCATATTTTTAATGTATTTTGAATACATTACGCGCGTATTTCGAATGCGGCCAAAATAATACAGAATAAATACAAAATGAATATTGGTACTAAATATATTTCAACTTCGTTTGAAGTACGGCCTCTTTTTGCTAAGGGATAGAGTACGCCAAAATAGCATGGGGTCCACATACTGTCACTAACGCATTTAAATTAGAAAAAGTCCAGCGCTTAGCTGCTAGGTTCATTTATAACAAATACCGGCGCGATCATTCTCCTACTGAGCTCTGTCAAATGGCTAATCTTCCAACCTTCGAGTCTAGGACGCATTTTGAGAGATTAAAATTTATTTTCTTAATTATTAATGAATGTGTAAAGATAAACAAAGATAATTATTTCCAAGTTCTTAAAGACGAAAAATCAAGGCACCGGCATAGTCTATACATAAGAGAATACTCTGTGAAAAACGATTGCTTTAAATTTAGTTTTTTCCCAAGAGCCGTCAGGGAATGGAATAAACTGTCGAATGAAACGGTGACATCATCATCCTTTACGACCTTCCTTCACTGCATTGAAAACGTTTTGATATGTGCGAGTAACTGAATGAGTACCGTGTGTATCGTCTTGATTACGTGCCAGCACGGGAAGTTATCTATGAAGTGTCAGCATTTTTTATGAAACCAAGCGAAATGCGAGAACTGTGTGTATTTACATCTTGTATCTTTTTGCTTTTTATCGTTTGTACCTTCCACTCCTGTAATGGCCCTGTGATAGGGCAACAGTATCAATAAATAAAATAATAAATAAATAAATAAATTTCAAAAGTTAATTATATGAGTTTGTGCAACAAGTTCGTAAGTCATGACTTGACGGAAGTAGCCTGACGTCCGCAGCTGCCGTTAACGGCAAGAACCATAGCTTTATGACAATATCTATTTTTTTTATTAATTTCAGTTTTTGGCGAGACATGTTTTATATAGACACGTGCGTTGTAATAAATATATAAAATAATAGACATACCCGTGGAGGAGTTAGCAGCGCACATGGTTGCCACGCGGATATTCAAGACTGAAACCCGTACCACCTTCTTTATTTGATTCGTTCATAGGATTCTCTTTGAACATTACAGTTCATACTTGGAAATCATCGCATATTCGGCGTTAGTGTCCTCAAAAATAGTGCGAGACTAAAAGCAGCCGTATCGCGCTGCTTCGGGTCAGTCACTTTCCTTCGTCGGATATAGGGTGGTGCTTTTGTTTTAGTTTCCGGCATGAGTGCCCCTCTTAAATCTTATATTTTCAGTTTTATATTCATCTACGCTTTTAATTTCCGAGAGTATGCCTCGTGTGTGGCAAACTCCGCAGCGCACGCGGCTGCAAGGGGTTCATACCCGGCTGCCCAGTTCTTTATTTTTCAAGTCGTGCCCATGGAACATTAAATGCAGTTAATTCTAAAAATGTATCCCCTGTTCTGGGAAAGAGTTTTTAATGCGAAAGCATTACCTGCCCCATGAGGATAAGCCGGCGTTGTCTCTAGCCGTTGTCTGTAGCAGCAAATAACGGCACCTCAATTCCCATTGGCTGAGCGAAACGGCACGCGAACTCTATTGACCAAAAGCACAGCCACGCAGATGCTTCGTCACGAAAGCCGGCGGGGCACTCAAGGTCAAAACGGACGCGCCTCAGAAATAAAAGGCGAACAAAAGCACAGCAACGCAGATGCATCGTCATGGAAGCAGGGGAGCCGGCGAGGTTCGCCGCGCCTGCGCAGTGGGGGAGCGTAATGTCACCGCTGTGTGAAAAAAAGAAGACGTGGCGCGCCGCTTGTAGGAACGCGCTTCGTGTAGGAATGCTCCCGCATACCTACACCTAAGCAGGCTTTTAAATGTCTTCACCGAATATGTATGAACGTAGTTTGAGTATCCAGTATGAAATCAGCTGTATAAATCTGCTTCGGAACGATCGTATTGGCGTCGCCGTCGGTAGATGTAGTGTTCTCGTTTTGTTTTCGTTGATCATAGTCGCGCCTTGTGAAAACATTATTTTCAGTTTTATATTCATCTATTTTTTTTTTTAATTTCTGACAACCCACCTCATCCGTGGTGGAGTTATCAACGCACGCTGTGGCAAGGGGCTCAAACCCCGCTGACCCATTTATTTCGTTTGCCAATCGTCCTTCTGGAACAGTCCCTGCAGTTCATTCTCTGCAAGTATCGCGCGTTCTGTGTTAAAAACTTCCTGTACATTACGCGAGTTTAAAACCAGCTGTACCGCGCTGCTCGGGTCGCTCGCTCAGCGTCGCCGCCACCGGATGTACGGTTTTTGTTTTGGTTTAGTTGCGCACAAGCGCAGCTTGTGAAAATATTTATTTTCGGTGTTACATACCTCTACGTTTTAATTTATTGTATTCGTAAGAATATAAAGGAATGTGCCGACCGCAATAAACACGAAAGCTGTACTAGTTGGTAGTTTCTGTACACTGTGATTAAAGACAGCGCAAAATACAAGTGGAAAAGAGGAGCAGATGTTCGTCTTTTGTCCTTAACATTTGCGCTGCTTTGGACAAGCATGTGCAGGCGGCATTCGACCACAAGCTTGACATACTCAAGCGCTGTTAACTCCGCCACGCACGCGGCAATATGTACCCTTTCAGATTCCTCTGCATGCGTGCTGTCCCACGATGCAGTCGGAATACCTCTCTTCGATCAGTCCAGCCAATATGAGGGGCTTTCCCTTCCTATAGACGCACAGCTTCAGATGTAATAACTGCCTCTCCCCTTTGCAACTATGACAACCCGATATTTAGCACACGACATTGATTTTTCAAATTATTAGGGGCGAAGCTCTTTGGGTCTAGCCTTGTCCGGCGTCCGTGCTCCCATCGATTGCCATCCTATCGGTCTTCTTAAAAAAAGAAAAAAGAATGTTTGCGCAGTCGACAGGGTTCTACTCTGTGCGAGGAGACCCCAATGGACTTCTAGTCGCCTAAAGCACTCTGCCACGACTGCGGGACGAGTAGGGGGCTCTGGGATGTGGTAGAAACCAAGAGCTGGGGATGTCATGGATGAAATGTTGAATGTAGCCGCTCAATGTCTATAAAGGAGAGGGCGCTGCGGTCAAATGCGTATATAATAACGTTAAACTTTGCATGCATGCATTGACTCAACGTTTATCGACGAGAAGGCGCTGCGGTCAAATGCTCAAATGCGTATGTAACCAGGTCCCATACCACACATTCTCTTTCTAACATGGATGAAAGCGAACGAAAAGTTCGGCATGCTGCGGCTCAGCGTCTACATAGACAGCAAGCTGCTCCGGAGAGAATGAAAAAAAAAATCAGCACCATCAGCACTACCTATGAACAAAATCAGTATCATTAGCACCACCAGAGCTTCGCCCCAATCAACATCTTTCACCACGTGGAGATGCGGTCATTTTTTGTTTGAACTCTTTAAAGTAAAACAAAGGATTGGTGTTCAGCTTTCATCGTGACTCAACAAAAATATACTAGTTGCTTAGCGTGTAGTGAACCAAAGACTTGTGCGATGCCCGTTCTGCGCTTTCTAAATTTCTTGAGCTAATACAGCACTGCTACGCGCTCGGAACATCGTTATTTGTGTCTTTTTTTAACCTGTCCAGCATATACGAAAAGCAATTTTTATTACAGGTTAAATATCGCACATTCAGTGGCATAACACACGGATATTGCTTGCCACAGAGACAGCATAACCACTGGAGCCCAGTACATCTTCTAAATTTACAATCCAAATTGTCGGCTACAACCCAACGCAGCACCACTGAATCCGTTATGTTTTGTTGGAATAGTACGCACACGGATGGAACGCACATGATTTGCCCCAGTGCTTCCCACTTAATCGCAGTGCACCCGAACAAGTTATCGACTCATTCATATTATTCTTCGTTTCAGTAAAAAAATCAACCGCAGCGAACACTGCAAAAGCATCCCAGCTAATCTAGTGGCGCGAGCGCCTCACGTGAGGTTAAGGAGTGGATTTGCTTATTTCGGAAAGAGAGATTACATGGTACGCTTGCTGCGCTGGGTCCACTTATAGGACTCGTAGCCTCGGCTGTGCTGCCTATACTTCGTTTCGCCTTAAGTCCAGACGCAGTCAAGGCTACGAGCTGATGGGACCAATCAGAGAGCGTCAAAAGCGCACCATCGTAGGGTTTGTGTTTTCGCACGGGTTGTACGATCACCAAACCGGTCATAAACAAAAAAAGCTCAAGTCACTGGCCCATTAGTTCGTAGCGTTAACTGCGGCTGGATTTAAGCTGACACAACGAATGGAAAAAAAACTATGTTTTTTTCTAGTCACAAAAAACCGCTGTTGAGAGAGTTATCTAAAAACCTTGAAAGTTCTTGTTGTAGTGCTTTTGTAATTAAATGATGCTACCGAACACAAGCCTGACTCTGCTCAATTACAGAGCCGCTTGTGGGCTCGGTGTGTTTGATTAGTTGCACCACATTTGTCAAGATTAATGGGAAAAACGTCAATCACGGGGAGTGCGAATACCGTGTGGATTACACGTGTTGAGGAGGTTGTGAAGCAAAAACTGCCACCAACATTAAAAAAGCAACAAGAAAACGTGAGTGTTTTTAAGATTAGGCAAGCGTAAGCATAAACTGTGCGCTGGAATACTGCATCGTATCCTGTTCTATTTGAACTAGCTATATGCGCCATTTCGTTGAGATAACTTAGTCACCAGCTGGCGAAGCTGACATGCTGAGATATACATCGTTTCATGTGAACTTCTAATTTATTCATGCACTCATATTTGTCGATTTCTAGACATTGTTTTCCAGCTACTAAATAATTTTGGACCCTTCTTGTGATACAGACTTATCCGGGGTGCGTATTGAAATCTTCTGAGGGAGAAAAACGCTGGGACAAATGCGGGGCCCTGATTCGCTTGTCGAACTTCCCGCTCTTTCGGAACCAACAGATGAACGTGGGCTTTCTGTGCTGGGATAAGACGTCTCGGGATAGCCGAGAAGTGAACTGTGTCTTTAGGAGTAGTAAATTGCGCGAATATACGTTGACGCGACGTACCGTGGCGACCATCGAGGACGGTGGCGACACAACGCCTCGGGAACTTAGCGGCAAACAACAGTTATGGCGCCAAAACAAAACATCGTGCAGGCTAAAACCGCTGACCCGCGACTATCATCGCACATAGGAGCGCACGCGAAGATGTCAGAGATATGGCCTCAGAGATTTTGCCTCAGAGATTTAGCCGTAAGCGATTTATCCGAAAGACATCTGGCCGAGAGAGATTTGGCCTTGGAGATTTGGCAGTAAAATATTTCCAAATCTCTGAGGCAGCACCCGAGAAAAGCCAAATCTCCGAGGCAGCACCCATGTGCGCGTGAAACACTGCCGGCGCTTTATCTAGACCACGCCTCCCCCGCCGTCCCCCCCCCCCCCTTGTCCTACCCTGTCTACCCAACGCCTCCTAGGTAGAGAGCCTAAAGGTCCATTCAATTTCACACATGTGCGTTGAGTCCGACCCAGTGAAGGGTGGCTATGGCAACAGCTGCGACGTCTCCAACAAAACCGGTTTTTACTAGGGCTCGGTTTCTAGTAAAATCTGTAACCTGATTGATACCCACCCTTTACTTGATTAATTATTCGAGTAATCGGTTTCTGTCACTCCCATTCGTAATAGTTTTTAAAAAGTGATAAATATCTTTTTCGCCTTTGTTGAATGTGTGATAAACGGCTCAATATACAATTTCGAATTTTCTGTCAACCTTGATGTCTAGTTAGGGACCGTCAAAAAACACCTACACAAACAGATGACTACTTCAATCGCAGATGCAAGGAGGTTCGTTGATGTTCTCCGGCAATACTGAACTACTTTGGTTGTTCACAGAAGTCTTTGCTTCACTAAAGCGACACTCACACGGCGTTTGATTTGCTGGGACACATATAACCTTCTCTATTTGTTTGAAGTTACAAATGTCTCCCTTACAGTTTACTTTAGGTCAAAATTTCACCTAAAGTTTGCTTTCATGGAGATGTACTCGTGCGTCCGTAGTGAAAGCGTTGAATTTTAACTATTTTTGTTTGTCAAAGTTTTACCGACTAAGCGGTTAAAGAAATGTTTCGCAATTAAAGCATTAATCGATTAATCGGTACGTTAATCGACCAAGTTCCCAGTCCTAGTTTTTACCTCGTTTTGTTGGAGCCGACGCAGCCGTTGCCATAGCAACCCCAACGTCGCGAGCCGTTGTAGTCGCACTCACGCAAATGTGTGAATCGCTCTTAAGTGCTACATCTTCATGCGTTACACTACAAAAGGCCACCCTAGGTGACATATTGGACGCGACGACGGTGTCAGCGTGCGGCTGGAACTCGGGCCCAATCAGTAAGAACACGACCCCTAGCCAAACACTGACTCCGTAGTCGTGTCCAATCTCTGGCCTGCAGTGGTCTTCTTTGGTGACGCAGGAAAATTCTGCACTTAGACTTTCTCATCTAGGAGGTATTGGTCTACCGCGTAAGCCAAGGAACGTGCGGAGTCAAGAAAAAAAACTCCGCGTGTGTCTAGTTGTTGAAGGCTACGCGTTTGTGACTTTTTTGTCTACGAGCTGTTCTTCGCCGCGGAAGGAATAAGACGATGAAAGACGGAGAAGGATCGACGGAGCGGAAGGACATGAACAGTTCGTTTTTCGCTAAGCCTAGCATAGGCTTCAGTATGAAAGCACACCAAATGGCGCTGTCGACAAAGCCTCAACTCTAAAATGAAAGTCCATCCACCCCCGCCTTTTCAATCGTCGCCAGTCAATTCAGCATATTCCCTGGGACGAGTGATACGGCGTTTTCGTGAAGCACGTAATCGCTTTTGGCGGGGCAACGATAGACGACGGCAAAAGAACTGCCATTCTAATCAGCTCCCTTGGAGTTAAGGGTCAAGGGACCTACCGCAAACTGTCATACACAAGTACACCTCTGCATCGGGCGTATCTTGTCAGAACATCCAACGAATCAGAAGATCCATCGAGTCAAAACATCCCTTAAGTCGCATAGTAAAAGATATGGTTTGTTTTCGCTTTGTTTTACGAACGTTTGCATCCGTGTCACGTAAGCAATTTTGTTCTTGTGTGTGACTACGGGCAGTACAATGGTGCACACTTGACGAACAAAAAAAGTAACTACAACAACAACAAAAAAATTAAAATACACAGAAATAAAATTCATGACACCAGTGTCAGAACATCCATTCTGTCAAAACATTCATGTCAGTCAAAACATTCATTGAGTCAAGACGTTCATTGAGTAAAAACATCCATAATGTCAAAACGCCCATCGAGTCAAAATATCCATCCGAGTCTAAACGTCCATAGAGTCAAAACATCCCTTGAGTATAAGCATCAATTCAGTCGAAACATCTATCGTTGAACGAGACTGCTCCACAGTAATAATTAATGTAGTTTATCATTGGCCCTGTTGTCACGATAAATTCTTTGGCACAGTCAATGCTATATGGCTAGAAAAAATGGAGCATTTGCGTGATTTATGAGAGAGAGCCATCAAGAGCCGCAAATTCAACTGTACGACTCTTGTTTTCAAAAATGCTGATGCGAGCGCAGCCTTCGATTGCGGTTTCCGTGTGTTGACATTTGGAGCGAATTGTTCGTGAAACTAATTTTTCGCGCTTCATGCAGTTCGCGGATTCAGATAAATTAGGTATGATCGCGAAAATTGAGTAACTATGGGTATTTGTATAGAGTTGAGTTATGCAGTATTTTAAATACGCTGTTTATCCTTGGAGCGAAACCAATTCGTGAAAACAGAACACTAATAATAAAGAAATGGGGCCCTTGAAGTGGCCTCATTGGCCGTAGTTGGCGTCAGGGGCCAAGTTTTTGCAAACACTTATTAACTTCAAGGGGCTAAACAACGATAGCTGTTAGGAACGTTTCTCACTTTACACCAGCTTACTGGCACTAGTTGGACCCAAGAATACTCGAAACTAATGCCACTGACCAAGAAGTGAGTTGGTCGCGGTGGAATTCCAAAGATAAAAGGGAACCTTTTTTTTTCATTCTCTCCTTCACAAAAGTTGATAACGGAGTTGTGGGGATATTGGCAATGATGCGATACCCAGGAGTGCGTCATCAAGCTTTGCGATCCCCGCTGTCACGATTTTGAAATACCTCTGACACAGTGGACGCAAATACTGCGTAGGCATTCGATTTTGGCTCGTGACAATCAATGCCTCGACACGCATTCGGGTAGTGACTCGTCCCAAATCGCTGGGATGGCGGGAATAGCAGAACCTTAACAATGCGTGGAACTCAGCACGCGCCCTGTGCTCTGCCAACCCCAACACGGGGCCATGTTAAAAACATTGGCGGCATATAATCTGCTCCAGATCACGTAGCGGCAGCCTTTTCTGGCTGCGAGTTGAGGGAATAAACGGTGTTCATTTTCCTCAGGTTTTTCTATGTCTGCCATTGTGTAGAGAAAAAAAGCAACGTAAGTTTCATAGTTCCTCAATGCCAAGGAATGATCTTAAGCTGTATTTATTGAAAGTAGAAATATCGTTGCATCGCTCTTTCAAATAAGCAAAATTTACCGACAATTCTAAGTCTTTCTACCTGACATTTATTAACGAGAGATATTCAGATCGTCATTAACATAGGCTAGATTATTTGTTAGATTTTTGAACAAAAGCTGATCTGGTTCATTTGTGATACGTGTCAGCAGCTGCCGCCGCGGAATACCGAATGTAAGGTAACAATATGCAGAGGCAGAGCCACTTGACCTGTTTTCTGACAGCACCTGACCGAAAGATAATACGCCGCTCCCAGATCGAAACGCCATAACCCGCCGTGCGCACTCGCAGCACACTACAAACTCCATGTCGTGAAGCCGCCATAACCTCACTTAACCCGAGGCAGGCGACAGTGCCGGAGGCGTCTTGTGCTCGGCAAACGAAATGCTCCAGTGAGGTTGTGGCAAGTGAAGAAAAGACTAAAGTTCCCGCGATGCATTGCGGCACCGGTGGCGTACCCAAACTGGCTAGTGAAATCAACCAGTTGCAAGCATAGTGACGCGACTGGTCCAGATCACATGAGCGAATGACGTTTTAGCGAACAACGACATTTGAGCAAATCGACGTTTTAGCGAATAACAGGGGAGCGTGTTAATCTCCCTCCTTCCCCCCCCCCCCCCCCCCCCCCCCCGCACGCTGAGCTTACGCCGCTTTGCGGCGAGAGTCTGCGCCGGCTTATTACAAAACTGTGAACCAAGTTGGCACACCTTAGAACGCCGCTAAGCGGCGTGCGACTATTCGCTAAAATGTCATTTGCTGAAACGTGGGCTTTGGCTAAAAGGACGTTCGATCAAGTGAGTGCCTCTCTGCCAGCACGCCCATCGCTCGCCTGAATGTAACTCTAATAAGCCTGCAGTTGCACGGACTTGCCTGCACGAACATTCAAATGGCGTGGGCCAGTCGCCACGCTTGCAATCATCTATAGGTGAAGAACGTAGTAAATGCAAACTCGCTGCTAAAGGTCGGCGTTGCAAAGTTTTGTTGCGGGGCGCACGCTACCGTGTTAATAGAAGTTCGTTATGTTGCGTCATGCAAAAAGTGGAGATTGACTAAGGATTTTTAAATCATATAGAAACAACCTGAATAAAGAGATTAGGAATGCTAGAAAAAGCTATTACTTTAATTTATTTAATACGGGGACTAACCGTACAGATATAATGTGGAGAAAGCTTAATTCGGTACAAAATCCACAGCGTTCCACTAACGCCATTGAGAAACTGTATGTGAACGGAATGGATTTATCTGGTCGAACTCTTGCAAATGCTCTCAACAATTGTTTTGTTAACTTAGTGGATAATCGCCACGACACCGATATCTATAGATACATTGCAAATAAAAAGGAAAACACAGTCTACCTGAATCCGGTTACTCAGGCCGAAGTAATATCCGTATATCTTAAAGCAAACAACAGCAGCAGCTGTGATAATGAAGGAATTCAAATTAGGCCAGTCAAGCATGTTATTGAAGTAATTAGCCCTTGCCTAGTTCATATCTTTAACCTTTGTTTAGAAACTGCGATTTCCCCCCCGAGAATGCAGATTGCTAAAGTGAGTTTTATTTAAAATAGGCAACAAAAATGAGCTCGGAAATTATAGACCGATTTCTATACTTTCAGTGTTTTCAAAGGGCATTGAAAGCATTCTGCACGATCGTCTTGTAAACTTCTCAGAAAAATATAACATCTTAACAGCATCACAATATGGGTTCCGAAAAAATCGTTCTACGGAGTTAGCTTTACTCGACCAAAAAGAATTTATACTGGACAACTTTAAAAAGAAAAATATTGTCCTCGGTGTTTATGTTGATTTTACAAAAGCATTCGATTACCTAAACCATAAACTACTCTTTCAAAAGCTCGAGACATATGGTATCAGAGGACAGGCTTTAACATTACTAAAAAGCTACTTGTGTCACCGGAAGCAGTACGTCCATGTTAACGGTTATTCGTCAGATGCAAAGAATCTAACTTCAGATGTGCCTCAAGGAAGCATTTTAGGACCGTTCTTGTTTAATATATATATCAATGATTTAGTCAATATAAACAAACATGTAAAATTGTGTATCTATGCTGACGACACCAGTGTCTTTGTATCTGCTCGGACTGGGGATGAAATGGCTAAGATTACGAATAACGTACTAGCAGAGCTAGAATCATGGGCAAACGCAAACTTGCTAAAAATCAACACAGCTAAGACAAAGGCTATTTGCTTTAAACCTAAAAACAAATCTATTGAAATTCCGACCAATATCATAATGTACTCTTCACCAATTGAGGTTGTTAGATCATTTAAAACACTAGGGGAGTATTTTTCCGAAAATATGTCCTGGGACGCTCACGTTGACCACATCACATCAAAACTAAGTCACGTGGTAGGTTTAATGTATCGGCATTCTTATATTCTTCCATTCAATGTTAAACTACTTCTGTACCAGTCATTATTTTGTTCCCATTTAAACTATTGTCATTTGATTTGGGGGACGACCACAGGACTGAACCTTCAAAAAATACATCTCTTGCAAAAAAAAGCTCTAAGAATAATTTCCAATGTCGGCTATGACTTTCACACAGAATCCCTTTTTCGCAATCTAAATGTCATAAAAATCTTCACACTTTACAACTTTAAGTTACGCATGAAATATAAAATAGAATGCAGTGAAAATAGAGACTGTTTCATTTCTCTAGCGTCCCTGAAGGAAAAAAGCTCAAATTATCCAACTCGTAGTTCTGAACCTTGGTTCATTGAAAACTCCCGCTCTAACTATGGTCTTCAGAGAATCAAAATAACTCTCCCGAAGTTGCTAAATATGCTAACCCTGAAGCACATAGACATAACTACTCTTTCACCCAAAGAATTGCGGTCTTATTTTTTGTGTTGCGAGTGATATGGTTACACTTGAGTTGCATTTGTATTGTGCTTGCTTTGTTGCTTGTTTTTTGGTTTTAAATCCACTGTTCTCTGCATTAGCTAATATTGTATACCTTTTTATCTTTTTTTTTCTTCTTTTTAATATGTATACCCTGTGTGTGAACTCGCATTGCCGCTGCTGCTGAAACTTTTGTGGTGCTGGGAACTCGTCAAGCTGTCCATACAGCTTTTTTTCCCAGCCCCAGCCATTGTAAAAAATGGTAAATAAACATTGAATTGAATTGAGTAATAAATATTTTGATGCTCTTACATCACAACATTTTGGCCTTATTCTGGCTTGAGCACTACCGCAAAAGCAGAGCTCATTACGCGCTCTGCTGCTCCACGTGAACAGTTCTCTTCAATTGAATACTGTGAAGAAATATTGAAATATTTATTTTTAAGATATTTAGCACGTTGATTTTGATCATATTGCAAGTCTTCCTTGTCTCGAATTGCCTGAGGAAAAATTTCTGCTTCCTAAGCCTCCTCAAAATTGATCGCACGCATTCAGCGGGTAAAACAGAAAAAAAAAAAAGAAGCCTTGCAGCAGGCAGTTTGGTAAATCCTTTTCGTGCGTCCGCTCCCCTCATCGCGTTACGGAGTCACCCGAACTGCGCATGTGTGTCCCACCTAAATTCAATACGAGGCAGGGCTCAAATACCCCATCGCAGTAAGCAGTTTTTGTACACTCGGTTGACGGTGACAGACTGGGAAGGGTCACTAACAGGTACTGGATACTGATGGAATTAAAAACAATATAACTCCATGCTGTTCTATACCCCACAAACTTTCATAGAATACTTAATGTTTTTTTTTCATGATCATTTAGACTCATCAGGGAACTCATGAAGTGAGTTCTTGCTTACGAGCACTCAAAAATCTTTTAAACAAAATGGCCGGGTTTCCGCGCAAAACAGAAATATTCAAGAAATCAAAACGTCACCTGATAGCAGAGTCGATCGGAGTACCCACCGTGTCAAAACACCCATCTGAATAAACAAATTAATCCAGTCAAAGTGTCCATCATGTCAAAACGTCCATCCTGGTCTAAAGATCAATAGAGTCAAAACATTCAGCGGGTCAGAACTTTAATCTGAGTCAAAACGTCCAACGCGTCAATATACCCACCGAGACACAACATTACCGAATGGATGTATTTACTCGCCGGACGATTTTACGCCCTGGACTTTGTGATTCTAAATCATCAATTCATCTACTGCTCTGCACAAGAAATTCTCATTCTGAGAAAATTTGACTCACCTGTACACTTTGCCCAAAGGCACGGCCCCTGCACGTACTACGTCATACGTGCAAGAGCAAACGTAATGAAACTAAACGCTTTACGTGCTCTGAACATCCAAATGAATTTTGCTTCTTTGAACGGTAGACGAGTGGCTACTGACTTTGCGAGAACTCTGCCAAAGCTCGTAAGAAACTTCCACGATCTGCTTTCGGAATGCCTAGGTCGAGCCATAGAGTCCACAAAGCGAAGACGAAAGCTTCCGTCAATCCGGTGCAACAATAGTTGCGTAGGCTGCCTCTTGCACTGCGCGGGATGTTTTGCGGAAGACTAACAAAGAAGGAATGCTTTGCTGTGATTGAGCGTAATGATGGGTTAAAGTGGGTGCACCCAATCTTGGTGTCTTGAAAGGAGACTAAAGATATTCAGCTCTGAATATACTTACGGAAGCCCAACATTTCAGTTGATGAGGATTCTCATCCTCTCTCGTGTCCCGATGACCTCTTTCACCGGGTTTTCGGCGCCCACGCATTTAGTAAGGTTGACTTCTCTTCAACACTCCATCAGCTGGACCTCGCAGAACAAAGCAGGAAACTTACTGCCTCCGTGACTTCATACCACCAGTCGGACCTCGCAGAAGAAAGCAGGGAACTTAATATTTTCGTTGCTCGCTGTTGAAGTTAGGGACGGGGAGGAATCTCATGTGCGGAACCAGGAGTCGGGGCTGTGGCTCGCTGATCGCACAGTCCCGAGCAAACAGATCTGGAGTGGGATTACTGAAGTAGATCTTTTATGCCTAGTGAATATGCAGGTAGGATGGTCGACTGATTAATCGGCAGTCGGCGACTTCGGTCTCCCTGAGCCCATGTTATATAGCACTCCGAGGGCGAGAAGGCCCTCTGGGAGAGAGGATCCTTCTCAGGAGAAGGAGCGTACACGCGGTGTTCAAAGTGCCGGGGGCGGCTGATGCAACACCGGCCAACCCCAACATGCGCACACAGACGCACTCCGCTGTTCCTCCTTGCGAGAACTGGCGCCCTCAGATCGTCTCGTGACCCCCAGAAGACAATCTTTTCGTGTTTAGAGCCCCCTCGAAGGCCACCACCGGCCCCATGTCTCAAGGGTCGGTCTCGGGAGTCTAAGCGTGACTGTCTAGCGTCGTTGGCCCGCGCCGGAGCCCGACGTGACAAAAGGCTTGGCTGCCGTTGGTGACAGGTTCAGGTCAATTCCAGGTAGAAGCCAAAAAAGGCCGTCGTAACCTCCGCCACCCGGAAGTCGGTCCCGAAGAGGAGAGGTCAGCATCCACCCTCTGAGGGACCACCGAAGAGCCGATGAGGAGGGGGAAATAGGGGAACCCTGTTGTGACCCAGCTGGATCACCCTCCCCTGCTTTTGTTAAAAACCGGGATTCCTTCTGCTCTGTTCTGAGCCCGTGAGGTGGCTTGCAAGTCTTTGCAAGACACCTAAAAAACATCTTAAAATATGCTTTAACGAAAATAAAACGAGCTGAAGTAGAACAATACGGAGAAAAAAACTTGGACGGATCCCGTGAAAGTAATATTCATCCGGGACGTTGGTACAAGGGAGGATTGTGAATAAATGTTATAGCGCAATCGAGCTAGCGTATATTGAACATGATTAAAAAAACCGAGACTGCAGGTAACGACACACACACTCAAAAGTCTCAAACACAGCTGGTATTTTATTTTCAAGATCCTGGTTAAATAAGAAAAAAACAAATGAAAGGGAGGGGGGGGGGGAATCCATGAACACGTCCTTCCACAAATGTACAATTACAAATGTTCCAACCAGTTAACCGCACAATGACGGCCTCCACGACATCTTCCTCCTCTCTTATCTCTGAACCATGTCCCCCCGGCCCAAAAACGAACAAAACAACTTTACCTCCCGGAAACGTGTGGGCACTTCAAGGACACCACTTTTCAAAGCCTAAGAAACCGCCGAAGTAAATGGTCCAAACCAAACGAAGGGTTATTAACAGCGTTTTCGTGACTCAGTGTTGTGAGTGATTCCTTTTATCAAACGTTTGTGGTCGGCTTTTTCCCTAGCTCCTGATGATAACCCACAACGCCGAAACGTTCGGTCAAACAACGAAGAGATGAGCCAATCGAATGCGAGCAAGACTTCTCTACTGGTGCTTCTTACTGGATTCCTAATTCTCCCCGATATCACATGCTTCGAGTGGCAGCTGCTGAAGGGGAGCAGATGTTTTGCTGCGGCCTTTCCGCGCTCCCAACAAAGACCTGAACTAGTTTGGAGTTGAAGATCGAGGTATTGAAGGCGACCTTCCTTCGGTCTTTCAGTGAAAACCTTCAACTCGGGCGCTGCTTCGATCACTACCTTCAGCATAGACTCCGCTAGGGACGTACCTGTAGAGCAAACCAAAATGTCATCGACGTATCTCTTCACCAGTATTTCATTAGGTGAGCTGCTCTCAAAATACTCAAGAATACATAAATTGAGACTCCTTAAATATATATCATAAAGAGCTGGGGCCACCGTTGAACCAATCAATACACACTCCTCGTTGTTTGAAATATTTACGAAAATCATGTTGCACCACTGTGGAACCTACGTACACCTCTGAGACCTCAAGAACGTCCGGTTGTTTCTGTGAGCAGTTTTTTGCCATGGAAGGAAGAAGACGGCGAAGGACAGAGAAGAATGGACGGAGTGCAAGGACAGCAAAGTTTGCGTTTCGCTGAACCTAGCATAGGCTCCAGTATTCAAACACAACATTGACGTGTTTGGCAAAATGCCAATCAGGCTCCCCTGATTCGCCCCACGGTTTCCTTTACTCCGCGAGAAAATACCAATACGCAATGAAACACTATCTGTGACGGAATCCGGGAGGGATTTCGTCACAGATAGTGTTTCATTGCGCACGACATGTGAAAATGACTACGAATAAAATAATTAAGTTCATACACATCCCGAGAAATGTGTAACCAAAGGAACGTAGAGATTGAAAGCATCTTTTATCTTTGAAAGAAGGCTAGTTTTTAGTTTTATATTCGTGAGTATTGCAATGCAGATAAATGTCCTGAGTCTTTGCCCAGAAGTGTTAATTTAATCTTAATGCATGTTGAAAGAACAATTACACTGTTGCTTGTTAAGACTAATATCGACAGACAAAAAGTAGCCGAGGCTATGCGCATTTAGAGGACAACGCATGCACATTAATACCCACGGGTTTGGGGTGATCCCTCAGCAACCAAAGTTTCGGTTTTTCTTCAACGTGTTTTCCCTCTTCCCGCTGACACTCGCACTTTTTACATTTTGGTTTTTCGGTTTGTCAATTTTGATAGTTGGCCAACCTTTGCCTGGAAGTGAAACAATACGACTTCTTGAACCGTTATGTATCGGAATCACTTAATTCCTCTCCTCTTATCTCGACTGCGGTTGCGGGCCATGATACTTGGAAATGAAGCTCGATTCTACCGATGTGGAATCGTTGCCACCGTCGCAGCTCAGGGAGGCTTCGCGGTAACGTCATTTCGGATATGAGTTCATTCGACGCTCTGAGCACGTTCGTCGGCAATCGACATCAACTGCCGGCCAAAGGTTTGACGAGAATACTGAACAGGTCGGAGTTCCGACTTTCAACGTGCCCAAGACCTCACTTGGATATTTCAAAACTCATTCGCTCGGATTACATTACGCAGCCCCCTCAAGTTTCCAGTCCAACTGCCAAATATAGCATTTTTTTATTATTAACGTAGGATGATCGACGTATGTAAAGGAATATTACCGAATGAGCTTTGTGTAAGTTGAATACTCCCTTGATGAAACGTATATATATAACAGTAGGGTAAACTAGTCTGTGTAGATAGAAGAACGAATTTTGGCCTAAACAAGAACAACGCCTAGAGCGACTATGCCTGGGGGCACAATAAAACGTGAAGTGTTGAGTTCATAAATTACGGTGCCCATGTAATATGCTTCAGCAACATCCACATAGATGCTGCTTCTGAAAATTAAAAATTTAACGCATTATTACAGCCGCACTTTACGAGTGTCAGTAAGAAATTTAATGAGAAAGAGACGATCCCTTTAAAATGCCAACGTTAATAACTCCAGACAAATTAGTAAGAAGTGTAACTAAAATTACAACAATTTTCATAAATAAACCTTATCACGGTAACGTTTTACTTACAGTGAGGTTGTGCTCCTGAATTACTTCATAGTGATCCTACTATCTCCGCGAATTCTATTTACACAGGAACCGCCAGGATATTAAGAAGTGATGGTGATGCAATACAACTCTTTTGTGATTTTGCGTTGGCATACATGATCAAAACATTCCGCAGAAACCCAGATCACTAATCAGATTGCAGATTGTGACCTGTATACAGATGCGTCTTATCTTAAGTGGGTACTTACATAAAATTGCTTTGGCACACTTGTGTTCGTTTTCAAAACCCACCTAGATATTTCATTAAATAAAACATCCGACACCTCATCGTCGCGTTTTTTTTTTGTAATTCAGTAGAAATATCTCAATTAATAATAGAGATTTCTGCATGCAAATAAAAGTATTTTTAAAACTTCAAACTCGCTATCACGGTTTCAGGTTTACGCGATGTTGAACGTTCATAAGCTTTGCTGTATATATACTGCCATTTTTGTTTTATATTTCTAAGTATTTTTATTTTTCTGATAATATGTCAATGGTTGTGCGCCCCGTACAATCAGGTATGCAGTTATTGTAATACTTGGGACCCAACTTTATAACTGTCGGCGTTTTTATACTCATTTAGAACACACAAGCAGATGCGTCTGGTATTTCAAACCGAGCCAAAACAGCCGCTCTTTAAGGCTGGTGAACCCGCGTTGGCATTGCTCACCGGAGTAGAATTTTGTTTTTATATATATTCAAAATATACACGATTCTGAATAACCAACATTTAAATCATAATAGATGGCGCTCCAATGTTGGGACGAAAACTTACTTTGACGAAGCGATTACTAAGCCAGCTTTGAAGATACTTAAAACAATATTTACCAAGAAATTTGTTTTTGCTGTTAATACCTAACTGGACATAAAAACATTAATATTGTTATCGGGCCAACTCAGAACCCCACAAACGTTACAGGTTTAAATGGCGGAAAGAGTATAATGTAAAGCGGATGTCTATGACAAGCGAATTCTAATGGATCGTACAAGCTTTCGACGCGCGCGTTGCAAATCAAGTGAAAGGCCAGCATTAATAATGTGCACCTAACAAGCTCAACAAATCAGTGCACTTTTTGATTTATTTTTGTGGGGCACCTGTTAAGCGTGTAATGCTCTACCCAACTGAAATAAAATGGTTAAACGAATGCAGACAGGGCTCTCAGAAATAACATTGCAGATGTTCTATGGAAGCGCTCGAGTACGGGTACCTAACGCAGGAGAATTATGAGCCTTTGGTAAAGATTGAATGTTTTCGACATTGAATGTTGACTCCAGCCGAGTGCGCAGCAGAAAGCTGACGCTTCAGGTGCTCCGTGTACAGGTTTAACTAATGCTTCCGAAAGCCATGTTCACTCTATGGATTCTACGCATCGACGCGCCATGATGAAGTTGTATGTTTGTCACGGGTCAATCTAATGTTGTAAATAATAAGCAATAGTTACTGACCGCTGAAGAAACTCATGTGGTATTGATATCCGTACACTATATAATCTAACTGTGTTTAGGGTTGGGCTATTTCGGTTTTTTGTGCTTTCTTTAATCCGCGCTGCGTAGGATTAAACGTAACGCCAATCTGAATAGAAAGACAACGCGACAAAAGAAAAACAAAAAAAAAAATCAACCCCATTAACAGTGAAAACAAACTGCTAGATAAATCCGGTTTTTAACCGGATTTGTCTAGATTCCTACCTCGATGACACATCGATTGGAGAAGTACTTCTTCACTATTACCTTCGATCGCCGTCTATCATCATTTGAGAGCTAATATTTCATAATCGTAAATATTACGTAGATATAAAAAAGTCCTACACTAATAACCGAAAACCCCGCTGATACACCTGCCTTAAGGAAAAGACCACATGGTGTCCATTTTGATTAGGTTTTTATTACGCGCAGTTTGTATACTAAGTCGCAGCCTCTTTCTAGTCTCAGCGCCGTTATTTCTAATCCTTGGCAGAGCAGTTTAATTATAACCTTATTATCACCCCGTAGTCAATTGGATTTCGACATGAGCCAAACAGAAATTTGAGGAACAAATGGCGTTTTTTGGGCTTCAAACGTTCACTTTTATGTACTCCAATATTGAAAGGAGCAAAGAGCGTTTTGGTAAATATTTGGAAAAAGCACGGCATAATAAAACCACAGAGCGACCGAGGTATACGTTCACCGAATTAAGGCAAGTCGGATACTTTCTGTTTTTTTCTTTTACTTCAAAGAAAGTGTTGAATAGGGTGCAGCAGGACATGCAAGTCGAAATACTTCATCTCTCGGGACTCCGTCGTATTTCCCTAAAGGTTATGATGCTTCGTATTAAAAATCACATTGCTGTACGTTATTATTAAAATGGCCTCTTCTAACATGTTTGGAGTGAAACGTGATCGACCACAAGGTAAATTCAAGGTCAATCTTAACCCCAATGTTTTTCTTCGTCTTTTTTTTTTTTTGCTTAAGGACTAAATAATCATAGGTTCACCAGAAATTATAATGTATAGGACTATACGGACATATATTTTAACTCCACTCCTTTCGAGTCACTTGACGTGAAGGCGCACGTTGTAAATCTGTCGACATATTGGGGAATTGTAGTGGATCGTTTTTGTAGCCCGCTAAGCACCCGGATAGCGCTCCGTAATCTGCCCTAAGACCTTGAACTATGCAGACAAGGCTGGCGGCGCGCATACGCAGCTGCGGCGTTTTCTTCGGGATACCGTAGGGGATGAGGAAAACGGTCTACTACAATTCCCTAGTTGTGAAAAATATATTACAACTAAATGTGCAAAGAAAAAACAATGCGCTTCATATTTCAAGCTATCAACAAACCAGACTACAGAAAGCTGCATGTTCAGTTTGAAAACGTATTCATCAAAGTAGGCAAAGAACCCACATTGTTGTGTGTATTGTTTTCCCAGGAATTCAGTTGGACCACATATTTCAACAGGTTAATCTTATAGTTAGATATTAACGAAATGTTAAAAAAAAAATGTTTTTCATATTATTTTTGTATGTGTTCAAACATTTCGCACGGTACATTTGTTTGGAGCACAACGACATATAGTATTGCTTTGGCAAGACTTATTTTGGGGTTGGTTGGCGCATGGTACTGAATAAACTTGTATGCGCAAAACAAAAACAGGACAAGCACGAAGTAGCGAACAAAGACAACTGCAGATTTCAACTAGTTTTATTTGCGGCCAAGCAACCGCAAGCTCAGAAGAACCATACGCAATATGCTATAAAAGAAGCAAAAATATAATAAAACATAAAAAAACAAAGGATCCCCGGCGTGCCAAAATCGTGAATTCGGTACGCGGGGGATCGTTTTTGTTTATATTTTGTAATGTGTTTTATAATTTTGTTTTCTTTGTAGCATGCTGCACATGCTCCATGTGCAGCTTTACGGCCTCCTAAAGGAACGCGGACAAAATCACAACATGCCCTAGTTTGCGAACGCTCTAATTTGTAGGTAGAATTTAGGGGATGTAAGCACTTGCTCATTCCCCTCCTCTACCGAGTACAAAACGCTGTCTTCTGAGCGATTGATTAAGATACTATACTCTGAGACCACTTTTCTTGGCAATGCAGTTGAAGTTGATGAGATCCCGCGCACAGTCTTATCCAGCGCTCAAAATGGCATAGGGAACGTGTCCCTGTACCCTCCACTGCATTGGCAAGAAAACTTGTCGCCGAGTATGCAGGGATCGTACGTAAAAATAAATAACTGAATTTCTTGACACATTCTACGACAGAAAATGTCGTAGCTTATGTAGGGACTGTTTAGTGACAGCAAGCCCGGATTTTCAGGGTAGTTCAAGAAACTAAATGGTTGGACCATGTGATTTTCATCATTTTCGAATGTCTAGTACTGCATGCACATGCACAGTACACCAATCTACAGACCTAATGATCTTAGGAGCATGTCCCCGTGACCAATATGTTGCGTGTTTGGGTTATATATTGTACTTCTTCGACTTCGCTTCTGATTTGAATTGTAAGAGTTTACAAAATAGGGTAAGCTATAGGCTACAAATATTTTAATATATGTTGTATACCAGCCGCCACTCGGATTAGTCTCAACGAGAACTTTCTTTTCTAAGGTATGGAATACGCTTTTGCCTAAGTCTCGCGATGCCACGTGGCGACTATTGCCTTGTTTCAAGTTAAAGACAGTAAACCGCAAGAAAAGATTTACTATCCTTTCTTCGTGAATACTGAATTATATTTTGTAGTACATTTAGACTACGTCGTGGGTCCCTCAAATTTGAGAACTCTCAACGTTCCCATGATATCTATAAAAGCTTATTTTCAAGAAAATGTCACATTAATCTAAACATATGTAGATCCAAATTACAAACATATATTATTTACAACGAGCTAAATATAGATATACCTGTCGATATAAAGACGATCACACCTCAAAGAATATATCATAATCTTCATTTTAAAGTTTATTTTTTTCTTTCACCGCCTGTTTTTCTTCTGTTTATTAAACTTTCAACATACCTTTAACTTATATTCCTAACGTACTTTTCAACATAATTTTTACTTTCCTTCTATGAATGCTCATTCTTTGTTATTGCTAACGATTCCTGCATATTTCAGTATTGCCCAGTTAGAAAAATAAAAAGTTATTGCATTTTTTTAAATGGCGCGTTGATATGAGCCTCAAAAAATAAGGGCCATCGCTCTGGCTAATATTATTAATAAACATTTTTTTCACCTTATATCATTAGAAAGAGATAAAGAAACAGAAGCTATCGGGGAGCCGCCTGTCATGAAGCTCAGCCCAGTGGAAGAGAGAAAGTGCTAGAGAAAATTTGCAACTCTACAACAATACCTGTATTGTAAGGATGTACATATGTTATGGAAATAAATATTCACACGTTCATAAACCCTGCACAACACAGGAAACGTGTAAAAAAGAGTGAAATTTAGAGGTATGGTTTAGGTAAATTGGTAAGAAGGAGAACAACGTACCGAGATGGCAACCGAAAACATACACATCCTTTGACAAGTCTCATTTATTTTATTTATTTCCTTTCCCATAAAAAAAGACCGTGTAATCCCTCAGACCAGACCGAATCATTGCTACAGCTAGTTAATTTTCTAAATATTAACTACGTGAGAAAATGCAATAAATCGTTATAAATCTTGCACTATTGCTCGAAGGATATGTTTCGGTTTCAAGGTATTGTAAATGTAAGCTACTTAAACTACTAATACTTGATTACAATGCAAATAAATGCAAAGTTTCAAGCGCGCTGGACGAGAATGACGAAAATGATGCGTGGAGAAGGGGAACAAGAGGGACAAAGGAGAGACACCAATCTTCAAACACAGCTAGCTGACTGGTGCGCGGATTTTTTCGGTCACGCACCAGTCGCCTAGTTGTGTTTGGAGATTTGTGTTTGTCCTTTGTCCCTCTTGTTTCTTTTCTCCAGGAATTATTTTCGTCATACTAATGCTTCACGTCTTCACCCGGAAAAATTATTTTTTTTATCATGATCACTCGAATGGGGGCATTCCCTTTTTGTGTCCGCCGCATTTAATCGACAATAGCACGTGACCGATGTGTTACACGTTCGACGACATGAGTAGCATAAAAATAACGGGTCATATCGGAAATCCATGAATTCTGATCAAGCGAAGGTCCACCCGTTCTTTAAGATAAAATCTCTCACAACATCGACGGGAATAACAAAAATCGATGCCCGCATTTCGCGTCCGAGCAGATCATAAATACTTCAAAGGAACATCAAACGCCGCCGACGAAAAGACGCCTCTAGAAAAGACGTTGATGGCAACGTTTTCTTCCCCTCGCGAACGGGCTGAGGTTTTCTTGGTACCAGCACAAGTGTCGGATCATCTTCCAATCTGCAGCTGCGCTTTGTCGTTCCCGTCGTCAGCAATACGGAGGGCTCTTTCAGAAAATACCTCTGCCGGTAAAAGCGCAGTAGTAATCCTACGCTTGCTCTGGAGATTTTCTTCGTTTTGTTTGTATTAGAAGTTCGCATTTCTTTTGAGAAAAATTGCTTTTTTTTTCTTTTTCACCGACTGATATATTTTAACGAATAACGCGGCTAAGGTGAAGAACGTGAAAAGAAATAAGCGAGAAAAGTTTTCAACTTATTTTTTTTTATCTTTCAGTGAGATTCGGAAGTAATTTTTGAAACGCTCATTTCCAACCCATAAATGTGACCAGCCATAAAGATGTCCTACGTAATGTGTTTTGCTTGGTATTCTTCAGAAGACGTTATACTCTAAGTTTATGCTCATGTCGAATGACGCATACATTATTTGGGGGGTTTACTCAGTGTGGCGGGTTTGCTATATGACTCCTGTTTTACATTAACTAGGCACTACCTAATACCTACTAGGGACATTATCTGTAACACGAGAGTGGTTTTCTACAGCCTCGAGTATGTGCAGTAATTATTTAGAAAAAACTAGCGTTGCGTGGGTTTAATCACTTTTCTTGTTTCACGCGTCTTCTTTTTATGGCGAACATTGCTTTTATGCCAGCTGTCTCTTCAAAAGGCACGACAGCGATGATGCTAGAGCTGAAATATAGTCAATAATTGCAAATGAAGAGAAAGTGGGTCGGTTGTGAGAAGTCGTTGACCGGCAGGTTTTTTTTTTTTTTAAACTCTACACTCGATTCGGTGTATTTGCCCTCCCTCTTTAAAATAGGCTGATTATTGCAAAACTCGTTACGCTGCTCCCGCAGATTTTGAGTCTTCTTGGATCTAAGGAGATGAAAAATGTCCATCGGTTAAGGAATCTAGTGCTTCGCTGAAGCACGCCCTTGGTGCGGGTCTTCTGATATTTGGAATTCGTCTGTAGCGCGCGAGAGCCTGGATTAAACGCCGAGATCAAAAGGTCAGTTCTAAATTTAACATCGCTTTCCAAGAGCTCAGCCATGACGTGCGCAGGACTCACTCAGGATTGACCATCATATGTGAAGGGACACTGTAAGTTTGAGTTTGCTATTAGAATACTTTAGTATTATTTTATAGTGCCAGTTTCGGGTCCTATAAAGAAAAAAAGAAGGTTCTCGGTCTTCGTCATACAACTTAAGATATCAATTTTTCGACACAGATCTAAATACACCCGAAGTGATACTTTGCTTCTTTTTTTTCCCCCGTGGAATGGATATATGCATAAAAATTACCTTCACGCCCGTCACTTCTGTACGTAAATGATAAAAATTGTTAATGAAAATCGCATATATGTTCAGATTTGAAATATTCGTTTAGACTGGCCTGGAATATTACAAAGCAGAATTGATTTCCGACCACAATAAAATATAAACCTTATAATGCGAGGTTGCAAGGTTCGTTCTTTTTATAATGCACAGGTTGCGAACTAATTTTCTTGACAAGACATTATGACCGTTATTTAAGTAAAACGATCAGGTTTTCGACCTAACTCAGGAGAACGCAATAAGGACAGGTGTATTTATAGTGGTGATAGGTAGATTGCGTGATGAGCTGGCCTGAAAATGAGAGCGTAGGCAGATCGTTTTTTATTTGTTACTGAACGGTGTTCTCTTCGCATAATCTATGACCCTCCGGAGATAAAATGATTTTTAATTAAGCGTAATATTTATTGGTTACCATTTGGGTCGCACTTCCGTGGCTGACGTAACCCTCTGGCATAGCGAAAAGAGTTGAGCGTTGGATCTGTAAGTGCAACAAGTGTAAATAAAACTGACCAACTGGAGGCTGTACTATCGTATTATGACATAGACGTTAGAATGATAACGGGAACATAGCTACTTGATGAAATTTAGTACACTGAAGTGGCACCCCTAACTACAGGATTATAATAAAGGTTAGAAGCTCCAGAGGAGGAAGAGTCACTCTTGTCATTAAGAAAAACCTTGCCTTCTATTCTATGAACCCAATTAACAACTTTGAAAGTGTTTGTTGTAAAATTATTTTTATTTGAACATGGTTATGCTTGACACTGTATACAGAAAGCCGGGTTCATCACCGATGACCTCCAAGATATCCTTGAGTATTTGCTAGTTAATGCCAATATACGGTGTAAGATAATAATCGAAGGCGATTTCAATGCACTAAACTTAAGTTGCTCGTAATATGGTGTGGCGTGCCGCAGAACATAACTGTCTGAAGTGTTCATTGACACAGCATTTAGTCGGTTCCTTCGTCAGTCTCTGAAAGGGTCCACGCGAATTACTGAACCATTATACGAACTGCTTAATATTTTGTTTATTACTAAACAATTTGATGGTTGTACAACATCTGTCAATGACGGGATTTTTTTTAAGTTTTTAAAGTGCAAGCTTAATACTTTTTACTAGAGCTGGGCGTCAATTCAAAGTTTTAACCCGAAGAATGGAAAGCCTTAAGTAGACTAGTTGATTCGTTAATCGGCCTCGTTTATGTTTATGCATAATATTAAAAAAAGCAAAATATACACGTTTTTTTTTTTTTTTTTTTTGCTTTTGGTTAATATGTGTTAAACGGCGCAATTTACAATTTTGATCTTGAATCAACCCCGATGTGTATTTGAGAGCAGTTAAAAGACGCTCACACCCACAAATAATTGCTTCAGCTGCATGAACAAAGACAACAGTTTCTGCTGCACAAAACGGACACTCAAACGGCATTGAAGTGGCCGGAAGACGTACAACCTTTTGTGGTGTCTGGACTTACCAATCTCGCCTCTACAGTTTACTTCAGGCTAAACTTTCACCTAAAGTTTGCACTTCATGGAGGTGTACTCGTCCACGTCGTGGTGCGTGGTGAAAGAGTTGCAATTTTTACACTATTTTGGATCGTCAACATTTTACCGACTGACTGGTTAAAAAGATTAATCGCGACTAAAACATTTATCGATCAGTCAGTAGGTTAATCGATCATTTGCCCAGCCCTATTTTCTACGGAGACGCGGCTCAACTAAAGCAATGTTAGATTTCTTTTGAGCTAATGACGAGTCAGTTATTTACTACCTACAAGAGGCCCTTGACGGGTTTGACGAACGAGCTTATGTACATGGAATGTGGTCAGAATTTAAGTATATCATTAATCATTGCCTCTTAAACTTTGTATCTAAAGAAACATAAACGGTAAAACGCTAAAATCCATCGACTACGAGAAACTCCTTGCAGGCTAACTGAGAAAAAAAGAAACTTCATAAACGTTGCTCACTTGCTATCCGCAAAGAGTGTAGGAAACTGAAGGAAATTATAAAAATAGCCAAAGAAAAATATTTCCCATGGCTATTGCCCGAATATATTGCCGCGCGCAGGGTCACGGACTTCTAGAACTTTCTCGTTTATCCTTGCTCCGGACATAACTTCTGTCGTTTATCCCTGCTTATGTTGTTCTAGAAAGTGCGTGTTCATTCTCGCCCCGAGCGCGCTACGCTCGAACCTTCTCCGCCGAATCTTCGAGATAGTGACTCATTCTAGATAAGACGCCGCTCGCGACCTTGTCAAGTCAGTCTCGCCCCAGCGTTAGACTCTGCTGCCACGCCGACTTCGACGCCCGCGACGCTCTATTATTATCTTTTGTACTCTTTTATTTTTGGCACAAGTTCGCCACATTTAACGTTTATTTCTTTATGTTTATTTATTGTTTTTTAGTCACCACCCGTGACATCTTTGGTGGAGGTGCGGGGTACCGCATGCCCTTGCAGCGTTCCCCTCCAAGGGCCCGCAGTGCAAGTCCGATTCCCGGATCGGTGAGAAGACCACTCACCGCAGAACCTGAAACTCGGACCAGCCGCCGCACCAAGAGAGAGGATCCTGAGTACGGTTTGCTCCTGGACAAGCCCAAGCCGCAGAAGACGACGATGGCCAACCAGTCGTAAGCCCCCGCCGCTTCTCTCGTCATCTACATGCCCGTCGCACCGCGGACGGCTGCCCCCTTCCACGGTGAACTCTACGAAGACGTAGAAGACTGGCTCCTGCAGTACGACCGAGTCGCCCGCCACAACGGATGGACTGATGAGCAGCGCCTCCAGAACATCTACTTCTCACTGGTAGGAACCGCAAGGCAGTGGTATGAAAATCACGAAGTCGCCTTGACCACGTGGCAAGTTTGTAAGAACGAATTGAAGAACACATTTGTCAGTCAACACCGACGTGAGCGCGCCGAAGACCTGCTTCGAGGGAGAAACCAGGGACCCAAGGAAAGCGTGACATCTTTCACTGAAGACGTCCTCCGCCTGTTCGCCCGCGCCGACCCACAGGCCACAGATGAAAAGAAGCTGCGGGTACTCATGCGAGGTGTCAGGGATGACATTTTCGGCGGCCTTGTCCGTAATCCTCCGTCGACGGTGGAAAGCTTCATCTCGGAGGCAACCAACCTTGAAAGGGCGCTCCTCGCAAGGGCGAGCCATTACCAGCGGTATAATGGCGCCACCGTGATTTCACCATCTACCTTCAGCATCAGTTCCGGCAACGCTGACCTCACTGCGGTCCGTGAGATGGTCAGAGACATTGTCCGCGAAGAGCTTAGGAAGTTGGTGCCGGCAGCAGAACGACCAACTGCGCTCTCACACACCGAGCTCGTTAAAGAAGTGCAGCGTGCCATTAGACCGGAGTCTCCTGTCGACATCGCTGAACCAGAAGAACCGGTGGTAACCTACGCTTCAGTGGCGCGACGACCGCCACCGGCTGCTCACCAATACACGCCGCCACCTCGACGAGACGCCCCAACGCCACACTATCTCCGACGACAAGAAGAGCGCGTCCCGCACGTCCGTCCGGAACAGCCCGCACCCAGAAAAACAGACGTGTGGAGGACGCCCGATCGACGCCCCCTGTGCTTCCACTGCGGGGAAGCAGACCACACTTACCGCCGATGCCCGTACCGACGACTCGGGTTGCGCGGGTTCCACCCGAACGACCCGCGGCCACGTTATGGTGAACGCCCTCGGGAAATCGACGAGTACCTGCGACGACCTCAGTCCCCTGAGCCAGCGTCCCGCCGAGAGTTCCGGTCACCGTCGCCACGACGTACAGCCTCGCCGATGCACCGACCCCGACGTGAAAGCCTGTCGCCCCTCGCTCCACGCCGGGGAAACTAGGCGCGGCAGCCACTGGAGGTGGAGTTGCCGAAGACGACCGATGCCAAGATCCTCCACGAACGTCGGAGGGCCCTCACTCGAACGCTACCAGAGACCGAAACGACGCCCCGGCAGCGGTGCCCAATAACCTAAACCTCGTCATTGACGGCCACGACGCATCAGCACTCGTGGACACCGGAGCAGACTACTCGGTCTTGAGTGGGAGGCTCTCCCGCCGCCTTCGAAAAGTCACCACGCCGTGGGATGGACCACAAATACGAACCGCCGGAGGGCACCTCATCACACCAGTCGGGAGATGCACTGCTCGCGTCGAGATCCACGGTGAGACGTGCCCTGTGAAGTTCGTCGTTCTGCAAGACTGTTCAAGGGACGTTATCCTCGGAATGGACTTTCTCTGCGAGTATAGTGCCGTCATCGACCTCGGGGCAAACCAGCTGACGCAGCGAAAGCCTGTTTTACCGCCAGTGGAGACCAACACGACGTCAACCGCGATCCGAGTTATCGCCGACTATGTGAACTTACCACCGCGGTCGAGTGTTTTCGTCACCGTCATAACCGACGCAGCCACGCACGGTGAAGCTCTTCTGGAAGGCAGCGTCCAACTGCTCCTTGAGAAAGGAATTGGCGTCGCACGAGGCGTAACGGATCTCCAAGAAGGACGTGCAACTGTTCTTGTGAGAAACTTCCGAGAGGAGCCGCAGCACCTAACGAAGGGTACCACTGTGGGCCACATTGAGGAGCTTCATGCGCCAGCCGTGGTCACCGCAATCTCCGAAGAAACCTCATCGTCACATTAGAACAGCACGCCGCCGCCGCCGATCGACATTGACCCCGAGCTCCCAGCTCCTAAGCGCCGGCAACTGGTTGATCTCCTCGCTGAATACCGTGACTGTTTTGCCACGTCGTCGAAGGTTCGCCAAACACCAATGGCGAAACATCGCGCTATTACCGACGACGACGCGCTCCCTGTCCACCAGTCGCCGTATCGAGTCTCCTTAAAGGAAAGGAAGGTGATTCAGGATCAAGTCCAAGAAATGCTCGACGACGGCATCATTCAACCCTCAAGAAGGCCATGGGCGTCCCCAGTCGTCCTTGTAAAGAAGAAGGACGGAACCCTGCGGTTCTGCGTGGACTATCGTCGACTGAACGCTGTGACGAAGAAGGACGTCTATCCGCTCCCCCGCATCGACGATACGTTAGACCGACTGCGCCACTCCCGATATTTTTCGTCGATGGATCTGAAGAGTGGCTTCTGGCAGATTGAAGTCGACGAACGCGACCGGGAGAAAACTGCCTTCGTCACTCCCGACGGACTGTACGAATTCAAAGTGATGCCGTTCGGGCTTTGTACTGCGCCAGCCAGCTTCCAGCGTGTCATGGACACCGTGCTGACAGGTCTGAAATGGCAGAGCTGCCTCGTCTACCTCGACGACGTCGTGGTATTTTCTCAAGATTTCGACGAGCACTTGAAACGACTTCGAGCCGTGCTTCAAGCCATCAAGACCGCCGGCCTGTCACTCAAGCCGACAAAGTGTCGATTCGCCTATGGTGAACTTAAGTTCCTTGGCCACGTCGTGAGCAACAAAGGTGTTCTACCGGACCCCGAGAAGACCCGTGCCGTAGCTGCATTTACGCCGCCGTCTGACAAGAAGGCCGTGAGAAGATTCCTCGGTCTTTGTGCCTACTACAGACGATTTGTTCGGGACTTCGCCAAGCTGTCCGCACCGCTGACGCACCTCACGAAGGACGCCGTAAAGTTCGAATGGACAGACGAACACCAGCGGTCATTCGATGAGCTAAAACGAAGACTCCAGACACCCCCGATTCTGGGCCATTTCGACCAGTTCGCAGATACAGAGATCCACACGGACGCCAGTAACACCGGTCTTGGCGCGGTGCTTGTTCAAAGAGAGGACGGGGCAGAGCGAGTCATCGCATACGCGAGTCAGACGCTGTCTAAGGCGGAGAGGAACTACTCCACAACTGAAAAGGAGTGCCTCGCTGTCGTCTGCGCAATAACAAAGCTTCGCCCTTATCTGTATGGAAGTCCTTTTCGCGTGGTCATGGACCCCTCCGGACGCCTCGCCCGGTGGAGCCTACGACTGCAGGAGTTCGACATGACTGTTGTGTACAAGTCCGGCCGGAAGCACAATGACGCCGACTGCCTGTCAAGAGCTCCTGTCGAGGCCGGACCTGAGTGTATCGAAGACGACGACGATGAGTGTTTCCTCGGCGCTTTGGACGTCAGCGACATGGCAGCACTCCAACGGGACGACCCTGAACTGCGAGCGCTCATCGAGCACTTAGAGGGACAAGCGAGTTCGGTTCCCCGTGCTTTCTTAAGAATCCTGCATACATTCTCCATGCGGCAAGGGGTGCTGCACAAGGAGAACTTCGTCAACAACAACAGAGCATGGCTGTTGGTTGTTCCTGCCAGCCTTCGAGACGAAATATTCCAAGGATGCCATGACGACCCAACGGCTGGACACCTTGGCTACAGCAGGACGCTCGCCAGGATTCGAGAAAAGTACTACTGGCCGAGGCTACCGAAGACCGTTCACCTATACGTTCGATCATGCCACGAGTGTCAGCGACGCAAGAAACTTCCAACGAAGCCGTCAGGACTTCTGCATCCGATTTCTCCCCCGTCTATACCGTTCCAGCAGATCGGAATGGATTTGCTTGGCCCTTTCCCGCCGTCAACATCGGGAAACCGCTGGATTATCGCCGCCACCGATTATCTCACACGGTACGCCGAGACGAAAGCCCTTCCAGCAGGCACGGCTGTTGAAGTCGCCAAGTTTTTCATCGAGTCCATTGTCCTCCGGCACGGCGCCTCTGAAGTCCTCATCACAGACCGTGGATCTTCGTTCATGGCCCAGCTGACGGAAGAGATCCTTCGTCTCAGTGGCACCAGCCATCGTCGAACCACTGCATACCACCCGCAGACCAACGGGCTGACCGAGCGACTCAACAAGACAATCGCCGATATGATCTCTATGTACGTCGACGTAGAGCACAAGACGTGGGACGAGGTGTTGCCCTACGTCACGTTCGCCTACAATACGGCGGTTCAGGAGACCACTGGATTCACCCCTTTTCAGCTGGTACATGGTCGGAAGGTGACGACCATGCTGGACGCAATGCTGCCCCATGAGCCATCTGACAATTAGAGCGACGACGCCCAGGTGGTTGCTCAACGCGCCGAAGAAGTCCGCCAGCACGCCCGACTCATGAGTCAAGACCAGCAACGCGTCGACGCGGGCCGCTACAACCTTCGTCGCAGGGACGTTCACTTCCAGCCCGGAGAAAGGGTGTGGGTGTGGACGCCCATCCGTCGCCGCGGTCTCAGCGAGAAGCTTCTGAAACGCTATTTCGGGCCCTACAAGATCATCCGACGGCTCGGCGATCTGATCTACGAAGTCCTTCCCGACGGAACGCGCCCATCTGCAAGACGTCAGCCGCGACCCGAGGTGGTGCGCGTCGTCCGGCTGAAGCCGTATTACGAACGATAGAACTTTCTGCTCTTGTCGACGAGTGAACTGTGAACTCTGTGAACTCTGAACTGTGGCTCGCGATTCTGCTGCCGTTTTGTTTTGGATTTGTTTTTGTATTCTTTTTGTCTTTCGTTTTGTGCTGCATCGGGACGATGCGCTTTTAAAGGGGGGGATAATGCCGCGCGCAGGGTCACGGACTTCTAGAACTTTCTCGTTTATTCTTGCTCCGGACATAACTTCTGTCGTTTATCCCTGCTTATGTTGTTCTAGAAAGTGCGTGTTCATTCTCGCCCCGAGCGCGCTACGTTCGAACCTTCTCCGCCGAATCTTCGAGATAGTGACTCATTCTAGATAAGACGCCGCTTGCGACCTTGTCAAGTCAGTCTCGCCCCAGCGTTCGACTCTGCTGCCACGCCGACTTCGACGCCCGCGACGCTCTATTATTATCTTTTGTACTCTTTTATTTTTGGCACAAGTTCGCCACATTAAACATTTATTTCTTCTTGTTTATTTATTGTTTTTTAGTCACCACCCGTGACAATATGACATCCTCTTTAGACAAGTTTTGGTGTTCTCTGGCTCCCTCAAGGTCAATCATAAAACATCTACGTATTGACGATAACACTGGGAAAGTCCAGGCGAAAATGCATCGGAATTCAAAGAGTACTTTTAGTCAGTGTTTAAAATTGAGTTACCTGAACTAAACAAATTCCCAGTGACGAAGTCGCAAACGCAAAGGTAAATGATCTTATTTCAGAACAAGGTGTCTTATCGTTTCTGCTATCCGTTAATGCTAGAAAATCGTCTGGACGTGATGCTATAGCGAATGAATTTCTGAATAGGTATGCAGAATGGGTTGCGAAAAATTTAACGAGCATATTTGCTAGGTCTGTTAATCTGGTTTATCACGAAATTGTACCAAACATTTGTTTGGGAGCTAAAAGAGTGTTTTGAAGGATGAGACACCACCGTTCGTGCGGGTCTAGTGTTGATATATTCAGCGACTGCTTAAGACTGCAGTCGTGCACGCGTGTCTTGTCCAGTGTGTTGATTTCCTCTGATATTCTTCTTTCTTTTCTTCCTTATTTTTGGTTATCACTAAATTGCACCAAACCGTTGTTTGGGAGCTAAAGGTTTTTTGTTTTTTTTTGACGGTGAGAAACCACCGGTTTTGTTGGTCTAGTGGTGATGCATTTACCTATCGCTTAAGAGTGCAGTCGTGCACGCGTTTTTTGTCCAGCGTGTGGATTTTTTTCTAATTCTTTTCTTTATTTTCTTTTTTCTTTTTATTTATTACGAAATTGTGCCAAACCTGGCTTTGGCAGCTAATAGTTTGTTTTGGACGATGAGACACCGCCGTTTTTGTTGGTCTAGTGGTGATGTATTCACAGGACGCTTAAGACTGCAGTCGTGCACATGTCCTTCTGCTTGATACCTTCAAATGTGGCGCCTGCTGATGCCCAGGGGACGTGAAAAAAAGGAAGACGGTGCCAAACTAAGTCACTGTTGTGCTGGTTTTGAGACGGTGTTGTTCTGTCCTTTCAGCTCCTTGTCTCTGGGTTTTTCTACCAGGATATGCCAACAGTATTTTTCCATCAGCAGTAATGAGTGAGTAAAAATAAGGATGTCTGCTGACGATTCTTTAATCTACACTTTTATATTTTCAGTAAATGATCAGGTGAATTAAAACAATTCATTATCTCGTTTTTCATCGTGGCATTGTATAAATAACATGATAATTAACATAAAAAATACAACACATGCACTTTACCAAAAAAGTGTTATGTTCTCAACATGAGCTTGGCGCTATTGAGCCTTGTAAGTTGACGGTTATAAGTATTTAGGTGTTATTTTCTCGAGTGATCTAAAATGGAGTAACCACGTGAATTACATAAATTAAAATGCTAGTAAAAAAACTGGTATTTACGTAGAGAACTGTATATTTTGCTCCTTTGGTAAAAATTTTGGCTTGCAAAGCCCTTGTAAGACTGCCACTGGAGTACTCGTCCGACGTCTGAAATCTATTTCAGGTCTCTCTCAAATGACCTTGAAAAGGTTCAATCACTTGCGGCGAGTGCAGTCTATTTTGATTTTAGAACAACGACATTGGTTGCGGCGCTGAAAACACAAGGTGACACGCAATAAAAAAAAAGGAATCGAAGAACTTGCCTGCAACTATAATTTCTTTTTTTTTTAAATTACCATGACCTCTTTAAAATTGACAGTTCTAAATATAGAAACCCGAAAGGCCATTGTTTAAAGCACTTGAATCACCCAAAAGTGCTTATTCCAATTTATGCCAGCATAGACACACTTAAACTATCATTTTTTGTACAGGCTTTGTGTTTATGGAATAAGCTACCCAGGGGTGTTGTTGATCTTGATAGATTTTCAAAATTGAGAGTGCTTTAAGCATATTGTTTGATAAGTAAAACATTTGTTGTTTTGAAAAGTAAACATCTTCGACAGAAATCTGTTTGGTTTGGGAAACAATTAAAAAAAAAGAAAACTCAAACCAAAAGTTTAGAAACAAAGAGTTCCCAACGTTTCGGGGTCGACTTGAGTCCTCCTTCAGGGGTGACTAAAATGGAATGGAACAGCGCGAGCTTCGACCTTTCCTTCCCGCGTAACGTTCACAAAGCATCACCTCGGTAGAAGAGGAGGGAAAGGTCGAAGCTCGCGCTGTCCTATTCCATTTTCAGTCACCCCTGAAGAAGGAGTCAAGTCGACCCCGAAACGTTGGGAACTCTTTGTTTCTAAACTTTTGGTTTGAGTTTTCTTTTTTTCGATTTGTTGTTTTGGTTGGGAAGTGATTTTTGTAACGTTTCATATCGATACTTCTTTAGGAGATGGGAGTTTGTGGGCCTTGCTTGCATGGAGTGCTATTTTCCGTTTGTATCGTCCACTCCTGTCTTGGTCCGTAAAATGGCTGTGAGTATTTTGAAATGGAAGTCAATAAATACGTAAGAGTATATATAAAAGACTTCTGGAATAACGCAATCGCCCCACTCTGAGCTGAAGACGACATGTGCGAAATGTATTATTTTTTGTATAAATGCCCTGATGACATGTCATCTTCTTCATGTCCACACTTCGAGAGGAGTTTTTTTAATATGTCTTAGACTCTTCGTTAAAAGTAAATTTTAATTAAAACCATATGGCCAATTTTCTGAAACAGTACGGGGAATATAAAGTTTTCAAGGAAATACCAAACTTCGAACTGATTTGCGCTCTATGATACCCAAGCAATTACAGTCCTTGGGAAGATTATGACTCTTCTACAAGAAAATCAGAAATTTATACTGTTGTGAATGTGGCCTATACAGATATTCTACAATGGCGCAGCCGTCTTGAATGTTGTCACCTCTGGTATGCGCTTAAACATCGTTCTCATTTCTCCACGCCGTTCGAAGGTGCTCACAAAAAATGCGTAATCGTCACGCATTCTTGTTTTGCCTCACCTGTATTTTCTTGCATATTCCGGGTTGAAATGTTCTATTTTGTACTCGACCCGCATATTAGATACGAAATCCATGTGACTGAGAACGAAAGAAAACAGAAACCAACTATAAGATTTAATATCCAAAAAATGGTAGAGTTGTGTAATTACTGTTTATTTATATTTTATGAATTTCATCTCAAATATTCCAGGGGAACATTCGGATGTTTCTAGATGTTCAGTTGAAATTCTCATTTTAATTCATGTGCATAGGGGTTCATGTTCAGCAAAGTTTGGGATGATTATCCGCGTATAACTGTTTCATAACACCCTCGGTGGGGTGGATATTGACATTTCTAACTTAAATGTTCTAGCAGCTGCTAATATTTTAAATATCAGTCCTAATTTACCCTTTGTGCATCTTGTTATCAGGTGTTAATCAGAATGTAAATGAAACATATGAATCAATCGACAAGACTCATATTTAGTTATAAATTTAAGGTGTATAACCTCTGTAAAAAAAAGTCTTGAATGCGAAGAAAATACAAAATTATTGGCAATTGTTGCGATGTAAAACGGTGAAATTCGTAGTTTTTTTCCATGTCAAGTTCATTTTCCAATATGTTATCACGCACAAATCAATGCTAACAAATATAAATTAAATATTGATTGAATTGTTTTTTAAATTGAATTGTGAATTTTTATATACTAGTTCTACCAAATAAAGCTATGACGAAATATCCTTATATTGTCTTGTAGTTTCGGGTTTCCTATCAGGCAGTTGAGCACCTCCAAAATTAACAGCCGTGCAGACGTGTATGACCAGCGAGTAGCAAGCGGTCAACGGTAAACTCCCAGGAGCAGGCTCCTAATTCAAACCTCTAGTGAATGGTCTCTAAGCTCAAATTAAATCTGCTGTTTCTTATATCCAAAATCCACTTGGCCTACTAATGTTCGTCGTTTTTTTTTGTGTACGTGTGTATGTGTGCGTGTATGTGTATTCTAGTGAGGTACCAGAGCCAGTCGAAACGATCGACGAGGCAAGCTGCGTCCCTCAGTTCCGGGTTTTTCTTTTTCATTGTTTTCTTATTTTTTTTTAGTTGTACCGCTGGGCTTGTTTGCACCGACTTCTTCCTCCTCGCAGCTTCAAAAGTATAGCAGTCACCGTGACGTATAAATTCAGCGATTACTGAGAGCAACTTTTATTATTCCTTATTCAGTTCACTACTCCCTCTATTTCATGCTGTCATTTTGTTTCCAGCTTTGGGAGCAAAAGGTGCCTATTTTATGTTTGTTTCTTCATCTAAGAAGTTACTGGCGCGTTCCGCTGTACACGCAGCAAAACAAATAAACAGTCGCGACAAGAGACGAAAGATGCGCCTTATTTGTCACCTTCACCGAGAGAATAGCGCACCCAGCGTCTTACACCGGAGAAAGCGATCCATTCCTATATTCATGGCGTGTTCATCCTCAAATGCGGCTCGCGACGACGACACACACGACGGTGTGTCCCAAGCCACTTCGTTCCAGTCCCCGAGGTGGGAAAAAAAGCGCCCCCTCTTGGCTGGGGGACGCTCTGTCCTTAATGGGGCTCGCAGGCGACGGATGGAGATCGGGGAAGGGGGCGGCTTATTCTCCGTCGTACCGGAAACCGGAAACCAAGAAAGCACGGTGGAGGAAGAAGGGGACACGGGAGAGGAACGGAAGTAGGAATGACGGAAGTGGTGAGCAAAGTGGATGAGGAAACGGTTGCGAGGCCCAGCGAACACGCTCGGCCATTCGTCGTCAGCGACGTCCAGCTGACGTCCATGGGGATGTCTCTGTCCCGACTATTGTCTCGGGCGGCCCGGCCAACGAATAAAGTAGAATCGTCTGTCGGAAGCGGCAGACTCCGCTGCAATTAATTTGCTCCGATGATTTTCGCACTCTTAGCACTAATGTAAGTTTATTTCGAAAGTGATGTGGCGGCCCCGCAAATTCTAGATTACCAGCGTATGCTTCGGAGAAATGACTATACTCTAAAAAGATCGTGCATGTACACTGTGTCCCCCAAGTCAAAGTTACATTTATTTTTTTTTCTTTACCGAAACGCGAACGCATAGCCTCCGCTCAAATGTGGTGCTAGCGGTCCAAAGGAGATGCCACAGATCAAAACGATCATTTTATTAAACAAATGCATAAGCGTATTTCTGAAAATGTTAATTGGAAAATAACGCCCGTTCCTGGTATCTGGTGCTTATTCCGCTCCACGTATTCGAGCACTTCATCGACCGGAAATTTAAAAAAAAAAAAAAAAATCAATAGTTCTAGAAGAAAACAAAACCGTTACTTTTGATACTTTTTTATTTGGTTCAGAACGTGGGCGCAATACTTTGGCAGATAATGAGCAGTCGGCAACAAGCAATTCATATTTACGCAAAAAATAAACACAAAAAAATATTTTTTTTTTCTTACATTCTTCTACTTTTTTCTTACTTTCTTCTACTTTGAAACTTTCCTCTTTTCCTGCCTCAGTCTCGGGCTAACAACAAAATGGTTAACATCTACCAGCTCGCCTGCGCACTCACTACATTACCAAAAAAATCTAATTTCTAGAGGAGACGTTTTGTATATACTCCGTCGATGCAGCCGAAACGCCCATTATCGTTATTAATTTTTTCAGTCAATTTCGATGGGTATTCTACATCGGTGCGCAGGCGGTAGGCCTAAAGGTGTCCACTTCCTTTGTTCACGAGACCGCGTGGCCATTGAATCATGACACCAATCGCCTTCCTAATTCGCTGAAAAGGCTAAAGGGAGACTAACAATTGGTGTGTCGCGAGTTTTGATGTAAATTGCAGATTAATATACATGCGCCAGAATTCATTTTATTAACTGGGATGTTATTTTTTTTCAATTGGGCTATAAGGGGCAATCTAAGGTGCAACGGTGGGTGCTGTAATACATCGTTGCAAAGTGTGAGCGTTTTTTTTTTTTTTTTTTGTTTTTTTTTATTTACACGCCATAGTCGCTGACAGGGAGAGGACAGCAGGGACGTATTTCAGTCGCCCGGCCCCCAAAGCGAGCTTCTCACTTCCGCTAATGGTGTATTGTCAGCTTCGATCGTGTACGGGCAGTCAAAACACAATTGAAGGCAACGACAGCATGCTGGAAGCACCTCAAAGAGACGCTCTGCCGTTTACACCCTGTGAGCGACTATGCAAACAAAAATAATAAATAAATAAACATAACTATGGGCATTAAATTGCACTCGCAACTTTCTGAGTAAAGTGTAAATGTATTTATAAGGCTTGAGTAGTAGACACCACTTCGTGATAAGAAAGACCTAAGGGTGAAAAGGATCAAAACACACAGTTTCAGAAGACGTGGACTCAATAAAGAGTCACTAGCTGGCCTGTTGTTAAGTGTCCAAAAGACAAACATATTGTTAGTGTTTCTCAACAGCACCTAAATAAAAGAATATTAGAAGGTTAAGAATAAAAAAACTAATAAACAACTCTATTAAACTACCGCGCGAGTAAGGTTTCATACGCAGAAATGCCTCTATGTACATACTGGCACGTGATGCTGTCAAGGAACCAATTATAAATATTTATTTGATGCCGTGCCTGTGATGATGGCGAGCGGTTCCAAGGTATGATGATGAAATATAAATACCAAACATGAAGTGTCCACTTTTTTAGTGCCGAGTTTGCAATGCCATTGCCCTGTAAAAATTGTCGTCGTCTTCACCGGCGGAGCTAAATAAGAAGAACAAAATAAGGATTGTTGCTTTTAGGACTCCCCTGGTAGTATACCTCTGAACGTTGTTATTATCGCAGGAGATCTTGCGCTTAGCTTTCAAGGTTGCTCCTAAGAGGTACGACCTATTCGGAGATGACCTTGTTTTTATACAGTAATGAAATGCACTCGTGACGCCAGTCATTGGTTAGTCCTTTTATTGGTTCAACCAATTATAATGACGGTGGGTATCTTTATCTCCGTGTTTCACTGTTAAAAGGGTGCGATGACTTTGCCATCAATTCAGCATGACCACTGTCGAGTGATACCACCCTTTGCTCTAGCTCAGGCGTCGGCCACTTTTTGCTGCCACGGGCCAAACCGCGGCAAATTAGGGACGAAGCGGTCCGGATAAAAAACAGGGAAGAAGGGGGGGAGCGTGCGAATGAAAAAAAAAGGACTTCCTCAAGTTTGAAGTAACGTGCACTTTTTTCTTGATTTAGGCACACATAACTTAAAATCCAAGGTCTGTCCTTGTCTCTAAGTGTTTTTATTGTTTCTTTGATTCTTGAACTTAAGACCTCCTCTCGGTAGGAGTTCCGGTACTCAATGTTGCTTGCAAGACTCAAACATTCATCATTAAAGCTACTAACGGAGAGCCGTAAAACGTTTTGGAGGTGGTCATTGGCCCTTTACAAACGCATGATTGACTTTACGCTCTCCATCTAAAGAAAGTACCTTCGCAAATGTGCATATTATGAGGAACTCTGTAATGAAAGCTAATGCTGGCTTTCGTAGATTTAAAATCATTGGTTCTGGAAGGCCAAAGCAAAACTTAACGAAGTCGCACGTATAAAATGCATCCTACAACCCATGATCTGTTGGGGCATCAACTGATCAGGGAATTTTGTCTCTAAATCCTTCTGAACTTGGCCAAAAACTGTCTTGAGCAGAATTTAAAAAAACAAAATGTGAACGTCGTTTGAGTATTTTTGAAAATCCCGGAATCCAATTCCGACCCTGCAGTAGATTGCGTACTATCATACATATCATTTATTTATAGAACAGTGTGCTTGTTCCTTCTATAAAGACTCTCTACAAAGGAAAAGTATCTAGATTCTTTGTTCATAGATCTTCCTGGTGTTAGGAGAGCCCGAGCTTCAGCTCAAAAACATTTGCATCTAAGAGCATATACTACCATGAGTTTCTCTTTCCTTTGCAATTATACGTTCCAGTAATAAGGGTGGTGTGAAACATCAGCTAACAGCAATGCCAAGTCGTACATGCAATGAGAACCAGGGAGGCTCTGCGAAAAAGTTTTGATGAAGCTGAAAAAAAAGTGAAAGCCGTTTACAACTTCCTGTAACGCCGAATTGGAACGCAGCTCTTGAGGAGGAGGAGTGGAGGGTATATTCCTCCTCCTCCCTCGTGATCATGCCTGCTAGTCCTCCTCCCCTCCTGGTCCCCCTCCCTCTCCTTTACCACCTCCTCGTCCTTCAAGCTCCTCCCCTCCCCTCGCCTCCGCCTCCTTGTCTCTGGGGGGGAGGGGAGGGGGTAGTCACGTGACCCTCCCGAGGCCACGTGACCCCCCGCTGAAGTCATGTGACCCCCTCCCCCCGAGGTCACGTGACCCCCCCGGACCATACTAGACAATGAGGGGAGGAGGAGGAGGGGGAGGAGGAGGAGGGGAGAGGTCCGGCGGGTCACGTGACCTCGAGGGGACGGGATCACATGACCTTGGGCGGGCCGTCACGTGACTTCGGCGGGGGGAGGGGAGTCACCCCCCGGGGTCACGTGACCTTGGCGGGGGAGGAGGGGGGAGGAGGAGGAGCGGAGGGGGAGGAGGAGGAGGAGGGGGAGGGGCGACGCCGACGCCAACGCCGACGCCGACGCCGCACAGGCTGGAAACGGGTCATGTGACCCCCTCCCCCCGAGGTCACGTGACCCGCCCGGACCATACTACACAATGAGGGGAGGAGGAGGAAAAGGAGGGGGAGGAGGAGGAGGGGAGGAGGAGGGGGCGGAGGAGGAGGAGGGGGAGGGGCGCGGTTACGCCGACGGCGACGCCGACGGCGACGCCAACGGCGACGCCAACGGCGACGCCGACGCCGCTCAAGCTGGAAACGGGCCCCTAAGAGCTGCGCTCTAAAATGAAACAGTAAAGATCTTGTTGTTTATGCGTAGCAATGGACAGCCCCTTGTAAGCTTCCCTGCGACAAAATTGTTGAAATGAACGATGCATGGTACAAGTCGTGATTCCGGACATTTATGCTAGATAAGACATAGCTTAATTATTGAATGCAGATGCAACACTCTGATTGACAACAATTGCTGATATATGAAAGTGAACAATGAACTATACCCCAGGCATGTCATTTGGAAAATAATATGTTCCATTGCACCATATTTGCACCTATTATATTTTTTCACCATTGCTCCTAGAGAGAGAGAGTGTGTGTGTGTGTGTGTGCGTTTGTTTGCTTGTTTGTTTCTTTGTTTTGGAGGGTGTTTTCTGGTAGCGTGCTGGAGGGCCACACGATATTGCCTCCCGGGCCGCGGTTTGTTGACATCTGGTTTAGCTGAATAAACGAAGACATATTATTGGTGTTTCGAGTTTATCGGTAAAGGGGGGGGGGGGGGGGGGGGCAGGAAGAGTGGAAGGGGGGGGGGGGTGCACTGCGCATGCAGGCATAGTCATTAGCACAAAAAAAACTAAAGACTTTTGGATTCTTTGTAACGCCGAATTAAAGCGCAGCTCTTGAGGAGGAGGAGGGGAAGATACGGAGAGGAGTGTACGCCCCTCCTCCTCATCCGTACCCTCCCCTCCTCCTCGCCTGCTCGCCTCCTTTAGCAGGAATTTTTTTGCTGAATTTCCCGCTACATTTAGCGGAGAAATGTTTCCCCTAAATTTCCGGGGAAAATTTTCCGCTAAATTTAGCGCAAACAATTCCCCACGTGACCCCCGTGAGGTCACGTGATAAATTTTACCGAAATGTCCAGTCAATCCCAACGCAGTATGAGCGAAATGTTGAACCAGCTGACGCGGTTCATTCACATCACGCCGAGTTATCGCCCGCGCAGTTTTTCTCCCAGTCTATTGTGCAATAAAGACTGGCTTGGCTCTTAAACTTCCTCTCGCCTTCCTTATCAACATCCAGCGAATGACCCTGGAGTCTGTAGAAGGAAATATTATGCTTTCCAATAAGCGCATATGTAACCTTCAATAGGGTTAACAACTTTTTCAATAGAATTAATGATTATTGTTCATATATATATATATATATATATATATATATATATATATATATATATATATATATATATATATATGCAAGCCACTACAGGGTATATTGTATATGTATTATATGGAAGACAAAGTACGGTGGTCCGAAAGCAACGACTTCACTGGCCAAGCCCTGTAGCAGCACTTCCTCGCGCGCTCGGGCATTACCCTCGCATCGTCAATGCCTGCGTTGCGCGATTTTTGGATGACAATGGTAATGCATGTTTAAATGATGATTCATTTGCGCCGTTATAGCTCCTCCTGTAGAGAGTAGGCAGGGCCCCTGGCCTGTCGTTGGGATGGGGGGCAACTTGCGCCATGTTCGGAGTGCTGGAGGAAGGGTTTCATGCGACAGACAATAATATTTTGGAGCGCCCCTCAGCTCCGATCGGTTGACGGCTTTGCGGGGTCACGGAATAATTGATTGTGGACGTTTGGTAAACTACATTGTATAGTCCAAGGTACTTGAGAATGAGTTCCTCATGAAGACCTGGTGTATGTACGCGTGTCTAAATCAAGACAAGATCGCGCGGGATAATATGTGATGGGAGAGCGAACATCGTCGCAATGCTGATTACGCTGTTGTCGGTTATGAACGGTGCAAAAGCGAGCAACTTGACGGCAGTCTTCGGCTCGGCAGGGCGTATAAATGGCGAAAAAGTGTTGAAAGTGCTTTCAATGCACAAAAAAATGCTATCCATGGTACAGGACACATTCCGTCCATAAACAAACCGGATAGAAAAAACAAATACCGTGGTACATTACATTTATCATAAGTGTTGCAAGTAAAGCTTAGGACGGGCAGAATTTAGTTCCAATTCTTACAGCCGTTTGAGATATACATGTTAAGCATTTGCAATAGGGTTGGAATAAAAGTTTCGGTAAAACCGTCTCTTTTTTTTGGGTGGTAGGCGGATGTGAGTTGATGAATAACTGTGAGGAACAACACGAGCCACCTTTGCAAGAGCGGATGAAAGAAGGGTTCCACGACAGCTTATCAGAAATCGTGGTGCCCAATAACGTAAACTATGTTGGCGAGGAAGAACTGAGCTATTTCCTGTGCAGATGCTGCGTTAAAAGGAGCCATGCCGACATACGTTGTAAGATGGACTATGGCTACCATAATCCAATATTGGCCAGTTGAACTTTTTGGTAGTGCCCATAAGGAAGAATAAGTGGAGCGTCGGAAACAACGACCTTACTGGCCGAGCCCCGGAATAGCACTACCCCGCAAGCTGAGCATGAGTCACGCATAACCCGTGCCGGCAATGCGCGGTTCTGGACGATGGTGTTAATGTGTATGCTAATGGTAATAAACTTCCGTCGTTATATTATCTTTTTTGTGTTCATGAAGGGGGAGGGGTGATTGGGGGAATCACGACGCCAAATGGTCAATACCAAGTCGTAGGTATTGCTTAGGCTTTCCGGACAAAGTTTACTTTCCATAAAGCACGACGAGACAGACGTTTTGTCCTCTAAGATACCCAAGAGGAAAAGCATCTACTTCATTGGGATACCTAGGGCCTTCAGCTCACTTCCGAGCTCTTTGGCTCGGAGCTTCGGAACAGGTGACATCGGGGACCTCACGGCTCCGAAATTGATTCCGGATAGTTCATTCCCAGCAGATTTGAGGGTAGAAACGCAGTAACCTTAAATGAGATAGGATGTAAAGTGTAAACGTCTAGCCTCCTGAGCAACCGTACCAACAAATAATGAAACGCCTGAAGAGAGTTGATTTGAAAAAAAAAGCTTGCAATAACATTAACAACCGATTTCCATGGCATTAGAAACAAACGTTTAAAATGTTTAATCCACGCATAAGTATGCTAACGTAATTCACACTTAAATGCTATTAGATCTAAGTTTTAGTTTTTTTTAAAGTAAAAGTGAAGAAGCTTTTTTTTTTGAACTGTATAAGTTAATTCAAACCATGAAAGTAAAAAAAAAATCCTTCAACTTCATTGTAAAAATTCCAGTGCGTCTACGTTTTCGCAAAGCACTTGGGAGAGCCAATCACAGCTATTTACGGGTTTTTACGGAATTTACAGTATTTACGTTCGGCGAATATGAAAAGGCTGAAATATGTATGGAACTAAAAACGGACTCTGCGCTGAAGATGACCTGTGAAATATTATGGTTCGTGTAACTGCACCGACAATATATTTTACGTCCAAGAATGCTTTCGGTATCTTCATGCTCGAGCTCCCAACGTATATTGCCGCGACTGGCACTCCTGAGTGCCTTACAGGAAAGAAGTCGCGTCAGATTTCTTCAACTGTGCATCGTCCTACATCTACGCTTTTTCCACAAGTGTGTCGGTATAGGGTCCATTTCTTATTGCAATACGTTAATAAGAAAAAAAACACTCTTATGCGCATATTTTAAGGGTTGAATGAACTGATCATGATAGGAACCTAGCACTTACCATACTTAGCCAAAATATCCACCCCATGCTTCAATTGATCCTGAAAGAAAATTAATCGAAAATCATGAAATATAGCTCATACCAGAGAAGTTCGTAACGTTCTTACAATTTTCGCTGAAAAACTATAAACCTTCAAATTAAGCTTTTTAGCTTTCATCTACATGCTACACTTCGTTTTTGATAATAAGTGCGCGGACTAAAGAGTGACTTGGGAAATTACATGACATAAATAGCAAGGTATCACCCTTAAATATTCTTTTAGGGTCCAGAGATTGCAAGCATCCGGGAGGCTGGAATTTTTTCCTATTTTTGTTTATAATTGTGAAATATTTAAATTATCTTAAACTCTAGCGTGCTACTAGCTTTCCACGCTCGGTTTAGGTAGAAAACAACGACGGTGTTTTAAAACTTCGATCACTAAGTATTTTCATCGTAAATCTGTCGAAATTAAAGGCCGAACTTTTTGGTTAACAATGTGAAGAAATGTTTATAATAACTCTACAGCCAAACATAGCTCTACAAAAAGTGCGCTTACTTAGTGATATTTAGGTGCTTACGTAAAATATTGGAACGACATAAAAAATATGCCTATGGTAAGTCGGTCACGCAGGCTTTTTGTATCGATTATAGGTTCGCTCAGATTTGGTATGTGATCGAAAATCCTAAACGAAATCATACCAGGGTATCACGGCCCTTGCTTTATGTTAGAATTACTAACGAATATAAACTGCGTGTTACCGGGTCCTAAGACTTCATAATAAAGTTGCACTAGATGTTGGAACTTACACAGCTCTTACAAAGTTTGGAGATAAGAAAAAAAAAACAGAGTTGACCAATTCATTTCGCCTACAACAGGAGGCTGTCGGGCAACGGACAAAGACGGTGTATCTCCATTTTCTACCGCTCATCCCAGATGGCACACACATCAGTGAAGAGCAAATGTGAACACAGAAGAGGTAGGCGTTTGCGTCTGCATACACGTGAGTCTGTTACAGCCTGACAGGAACACTGAACCAGACGACGCCAACTTGTGTTCTGAAATATTAGGTTGTGACTGTCTACATTGTATGACGCGTGATTTTATATGAAATATAATTTTTCGAAGATCATAACATACCTGCTCTAAACGGGCCTTAGCAAGGTCGCCTTTCTTGTAGTCTTCGATTATCTTGTTTGCCAAGTAACCCTGGTACGAGAATGTTCCTCCGATTGCTGCCGTAACCCCCAGCGAAAGCGCTGCTAAGAGCATCTGCAAAATAACGCTAATTTTATTAGAACACAAGGCGAGGGTTATATTTCGATGAGATTTTGCATTAATAATAATATTAAACAACTGATTTTTAAGAACAAACATACAATTGTTAATGGCTCCGATATAGAAAAGAAGGCAAGTTCACATTCAGGGCTTCCAAACCACTCCTAGCACCATCAACATATCAGTATTCTGTTGACGAATAGTATTAAGTTCGAGTTTTTCTCTGCACTACCAGATGGCCTCGACAAGGGAGTTTATTAGGTAAGACAGTAAATACATTGTCGAAGTTGAAACTAATCAGCACTCGAATAACTGAGGTCTATGAAAAAAGAATGGTAGTATAAAACAGCACATCAGGATAGCTGTAGACGTTTCGGTAGACGTAGATGGTGCGTCTAATAACCCAAACTGCGAAACTGCGGTTAGAGATCCAACATGATGGTGATTGAGAAAGAAAAGCGAGCATAATATATCCCTAGGAAAGTGTGGAAAATTCAAATATTATTCCGCGACGGAGCTGCAGGTCAGGCTAAAGCAAGGTTATATAAATATTTTTTTACGTTATCGCGATTAGCGGCTTTCTGATATTCCAATTTATGTACGAATACCAGCCCTCTTTACAAAACAAATGACCTATATTTCTTTTAGTACAGTGGCGTAGAAAGTGCTCTGGAGGCTATTAACGCAACACGTATATTATAAATAAAGGGTGTTTTTTCTAAGCATTACAAATTTGATTTCAGGAAAGCCGTGAAAGTTACGCTTACGCGGCTTGTGGAGGTCCAGGGGGACATTTTTTGGGTGGCTAATCTTTGCGATATGTCGGCTAATTAACTAAAATTTGTTTATTACCTTTTTAGTTAGTGAAAAGATGCATATGGTATCAATTCGAAACTCATTGAGCTTCATCGAAAACCACTAAATCAACTATTTTTAGGGCGGCTTGAAGCTCGTGGGAAACTCGGGAGCGCACCACAGTTACCACTTGTGCAGCAGGCGCAAAACTAGCAGTAGCGGAACGTGATGATAATCCTATCATCCACATTCCGCAAACGCTAGCTTTGTATCTGCTCCACGAGTAGTAAATTTAGTGCACTACTAAGCTTCTCACGCGCTCAAAGTCTTTCTGAAAATTACTCACTTAGTGGTTTTCAATGACGCTCAGCAAGTTTCTAATTGGAAACATATGTCCAGTTTCATTAATTAAAAGTTAACTAACAAATTTCAATTACTTAGCTGACTGGTCATTTTGATTAGCACCCTATATTATGTACCCCTGGCCGTAAAACTCACATGCACAAACTGCATAAGTGTAACTTTCACGGCTTTTTTAAACAAATCTGTAAAGTACACCCAGTATATATAATATATATAAATATAGGTGTTTCACGAAAGGTGGACAACTTCGATATTGCGAAAACTAAGCATAGTACCAAAAAAGTGCTTGTGTCGTTTTGGTCCTAGGCCAGGGGCCTATTTGGGAAAATTAATAAAGTTTGGGATAATAAATTGTTACATATTTTCGCATAATTGATTTCTTAAATGTTGAGTTTAAGGGCATAGTTTTAATGAGAATCTTGCTGAGCATCATGAAAAAACAATAAAACAACAAACTTCAGAACGATAGAAGGCATGCGCGGTACTTTACGGCTTTCTGAAAAACCGCACAACTTCGGCGGGTTTTTAACTTTCGGTTTGCAATCGGAGCGCGTCTCGGCACCGACGGCACCGCACCACGTGGAGAAATAGCGCAACAAGCCTCTGCTGCGTTGCGCGAGGACAGCGCAGTAGAGGTGGGCTGCACTATTTCTTCATGGGGTGCGGTGCCGTCGGTGCCGAGATGTGCTCCGATTGCAAACCAAAACTTATAAACCCGTCGAAGTGGTGCGGTTTTTCAAAAGGCCGTACAATAGCGCGCGTGCCTTCTATCGTTTTGAAATGTATTGATTTTCTGTTTTTCGATGATGCTCAGCAAGATTCTAATTGAAACCTTTCCATTAAACTCAATATTAAAAGAACTTCAACAATTTTGCTTCCAAACTTCAATAATTTTGCGAAATAGGCCCCTGGCCTAGGACCAGGCCGACACAAGCCCGTTTTGGTGCGACGCGTAGTTTTCGCAATATCGAAGTTATGCTCCTTTCATGAAACACCCTGTAATAGCCCTAAACGTTTCTACGACGTCACAAAGTGTCAGTTCCGCATATTGTTTGGTGCTCGTTTCTATCAATGGATTCAGACTTACTGAGTTTTGTTTTAAATAAGCAAAGCCGTTGCCTCTTGTAACGTACCTCCTCGTACCCAAAGAAGATCTTGAAAAGTTTCTTATCAGTCCTCATAAAGCCCGCCAAGTCACTGAGATCGCAGCAGGAATACTTGGCTGCACAGAGGGCTGGGACGGCACTGCTAACCGCGGGCAGGAATTCACTTAGCTTTACTGAAAACAACATGCAAAATATAATTATTATTAGCACATTTATTAGGGTTGGACGTCGAATAAAAATACTATCAGATTAATCGCCACCTTTTAATCGATTCATCGGTTTCTTTCGTTCCAATTCACAATAGTATAAAAAAGTCGAAATAGCGTGTTTCGTTTGCTGAATATCTGATAAACGGCCCGTACTACAATTTCTGCTGTTAAATCAACCTTTAAGTGCAGTTTAGAACAATCAAACGACACCCAGACTCAAAAATTATTACTTCAGCCGCAGAAGCCAAAACAATTAGTGGATATTCTCCGACAACGGCGACCTTGATTGTTCCCAGCAGTCTCTGCTGCGCTAAACGGACTCCCGCACGGGGTTCAAGTGATTGGAACACCAATAATCTTCTCCACTTGGTTAGGGTTGAAAATCTCGCCCCTACAGTTAAGGTTTATTTTTCCCTATAGTAAAGTTTATTTTCGTACAGGTGTACTCATCCATATCTGCTTGGTGAAAGGGTGGGATTTTTAATTTTCTGTTAGTCAGGAATCAACCAATTATCTGGTGAAAAGATTAATCGAGATTATATCGGTCATTAATTAATCGGTACGTTAATCGGTTAAGTCCCCAGCCCTAATATGTAAGCACTTCTCAGCAGTACTTTGGTTTCAGTAAACCTCCAGTGAGCTTTTTGGGAACCATACAATCACGATTTAGAGACCACAATTATTTATTACTAAAGGGGCTTCGCAATCTCGTTCAATATTTTCATTAATTTTACTTTGGGTAGGCTGCATATTCGGATTACGAAATTTGAGAACATGCCTGATTTCTATACTAAGATATTTCGTTCACAAGCAGTTAGAAGAAAAGCTGGCAATTTTTGTAAACATGCACTTAGTCATTCATTTTGAGTTAATCTGTTGCTTTTCGGAGGATCAGAAATCATAGCGCAAGCGAGGTAGGATACAGTTTTCTTTTGTAGTAATTGTATTGCGAAACCAAAACGAAATATATTATATTTATACAATCAGTGTTTTAAGGTTCGGAATAGGTGGATGTTCTATTGCATTTTGGTGACTAAGTATATTTGCGTTAAAAAATGTGGTGAAATAACACAACAGAAACTGCAAATCAGATTTTCTTACGCGTTTGTAGCGCTTGATAGCAAGCATATTCCCTACGAATTTATAGGGTAACATGCACAATTTCTGAAGACAGCCCATTTTGTATGAAAGGACTTAGAACCATGTGCGGATATTTCATCTAGTGACCCCTATATTCCTGAAAGTGTCATTAAACCTCCTGCATGTTGAAGCATACTCCTTTTTCAGCTCAATGAATTTAGCTGGTATGCTACGCATACAAAACATTTTAACTGCCCACAACATCAATTTTATAAAAAAACGTAATGCCCCTTAGCTAAAACTCACAAGTTCCAATAAATAAAATTTCTCCGCCCCTAAAAGCATACTATTTATTTGGCGCAAAGACATTTTTATTCCAAATGCCTACACTATGCCACGATTGAGGCGTCCCTGAAAATTAAGCGAATCTGCCACATGGATGAGAATTTATAATTGGGAGCTCATAAATTATATTAAGTCATCTCAAATATTTATCACTAAAGGCTAACCTATAGACATGGATCTTTATATATTTATCTCTGTTATCATAATTTTCTTAAAGAAAGCAGTAAAAAATTTAAAATCCTTCGCAGTTGTTTTTCAGTTTTTATTATTTCGCTATTTTTAGAACCATTCAATGCTTTGAACATCCGTTTCAAGTTTTTACGCTACGTATGAAATGTGCTTTTCAAGTACTCACCATTTACTCCAGTGAACGTCGGAATATGGTAGTATACAATCGGCGTGTTCGGGGCTGCCTGAGATACCTGCTTAAAGTAAGCGATGAAGTCATCTGTAAAATAATAAATTTGAAGCTCTACTTAGATAATTATTTTCAAGACCTAAACTTTACAAGCACGACGTTTGCGACTACTAAACGCAACCACAACATATTGTATAGGAATAATATTTTTGTAGATGCTCTGAGCGTATGTTTATTCCAGGGTACTAATACTGCCACGCTCATCGGCGAGCAAGCGCGTGCGTGGCCGAGTGGTTACCGCGCTTGACTTTCGCGCGGTAGGCGTAGGTTCGATTCCCAGTCAGCGCACTGTCCTTTTATTTATTCTTTTGATTTGGCCTTCTCGTAAATTCGAAAAATTTTTCGTCTGATCTAGTTCCGAGTATTCTACGGACCGAAAGTTCTACGCCGAATGATCCAGAAACCCACAAGGGGACTCCGTAAGGCGAGCGGAGTCAGTTTCGCCCCAGCGTTCGACTCTGCTGTCACGCCGACTTCGACGCCCGCGACGCTCTACTTTCTTATGTTCCCTTTTCATTTTTGGGCACAAGTTCGCCCCATTAAGCGTTTAGTTTCTTCAGTTATTATCGCCTCATCACTGGTCATTCGTCACAATACGTAGGCTTGGCCACGTACCATTGGTTTCGCACTTGTAATAAAAGGGAGGCAGCAGAGATATCGCATCGACGTTGAGACTCTCAGCGTGCTTGGCCTGAAAAAAGGACATTTCTTTGGGAATTGGTTGAAGCTCCTAATTCCCAATTTTATATAAATTAAAATGATCTATCGAAGCCAATATCGACCCAAACAAGCCGAAATATCTTCTGGAGTAGTCAACAGTTTTTAAGAAGCCATAAGACAGTCAACTGCTGGAAAGCGAGGATTAGGTCCCAGTTTGCCTGTTCCCAGTTTCCCTGTGGAAAATCGATTGAAAAAAAATGTGGCTTGTAGAATATTCCTGTGTAGAAGAATGAGAAAACAAGTTTGATGTGAAAAAGTGCAAATGATTAGGAAGTGAAGAAGGGGACAGTAAAGAGCGCTTACTTACAACTGACGCGTATTGAAGTATTAAAAAAAAAGAAGTGGGGGGAATCATTAGTGATAAAGACCAATTGAAAAGAAGAAAGAAAAAGAAAAAGAAAGGAAAGAAAAATAAACGCATGAAAGCCTCTTTAAATAAATAGAAGAAACATAATCAAATATAAAACATGTTGAGCGAAGTCATGTGAATTGTTGCAAGTATAACTGTTCTTTTGCTGACAGTGCCATAGACGGTGCGCTAATACATGACGCACCTTTTGACAAAATAGTTTTTGCCTCATACAACTCTCGAGCTCTCTTGTGTGAGGCTCCTTAGGATTAACGTATCGCCAAATATTGAGGATCAACCGCAGTCTCGCACGTGTACAGCTAAGTGGCCAAATGGTGATGATTTGAACGAAAGGGCATGCTCCCGCAGTCTCACATTTACACAACGGCATTTTGTCGCACATAGCTTTACCACAAGTGCACGGGATTCGATACACGTTGCTAACGCAGCAGATGGTGTACTTGTGCGTGTGTCGTGCGTCACGCTTGTCAGTGGTATTTTTTTGTCGTATTGACTTTGGGGCGAAATCTTTTTTTCACTCATGACTCCCTCACTTCCTTTTTGACATTTTCTAACTTCTTTAATACAGATCGGTGTTAAGTAAACACTTTGTTCACTCCCCTTCTTCTCTTCCTGTTCTTGATGTTTAACCAACTACTCCACCAGTTAATTCTTATACAATGGAGAAATCAAGTGTTGTCCCTAATACTGTTCAGAAGGTTGAAGAGAATACAAACTACAAGCATAATCTATCAGGAGCGTAATAATCTGGAACATCATGCAACCGAACTGAAATCCCTATGTGAGCCCGTGATGCTGTGCGTGTGAAAAACCCTTTTATGGTAGTTATCAGTGACTTGTAAGTTTCGTTGCATCACCATTGCGAAGGTGCTTTTTCCAGTAGATATAACAGAAGAAGATATTTCGTGTGATAATAATTCTGAACATACTCGTTGAGCGTGGAAGCGTAATCAATAAGGTGCGTTTGTGTTCGTTGATAAGCGCTCATCTTTCGCAATTTTGCCATCCATGTAATACATTCACAACAATTACGTCAGCGACCTGAGAAGGCTTATGACAGTGCTCTTAGTTTGGCATATTAACTGAACACTAGCAAATGTGACCTGTGTATGAGGAGCAGGAATCGGATAATTTAGAGGTGTTTTTTTTTTCTTATTTTATGTACACGTCAATAAATGTCATAGTATTATCATATCATAATGTTAACCCAACCAGACTTCTGTCGAATATATTTACGTTTAGGACACTGTAAATCCTACTGCTTTCGACTGGAGGTTTGAAGCTCGGTTCTTCAGCGTGATGAGAAGGACCCTCACCAGTTCTTGAGTTTCGAGAATGCAGCTGGTTGTAACGTGAAGGATCAACATATCCAACCTGAGAAAAGTCCGAAGATTATACCAATATTATACATGAGTTGTGCGATACGTACAATGATGTATTCATTGAGAACTATAGGTACTAGTAAAAAACGGGCCATACCGTTATAATTATCAGTAAAAAATGTGCCGAAAGCAAGATTTGGTTTTTTATGTCTTAACATTGCACGTTGCTCCTTTCTGGGACCTTGTCGTACGTGTGGAAGTTGTGAAGTTCTTTTAAACAAGTCTTTCTTTCAAACATTATTTCTTGGGCCTTGTTGTATCAGTGGAAGTTCGAAAGTTCTTCTAAACGGGATTATTGCACTCCCGTGTTAGTAAAACGAAAATGAATAGATGGCGCAAACGAACCTCATTATACTCGTGCTTGTTTATGAAAATGTGATACAAATTGTTACTACAATTTTCACATTAATGGCGCGTTCACACTGGAAGCGGATCCTCAAACGCGAAGCGGTTCCGCGCGTTCTCAACCGCAAACTGGCTGGAATCGAGTGGTTGGAGCGCGTTTTTGCCAACCGCTTCGAGACCTATTTGCCCCGACCGCTTTCGCGAACCGCGAAACGACAACCAATCGCAACGCGACGCTGACGTGACGTCGGTGACTTTCGAAACAAGGTGGCACCTGTCGCTGGTGAGGCGTACAAGGCGGTGTGTTCTTAGCGTTACGGCAGACAAATAAATGGAGAAACCGGATGTTCATGTCCGTCAATTGAATCCGCCGCGAAAAGAATTGACTCGTAATCTTAACGGCTTCGCGCCGGTGATTTGGTCTGGGTAAGAGTTTGCTTATTTTTCCTGGTGCTATAGCCCGAAGCTCACTGCCTTGTTAGTCTCTGCACACAGAACGTCGGAACCCGTCCCTGATCTACCGAAATATCCGCTTTTGTACCCACTAAAGGGGCGCCCAAAGAGGACACTACAAAACGGACGACTCCGACAAATCTTGAAAATTGAAGCGGACCCGCCCGCTTCAATTTTCACGATTTGTCGGAGTCATGCGTTTTGTAGTGCCCTGTTTGTACACCCCTTAAGACAGTCGCGTGCGCCATTGAAAGCTTTGGACATGGTGCATGACCAGCCCGAAGGCCCATAGAGACGTCGTGAGCTTGATTGCGTATCCAACGCACTACCGCGGAGGGGGCAGGGTACCTGCGCTAGCTCGACCTGTAACGTTTACCACTAATCAAAAAAATAAAGAGAACATACTCAAGAAATAAGATGCACGTACCAGACAATGCAGAAGTAATCCAGACGGCGCTTATTTGAGCTTAATGTCAAACAAACAGTACACTCGATCGGCGTGCGAGTGACGAGAGGAGAGTACGCCACCAACGAAGGCACATCCGCCTAGCACTGAACACATTCCCCCTCACCACGGTCCACCCCACCGCTCAGAACCTCGAAAATAATAAGAGCGAACGAGAAGGGAAAGGTGGCTTTCTATTTCGAAAACGAGGTTATTCATGCGGGAAGGGTCAACTTCGAAGAAAAGGTCGAGACATCCTGTTCTGAGTCAGCAAGGCGCGCCTAGCTGGGCTCTGCTTGTGGGCGAAGTCGAGGAAATCACTGCCTGAACTTGTGATGCGTGCGAACTTCCCGGAGATAAATCACCAGAGTGCCAAAATAGAAAAAAAAAGTGTTGGCTTTTGATCGGGGATTAAAGTAGATTTTGGATTGTAAAACAAGGTTGCCAAGGGCAAGTCTCAGAAGATCACGCGTGATCACCGAGAATCCGCTAACCGCATCTCGGTGTGTCTGAACGGGATCGCTCGCGAACCACATCCGCAACCAGTTCGCGAACGCGGATCCACTTCCAGTGTGAATGCGCCATAAATGTCCTACAATGTCTTTGTTCTGGGACGCAGTATGCTGTGAATAATTACGTATACTCTGGTGCCAGTATAATAAATCTTCCATAAACGTTTCAACACGCCCTCATCTTGAGCAGTGAGTACTGGAATCTGCGTCTGTTGAACACCTGGCATCCAGCCCGCGCTTTGTGCCACCCGCCGTATTTCGGCTGCGGCCGCGTGCTCGAGGTGCGAGAGACGATGAAGCCTTGACGTCGGTAGAACGTTCGCGCTAGTGGCGGGCAAACTCAAGCTCCTCCTTGTCAATTACTATATTGCGTGACAATTGGTTAATAAATAAAATATTTTCATTTCGGAGCCTCCACACATTCTGAAGTAGGCTCAGGAATTAGTCCAAAAATCCGATAAAGACTAAGTTAACCATTTAATATATTTACACGTAATTCATAGCTTGCACGAACGCAAAGAGCGGAGGAAGTTTGAATTTTTTGTATACTTAGCTTTCACTAGTTTCGATGAGACTTACTTCCCCTTTGATGCTGATGCCCACTTTTCTGCGATGCTTTTCCTTTCATCCACTGTCAACGAAAGTCCTTCTCCAGTCGTGCCATTGACTGTCGAGAAAGAATAATGCTTTATGATAAGTTTTTAAACCACAAACTTTCCTGAAACGTTAGATATGAAAACCACTCAAAATCTCACCGAAGGCTCCTGCCACGCCTTGGTTCCGCAAAAGTTGCACATATTTGTCAATGACATCCAGATTCACCTTTCTGGTGGAAAAAAACAACTTGGGTTTTAATGATAATAGTTTACCCGTTTCACTCAGATATTGTCTGGCAAGTCGGTGTTACGAAAAGATAACGAAATGAAGAAAATTCGATGCATGGAAGTATGAACAAGAGTTATGTAGCGAAAGGGTGCTTTTCCAGGCTTGGTTAAGTGTTTGTATTATTTTTTATTATTATTATTTTGTATTATTTTAAGTGCTTGTATTATTTCATAGTAAATAGCAGTTGCTAGGGTCGTAAAAGTATTTGACTAACTTAGCGATTAACCGATTAATACATAAATTTCTAAGAATCTTCTAAATTATTATGAGGATAAAAGTCAACCCTTTTGCGGGGTTTGTCAAGTTTATCACCTTCGTCTTGCTGTCAAGGGGGGATGGTAGGCTAAAATTACTTAATATATTAATTTTTAATATAGTTCAAGCTTCTTAAAAAACACGCTACAATTTTCATAAAGAATGTGGTGCAACAGCACCCTTTAATTTCTTTAAACTTCAAATGTGCACCAGGGGACATATGGCGAAGCTCTTCGATTGCATTTACTGTCTTATAAATGTAACATTTCAAGGACATCCATAATTCAAGGAGTGTTTTTTTTTTCACAGATTGTAGGGATGTATAGAATTGTGTGCGGTCGTAGCTTTGTTATCTTGGAACTCGAGGGCGTTATCTGGGCGTTTATTTTTTCCCGCAGGCTGCTTTTTTTTTTGTTTGTCTAGTCTTAGTGTCGGACCAAACATTGTCATTCATTGCTATATTAGATAACGGGACACGGTCGTGCGCCTCTAACTTCGCGATGAATCCGCGCGACTTATCCTACGTTTCGTGGTCACTGTGGGAGCTGTTGGCGTGAAACTGATACTCGGTAAAAGTCCCGATAGCGATAATAAACAAAATTTCCCGCATAAAGCGGCCGCCGAATGAATCACGAAGTAAAGCTCTAGTTACAGTTTTATGTATGAGATTGGTGTCGCAATGCCGTTTAATGTTTCACCACTTTATATGCTCGATAATTAGAAGGTACCCATTTCTCAGTGACCGCGTCTCGTTACATTTCTAAAAAACAATATTATAATTGCTCGTTGTTCTAACAATATAACATCTAGTAAAAGGTATTGGTACTTGTAATAATTATTCGACATAATTGCTGAAATAACCGGAATAACTTCACCGCAGTACACTCCTAGACCCTTTTCAAACAATTAAAAAATAAAAAAGTATTGATGAGACGCCAGTCTCTTTACGATTATTACTGAAAATAAGGGAACTGAAAGTATATAGTCTAAAATAATTTTGCAAAATAAAATGTGTAGTATGTTTTTGGAGTGCTGTACGTGGTCTCCTGGTGCACTCTCGAAGATCCTTGAGTCTATAACGCATGGGAATACACCCAGTATATTAATCATTGGTCTTCCTTTATTCAGTTCAGATTTCAAACAATGTGAAGAATGATCGTTGCCATGCTCTAATTGAAATACAGTCTGTTTCAAAAGCTGGGAGGCCTCCTTGCCACCAAGGCTGCTTCACTTATGGATCACAATACCGCTCAACACTTTCGTTGAGAAATCGAATAATAAAAAAAAACTCAGATTCAGGTATATAGTGCATGGCGGAGCATTAAACCCACATGAATATATCGAACGTACACCTGAGATCGCTTTAATAGTTTCTTTGCGACGGGATAGGCACTTTCTTCAGGAGCCTGTATAAAGAATTTTCCCATCGAAGGTTGCACTACACAATACCATCTCATGACTCGGCGGTCGTGCCAATTTTCGTTTCGCATAGCCTGATAGAACCGTTCCTCCAGTGTTATGTTTGGTAGTGTATTCGCCCCGGTTCTTGCTCACCCTTGGTCGTCAAATGGAGTGTATGTAGCTGCACACAGTCCCTCGAAGGATCTAATCTGTAAATTATAGTAACATAAATGTAGTAAATATATAGAAATAAGTACGCATCGCCGAATGCTCATTCTGGGCCCAAAAGAGAGGTCCGAACCAGATACAAAAGGTTTAGCTCGAACCGATCTCTTATTCAAAACTGATAAGCGATTTTCTGAAAATTTCAAAAGAAAATGGGGCCCATTTATTCCCGTTTTCGGTTTCTGGTGCGATAGAGCTCCATGTAATACTAGTGAGCTGCGTCGGCCGCCATTTTTCCAAGGAAGTTTTCAGAAAAAACTTAAAACTTTTGAATAATATATTGGTTCAGACTGAAACCTCGGCATCCAGTTCGGACCTCAATCGCTACCTTTTGGTAGAAATTACGCGTTCGACGATGAGTAGTTTTTTTTTTTTTTTTTTTTGTGAAACTACAATTTGCCAATGTTTGAGTAGGACACCCTGCACATAATTTCCATAATTTTCTAAAAGCGGTCTTTGAAACCAGACACTAAACGGGTGTTGTCGAGCGCTATTCTGGCGAGAAGAAATTGCATACATAATTCGGTGAACCGAGTGGTATAGAACCCTTTACAAATTGCTGCGCTGATTAAGTCGCTAATCTACGGCTGAGGCGCCATATGCCCATTGGGGGTGTCTATCTTCCAACTGTATTAACGTACACACAACATAATGCAGCTATTACGGGGTGCACTTGCACTTTTCCTTCAAAAACCTACACTCCCAAGATTTGAATATAATTCATACTCGAACCTTGGGAGTGTAGGCTTCTAAAAAATAAATTCGAAAAATTAATAATTTTATTTTATCTGCGGCAGGAAATCAGTAGCAAACCGCCGGGGTGACGTCGCTACTCAAATACCGTACCACACACGCTCGGATCCGCTGGATCTGCCTTAGTGTGTTAAGCCCTAAGGAACTTCAAAGTCTTTCTACAATGTGGTGTCACATGTTTGTAGCAGCGTCACCCCGATCTGTTTTCCTCCCGCACATAGAAAAAAAAGAAACAAGTATTTAATGCCTTACTTTTTTCACAGAAAAAACAGACACTAACGTATATGAGTACGATTGATGCACCACTTTAAAACAACAGACGCAAACGATGCTACGAGGTAATGGGACCGATCAAACAGCGTCAAAAACGCAAGTCACTAGGCCGTCTATGTAGATGATTGGTCTAGCGATGTTAAATCATCTACATAAACATGATGAGCATCATGGGGTACGCTTTTTATGCTGTCCGATTGGTTTCATCAGCGTGTATAGTCGCTGTGGTCCAAATTCGTAATTGGCCAAACCATAGCGTCTTGTGTGCTGATTATGTCTGCCCTATCTTAAATTCACGGAGAAACACATCCTTCAAATCGCGGCGAGCAGAGACAAATCCTGCCAATGACAGTGACGCGAATTCTAGTCGTCACATCAGGAACGGAAGTCATGAGAGAGCGCATTCGAAACATCTCGGCGCTCATAAACCATAACAGGATATACGACTAATGACGGGTACAAAGTTAAAGTCTGCAAACGTACCCTTAAAATACTAATTCCTTGCAATGTGATGTGCAGTAACAGGCTTACAAACCTTCAAAAGTTTCAGGTCCATGGCTGTAGGTGGAAATGAAAGTCCTCCGAACAGTCGCAGCAGGAAGCGAAAATAAGTGAACGTGTTTTCTCCGTCAGAAAGTGCGGACTCGTGTGTCGCTGCGATCAGAAATCTGAGAGTCTAGATAAGCGTGTGTGCGAGAAGGACGAACAGCTGTTTATGAGAGGGGAATGCCCGTTGTGATAGGAGCCGGGAGACGAAGTCCGTGTCACCGTCTACTCGTGTGAATCCAAAAAAAAAATAAAATTCGTTGTGTAAGCGTAAGATAAACCTATCGGTTCCCGTGTTCGGCAAATCTCGTAGTGCTGTGCGTCCGGCACCGAGTGCAGGGAGTTCCGAGAAGACCAGAAAACGTCCAGACGGTGTTTAATCGGTGCACCCCACAACCCATTGTTTTGAGCTGCTTTGTTAACTCATTGTTTTCGCCGAGATGTCGATGGGGTCACGGGGGTAGGACACAAACATAATTATATGCGGCGCACAATTCATTGAAATACGACTTTATTTATGCTGCGTCCCGATGCATTTTGCATACTGATGAACTTACCAGAATTTATTAGCCAAACAAAAAAAGTAGAATGGTATTTCGCTCTAATAGTAATACTACATCAACGGAAAAGCTTCTGTTCAGAACGCCTAGGAGAGTACGACTAGTGCTGAACGGTTAGTGTGTATAGCTTGTACAATCTAAAAAAAAATCGCAAAGGGGTGACGCAGGTATGTTATATATGTTTCCGCGCTTTATAAAAACACGCATTAGGAGAAATACACGTCTCATACTTGTAATGACCGACATTGCAAGCGACAAAAAAAAAACCACGACTCCCACAGTGGATGTGAATTGCCAAATGAAGATGTACAAGGAAGTGTTGCTTCGCGAATATCATTCCTGTTAGCAACCTATTATTGTGTTACATTATTCACACTGCCTAGCTACGTAAGTGGTCTGTACTAAGATACATTTTAAGGCTGCTTCATCCGCTGCAGTTATTCGAACAGATCACAAGCATCTGTCCACTGTGTTCTATGAGTTGTAGGGAACGTCTGGTCATTGGTTATGGCGGGTTCGCACTGGAAGCAGATCCGCAACCGCGAAGCGGATGTGCACGTTCTCAAACGCAAAGCGGCTGGGGTGGAGCTGCTAAAACGCGTTTTTGCGAACCGCTTCGGGAGCGATTTCTGCCACCGGCTTTCGCAAACCTCGAAGCTGAAACCAATTGCAACGCAAAACTGACGGGACGTCGGTTGCTTTCGAAACAAGCTTCCATCTGTCGCCTGAGGTGCCCAAGACGCTATACCCCTAGCGTTGCAGCACATAATGAATGAATAAATCTTTATTTAGCGAGCATCAGGTGCAGATGTTACGGCACCCTCCCGATGGAGCGCATCCTTAGTCCGGGATACCCTGGCTGCGGCTGGCTATCCGGACCCTCGTCATCAGGTCTTGCTCGATCCCATGGTCCAGACTGGTAAGACAGGCCATCCACTGCTCGTAAGAGGGGGTGGGTATAGGAGTGAGGTCTGGGGTTCGTTGGCATACTCACACCTGATGGTAAAGGTTGCCGGGAGAAGGACAAAGATTACAGGTGGCGGGGCATCGAGTGCGATAGATGGCGTGAAGAAGGGTACTGTATGGATATGTGTTGGTCTGCAGTCTTCGGAGGGTGGTGGCTTCATCTCTTGATAGTCTTGAGTGCGGTGCCGGGTATTTTCTTCGGTCGTGACGGTAGTGGGCTAGTATGTTGGCATACTTGATGAGCGCGTTGGTCGTGGGGGCAAAAAGTGAGGTTGCTCCCTCTTGGGTAATGGCCCGGTGTGTATGCGCGCAGGCAGCGGCATATGCCGCCTCATTACCTTGGAGGTATTCGTGTCCGGGTACCCAGACGTGGTGTAGTTCGGGGAGCCTGGGGACGGTCCATAGGATGCGAAGCGCTGTTTTGGAGATGCGTCCCCGTATTTAATTGCGACATGCTGCCTGGGAGTCTGTGAGCACTGTTATTATATTGTCGCCTGTCGTTGCGGCTAGGGCAATGGGAATTTCTTCGGCAGCTTCTGTAGATGTTGTGCGGACTGTGAGGGTGGTCATTTCTTGCCCTGCTGCATTGATTACACATACTGCATGGGCTGGATGATTCGGATACGGGGACGTGTTGGTGTATATCTTGCAGTTGGGCTATCGCCGTATTTGGTGCTAATGGTTCATGCTCTAGCGATACGCCGAGCCTTATTGTAAACCGGATGCACGTTCTTCGAGATCTGGGCTACACGAATGGCTTTTCTTAGGTGCAGTGGTCTTCGTTCTTTATTTTCTTGCAAGGGGGTGTCGCGTAGCCTAAATTTCTCAACGTGGTTCGTTCGGTAGGTGTTAATTTAAGGCGTCCTAACTGAGAGATGATATGTGCCTCTCGTATCTATTCCCCGGTGTTGTGAATTCCTAGTCGCACCAAATAATTCGTTGAAGTCTTGGAAGGTTGTCCTGAGGTCTTGTATGCTTGTCGCAGGGCAATATTAAGTTTTGATTTTTCGGTTGTTTTGAGGGCCAAATATGGCGTGCCATAGGCGACCCGGTTAATGAGTATGGCTTGTACAATGCGTAAGGTGTTAGATGCGTAAGGTGCATGAGTTGTGAGAGTGTCCGTTGAAGCGGTGCAATGGTATGGAGACCCGATCCGTTTTTGGGGATCGTGAGGCCAAGAATACGGAAGTGGGGAACGTTGGGGACAGGTTTTTCAGCTATGGTGATCTCCGGATCCGAGATGCTTGGTTTACGTTGGTGCGCCGTCTTCGTGCAGAGAGTAAGGAGGGCGGATTTTTCTGGGGCACACTCAAGGCCCCTGGCGCTGAGATACCGGTGTGTTAATTCGATGGAGCTTTGCATGGAGTCCTATTGCTCGCCGTGGATCCCGTAGGTGTTCATAGGGTGAGGTCATCCGCGTAGATTGCGTGCCTTAGATGCGCGATATTTTGCAAGAGCGGGGAAGGTCCTTCAAAGGGATGTTAAATAGAAGCGGTGATATCACGGAGCCTTTGGAGATGGTTTTAGATGTGTTCGAACGGAGATGTCCGATACCGATAGTTGCAAGACGACCGGTGAGGAAAGCCGTGATATAGTCGTAGATTCGTTGTCCACAACGATAGAGGTTAGTCCTTGAACGATGCCTTGGTGGGAGATGTTGTCGAAAGCACCCTTGATGGCCAGGGCAAGGATGGAACGCTTGTGTGTGCTGGTGAGCCGAAAGGTGATTTCTCCTTTTAGTTGCAAGAGGACATCTTGGGTGGAGAGATGGGGTCGGAAGCCGTACATGGTGGTCGGGAAATGGTCGGTGTCTTCGATATATGGAGAGAGACGGTTTTGCACCATATGTTCCAGAAGCTTTCCCACACACGACGCCAGAGAGATGGGTCAGAGGTTACCTAGACCAAGCGGTTTATCGGGTTTTGGTATTAGGGCAATATCAGCAGGTTTCCATTGGGGGCAGCATGCCGGCAGTTCAATGTTCGTTCATATAATTTTGGAGGGTCTCGAACGCGGTGACGTTGAGGTTCCGGATCACCTCATCATGAATTTTGTCTTTGCCTGGCGTGGTGTTCCTGGTTAAGTTGTAAACCGCTGCTTCCATTTCCACAAGCGTGAAGGGGGCGTCCATTTCGGGATAAGTAGTACCCATGTACGGTTGAGGAGAGGCTGGGTTTTGTCGCTCGTATAATGCCACGGTTTATTGAGCTCCTTGAAGAGCTCTTCTTCTGTGCCTTTGTAATTACGAATAGGCCACCTGAGCTGAGCAGCTGTGGCCGATCTGGATTGTTTGTTGCCCATATGGGCCCGAAGCAGGTGCCACGTGCGCCGGGAGCCAAGGGTACCTTGGAGCTTCGTGCAGAACTGCGACCAGTTCTGCTGGCTGATGTGTATGGCATATGTTGCCACTTCTTGTGCTAACTGGGCTACGCGAAGGCAAAGCTTTGATTGGTTCTCCGTTTTTTCCAGCGTTTTGTTAGTCTTCGCCAGGCCTCCCGTAGGTGTAAGAGGTGTGCGTCAATTGCCTGGCAGTCTTGGGTTAACGCTAATTCCTTGGTGTGTATGACCAAAGTGGCCGTTCGTGAGTCAGGATCGGTGATGTACGTACCCTCTGAGCGTTATCTGATCTGTGCCAGTTTCCTGAAGAGCGATGACGGCCGGCGAATCTGTGTTTGCAAACAGTGACAATGAATTTTGCTTGCCGCGGTATGAGCGACAATTCCATTGCCAAATCATCAGTGGTGTTGAGGGAGACCCCTGAAGGTTCACCACCATGGTACTGTTCCCATTCATCGTCGGAGGGCGTAATTCTAGGTGGGTAACTGGGGGCGGGTCTCTCGATCTTCTTTCGCGTCTTGCGCTTGACTGTCTCGTTGGCTTCCTGCCTTTTTTTTCAATCGCATTGATACGGCGTTCAATTGTTTTGCCGAGGTCGCGAATTAATCTTTCGAGCCTTCCAATATCTTGTAGGATTGGGAACACGGAGGGCTGTTGCGTTGGGTGCGGAGTGGGCGTTGCTTGCACAGCACTCTACGGCGGTACATTTGAGATTGTTTCTAAGTGGGTCATCAGCTCTTCTATGCCACGTTCTAACTTCTCGGTGCGTTCCGCTTGCAGTTCAAGTTGTTTTCTTAGTTGCGCATTCTCCTGTTCAAATATTTTGATGCAGCTGTTTTTTATCTTGCACAGAGTCTAACTGTGCGTGCAATGGGGGAAATCATTCGGGGCTGTCTCTGGGGTGGGGGGGGGGGGGGGGGCGGGGGGGGGGGGGGGGGCGACAATTGCGGACCAGCTTCCTTGTTGCGAAGGGGAGTGGCTTCGCTGGGTGTTGGCCTGCGCTTGTGGGGGAGGTGGTGGGTGAGCTGCTGGGACCTGGTGATGAGGCTGCTGCTTAAATGTCGGCGTAGTCCGAGCAAGGCGCTCCCAGACGTGCCGTGGCGGCGGTGGTGGGCTGAGCTTCTCACGGTAGTCTTTGCTAGCCGTCAAGGTGATCGAGTCCACACAGCTTACATTTTGGGGTGCAGGTATGTTCCGGCGCGGGGTTTTGTTCATGACACCGCTCGCACACAGTCGCCTCCGGATTAGGGCAGATGTCCTGTTTTTGCCCAATGTCACAACAGAGCGAGCAACACTGAATGGAGTTTTGTATGGGCGGCAGCGAGTGCATAAAATCTGTGAGCATGGATGTAGAAAGGGACGTGCGGGCCCTCAAATGTCACAACTGCAGATGTGAACTTGCCTAGCATTCTTGCCTGTTGTATTTTAGGTCCCGGAGAGGCCATGATGTTCGGGAGCTGCTCCGCGGTGGTTCCGGTGTCTAGACCGTGTATGACTCCCCGCACTCTTCCGGGGAAAGGCTTAACGTACGGCGAGATTTCATACGTTGCGTCCTCCAGTTTTAGCGACTTGACGTCGCTCAGGGCGTTGGCGTAGGTGTCGTAGGGGGTGCTGGCCACAATGAGGTTCTGAACTGCTTGCACTTGAATTACCACGCGTTGGTTCAAGGCTCCTTCAAATATTCGGCTGGCTTTTTGTATACTTGCTGTAAGTTCTCGGTCGCTTCAAGAAGCGATGCTTAGTCCGTCTCTCTGGCAGTATATGACTTTATAATCGGTGTCGGAGAGTCTGGGGGCTCGCGGAACGCGAGGAGAGCTGTTAGGCTTACCGGGCGCCGGCTGCGTGTTCATTGAAAAGGCTTGCTACTTGGCTTTACGTCTGTCGCTGAACATTTGCTTCCACGGGCCGGGGTGGGATAACGTACGGCCACATAGCTCGTCGAATTCCATTGTGTCGTCGTTGGGGTTTGGCTTCGTCCATGCTGGGGATTCATCGTTCGCCGAGGGCTCCGGCATAGCAGCTGTGGCCGCAGCCGCAGCGGCCAGCGCCGTGGTGAGGTTAGGCCTAGGTTCTAAAGGCGGCCTGATCCGGTCTTCAAGTACCATTTTTGGACGAATGCACTGTTCGATTGCGATGAAATTTGTGTCAATCGATATGTCTTGATGTTAGGCAGCCGGTGATACTAATTCTATAGGCGATATCGCAAGTAAAACGCAAACCGCGATCTTCAAGTTGGGAGCCCATGTGCCCATGTGCCGTGCATCTTGGTGTTGGGCCCCCTTCGTCGTCTTCCTGCAGCAGACAGATGAACGAAGAAACGTGATGTTCATGTCGGTCACTTGAATTCACCGCTAAAAGAATTGACTCGTAACCTTAGCGGGCTTCGCTCCGGTGATTTGGATCGGGTAACAGTTTGTTTATTACTCAAGCTGCCAAAACCTCAAATTCAAATTCAAATTCTTTATTTGACATTCCTTGTCGAACAAAAAATGCTAGGGCAGGAACAAAAAGCTACAATACAGTAGCTTGACGGGGTTCCTGCCCCTACCTTGGCATAAGAAACAACCAAACCGACAGTTTAAAATTGACAAGACATATACACAGAAATTCAAACTATGAAAAATATACATGTAATCAATTTACATCAAATATAAACTAATACTGACATCGTGCACACTAAAACATGTATTCCGACAGTTCTATACAGGAAAGATATAAAGCAAATACAACAAAATTTTTGCACAATTATTCACTGTGTGAAAAAGTGTTCTTTCAATGTTTTTTTACAAATGGTGTGTATATCAAGGTTCCTTTTCTCTAAAGAGTTTAGACAACTAGGCATGCGGTGTTGCAGCCTGTCTAACCCATGATTAGTACGGGAAAAGGGTACCAGCCAGGAATCCTTTTTTCTAATAATATACGATGCATCATGAGGCCTTTTAAGGTTACACAACTTGATAAAAGTGGAATTGTTATTTTTAATGCTAAGTTTATATTTCATTATTAGATTAAAATTGTATAAGTGCTGGAAGGGAAGCACATTGAGTGAAGCAAATAATTCTTTTGTGTGGGCATTGTATGGGGCATTTACTATATGACGAATAGCTTTTTTTTGTAATAAATGCAACTTAGTTTTGTTAGCTTGCGACGTCACTCCCCAGACAAGGTTGCAGTAGTTTATATGGGATGCAAAAAGAGAGTTGTAGAGCATTAGCTTGACTTTAGTTGTTAGTATTTGTCTGAATCTACAAAGTATACCGCAAGCCTTTGCCAAGGTCCCAGCAACACGGTCCACGTGTGCATTCCAGCTTAAATGTTGATTAAACGTTATTCCCAGTGTTTAGGCTTCATTTGTAACTTTTATCATTTCTGATCCAAGCTGTATATTAATATCGCGAGTTATTAATTTTTGCACAGGCGCAAATAGTACGGCTTTTGTTTTTGAAACATTAATTTCTAAGTCGTTTACCCTTGTCCACTCAAGCAGTTTATTCAGAGTAACATTTGCCAAACTAACGAGATCATTAATGTTATTTGACTGGAAAAAAAGACTGGTATCATCTGCGTAAATTAAGCAATTTGTGCACTCAATGGAATTTATTATATCGTTGATGTAAATATTAAACAACACTGGTCCCAATACACTTCCTTGTGGGACTCCCGAATGGACACTTACAAGAGGAGAGCGACCTGTCTCTTCGCTGCCTTGTTAGTTTCTGTCCGTAGAACATCGAACCCAACCCGCCCCTGATCGACCGAAGTTATAGCATTTGTACCCACTAATACAGTTGCGTGGACTACTGATAGCTTTCGACACCGTGCATGACCACCATGAAATCCCACAGAGACGTCGTGGGCCTAATTGCGAAACCAACACACTAGCGCGGAGCTGGTAGGATACCTGCGCTAGCTCGACTTGTAATGTTCACTACTACCAAAACTAATGAGCGGAACCCACTCAAGAAATAAAGTGTACGTACCGGACGACGCATAAATAACGCACATGGCGTTCATTTAAGCATTACGTCAAACAAGTAGCAGTCTCGATCGACGTTCGATCGACGAGATGAGAGTTCGCCACCCAAAAAGCCACTATCGGCTAGCACTTAACACATTCCCCGCACCACGGTCTGTCAGTGCCGCTCACTACTCAGGAAATGATAAAAGCGAACGACGAGGGGGGAAAGCTGGCAGTCTGCCCCGAAAACAAGATCAGCTATACATACGGGAAGAGTCCAATGCGCCATTAGTGTCTATTGTCAAAATGTATGGTGTTTTGGGAAGTGTTGGTATATCATTAGAAAATGATTTATGTAAAACATCTTTTTAGACATGTCATTTTATTCGAGTAAACGTTGAGCAACCGCCTGTCACGAATGAATGGATGGATGTTAATGGTTATACCCTTCGTAGGGTGTGGTAGCTTGCACCACCTAGCCTAAGTCCGAAAAGACAAACATATGATTCCTCCCGCACTTCTAAGCCAATTTTATCCCCCTTACTATCACCGGTCAGTGTTCAATATCACCAGAATGACCTTTGTAAGATTGTGCAAAAAAACCCTAAAAAACATCACACCCCGCCCCCCCCCCCCCCCCCTGCCCAAGGGGTCGCGAATTTTCCTCTCGTCAAGCCTTGCCGGCGTTACCCTAAGCACCGGATCCACTGGGGAGGGGGGGGGGGGCGGGCAGGGTTGAGACTTTGGACTGGAGTCAAGCGGCAGACAGTCCCAATTTCCCTCTGTCCCGCCTGTCCCCAGCTGTGCTAGTTAGTTGTGCATCATTCAATTTTTCCTACATAATTTCCACCAATCTTCTAACCGCCTCTTTGTGACTGTAATTCTTTTCTCGTCAGTCCTTCCATTGTCGCCCGCGAAACCCAAAGCTCCGGCCTAATCTGTTTCCCCTTCAGGGAGGGCAGGGCGAAGTCCCGTGCACCTCAAAACCAAGTGATCTAGTTTATCGCTCTTATTATGGCAGGTGGCACACATTGTGTCTGTCTCCTGAAATTTAGCCCTATACCTCCTCGTCCTCAGAACTCCCGTTCTCGCCTCGGACAGTGAAGAACTTCCCAGTGAATTTTCAAACACATTTTCCTTTCTTAAGTACTGTTATTGTGTCCTGTACATTGTTAGAGCTGATTGTTCCAGCCCATCCCCCCCCACACACACACACACATTTTTCTTTCCGTCACACACCTCCCACATTTTTCTTTCTGCCTCTTTTACTCCATTTTCCACTGAAGTAGTTAGCTCATTCCCATCACTAGTGTGTAGGTATTTAAATGTAAATTGTCGGGTTCGGTGCGTCCAGTTTGTGTTTAGGCATTTTATGTATAAATACTTGAATACCTTCCGTGCTCACCGCGTATCATCCATTTGGGCCAACCTTTTGTTTAAATTTCAACCTACTAATTGCCCCTGCTTTCAAAAGACGACCAGCCCATGTCCCCCTGTACTCCCTCATTTTGCCTCTTTCCATGTGCTCCCAGTGCCAATGTGCCTCCGCTTCTTTTGCTCGGCGCTCAAACAACTAATCCTACCTCATTGAAGTTGTTTTTTTTAAATTTTTTTTTTCTTTAGCACCTTTGTTGGGCTTTTTACTTACTCCAATTAAGAGATCGCGTAGTATGGCGGCTTGATGATCATGAAATCTAACGAGAGAAATAGGTCCCGAAGCGTTTGGAAAAAAACGCGCCCCAACTGCTCGATCGGAGCCGCTTTGCGGTTGAAAACGCGCGGACCCGCTGCACAGTTGCGGATCCGCTTCCCGCGTGATGACGCCATGTGTGTCAAAAGGATTCCACCCCTCATGCGACCGACACTCCCTTTAAATTAGAGAGTTAAACGACTCGACAAGTTATCAATGACGGAATTGTTTCAAGCAACATTGATTTCAGGTCCTAGTGCTTCGCGATGGAGCGGAATGCATTCGGCTGCCCGCTTTTGCTCGATTAGAAAAAGAAAAAAAACATGATGGGGAATAGGACCACAATATGTTCCCATTGAGGCCACCTATTTCAGCAAACGAGCAGATGGCTTCATAGACAGCGGGCGATGTCCTCTTCCAGGAAGCTACATTGTGTCAAACGCGCAGGCATGTAGTTGGGGGTCTTCAAAGAGGCAGTCCAAATCAAATTTAAATAGTTTAACCTGATAGACAAACTACGAACTTTTATGCTCTTTGGGCTAAATATGCTCACAGAAATGTAATTTGTAATACATCCAGGATCTATGAAAACAATGCGTTACATACATTATGGCGGAAGTGCGATCATTATTACAATTATCCCTTTCTTGGGACGTACATATTTATTTTCAAAATATACGTTTTACTCGTATTTTCCATCATAGTTTTGATGGCCAGCATCCTCTGCCATACTGAAAATTAAAATATGCCGGCTTTTCTGCTGCACATATGTTTCATTAGTCATCATACCGGTCAGGCAAAGAGGAGCAGACAAGTCCCGGTACGCCGCGACTTAACGCATGTTGCGACGGCCCCTGGGAGTGGTTCCCCGAGATCCGCTAGGAGTAAACGTTACCGGGAAGTTACACTATGTTGTGTTTATTGGTGCTTTATCACCATTGATTGATGCACTAGTTGTATAAATGATCGCTATCAACGCTCCTATTCTCTACTTTTAAACATAACTCTCTACATCACAAGCACGAAAGGAAAGAGAACGTTCCTAAGCAAGAACTTTATGGCAAGATAATTAAGATATAATTACGATATAATTATCTGCGTTCCTAAGTCTGGAATATATTTATTATAGCCCTTTATTTGTGCCATGAGCTATGTCTATGACATGGTCGAATTTTCATTCATTAATAGCATGACTGAAAACGGCAGCTTAAATATCGTAAACTAAAGAAAATGTTCTTCTAAGCCCCACCTTTTGTTTGCAGAGTCTGTATCAATTTCCGTTAGCACTACATTAAAAAGGATTGCCTTTTAACGCAAAGAACATGCATAAAACGTCACACTCCCCGCTATATGCAATCAATATTCTTGCTAATTAAAAGTACAATCATTTCAAGACAAATGCATTGATTAATTAATCTTAATGAGCCATTATTAGTTTAACATAAAAACACTTGTGGAGGGAGAATCATTTAAAAAAAGATTCCTATTTAAGTCATTGTCAAGACTATTCATCTAGACTTGAAATGAAGGACCAACTGAGGGGTATATACAAAAATTAAAGGGTGGAATTATTGCAGGGTGCCTAGTAAAATACAAATATATAAAAGCATTTTTGTTACACACACCTGCTCATTACCTCGCGTAACGCAAGAAGTAGTTCTTAAAGCAAAGCGCTGTACTAGATTTTGCAGTAATACATGAACCACAAAAGCTAGATACTGCACCATATTTTGCCCCAATGTTTGCATACCGGAATTATTATGGCCTGTATAATTACTGCTACTTACCGAAGCTATATTTAATAGACAAAAGATATTTGGACTCCCTCAACCCGCTATGGTTACTGTGACCGTATGTGCTCGCGCACTGTAGCTCAAATCTCGTTGTGCAAAAGCTCGCGTTACAGAATTTAGGTTTCCTAGGCTCCGTCCTCATCAATGCCCCTTTCGATGTGAGTGACCATTGAACCGGCATCCGTTCTTTTGTCACTACTGCTTTATGCAGGTTATTTATAACCTGAAGGCAACAGAGGTGCACCAATGGCTAAGTTTATCAGCTACAGAGGAGACATGAGACGTTCGTTGGGACAGATTAATTTCTCGTATCTTACATCTCCATACCACAAGTTACGTTTAAACACGGACAATGTTCATACACAGCGTAATTATTTCTTAACGTTAATTCGACCGCCATATTCACAGGGAAAAATAATGTCCACTAAAGTAGCCATGCTGCGACCTGTTTCCAAATCGTCAGAAAACATTCTTTAACCTCAATTATGACTTTAAATTTTGAATAAACGTAATTAGTTTGAAGCTTTGTGATTGGCTGCATTCTTAAAGTGCTAAAATTATACCAGGTTATTTTCAATGAGTAGAAATGCTTAATGTTCCAAAACGCCTGGTGCTATACTTACCAATGCGAAAAAAAGAAAACGCATACTCCTAACAAGCGATCAAGTTGTGCCGCTGTATTTTGAAAACCACCTGTGTCATTTGGTTTCCGCAAAGCATCAACAAACAAACAACGACTTCACCTATAAAAAATAACTGCGCCATCAATGGATTTTCAAAACCTTTTTCTTGCCTCATGCCTTTGCAGACATGTTTATCGTTTTTAGATGATCATTTTATTTTAAAGAAAATTGATTACGGTTAAGACTGGAAGTGGCACCACAACCACATATTGAAATCAACCTAATTCTCTACAGTGTTGTAAGACCTAAAACAAAGAGCGCTGTGTCGGAAACGATTCAGTAACAAATGAGTTAACGGCGCCATCTAGGAAGAAGCCGCCTACCTACTATCATGGCGGGAAAATATCGGCTTGAATAACTGTGTTCGTCTCGCCATAGCACACCGAGATGGTGCCACGTGCCAAGTCCACAGCAGGTCGTCGAGAGCGATGTCATGGGCGCTACCAGCTATTTTTTTTATCAAAACTGAATAAAATATATACAATTTTTATTGTTCAAAAATACGGAGACGTGTATTAGGATACCATTTAGGGCTATATGATTGGGCACAACATTGCTGCTTCTATTCTTAGTGCATCGATGTATGCTCATCGTTCAATCCAGAAATCACATTACAAAAAACCGTCACCAAGCCTCACAGTGACTGCCAAAGTTTCGCTATGAGGCCCAGCTAGATATCTTGTCAGACTTTGACTGCCGCTTAGAGACCTCATGGGGTTCCTTTTTCGAGTTCTTGCGGCTTGTCCTGACTATTTCTCAATCATATACACTGCAACCTAACGCTAAAATATGTGCAAAGCAAAGCGGAAGCAGAGTCGCTTACTTCACCGCTGGTGTTAGTGCAATGAGCCCAAGTTCAGTTGATAGTCGATAGTCCCTCCGGTACTCCTACGGAAGCATATGTTGAAGCAAACAAAGAAATGACGAAAAGGGTTTGAGCCAGCTACTTTAATATCAGCGGCACCAAGTGTGACAATTCCAAAAGAAGTATACTAGGTATAGGTATAGGTAAATTTAAACAAGCAGTAACGGAGCCTCTTTTACCGTAAACCACTTCCAGTTCAGCCTGTCTCCTATATTTGAAAAAGCAAGAACTACGCGTCTTCGTAATCTCTCTCGGCAGAATTTGAAGTCCCTCTCGTCAGAAACTTATAGAAGGCGTGACGACCGACTGGTGTACTATTGATCGATGTGTGTTCAGGAGCCCTACGATGCCAATAAAAAAGCACAATTACTGGTTTACTTCAAACTCCATGTCAAATGTCAAAGGGGTCTATTCTCACATTCTTATAGAAACCTGGTTGCATAAGAGGTGTTATACGAGGATTCTCGCTCAAAAACGAATCGACGGCTTTGTAATATTTCTTGCATTTTTTAATGGAAGACCCTGTGCGTGCACCAGCTCACGTCGCGTCAGCAACCGTGCGTCGTCACCGTGAATCTTAAAGTTAGTCAAAGAGAAACTCCACGCTACGCGTTTTGGACTGTTGCTGACTGAATTCGTTGCCTCGTCACCTAGTCGACGCCAGCTGAACAACTGCGCTTATGGAGACTGGCATACAGCAAGCGGTGTTTTAGACGGCGAGTTCAGATACCGTTAGTATCTGCACTCTGACTCTCTCGGCGTTTTCGCGAGCGATGTCGTCTAGCAGTGACTGACCCTGAACCTTCACGTGGAGAAAGATTTACACGGACGGTGAAAGAGCTGCTTTAGGTTAAAGAGCCCCGGCGATAAGGAAACAAATCTAGTGATGTGTCTAACTGACTGCCAATCTCCCGACACTCCTGGGACATCTCATTTATTACTGTTGTTCTTACAAGTGTTCCGTTTTTACTGATACAGAAAAGCGTTACGATCAAAGGGCAAGTTGGTTTGGGCATAATGAAATGAGAGTATAACGAAAATGTGAGGACAGCCCATATGGTTTAGGGTTATTTTTCGTCTTTCTTAATACGTGTCATGAACTAATCGTAATTTCACGCAGGTTACAAAAAACAAGTATCAGTATATTTGAGGCCAGGCGCCGGCCTGCGGGCCTCAGTTGATTGGTTGAAATTCCAGCCTATGCGCCCACAACATGGCCGCGGCATATTGCAGAAAAGACGATATATAAATAAAATTGTGATTTTCACTTCAAGAGGTCCCAATGCTCCGTCCTCCGCTTGGGCGTGGCAGATGTTCTTTGTCAGTTTGGGACGTGCGCTCCAAAAAACTGTTTTGCTGGTTCGTCGGGTACCTGGTTGCTTTTAGTGTTAACGGCTGACAGATAAACTGCCTGAACCCAAGGCAAAACATTTTGCTTTCGAAAAAAAAAATAATAGCAATCATTGATTTTCATATTGAAGATGATATGCAGCAGGTTAGGTTGTGCAACAAAAACTTCGGATTCGGAAATGGTGCTGGCAGCGCTTCAAGGTGAAACACAAAATTTGATTTTTTCTTGATGTGTCTAAATTTCTCAAAAAGGCTATTAGTATTCTCACAGTAATATCTCAACCTTGTCGCATGGCTTATATCAGGGGTCTCCAAACTTCTTGACTAAGCGTCCGAATTAGGGATCTGTCGCATACTAGATAAATGTAAGAAAAGAGTAATTATAAAAGGGGAGAAACTAAATGAACAATCCTAGATAACCATTTCAATGCAGAACAAAATATTTCAAAGTAACTATTAAAAATATTACCCTAACGTGGATTAATACGCATACTTCAATACTTCATTTTAAAATTTGATATTCATCAAAATATGATCTTACACAGGAATTTGGACGAAGAAAAACCGCCAGGCATAAATCAAAGCGAATAGGAAATTCGGCACATTCGCCCAGAGCAAAACACTAAGGAGAATGATAATACTAAGGCTGACGATATTCCAGAGTTGTGACAAAGGACACTAAACAGAATGCAGATGAGAATGCATAGTAATTTGGACATAGTTACAGAGATATGAAACAGCGGTCTAAGAATTTTGACGCTATGAATGACAATCTTCACATAATAATATGGCGAGAGGGCCCGTATTAGAATGCAGTTTTTCTCTCTTTTTTTGTATCTCCGTTTGCGCATTTAGAGCTCGTTGCAGTGCCGTTTCTTCACATGCACGTCATTTTGCGCCGGAAGCAGTCGGTCTTCTCGAAGTAGGCCGCGGGCCGGGCTTCATTGGAAGGATTGGGGCCAGCCATGGGGCGGTCAGAAGACTTCCGAGAGCAGGGCCTGGCCCGCTGTCCGGGGTTTAGAGATTCCTGGTTTTAATTATGATGTTTCCTAACCAGCTCGATTTCATACTTTCGGTCCTTAAGTATAAATAACTTGTTTATAAATAATTATTATCATTGGCAGAAGCACTCAAGTGCCTTCGTTAGATGAAGTCTCTTCGTGAGCCAGAAGAGTCGAATGTTATGTTATGATAGAGTATACCTGCAGTACCTTAAAATTTCAAAATAGAGCGATACCTTCTAGTGCGAAAGGCGAGATCAATGTGCGTGACTGTGATCGACCACGCTCGACTGCCCGAGAGGTCTGTAATAGCAAAGTTGAGCAGCCAATTAAACAACACCGCGGCATTTTTGCAACTGTGTGGATGCGCCGAGCACTAAAAAATACCTAGTTCTTCGCTATAAAAAAAAAAGAAAAAAAAACAACAATAATCTTCGCGCAAATATTTTTTTTTTTTTTAAATTACATTTAAACAACATTTTAACCGAAAGTGATTTTAAGCCATTTCATGTAGGAAAGAAGTCGCCGTGGAACGCTACACTTATACACATGGTATAGATCATGGTTACTCGAAACAAGATCAACATAAAGGTGGTGTTACTTTAAAGCTGCAATCATCCTCATAATGTAGATATAATTATGGCTGGCCCATAAGCTTTCTAGCTTTACACGCAAGAAGTTGTAGAATGTTGCTTTTATATTGTTCGGGCCCCGTAATATGGAAAAAAAATTTCTTCATGGAATGCAGTTACACAGTTAGGTGCTTGCGTTTAGATCGAATTTGTTTCCAGCGTATCGTCGAAATTTTAAACAATCCCTTATGTGGACAACCGAGAGGTCAGGGGAATGAAGCTCTCGGCTACTTCTGTCCCGCCGCGTATCTGTATGACGTGCGTCCGGTCCGGCGAACTGCCTCTGATTGCCGCGCTACCAGCGGGCATGGGCAGACGTTGTTTTGTTGTAATCAAATATGATTCATATAATTTATAACGCTAAATAAAGGTAAAGTTGTTCTCCAAGTATAGATAGCTTTTACGGTTGTTATCGTAACTTTCTCTTTTACTTTTCCAACGTGTCTGGGCGAGCCTTCTCTCCCTCCGAACTCGCGCCTCGAAATGTGCTGGCCTCTGGCGCCGGGAAGTCGGTGGACCGTTAAGGTTCTGTTGTACTGCGACGTCGAGCTATCAAACGAAGTGCAGCGCAGAGCGTACAGAAGCTGATTAGTCGCAGATATCGAGTTCCTGCTCGCCGGCCAATGAGAGGCGCACTTAATGCGCTAAACTGCGTTCGCTAGCCCACACCCTCGATTGTCTCCTGTTTCCTCTTCTTCATCGACAACACACAGATACGCTCAACGTCGGAGCATAACAGAGCCGTTATGCCCGGGTCCTACTAGCGCGGCAAACAGAAAGAAACGACAGCGACAAGCCTGAAACCAGAGTATTTTCTGATTTGACAGGCTTTGTAGAATAAAGGAGGCTATTCTCAAACACGAGTATCTGCACGCCAGGGTATCTTTGGCGGGCTTCCAACCACTCGTGCTTATCTCACGCGCACGGAACGACTAAACACCTGCCCATTGTGCAATCGCGAGTGTGCTGCATGTTTGAGGCTTGTCGCTGTCGTTTGTTTTAGTTTGTCGCTCTAGTGGGACTCGGGCATTAGAACAAGCGACAGATGCGAGCCCGCGAGCCGTGAGCTGTGGCGCTTCTGGGAGTACGTCACCGTGAGAAGTTTGTGCCACGTTCGTGCGAGCGCGGTTTTCTTCTCTTTATGGTGGAGACTTGTTGTTTTTCTGATCTGGTTAAGTGTTATGTGTAAGGAGTCAGCCCAATGACGGTCGCGAGCAGAGGACAAAAGACGACGAAGTGAAGACGTTGTTCGGGCAGTGCGTTTGTCGCCATGTTGGCGTTGCTCGCCGTGTTCTGATAATGAACGAAATTATGAAGTAAACACGGGCGACGAGCAAGTTCCCACCCCCGTGGATAACCCCACAACGCAAGCGGACACAAGTGTGTCAGCCCGCGCACCTGACTTCAGCGGCCGCATAGAAGAGATTAGCGGCTCGAACGGCACTTCGTGGACATCGTGGTACGGTTGTCTCCAGTTTTATTTTCAAGCGAACGACGTGACTGATCCAATCAAGCAACGGGCGCACTTCACAACGTTATGCGGAGCACACACCTACGACATTGTGCGTGTCATTGTGTGTGAATTTTTGTCATCCCCACACCACCTGCTGCGCCAAGTAAGATGACAACTACTGCCGAAAGCCGGGACTCAAATGGTTTTGAGGTTTCAAGTTCCAACGGATGAAAGGTAGGCTGTTTTTTGGCCTTCTCCTCTCGCTGCAGTTTTTGATTAAATGTTTGTGCCAACAGAACCTAACTGTCGCTAGTGGAAATTTATATTAATTGTTTCATTTTGTCAATAGCTGCAACGGTTTCAAAACGCAAAACCAAACTCTATCATTGTTTCCGATTCCCCTCGTTCAAGTCCCTCGTAGCGATAAATATGTGTCATTGCCGAATAACGGGAGACTTCTCTAATATCAAGTTCGAGCACATGCACACATCAAAAGATGGTAAACTTGTTGCAGTGAGTTGTTTATTTGAGACTTTTGTAAGCGATTCACGGGTCTGTTCGCGAGGAGTAAAAATGAGCCTAAATATTTTTCGATCAACTGAGAATAAGCGAGGAGCGATCCATACTGGTTTCCCATTTCGTTCAGCAGTGACGCACACTTAACTTTAAGTAATAAGATCAAGAACTAATACATGTTCAAGATGAAGACCCAGTGCAAGGAGAGGGGCTCTGTTTTCTAACCACATTGCTTAGTTTCCTTCAGTTGCAAGACACTGTCGTCGGTCTTTACTTATGTAATCAAATTCGAGATGTTTTAAAATTAGCGAGGAGGAATTTAACTCAAGGACGAGATAAACACAGAGAAGACACCAGTATTTAGGGTCGTAGTATTCAACTTGAAGGGTCGTTCTCTGAAAGGAAATACAGTATTCAATGCTCACTGTTTTCACATAACCATGTAAACATAGAAAGGCCAATCAAGCAATTAGTTCAACTTTTCTTTATATGTTCCACACCTGTGGCTGGAAGGCGCAAGGCTTGTGGATATACGGCAAGAAGCTCGAAAACGAGCACGAACCTAGAGACATTCTATATAAATTTAGTGAAGTGTCTCTGCAAGGTCGCATACCATGACCTTCATTACACAAAATCATAAGTTTTTATCCTGTTTTGCTGTAATTCAATTCTTCGATTCTTGTGTGTCAAATAGTGAGAAATTTTCTATGTATTTTCTACTGCCTGTGGAATAACAATTGATGTAAAGGAACAAGCATTGCATATTTTTTGTGTATGTGTCACTCTTCTTGCTTTGCTAGGCTTCTGCGGCTTGCTGCTAGTTTTCGTGTTTCAGTTCTTGCTCCTGTGCGTTTCAACGGACATTAATCAGCATTGAAACGCGAAAACCAGCAGCAAAGCAGCACAAGCCTAGCAAAGCAACACGCAATCCGGGGAAAAACAAAACAAAACAGCTACAATTTCAATTTTTAGGTTAGGTGGCGCAAGCTATCGCCCATCCATCCAAACACAATTGCACTGCCCTACGTTTTCGGTTTTGTTTCACCGCACCGACATTTTGCCTTTCGTACGGCCCTCCGGGCACCAGGGGATTCAAATGGTGCTGCGTACTCCCAAGGTTTTAAAACCCTTGATAGTTCTTTTTACGAATAGCGGCAATCAATACAAATAACAAAGCACAATCCACTGGAACAAAACGAAGTAATTCAGTTCAGTCTTCTGCTGTGCGCTGCCAATCGCTTCCTAAAACCAGCACTGTCGTGCAGTCGGCGTTTCAAAGAATGTCGCTACTTGTAGGAAGCTCTTGTATCTAGCTACTTCACCAGGTTTTAGCTGTTCGGGTCCTATGGGCGGTATAGGAAGTTGCACTACTCTGGCGACGTCGTCTACTCCGGACGAGCATTGGAAGTATGAATTCCCACTACAAAAGCCAGTCTCTTGGCAATCTGCATTATTTGTATGAAATGTTTGTGTACAGGTTGTCGCAGTTATCCCGCGCCTCCGCAGCGGCGCTTTGTTCTAGAAAATTGGTCTATCGATTAAAGTGGAAAAAAACGCAGGCAAGGGAATGAATAAGTTCCATGATACAAAAAAAAAAAAAGCGAGACTGGGAACAAATCAGAAAATATCGGACAAGCATACACACAATCTCAAAACACAGCTACCGCTCTTATTTCACATTGTCACTAATATGCACTCGTGCACCCTCCATGCGATGAGAATGGTTACCTTCGGGGAGGGTTGACGATTGTATAAATGTGACAATGTGAAATAAAAGCAGTAGCTGAATTTTAAGACAGTGTGTGTGCATGTCGGTTTTTTTTTTATTGTTCCGAGTTTTGTTTTTTATTGCGAAATTTGTTTATGCCTTCCTCTGCGCGCTGAGACTTTTGATTTCGCCACGTATGGCAAGATTCCTTTCCCTCCAAAGGACTTGGCGCAAATATCAATTTCGCCAATCAAAACGCGGATAAGGGAGACAACCCCTTCAGAATGGCCATGGTAGGCGTACAGTAGTCGATATAGCGCATAAGTAACACGTTGTGTACAGTTTTCCGCACAAGAGTACAAGCACCTCTTTTCCTTAAAAGGTTTTTTGGGAATACTAAGCCAATTCACGGTGGTTCTTCCCTTGGCTCTGATTTTAACCCTGCATACCAGCTCACGACACAAGCAAGGTAAACAACAGAAAGTTCATTTTATATTACCGTCTTCAGGTTCGCTGCTTTCGGATCATCTCAATTCCAGCTTGACCAAGCTCGCATCAAGCTTTTATTATCACAAAGTTCGTCTCGAAAAATAAGCACAGCAGCGTCCACTGTTTCTGATTAGTATATGTACAAATATAGACATTATTTATTATGATACACATTCGTAAAGTCGAAGGAGTGCCGCATTGTCTGTTGTGCACACTGCCTTTGTCATATTTGCAAAGTCTGCTATTCTCGCTGCCGTCACTTCACAAAAGCTGCAACCATCATCATGTCCGGAAGGCTTGCATGCCCATAATCACTAAAAGCTGTGGCCGGAGGTTTCTCGTAGAGTCAAACACGCACGTTGATTTCTCTCACAAAGTCTGGTGGCAAGAAGAATTTCAGATGTTCAACTTGTCCTCGTAGATGGCGATGACGCACATGAACGCTACGCCGGCGAGGACTCCGATGTTCTTCACGATGAACATCTTGAAGGGACTCTTTCCTCTGTACTGCTTCAGCTCTGGTAACTGGAAAATTATTGTTTTTATTAGACAAGAAGCATAATATTCTTGATTACCAAAATAAAGTAATGGATTATTAAGGTAGCATTCTAAAGGTTACCTTCGGGATGAAATCATACAATGCGTTAAAAGGGCAGTTGTCTGTACACTTCCCGTTAGTCTACTTTCCTGCAGAGCACTCAGAGAGTCAATTATGGCGAACGACGAAGACAGTTTATCATGGTCACCATCAATCATAAAATGATTATAAATGATTATGAACTATCTTTGTCGTTCGCTGTAATTCGCTCTCCTTGGAAATCAATGCCGCAATTACGTGCACACCTGAAAATGAAATCTGCAATTTGATATCAAGCATGACGTGAGCAAGTGAAACGTTGCACTTAGTGTCACAGGAAAACTTTCATTAATAGGTCTAGAAATATTACCAGTTTCGTCATTTCCCAAGCTTCCTCGGTCGATTACGAGCATTGGCGCTTCGAGGGCTTTACGTTAAAAAAAACGCACAGGAGTGTTTAGGAGTGAGGACCTGAGGCTTTACTTTTCTCTAAATAAAGGAAGCATTCTAGAGTGTGCTCAGGCAGCATTTCTCCTGTACAGAGGTAACCGTACATGTCACATTTCGATGATCTGGTATCACGGAAAAAACGACAAATGTGAGAGTCACACCACATGCCGCATTTGACGCAAACAGCGCCTGATAGCTTTGGGCTATAACGATGAGTGTACACTTTCAGAAAATCCTGAATGCATACTGTCCCGCGACCTTCTTGTTGATTAGTCAAATAAATCTCTTCTACTCAGTATATCAAATGGGATGGGCGTGAGGAATCACAACGAAGAGCATGCTGTCTCAACGGAACAAAATTTAAAAGAGAAACGGCCAGGGATGCATTTAAAGCCCTGACCCCTTAAGAAGCTAACATTTTTAGCACAACCTTGGCGGTCACTCGGAGGAATCGAGAAGCCAACGTCCAGTGTCACCGTTTTTTTCTGTTTTTTTTTTTTTTTTTTCTGTGGCCAAAAAAAAAAAGTGTTTATTCCATCTGCCCCTGAAAATTCGTGACCACTACAAAATCGGAATACCGGTCAACCTTTCCTTTGTACAAAGCAAATAAGGACAGACCGGTGAATCGTGTTCCAGCACATCGAATCTCAGCATAAGCTCGGGGGAGGCGGGGGGGGGGGGGGGGGGGGAGAAGGGGCGTAAATATACTACCCCCCCCCCCAAAAAAAAAAAAAGAAAGAAAAGAAAATTAGTGGGAGAACGTATCTACCATGTCCACGAGCGAGACGTAAAGAAAGATGCCGGCGGTGACAGTGAGGATCCAGTTGCGTGCGACGATGTTTTCGCCCACTTGGAAGCCCGCGTAGAGGCCCGCAAAGGCGGCCAGGGCCGAGAGGAAGTTGAGAAAGAGGGCCTTCTTGTAGCCCAGCCCCGTCGAGATCAACACCACGAAATCTCCTGCGAGAGAACAAAAGAAGACGTTTTGGGATATTGCGCATTCATCGTTGTGCCCAAGACTAAACCTTGAAATTGAAAAGGGGCCTCCCCGTAGGGCCGTAGCTTTCAATTAACCACTGACGTTTCGCGAAGAGACTTATCTCCATGACATACGCAAAGAAATTAAGTTCCTTTCAGAAACGTTGAGGTTTCCAGTAGGAACAACGTTAAAATAGGAAATATTTTAGTGTTCTTCGTAGATGCTTGACAACTTTTGTATATCACAAGGCCGACACGTTTTTTGGCGTCGAAATATTTTGGAAGAATTGCAATGGGGATACATTCCTGACGGTTACTATTTCATTTCGAACAAACTTTGGGGAATGTATTTGAACTAGTAACTAACATGAAAAATGGGTGGACTTCGGCACAATGCTTTCTTTCATGAAGCAGAATGAAGCAGAATAAAACAAAACAAAAACAAACAACGAGAAGTATATAGTTCAAACATTTAGCTTCTAAACATTGTATCACGTTACGGGCTCTCGGCTGTTTTGAAGGCCAGCTCAAGAAGTAGGCAGGGGAGCGTTGGGTCGTGGTCCTTTCCAGTAAGTATCAATCAGTGTCTACGTTTTGTAGAATAACTGCGTGTAGTCATTTCTTAAGAAGGGCAGACAAAACAAGAAGCGAACATATATTTAAAATAATTTCTTTAAAATTAACCTGAAACACTTCTTATTTTGTATTTCTACATCCTGAGGACACCAGTCCGTTACTCATGTGTTTCCAGGATCTCAATCATGCATCTAATACGTTTTATCATTGGCTCTCTTGGCTATTGGATCTTGGACGATTTTGTTATATATGATGTTATTTTGTTACGCTTTACAGACTTGTTTGAAAAAAAGAACCGGGAAAGCAGCACTTATAGTTTATGCAGGTGCGTTTACAGCCAGGGGGACAAGCATAGGAGCTATCGTAACGATCAGTCGGCTAGGTAGGCAACATTTGTTAATTAAATTTTGATATGTAAAAATAGACATTTGGCTTTAATTAGAAACTTGCTAAGCATCATCTAAAGCCACTGAGGACAACGCAGGGCAGCATTTTACAATACTCCGTAAAAGAGCTCCATTTTGACGCGTTTCGCGTTTTGTGGTTTCGTGTTGGACGCGTTTTAACCAGAACAAAACACAGGGCCAAGAAACGTGCCAGGGTCTACGGCGGGCGGCGACGCAGACGACCAAGTCGAGTAGCGGAGCGGGTTTGGCGCTCGGGTTGAGAGATGGCGCAACCTCCTTATCCAGACTGCTCGCGACCATCGTGGTTTATTAAATTGAACACAATTTTTTTTTAATGTACCTTTGGTTAAAAAAGAAACGAGGACAATAAAAGCTAAACTTAAAGTGAAAAAAAAACGCGTTCGCATAACGACGGCGCTTCTGCTGCCAACGGATTTCGTTCGCGTGCCGTCTGCTTTCTTTCACTGGTCGGTTACACCTTCGGACGCTGCTCCCGATGCCATCTATCAATACACGCGCCAAACACACCCCGCAACTCGACTTGGTTGTCTGGGACGCCGTCCGCCGTTTACCCTGACAAGTTTTTAGACCTATGTTTTACAGAGAGGGAGCTATGCTTTGTAATTTTACAAGAAAAAAAAACGACCTGTGATAGACACCTCTGACGAAACGTTTAGATTGCTACGTGCAGGCGTCAATTTTTATTCTAGATCGAGCCTGGTGACTTGGGACACCCTATATTTATAAGCACACACTCTGAAAAGCTCCTGAACCGCAATACATTTCAAACACTTATGAATACACCTTCTTCAATCAGTTTAACTAGAAAGAAGAGCAAAGAGCATGCGCCCCCATAAAATGTTAAAGACCGCCTTACTTCTTAATGAAAATGATTAACCGAAAATTAACATTACTTTTTTCTCAATGAATCGTATTGCAGCGTGTACTTGGGGACATCCGAGTGTGTCAAGGGAACATAAATTCAGATTTGTATATATGTTCCTCACCGAACTCGTGGGGCAGTTCGTGGCAGAAGACAGCAATTGAAGTGGACAGGCCCCCTTTGAGACCCGACGAAAAGGCGGCTCCGATGGCAAGGCCGTCTGCCACGTTGTGAATAGCGCCTCCGATGATTACCACCGTCGCCAGCGTTGACATCCCTGTGAGAGCAAAACGGGCATCCTGTCAACTGAGGCAGCTAAGTCAGAAAGAGCCATGGATGTGCATCTTTTGTACTTCATCTGAAATCTACGTTCGTTCATTGCCACCCATAAGAAGGTACGGAAATGTATTTCAGGGTAAATTAAGGGCAATATTCTTGTTTCTATGATCGGTGACAGGTTAAGACGTCAGGTCGAGTGAAAGAAAGTCCTGGAACGAGGAAGCAGGTGATTGCTGTAGAGTAGAGAAGGAAACATCCCCCTCGTTCAAGCATTCTGCCTGCTTCCTCCTCCCCAGCCTTCCTTTCCCTCGCCCTGAACTCTTAACCTGACACCCACTATAGTTTCTTAAATAGTGATGACACTTGTTCTCGTGGGCACCGGTAGTGAAATAAACATACTGAAGCAGACTTCTTGAAGTGTACAAAGGACATCAAACCTGGCTTATTATTTATTGCTCTAGCTTGAAAAGTACAGCTTAAGGCGTTAAACAACTTACGCGTTTCCTCTGGGAAATTATTCTAGGCCATGCCATTAGACATTTTCCTCAGCATTTACTTTCTCATGGAACACTTGGACGCGATTACTGGACCCTCTTGAGCGTGTCGAACAAATACCGAACTATATAAAAATCGCTGCATTTAGAGACGCGGGGTGTATTGGAGCAACGTGGATCCAACACAAAGCTTATTGTCCCGGCAGGTAGTGATTTTAAATATTTAATAATACTGATGTACCATAAGTACCAATGAAAATATAACCCTCTGTGGCAACGCAGGTGCGGGCATTTTAAAAGGTATACTAGGTACCAACATTATCTGTACCCAAAATGACATATGAATCCGTTTTCTACCGATATTTAATTTTGATGTCACCGCTACCAGCAGCTAGACATATTTCATCATCCGTGTTCTTAGATATTGGGCGCAATTTAGTACTGTCATGGACCAGTGATTACGATAGCAGAAAAAATATATGTGGAATCCCAAATAGGCTCACCGCAACAAACACTACTGGACTTCAGAACAGGTGCTTGGGGACTATCTTGAATTGCCAGCGAATTCGTGCTTTGGGTCTGGGCCTGAAACGTAAGAACAACGAACAAAGGTTAAGTTTGGTTCTGCATGATATGCATGCTGAGTGCGACAACTCTGAATCACTTAACAGGAATAAAAACTGCGTGGTCAAACGAATTCGCACAGCGATTATTTTTCTTATCAATTAACACTTTGAGTCTACGGCTCAATATGTTCAAAACTGGTTTGGTGTCCTTCTAGCGCGTTCTAATGTTAGGTGTGGATAAAAGGTGAAGAAATAAATTATATGTGTCTATAAGGTTGTTCACCCAACAAGATAAGAATGTGCCATTGCGCACTTAAGACGACCAGAGCAGAATGAATTTATTAGAGAACACAAAAAGTAAAGTAGCTGAAATCACGTAATGTACTAGATCAGAGGAATACAATTGTACATAGTATTGTTTACCATGGTAGGATGTGCCCAACTTTCATGCACAACTTTACATGCTAAAAATAGGTATATTCGCCAATAACAGCTCGTCGGTTCTGAGGTTTCGTTTCACACATGTATCTAGAGCCGACTTCCAAAGATGGCAAAAATCAATCACAACTTGTGCATCGTGCAAACAACCACTCAGCCCTCCAGTGCTAAGGTAAGGCAGTTCTGGAAATTAACTGAATGATTCATTCAATTCCAATTAGCCCACTCACAAGCTCAATGTTCGACTCTGTTTTTTGCGAGACCTTGGTCATGCGCAGTTCGTCCGGAATGTTCTTCGGGAGGTGACTGTGGCCGTGACCATGGTCGTCATGATCGTTCTGCGGAAAAAAAAGTAAGACACATAAAATTGTTAGCAGCGAATGTCGACAAGTTTCAAAGTGAATAGGTAATGCATTTGAAAACTCTGCGTGCTTGCCTTATTATAACAAAGTTAAATAGCACATTCAGCATAAATACTGGGTGATCATGGAGTCACCTCGTAAAGATCCGATAGGAGCCCTCAAGAATGGAATTACGCAGTCTTCAGGAAAGGACACAAACATTGCCTCACGCTCAACGGTCCAAGCTACGTCGTTCCATGTGTCATTGTAAAATACGATCTGAAAACACCGCCCAGAGAGTGGCCTCACACCTAGTACTTGAGGCGCGAATTTTCGCTTAAAGGGGTCATGAAACAATATCGGGTTGGAATGTTCATTAATTTGCAGAGGCCTAGTCTGGCGCAACTACAGGGTGTGACAAAAAAAAAATTTACAGGGTTTTTTTTTTTACCGCAAAAATAAACTACTCGTCGCCGAATGCTCATTCTAAGCCCAAAGGTAGCACTACAGGTAACTACCAGGTGCCAAAGTTTGAGCCCGATCCGATACCTAAACGTTATGCCTGATTTTCTGAAAATTTCAATGGAAAAATGGCGGCCGACGGAGTTTTCAAATACATGGGGCTCTATGGCACCAGAAACCGAAAGCGGGCAAAAATGGGCTCCATTTTCCCATTGAAATTTTCAAAAAATAAATTGTAACTTTTGATTAAGTTATCAGATCGGACTGAAACTTTGGCATCTGGTTGTGACCTCTAGAGCTACCTTCGGCCGGAGAATGAGCGTTCGGCGATGCATAGTTCATTTTTGCAGTAAAAAAAAAAAAAAACTAATTTTTTTTTTTGTGACACTCTGTATACTCGTAGACACCGCCACTGATTTAGACGCTTCTTTGCCACTGTAAAATTACGAGAAAAAAAGGGGACTATTTCTATCAATCTTGCCTTTGCAAAGCTTGATGATGTAATTGTGAGATCGAAACTACCCGTTTGACAACCGTCCAGCGCGGCTCAGGGATTGGACACGAGAACTCCGTGAGCATTCGACTTCGACTCGTAACATTCAATGCCTCGGCGGACACTCGGGAAGTGGACCGCGTCCAACCACTGCGGTGACAAGAATAGCCAAGCTCTAACAATGCCTGGAGCTCAGCGGATGTTTTATACTTTGCCAATAACAGCCCGTGTCTATCATTAACTTTGGCGACATAGGATAGCACCAGGCCACCTGGCCGCTTGTTCTGACTTTGAGTTGAGGGAATGAACGATGCTCATATTTACCGAATTTTTTTGGCGACTGCCATTGCCTACAAAAAATAACAAAAATATCGCAACTTTTTTTTTTACCTTATTAACGGTAGGAAGTGATTCTAAGTGGTATTTGGCAAAGGTAGAAAAATCGTTTCATGGCCCTTTTAAAGCGCTGCCTTTTAGAGTCAAGGCGCTCGGGTTAAAAATTAAAGTGTCTTTAAAGGTCCAAATATTGACCTAAGTATGAAGCGTTTACTTTGATATATCTTGTTCCACCAGGAGGAACTCAAGTAGTTGCCTTAATACCTAACAGGAAAGCCCATTGTTCTCCATTTCCACGCAATTAAACTATATCTGGTTACTCTGCTTGCAAGATTATCTGCTTAGTAATATGCTCCACACAGCGTATACGTAACCACTAACTAAAGTTCGAGCAGAGACGTTACATAAATTCAAAGTTGAGTTGACATGCAATCAACTCATAAATAAAGTTACATTGTCACAACTACAGTGTTGGCGGTAATGCGTTGCTTTTTTCGGCAACGTAGTAATTCGTACTCGTTACTTTTTTTCTTTCAAAACAGTAACGGGTGACGCCCTTAAGTAACTTATTTCGAATAATGTGTAACGTAGTTACGTTACTCGTTACTTCTTCTACTCAAGACGTAAAAAAACATTGCACTTATCTTTTTTTTTGTGTGTTTCCGTCGTCAAGCCATGTGAATTTTTGAGTTTTTTTTTACGTTTTTTTACGTTTTTCTTTTGTGCGTATTTAGGTGAAACCGTTAAAATAATAAAGTTATTATATTCAATTTGTGCTAAAACATAGTGTTCCATCAAAACAATAAATGGTGTTCACTCAGAATTTAAAAAGTAAAAAAATGTAACGTGCGTTACTTTTTAACGGTAACGTGTTCCATTTATATTGAGGTAAAGTAGATTGGTAACGCGTTGGTTTTATTTGCCAGTAAAGAGTAACGTATTTCGTTACTTTTTTGTGGTAACGCCTACAACAACGCACATATGTTCCTGGTAAGGGTCGTCGATGCCCACAAAACGTGGCCAATTTAACTTCCCATTACTCGGAGAATATGCCATGACATCGAGGTGTGGCGCGATCGGTGGTCAATGGTTCAATTTCTAACGCGAGAACCGTATTGCAGCTATAGCGCCTCATTTTGGTACTCTGTTCACAGAAGCTCCCAAACGGCAAAAATTACAGACGAAAGTCCACATGACATCCTCGGGACGTCCGTAGAACCACGTGTGCTGCCAGGGAGAGTTTAAAGCTATTACAATACGCGTAGCGCTAGTCTTAGGATTAAATCAATGTGAACGCGAGTATTTCGCAACACAACTTTGAGAACGAAGGGCACTTAACCCAGGAGAGAGGTTACCTCAATAACATAACTAGGATACAGTTACGCGATTCCTGAATGTTTGTTTTCAGATTGGAAAGTATATAGAACTCTCCCCACTTAGGGTGACTTAAATACGTCTATTTTGTTACAGGGCTCTGGAAGTAAATCTTTAGACGACGGTACCTCTTTGGTGAAGATGACACTGAGTGCCTCGAAGACGAAGAGGCCGTAAAAGGCGCCGATGAGCCCCAGCTGCTTCCAGAAGTAGGGAGGCACGAGTTCCTCTTCGTCGCCGTGTCCGTGGTCGTGACCGTGGCTATGGAGGTGTAGGTGACCACCCTGGTGATCTCCGGCGTCATGGCTGTGCAGGCCGAGGATCTGCAGCCATGACAGCGAACGTGAGATGAAACGTGGGCTAAGATTAGCGCGAAAGCGACTACACAGCAGCGTACCTAGTATACAGAACGACCTACAAAGGAACGCCGTTCCTGCAAAGCGTTCCATTTAGGAGAAACGGACGAACGCCGCCGCCTCATTTTGCGTCGGAACGGAAACTGGAACGGAAGCTCGTTACGTTTTCGAGGGAATGATAGCAGGAACGGGGTTCCAATTATCAACTTTGGCCATATTTAGCAGGCATATGGGCTTTTATTAGCGACTGTTTCAAGCTCCGACTTCAAGAAATAAGGAAGTCTCCGAGAGACAGTCGGAAACAAAGAACTCGAAGAAATGCGATCTCGGCGACTCGAAACGTAGTTCGACGTAAAAATTTTCACTTGCTTGCTTTATTTGTTTACGCATTATCCCGCATAGTATTTGATACCAATACGCACGTTAATTTAACCATTGACTGGCAACAGGCAGTATAAAACAAACTCAGGACAAGGTTCAGTTCATTTTTAAAAGAAATGTTCGTCGTCCCTTGCCCCGAGTGTGTTTTATTCTTTCTGTTGCCAGTCAATGTTACCAACCCGCTCTTCAGTTAATGCGAAGGTAACCACTTCTTACCATCTTAGAAATGTAACAGAAGCGTGTCCTTTTTTGAGTCACTGGAAGTTGAAACGGGAACTCGTTCAAAAACTCAGAAGGAACTAAAAACGAAGTTCTGTTCCTGTTTTGTAGGAACCTGCAAATGACTACTGTACAGTACGCTACTTCGATTTACTTGTACCTCCTGCACCGGTGCAGAAAACTGCAGGGTGGTATATTTGCAATAGTATCTCAATAGACACATAGGGAATACACTGCGCCACACTTTTCTGTACAGTTGCATGAAGTGCAGGTAAATAGAACGAGCCTAGTGCCTTATTTTATATGAAGTATCACTGCTACCGGGTAGTCGGGTCTAGAAGTAAACTTGACAGCCGAGAACATACGCCTAAAATAAACAGGAGGCATGTAGGTTAAACCTGTATTCGAAGACTAGTTAACACGAAGGAAGAAGAGACCATGCTTAAATGTCTTTGTGCATACTGATCGCTTTCGTTTCTTGTTCATTTTTTGTCAGTTTATTTCTCTCGGCTTGTTGTCCCTTTGTCATTATTCAGTCACTTTTTTTTTTACGTTATTTACGCATGATAATTTATAACATTTTGCATTAATGAACACACCATTCATTTTCATGTTACTCTTTCGGGAGACATAAAGTTTACAATTGAGAAGAAGCATGCCAGACCAGATACCTTTGTACTTGGTATCCCACGATCATTCCAAGCTTGTCAAAGCAAAAAAAAAAGCTTACAATTTTATAAAACGCAAAACGAGTGTGCAAGGAAAAATTTGGTGTTGACGAAGTTTTACTAAAGAAGCATTTATATCCCCTGGTAATTGCATCTATGTAAACACTAAAAAGTAAATTCTGGCATTAAACACGAAGTCTCCTTGCTCAAGCGAAAAATCGGTAAGTTTTTGTTTGCCCATCTGCGATCAGTATGAATGAAGTTTAAATAGCAAACGAAGTTTGGTCAATGACCCCATTGGCGAATGACCAGCGATCAGGTGACTCCACTAAATTATTGTGAAGAAATGTCTTGCCTGTGGTATAAGATGAAGCATGGCATCACCCGTCATGGTGCCGAAAGAAAGGCCGATGAATCCCATCATGATGTAGTAATATGCGTATCTGGCCAAGCATGGCAACAGCAAGACGCCCACCAGAGAGCACAGACTGATGATGAACACGGCCAGCGTGCCATACCCGTACACTGGAAGGAGGACAGCGGTATAGTTAATTTAGTGCTACAGTAGACGCAATAAGTTGTTCTCGTGCTCCAAGTACACATCAGAGGAAGTTCACTTCAATTCAATTTATCTTCATTCACTCCGGTTTGGAGAAGGAGACAAGGAAAAACTGCTACATTGCGTAGCTTGGTAGATCCCTGCCTCCCATACAAACTTGGGCAGATTACTCGGCATTTGCGAAAAACAAGAAAAGAAAAAAAACCTAGAGAACATAATGCAGCTTTTGATATGATGAACAGTACATACCTTTTAAAAGAATATTTGTTGTTAAAATACACTAGTTGGTCTAATTTGGTTATTTGACATATTCTCTATGTGGATATTGTTTTTAAAGAGTTCATTAATGGTAGATGGTACAGTATACTGGAGCATTTGAAATCCGTAATTGGTTCTGGGATATGGGATTGAAATATTAAATAACGTTACGATCAAAAAAACATGAGAACCGAGACCGCTCGTTTGAGCTTTGTGCTCAGCGCGGGACAGCAAGCAACAAGGGACTTTTGAGGGTGCAGCATCGCACGTCATATGAGACTACGTGCCACAACAAGAAAAGACGCTCCCGTCAGCTTCCTGATAAAACACACAAAATACTTGCTAATGAATAATCGCAGCATTAAGCAGGAAAAGTCTTAAGTATATTAGAGCTGTATTCAAGATAAAATGAATGATTGCAGATAGGTTTTTATGGCAGTATTTCTGTGCTTCAACTATATCTATAAATAATAGCTTCTTCGAACGATACTGCGAAAACAGATAATTTATTTATGCGGACATTTCATGAAAGTTGTTCATGCCGCTAAGGATAACTTCAGTAAGACCCGACTCGAAGCCTGGGAGCAGCAGTCGATCAGGAGCTAAGAGATTCAGCTAAGGTTCCAAGCGACGCCGGCTGCCAGTTTCAGGCTGCCAGGAAGTTTATTTTCAAGCATATCACTGGACGTATTTTGTAAGATTGTATTCAGCTCTTTCGTGTTTAAACAAATAATTAATTTTGTTTCCCTTCGGTACGGTTTAAGTTATGAATTACGACGTTTTACTGTTTCGACGTTAAACGTATCCATAAGTGCCATATTTTAAGAAGCATTATGTCCATGCAGAAAATGAACATAATTATCTCATCTCTCCTACGGTTTCACCTAAATGCTCACCAGACAAAACGCAAGAAAAAACGCAAAAAAATTCAGCAATTTACCTAACTTCGCGTCTAAAAGGAACGGAGGTTCGATTTTTCTTTTTATGTTTCAGAGAGATTATGTAACGAGTAACGTAACTACGTTACCCGTTGCTCGAAATCAGTAAAGTAAGTGCGTTACCCGTTACTCTTTTGAAAACGTAACGAGTACGTTACCCGTTACCAAGAAAAGTAACGCTTTAGCGGTAACGTCGTTACTTCTAACCCGCTAGCGCCAACACTGCAGCAAGTACTGAAATAGAGTCCAAATATGAGTCTCAAGGTTTTATTTCTTAATTATGACTGCAGCAAGCCCTCCCGGTATTGAGCCAATGCGGTACAGAACCTGGAGCTTGCCAGGCTGCGCTCACTGGCAAAGATAGTCACCATGGCTAGACCAGCTAAGAGGTATTCGTCATACAGAAAAAAAAAAAACTCGAGGTAAATCCTAAGCACTTCTTATGAGTTGTGAATGCGAAAGCATGAATGTCGTTCTTGGCGCCGCGGCCGCTTCTGATCCTCTCGGTGCTCTCGGCGCCTCTGCAGTTTCTGCTCCGACGCGGGCACGCGGCGCCATGTTGTGGCGCTAATTGAAACTGAGGCGCGGCGGCTCCATATTCCTTACTGCCGTTTTGCGTGGCTTTTTGCTCGGTTTCAATACTGGAATGCCTCAGATCGCGGCTTTGGGAATTTATCTGCCGTTGGGCGCGGCTAACGATGTCGACTCTGTGGGGCGGTTAATGCTTTCGCGTTAAAAACGACGTATTACACGTGACATAAGGAACAGTAGAGCGTTCTTTTCTCTGTCCCTGTCTTTTTGTGCGCTGTATTGTTCACTCTGTAATCGAAACCAACTCGACTAGCTTATACGTCCCTTCTATAGTATTACAAGTAGTTACATTCGGCGTTGGTGGGTCGCCGGGACGCCTTGAAGCTCTGCCTGCACACGTCGGTTACAGCCTGCTGAATGAGTGCGGGACAGAGTTGGAAAAACTCGTGCTTGCTGATAGTGCCATTCCCAGCCTGGCCAAACTTCCTGATGAGCTCGCGGGTAGTCCAACACTGAAAAGCACATAAAGATGTTGCTATTTAAAATGTTCCAAAATTATTGTACTATAGTCGTACAGTAATTTTAATCGAGTTAATGAGTTCTGTCTACAGAATAAGATTATTATTGCAGAGCCACGACTCGCTGAACCACTAAACGTCATCTTTGCATTACCGTCGAAGCTAATGTTGCTGATTCCGTGATCTTTTTCTAGAAATTTTTTGGGGTCTAGAATTGCGAGCAATGAAACTGAAAAAAAAAATATATAAGAAATTTTTGTGCGAACATTTTTTTCTCCGGGTGATTGAACTTTGGCTTATTTTTTTATTTTAAAACACGAAATGCTTTTTATCGGTACACCCAATCCCTAAGTCTTGTCCGTCCGTCCGCTCGAGTATTTCTCTCTAAATTTAAGGAGAAAAATTAATTGGTGCTTTGGTTACGCGATGCCAATACTGCCATGTGACCTGACGTCACGTGATCTACACACCAATTCAGTTTCCCCGATAAATATAGGGGCAAAATTCACGTCTTGTAACCTAAACACCAATTAATTTCTCTGCTAAATATAGCGAGAGAATCAACTTCACATTGAGATGGTCACTTTTCCCGCTAAATTTAACGAAAATTTGATGGGATTTGAATTGACGCCACGACACTTGTACAGCAATTTAGTTTTCCCCCTACATTTTGTAAGAAATTGACTTCGCGCGACCTGATGCCAGTTGACCTATGCCCCAAATTAGATTCCCATTTAAACTAGTCGAAGAAATTGATATCCCGTGAACTAAACACCTTCAGTTTGTCCGCTAAATTTAGCGGGGAAATCGACGTCACGTGAGAGATGCACTCAGTTTGTCAGTCAATGTAGCGGGAAATTGATAAAAATAAAGGTTTTCCACTCCCCCGAAACGACTGTTTGAAGTCCTCTAAACACTTTTAACCAATCGCACCTTAAAAACTGTCTTTCATGCATTATAAGACTGGAAGTTCAAATTTATTACAAGTTCTATTTTTGTTTGTAACTGCGTGAAAATATACATGCATAGAGTTTGGTACTTACACAAGATATGTGTGACCTGTAACACATTTAATGCATGATGCCCAGTGAGCGCGTGTTCAAACATAATATGAAGTTGAAAATTAAGTTAGGCTGACGTGCTAAAGGCGGAAAATATTTGTGCATCGAAAGAACATTGTACACAAAATAAACATTTAAGTTTATTCTCTAGAGTATTTCCCCTTTTTCCGATATTTTACTTCTTTTTACCTACAACATAGGAAACCACGAGCGTGACTGCATCTATACGAAGAATCATTTCTAAAATATAAATCACATACCTTGGACGCGGAGCTATTGTGCTTGTGGCTTTCGTGATCACTTGGCTCCAAAGGCACGTTTCGCCTTTTCCGAGCTTTGCCTAAACATAAAAAGTTGCGGGTAAATGTTAATTGATCATGTGCGGAACAGAAATCTAGTATAGCGCGTTAGCCACTGAGAAAATTGCAGTCCTTTCCAACCTGCTGATGCTCACCATGAGGACCATGTCCTTCGTAGAGGCGCCCTTCAGCCCTCGGCGATTCGAGATGATCGTGATCATGGCCCGAATGGTCATGGTTATCGCTGGCTTGCGTGTGGAACTCCTCGAACCCCTCAGACGTTGCTGGGTTGACAATGCTTGGAGAGGTGTATGATGTGGAGCTTCCATATGACGCACTAGCCGTTGTCTTGTCTAGCGATTTGTTCTCCGGTTGGTGGTCATGATCCGAGTGATCGTCGTGGTCGTGATCATGGTCATGGTCATGACTGTGGGTATGATCGTCACTAGAATGTTGTTGATCGTTACGTGTGTGGTCATGGGTGGAATGTGTGGATACGTGATCGTCACTGTGATCATGATCATGATCATGTTCTTGTTCGTGGCCATGGCCAGTTCTTAGTTTATGTTCCTGCTTGTGATCACCTTCCCGTGAGCCGTCGTGTTTGTGACCGAGTTCATGATCCTGTTCGTGTGACCCTTCATGTTTGTGATCGTGTTCGTGTTCATGTTCATATACAGATTCATTTTTATGATCATGCTCGTGATGATGGGCGTGTTTTGGATCCTCCCCACCTTCGCTTCCTTCATGGCTATGTCCATCATGGCTGTGGTCATGAGAATGTTCGTGGTCGTGACCAATGTCTTGAGATGCCACTCGAAGACGTTTCAACAAGCGCTCCAGCCCTGAAGCAGGACCAAAATTATGCAACGAATGTACTTATATGTCTTCTAGTATGTTTCAGATATCTCACATACCTTGCTGTGTAATCACTTCTGTACTGTTGTCTCCATAACGCTTGAACAAATCTTCCAGAAAGTCAGTTACGGCATCACCGACTTCAATGCACCTTCCTGAAAGTAAATTCATACTTGACGATTATGAAGTGTGAAGTGCAACCTAGGCATACGTACTGAACAGAAATAATTATATTTAGGTCCCTTGCGCTCACTATAGTGCAATGTGTAACAGCTTCAACAAAATAAAAGTTATCGCGTCAAATGTCTTCTTTTCACGTTGCCAGAGTATTTACGTTTTCCAAACGTCGCCTCAGGATAAATGACAGTATGCGTCTCGTTTACAAGCTCGTCTGCATATCCTTGATATGCAAGACTTTCACGAGCAAAATCAAGGACTTCAACCGAAAGATTCCGACATCTAAACTCACCGTTGAGAAGGTTCTTCACCACCTCAAGCGAGAGCTTTTCCACAAATACCTCCGGAGTGCTCTCAAATGGCCCCACCTCCGCCAGAATCTCCTCTGCCGTAAAACACTGTCCAAATATAAACAAGCATTACTGATAGAATAATACAAACAAAAATACAAGTAAGTATGAATAATGCAAAAAATATATCTTGGTGAAAACAAAAACAATAAAATGTGGATTAATTTATATGTTCTTCTCGAATGCATTTTTTCTTACAAAAAGGTGTTACGTAGCACAAATATTCCGTCGTTATCTATTTTTGCATGAGTAATCGAAGAACAAACGAAACTATAACACTAGGGGTGTTTTAATCTAAAGTTATATTTGGCGGATTTACATGCCAAACCAAAAGACATCTGGCACGCCCGAGCCGAGGAGTAAGGATTAGTTTCGACCACCTGGTGATCTTTGACGGTTACACGGCGCCTTCCCTGCAAGAAACCTTTGTCAGACTATGGGTACCTCAGCCGGGATTCAAACCCGCCAGATGAGGAATCGGCCTACCTCGGAACCACCGAGGTGGCTTGTTTTAACTACAGTAAAAATAGCGATAAATAAACGGTATACAAACCTTTATTGGAGAGTCCGCCATGTAGATGCCCTTAATGTGTCGTAGCATGTCCTCAAACCTGAGTAGAAGCTGAGGCGGCTTGCTCCGGGGCGTGACACGCTTCAGCAGAGACGACAGGCATTGCTGGTAGCTGCTGCAATCGGATTCCGTCGTGCAGGCCTTCATCATGTTGGACAAGCGGTGAAGGACCACCACGCTCAGCTGCTCGAGCTCCCGAACGGATGGATGCCGAGAGGTGTTCTTGTTTTCCCACGGCACGTTGCGAAGCACGTTTTGGGCGGAGAGACACTGTAAGGAGGCCATGCAAATCAACGGACGTGAAAGAAAATTGATTTTTTTCCCCCGCAGACTGTGACTATTATTAACCTGGCACGGCGCCTGGAACGACGCGTTTCACATCGGTATGCTTAGCGTCCTAATCGGGACACCAACGGTGTAGTGTCACGAATGACAAATGATGAGGCGGCGAATAACTAAAGGAACTGAACCTTTAATGGGACGAACTTTTTCCCAAAACAAAAGAGGAAAAAGGTTAGTGTCGGACGCATCGATGTCGGCAAAACAGCAAGTTCGAGCGCTGGGGCGCATTTTAAGAAACAAAGGGTATATTTTTACACCCCTTGTCACATATGCGACACCCCAAAACTTCAGCTCGACGTACAGCAGGCACGCTGACGTCGAACTGACGGCCCCTATTTTTGCGAGAGGTTTGATGAAGGTGCGATTTAACATAATAAACAGCTACAGTACGTATCAAAGTCTACAGAAAAAAACAACACAGGTTTTGCAGTTGAGCCAGGAAAACCCTATAACTTTTTTGCAGTCAGTCATACTTACATTAGCTACTTTAATAAGTTGTACAACTCGGCTATCAAGCCGCTGGTAAAACGGCAGTGGGCTGAACATCCACTAAAGTTTTGGGGTGTCGTATATGTGGCAAGGGGTGTTTTTTTGTTGTTTTTTTTAGAGTGCGAAACTGACCCCGGCTCTCCACGCGGAGCCCCTTATGTAGACGCGTGGGTTTCTGTAACAATCGGCGTAGAAGGTTCGGCCCGTAAAACATTGTAAACCTCGAATAAGCAATAGGGTTCTCGAATTTACCTGACACTGACCTTACAGAAGCACCAAATATGACCGCATCTACACGTGGTGAATGATGTTGATTGGGGCGAAGCTCTGATGATACTAATTTTATTGTTCATAGGGAGTGCTGATGGTGCACTTTTTTTTTTATTGCTCATAGGTAATGCTGAGTTTCGGGTTACGTTTCGACTTCATTATTACTGCTTCATGGTCGGTGAAATGCAGAGCCAGTGGTTCTTCTAACGGATCAGCTTGGATCCGCTAGAAGCCGTGGGAACGCATCTCCACCGCTTAAGTCAACGGTCGATGTCAGAAAGAATGTGTGGTATGGAACGAGGCTATATACGCATTTGAGCGTTTGACCGCAGCGCCCTCTCGTCTACAAACGTTGAGCCATTGCATGCAAAGTTTAATGCGATTATATACGCATTTGACCGCAGCGCCCTCTCCTGTATAGATGTTGAGCGGCTACATGCAACGTTTCATCCATGACATCCCCAGCTCCTGAGTTACAACCACATCTCAGAGCGCCCTATACTCGTCCCGCAGTCGTGGCCGAGTGGTTAAGGCGATGGACTAGAAATCTATTGGGGTCTCCCCGCACAGGTTCGAATCCTGTTGACTGCGCAAACATTTTTTTTTTTTTAAGAAGACAGATGAGATGGCAATCGATGTGAGCACGGACGCCGGGCAAGGCTAGACCTTAAGGAGCGTCGCCCCTAAAAGGTGTATCCGCGGCCAGGCATCGAGCCCCGGCTTTCCGCGTGGGAGGCAAGCACGATAGCGGTTAGGCCACGGGTGCGTTGCCTACTTGGCCAGCTGCGCGCGTGGCAGTATATTTATTCCGCGCCCCCTTCTTTGTTCCACATTTTCGCCGCCCGGCTGCACAGTGTCTGTTGCACACTGGGATGGGCGATAGCTCCCTGCTTCTCTGCTTCGCGTACTTTTTGCCGAGTGGCGTTGCCTTCTTTGAAGTTGCGAATACCTCCCATACTTTCCAGTCTACATAGAATAACAACAAAAGTACGTCACAACAGTCGCTGGGTAATAGTGCGAGTTTTCGTAACCGTGGTGGCTGGATGGAGAAGCCGAACATTTTTTACTTGCCAAACCAACAAAGGCAATCTGGCACGCCCCGGCGGAGGACCAAGGATTAATTTCAACCGCCTGAATATATCTTCACACGAACCGGAACGTCGGTCACAAGGAGTCTTCTCCACACTTAACATCTGTCAGATTACGGGCAACTTGGCCGGGATTCGAACCCTCCACTTCTAGTTTCAATTGCCGGCGCCTTGCCCCGGAGCCACCTATTCGGCTTGAATGAAAGCGCGCCGGCGAGGAAAAGCGAATATATGCAAAAGTTTCGCCTAGCCCCCGCACCAAAGCGCTGTTAATCTCCGCGGCATTTCCATTCACGGAATGAAAGTGATTCGCATATTACAAATCTGGAACGTCAACAACATAATAGAAAAAGAAATATAAATATATAGTAAACATACCAGTCGGAGACACGTCTCGGGGACTCTCCAGACCGGGTTGGGACATACAAAAGTCGCACCGTAGAACAAGCAGTATCGTGAAACGTTGTAGTATTCACTAAAATTTATGTTTACAAATTATTATATGGGATTGTTTACTTTCCAAAATGTGCCATACAAAAAGCAACACACATGAATACAAACTCAGCATCTGCGCTATGTATACTTGCGGACAAAGTAAGCTGTAACGATGGTGCAACGACCGAAATAATATATCACTAAGACAAATTTATGAGACAGTTGCGAAGCTCGGGAACTAAGGGTGAAGCAGAAAAATGTCTGGGGAGTATTTCGACGCCAGCGTCTGCGTGGCTGGCGATGCATTGAGATGGACGCTCGGTCCGCCTAGTTCCAGCACCTCCGCGATTAATCCTGATTATGTTAAAGCACTGTACTGCGCGCTCTTCCGGCTCTGCGGACTTCTCAATAAATGTCAAAGCGCACTCCAAGGACAGGAGTCATACAAACGCGAACAGTTAAAAATAGTGAGGTCACTGCGCCCGATTGGCTGAGGTGCTGGCAGCACAAGAACAAAGATAGAACGAAGTTCATGACGTTGCGTCTTATAGGCTGCTTAATTCGTCATATTGGCTTATGGGTACCCAGCAAATCTAACTCAATGCCAATCCGCGCGCCTCTCGCGGCGGCGTCGCGCGTACTCATCGGGAAGCGACCTCGGCTGTAGCAGCTCAACTGCAGTGTTAAATCGGTGGGTGTTGTAAGGTCGGTATGCCTGCTTGGACTACCAAGTTGGGGCAAGCGCGGGAGCGGCGGCAGAGCTCCAACGCTCTTCCTACGCCGACTCAAAAGTGTCCGCGGGCGACTGGTAAAGACCTCGAAAATAACTCAGAATGGGAAGTGAAACTGGGAGAGATACCGGCACTCGAAATGCCATTTCAGCAGCAAGAGGCGCCCTCATCAAGATGAGAGTGCACAACCCAGTGAGTACGCTTTCTGGACCATTTCAGTGCATTTGCGAGATAAAATCCTTAGTAACGGAACCATCACTGACGTTGGACCGAAAGATATAGGACGCGCTTCCCCCAAAAGAGAAGTCGAACCAAGAACGAGGGGTCGCACTTTTTGGAGGCGCAATGGGGGACAGTGGGTGTATCACAGGGTCGCGTGTTAACCGCCCCCCCCCCCCTCCCCCATCCACCTTTTTCAGTTTTCTCGCGGTGAGTGTGCGGATGGCTCATTAAAAATATATTAACCTACCCGGCCCACCCGTACACGCCGCTTCGCGGCGCCCCGCTGGCGGTCCAAATAAAGTCCCTCGATACTTCATATTACAAGTAACGACAACCACTACAAATGACAGAGCACATTCTGCTGGAACAAAATGGCGGCATTCAGCTCAAACTACCACTGTGTGCCGCTATTCGCTTCCTAAAACCTGTACCCTCACGCGGTTGTCGTTTAAAAGAATGTCGCTACTTGTAGGAAGCTCTTATCTGGGGACTTTAGGCCCAAACCCCGCTGTCCCCTATTGCACCTCCGACCCAAAGCGAGAGATAGAATACGGACAAGATTGCGGTCGACCATGCTATCGAACTCAGTCTGAGCATGCTTAGTAAATGTGCGTTGTTTCTGCGCACGAGCTGCTACTGGGTACGTTTCTATAGGGTCTATTCACGTGCTGAGTCATCGCCCACAAACATGGCCACCAAACGATAAAGCTAGCAGTGAGCTTTGAGAAAAATAAAAACGGCAAAGCAAACCCGCCAATCGGGTAACCGCTTTTGCCTTCGGCGGCCATGCTTGTGTGTAGTGACTGGACATTAAAAGACAGTCTGACGTCATATGAATACACTCTATACTTTGTTTCAGCATAAGTCCAGACGCATCCGCGAGCTAATGAAGCCAAGCAAACAGCGTGAAAAGCTCCAGTCACTGTTCCTTTTCTGTTTATGATCGCTTCAGCGATGATGGAACACGTGTAGAAACATGATGAACACCATGACGGTGCACTTTTGACGCTGTCTGATTGGTTTCATGGGCTGCGCCCGGACCTCGAATGAAGCGAAGAATAGTTATTATCCTTCTTGTCTATACAGTCATTGAAACAATTATTTCAATGGCACGGCGACCACGCGCACAGATAATGAAGGCGACAAGCATGGGTACGTGGTAGTAAAGAGTGAACTCGAGTTACTTTACCGGCCCTAAACGCGGGGAAGTAGCAGGATGAGTCAGATAGCAGTGGCCACGGCACTCTCGTCCAGATGCAATATCGCATTTCTAGATCGATGTTTTACGTCGAGGCTACGCCACTGGTCTGTTTCGGTCGTCTCTTGTTGCAACTTACGTTGTCCACGAATGTACACCACACAGGTGGCGGAACTATATATTAATTCTAACCGATCTACATGCTAGACTAAAACTAATGGAGCATAAGGATTTTTTTTCACCTACTACTGAGTTTTACTACCTTTTCCAGCTTTATTCTCGTTTGTGGCCGACATTTCGTTACCGTTTGATGCAAACCGTCCTGCAAGTGAAGCCTGGCTATAATTGACATCGCAAGCTTCAGTTGCAGGAAAACGTCAGGGAACAAGGAGGCCAGAAGAAGCGAGGGATGTGCGGTTGTCGGTTAATCATTCTTAACGCGTTTCTCGGTAGTTTGGCGTTCATTAGCTCGACTTTGAGGGGAGCGAACCGATGGCTTACCTCGATACAATCGTACGCGCTGAGTCCCGTTGGCGTGCAGTGGATCTTGTTCTGTATGCTCTTCGCGAACGCATCAATGTTTTCTTGGGTTCTGTCAGCCGTGCATTGCTGGAGCAGCCCAGACGCCGCAGCCACCGCCAGCAGCAGGGGCGCGAGCCTCGTTCTTTTGGCCATTGTGACTGCTTTCTCAAAACTCCTGTTGAAACGGACATTGAAAAAACATATATGTCAGTCTGAGAGGGTAGATCGTTTAAAATAGCTCATCTAAAAACATTAATTATTACAGCGAATTTGGCAAGAAAATTGTGTAGTTGAATAAAAAGAACAAACTTGCTAGAATTTACTACAGCAAAAGTGCTCCTAGAGTAAACTGTAATGATATGAAATATGTTTCTGGCATAAAGAGAATAAAGTAGGGCTGGAAGTCAATCAAGAGTTTCAACCCGATTAATCGCCACCCTTTAATCGAATAATTAATCGATTAAAAGGTCTCGTTTTTTTAAGGATAACAATACGAAACTCGGAATTCATATATTTTGATTGCATTTCCTGAATATGTGGTAGAAGACGAAATATACATCTTAGATTACGAATTAGTCTCGGGGCGTAGTAAAGAACAATTCAGACACTCAGAATCACAGGCTGTTACCTCAGCTAGACGCGGCAAAGAAATTATTTTATATTCTCCAGCAAGAGTAGCCTTCTTTGATCGTTTCGCAAGAGTCTCTGCTGCGATAAACAGAAACTCGAACGGCGATGAACTGGCCGGGACACGGGTAACCTTCTGCACTCGTCTGGAGTTACAAATCTTGCCAATAGTTTACTTTATTACAACATTTGACCTGAGGTTTGCCCTCATACAGGTGTATACATGCTTGCCCACGTATGTGAGCCGGAAGAGCTCAATTTTTACTTTTTTTTTGGTCCGTCAAAATTTTACCTATTAACGGGTTAAAACATTTAATCGCGATTAAAGCATTAACCGACTAATCGGTAGGTTAATCGATCAATTTTCCAGCCCTAGTAAAAAGTAACCTGAACCAGGATTCGATAATATTCATAACGTTCACACTAATACATAGCAAGATAGAGCATACAAGCCTGAAGTGTAAATCTTAGAGGTTCTGTTTTTTTAGATCATCACCATCACTCCTCATCATCATAATTTATTATTCTTGAAAGCCCTACATTCATTGCACACCGCAAGACGCCAATTCGTGCCGTGTGGAATCGTCGATTCTTAACAAGACGTCAAAATTCAATAAATAGTTTTTCTTCATTACTACTTTACACAATGGGTATCGCATCTGGGAGATTATACCCTTCTCAACTTTTCAATTGCGTACGTTTTCACGGAAGGTAGCATATACAGACAAGATACCAAGAAAACAAAAAAAAAAAGGAGTGATGTTCTCAGTTACAATAGGTTTTCTAAAACACAATAAATATCCCATAAACGTTACCGCAACGCAAAGAAACCTGATAACACGTAGGAGAGTTTTAATGATGCGTATGGGACGAAACGCAAGCGCAGTCCGTTAGTGTATCGCACACCCCACTGCGCATGCGCGATGTCACCATGTGCATATCAGAGACGCAGTTCAGTCTCCGCAGTTTAGAACACGTAACCGCAACGGAAACGCACTGTGCCTGCGCTTGGTCGTATACGCAATACTAAAACTCGCTATAATCTTTCATGTCTAGTGCATATTTTTTACGGTAATAATGGGCTTCTGATTGACACGACGTATGTCTTATGACAATTTCTAAGCTTATGACCGCTACGTTTAAGGCTGGTCGGGCATAAAATACTATATATATTAAGATTATTTTATCGGTGATTACACGATACTCTGTGCGATAAGGGTTATCAATTTTTAGCTGTACAGAGATCTTACGTCTTTAAGCATTTTCAAGTTATTTCGCGGCTTACGGCCGCGAACTGCACTAGCGGTTTTCGTTGAAAGTTTTCAAGTTATGAATACGTTTTTCTGAATTAACCGATTCCTGACTCACTAAAGCAGGCATTAATAAATTCTGGTGAATCTTGACGAGTACAGTGGTCAGCGAAACGGAATGGACCACCGGAGTGCATGGCCTCGCGTACCTCCTGCGACATCTGCCGGGTGAAGCCGTGTAATCTGGTGCGGCCCGTCGCACATGCTGATAGCCGAGCCAAGCAGTCATCAGCTGTTCGTGCTCGGGGTGCATCCGCCGATAAATGATTAAAGCCAACCATAAGCTTGAAACATGACCGCGTTGTTTTCTTTGCGGTAGCGTTCACAGTTTTTTTTTCTTTTTCTAAAGGTTAAGGTTGTGAAATTAGTCACCACCTCGCGCAGTGAGCTCACACTTTATACTAAATAAGTATTTTGTTTCGTGGCACTTATGTGTTATTTTTTTAATGAGATTGACTCTACCTTGTCTCATTCTACGATGGGCTAAAGGGCAAAGCGTCGGCCGCCAGGTACAGTCAAGTTCCACGCAAAACTCTGACATGCTTAGCATTGTGAAGGTATGGACTTATAATGCTCCGAATCAAAGAGCGCTGCATCATTTCTATAGCTTCGACACTGCAAAAAGACTGCATGTCTCAGCTTTCTTTCCAATGCAAAATTGATGAGCCAGTCCAAAGGCGGATTTAGAGGGGGAGGTCCGGATGTCCTGACCCCCCTCTTGATTTCTGCATGTGTAAAATTTAGGGCGTAAAACGAAGGAGAGGGGGTTCCTAAACACATGGTACGCTGACCAACACCTGACCCCCCCCCCCCCCCCCCCCTCACAAAATTCCTGCATCCGCCCCTGAGCCACTCAGTGCCATTCGATTCGGACCACTGTCCGCTCATCCCCATCAGTGATCCGAGGCGCGGGCAGCGATACGTGCGTCGAAGCGAAATACCAGGCAATTTTTAAGTGGCTCGTGACTGTATCTGGCGGTACGCAGCTTTTGCCTTTAGTCCATTGTAGGATGAGACAAAGTATAACATAATATGTTTTCCTTTTCTTTTGCTGTTTTCCAACTTGGGACAACATAACTTCACATCTTAAAGGACAACTTAAAATTGCGAGTGTCACTCGATGATTAGACACAACTTGGGACAACATAAATGTAACTAAGATTGAAATGCATGTTCCGTAGTAATCACCTATCGGATGGATGCGCCCCGAGTGCGAACAGCCGCTGGCTGCTTGGCTCCGCAACGTGCATGTGCGACTCGCGACATAAAAATCCCACGGTTTCATCCGGCATATGTCGCAGCTGGTACACGAGTTCACGCACTCCGCTGGCCCATTTCGTTTTGTTTATCACTGTATACAGTGGCCAGCGATATGAGCTAGAATGCGCAGACGGCGACCAGGCAGTACAGACCTCGCAGTCTAGCAGGCAGTGAGTGGAGGGTCAGCACGTAGGTAGGGGAGGTGCTTAAATGCGTCCACTCACCCGCCGCGCGCAATACCTCTCCCCCACCGACGCGCTCATGGTGGTAGCCTTGCGACAGCGTGGTCTGTGCTGCCTGGTCGCCGTTTGCGCATTCTAGCTCATGTCCCTAGGCAAAGTACATCCGCAGCTGCAGTGGTTCTCGCAAGCGGTGAATTTGTTCATGAACCAAAATGGAAACGAGGCCCAATGCTCTCAAACTAGGTAAGGCGAAACTTCAAAAGATGAACGTTTGGGGAATCTAAATCCAGAGGAACTTGGTTGTTTGAGTTCGCGAACCGATAACGTTTAAACATTTTAAGTAAAGGCAGAGATACACAACCTTGACAACATTATTAAATCGTGATAAACCAGGAAGATGCACCCAAAACATGGAAAAGGGTATCGTAACGTTTAGGAGTACATAAATAAGCAAATACGTTTTCAAGAATATAAAGCACGAGTACTCTCGGAATACATATGTATAAAGGGATCAAGAGAGTGACTACACAACATCTTTCATGACAGTCACAAAAGTGCGCTGAAACTTACCACTCCTGACTAGGGAACGGTTGCTTTGAAGATCTGCCAGAAACTCGGTCGAATACCTGAGTCGACACTGAGAAAGCACTCGAAAGACAACCGTTTTATTCCGACTACGACGTCATTGCGTTTATCAATCGCTTTGTGAGTAAGGGTACAACGGCCACTAAAGACCGATTCAAAGAGAAGCCAGAATCGCGGAAGAGTCACTGTATGCTCCCTATCTGGTAAATGCGATAGTGCTAAGAGCTGTCTAAGAGCCCAGATAGAGGCTCCCACTGCATGGCTAGGTGTGAAAACCCTCCATGGCATAGTTTGCACCCCCCCCCCCCCCCCATCCCCGCGTGCTCTACAACTTCTAACCGTGCTAAAGCAAAAACAAAACAATACGTAACATTCTTCACTAAAGTAAGTGAGCACTACGAAATTTACTAAAACAAAACCAAATCCACGTTCAGGGTTCGTGAAATACGTTTGTTAAAGAGTTGTCTTATCTGATTCCCGTGCGTATTATCGGGAACAAACGAAATCCGAAAGACGGAAGGCGTGGCCTTCTGTACATGCTGCTCTATCTAGGTAAGAGCTCCCTACAAGTAGCGAAATCCTTTTGAAGCGTCTACTGCGTGACGATGCAGGTTTTTAGGAAGCGAACGGCGGCGCACAGCAGAAGACTGAACTGGATGACGTCGTTTTGTTCCAGCGAAATGTGCTTTTTCCTTTGTATACAGGTTGTTGTTACTCGTAAAAAGAAGTACACAGGGAGTTTAGCGCTATGCCTGGAGGCTCCTGGAAATTGATAAAACCGCGGTGTGGAGAGCGAAACTATATGGGGAATAGAACGCGTCTCCAACCGGTGTGTTTACCTCGAGCGTAACAAAAGTGGTCCTCGATTTCCGCCTGATGACGTCATACAAGTGTCATGCTGTCGCCGCCGCGATCCTGGTGGTGTCCCAGCAGCGGTGGTGGATGCGGCAGGCGCCTGTTCTGCTGCAAGTGTCTCTCCAGCATGACAGACAACGGACGCTTCCGCAGCCAGGAGCTGGGACGCAGCGACGACAGCGACACTCACGTTCAATCATGTTTTTTTGCAGGTATTTCTAGCACCAACCGCCAGGGTCGCAATATCTGAGAGAATGACCCTCCGGCTTTTGTGACGTCATTTGTTGCCATTTCGGGACCATTTTTTTCGTGGACGCTTAACGCACCAGTCGAAGACGCATTGCAGGCACCATAACGGGAGTGCGAGGGTGTGCTCGCCTACTCCGACGTGCACTAACACCTCGTAGACAAGAATGCAGTGTGCTGAATTTTCAACGTCTCACAAAGGAGGATGGCGCGTTTCATTTGTGCGCGATAAGAAAGCGGCCAGAGACATGAGCTAAAACGCACAAACGGCGACCAGACAGCATAAACCACGCTGTCGCGCGGCTGCCGTGCGTACGTTGGGGGATGGGGGAGGTATCGCCCGCGACGGGTGAGCACAAACATTTAGAAACCTCCCCTCCAGTTGTGGCCCGCCACACGCCGCCTGCTAGACCGCGTGGTCTGTACTGCATGGTCGTCGTTCATGCATTTTAGCTCATATCGCTAGCCACTGTAAATTCTATCTGCATATTTCTTTATTTCACTAGACAGTGATTCTCCGGAATAATAACTGGAGCAAATTGTGTGCACTGGTGTAAACAACTCGTTAAAGACTTTGAAAGAGCCCGGGCTTTCCGAAAGGATATGGGTCACTGATATTAAAAAGAAATTCAAGGTATTCATCAAATAAGCAATTGTAGTAGATCTCCATACCAGAATACCACAGGGCAAAACACTAGGGCTGGCCACTAAATCAATTAACATAACGATTATCCTCATAATGCTTTAATCGTGATTAATTTTGTTACCAAGTTAATCGGTTTAAATTTGACCAACAAAAAAAAAACATTAAGTTAGACGCTTTCATCACGCAGACGTCGACGAGTACACCTATATTAAGGTAAACTTTAGCTGAAATTTTGTCCTAAAGTTAACTGTAGGGCGAGAACACCAAAGAAGTGGAGAAGGTTCCACGTGTTCCAGCTAGTTCATCGCCGTTCAAGTGGCTGTCTAACGCAGCAGAGACTACCGTGAACAATCAACGAGTTCGCTATTTCCGGAGAATATCGACGAACCGCTTTGTTTCTACGGCTGATGTAGGTTTTAATTTGTGAGTGTGGCTGTCTTTTGACCGTTCTCAACTACACTTCAAGGTTCATTCAAAATCCGGAATTTTACATTGCGCCGAGCAAAGGCAAAATGAGTAACTTTGACCTTTCAAAACTATTATACGTGGGAATGAACGATACCGATTAATTGAGTAAAGGGTAGCGATTAATTCGTTACAAATTTGAAGCGACGCCCAGCCCTAGAAAACATACAAGCAGTGCAAATCATTCATAATGGTATGAGCACGACAAGGCACGCATATTAAAGTTGGGTCATCTTAAAGTCTTGCTTACTGAGCATTATTTGAGGCCATCCCTATATTGGCTTAGAAATAAAGTACACACTCACTTTTCTGTACTTTTATTGTCAGTGAATGTCGACAGGAAGCGCATTTTAGCGCACGCAAGTCGTGTACTTTTTAAATATCTATAGTCCGTTGCAACTCGAGAACGAAGCTAAGGCAGACATCTGGAGAGGAAGCAGACGGAACGCTAAGAAGAGAGGAGGAAACCTCCTTCTCTCTTTAGCGTTCTGTCTGCTTCCTCCTCCCCGGCCCGTCTTATCCTCGGCCTTCGTTCTTGAGCTGCAACGGACTATAGAGTCCGTTAAGTTAGAGAACTCAAGTTTAACATCACAAGACAAAATATATATTTGTTTTTTGCGAACGGTGTCTAGCATTTTGTCGTTCAGAAAATGACTACTGCACGAAGTTCCCAAGTTTACTTTGAAATATGCCTTATTCATTATGACAGTTCACATGTATTCGACTGTTTCGCTTCTTCAATGGCTGTATACATCAATAGAATCATAGTATCGCTAAGATTCGACCATATCTCGTTTAGAAATAACTCAAACTCTGCCAGCATACGTACATCTAATTAAAATAAATATTTTATGTGAGTTAGCCACAAATACCAATTGGCCCTGAATTATAGGGCACAAGAACAGAAGCTGCTTTAGGGCTGAAAACATTGGTAGAGCCTAACTTTTAAATTTGGTAGCTCGCATCATTATCTTACCTCGGTGTCGTGTACTCGGGTTGCATGACTTCAGCCTCGATTGTATGGCCGCGAACGTTTCCGATCTTCAACTAACAGTTCAGTCGCGTACCATTCCAATATGCTTAGGGCAGAATCGCGTTGGAAAGTAACCGGCTTTAAATACGCTCGTGACCATGAACTTTGCGAAAGACCGGAAACCTAGTATGCAAAGTAGAAAGCGAAAAGTTGCAAAACCCCGACAGGCCACGAACGTATTACATCCTCTGGAATTTCCTCGACTTTCGCTGCCAAAATAGCTTGGTACTCCATCGGCGGCTTTCCCTTCCATTGCCTACACTCCCAGAGTGTCCATCATGTATACTTTTGCGCATTTCACTCGCTAAAGCAAGGATTGGTCTTTCAGTAAACAGTTAATTCAGTTGGAGGTACTCTTGGTACGATGGTGTTTCTGTGGTAAAAAAAAAAAGATAGATGCTTTTTTTGTCTCTGCGCCTGCATAGACATGTCAGCATAATACCAATCACCGTTCACATTAACCTAATTGATCCAAGGCAACACAATAATTGGTGGTCTGACTGCATCACGGAGCAGCATACACTCGGGGTCATCCCAGAGTGTAGATAAGATCAGAGATCAATATCTCAAAGAAAGAAACTGTGCCCAGTATTTGGGATAAAGCACTCAGCTATGTCAATATTTAGCGAGTCCTTCACAAAATAGACCACATATTTTTTTATTCTAGGTGCTTAGTTGATAAAGTTTCGTTCGTCTTTGTGGCAAATGTCCTATCGTGCCACGTACCCTCAAGGGGTGCTTGATACAGATCGCTAAAAAGCGTGAAAATTCAACGAGGCTTTGTAAACAAACTGGTATTTTAAATTAAAAAAGTTTTTACATTGGTTCTTGATTCCCTCTTTAAAACTGTGAGAATCAAAGGAAGACATTTACATATACTGCACATATTAAAGAAATATTATAATGCATGGTCTATTTAAAATTATTAGGTGAGTTTAATATTTTAACTAAAGATAATATCTATGTACATATTTCTACGAGCGTAGGCATCGACTGGTTCATGGTTGTGCGCAACACAAGAAGTGATAAAGAAATATTAGTTAAAAATACATGGGCATACACGGACAGCACATATTTCGACTTTTAACACGTATTTATACGAGTTGAAAAACGAAAGATGTGCTGTCCGCGTTTCGTTGTTTTATGCTTAATTTTTTCTTAACATCTTATATTCTATCAACCTCCTCACCTAAAAAAACAGATGTATTAGCCAGTGATAGATTACCTTCTCCAACGTCCGGTCAGGAAGGCCGATGTTCATTTCTTGGAAGTGCGTATCTGTACGATAAGTTCACGCCAGGGCCAAGTCACGAAAACCCACGACACGCCAGGTCTCCAAAGAAATCCACCATGCTTGTCTCGACTGTCGTTGCCTTATCGAGCTGCAAAAAAAGAAAAAAAGGAGCTATTCTGTTAAGGGATATGCCGCAGTTTTGGAAGAAGAAATAAGTAGCACGTTTATTTAACATTCAAACGACCAAACATGAAATATTTCTTTGAACGCTCAGCGTTGCGTTCAAAAACAGCATCAGTACAATAATCATTGAGAGCGGAACAGGTAGCTATATTTTATAAGTAAAGAGGAATGTTCCGCACATGGCTCTTCATAGCCCTAAAGACGGGCAAAATAAAAATAAAATGCAAAGGTCGTTTACTTGTGCAGGTAAACCCGGAAAGGAGACCATGGGAACGACCCAAAAGGATATCTCATAGTTCACACAGACACACACACGCACACAAACAACTTTTTAATTTAAAAAGAACTTTTAATCTGCCTAAAGAAGCGTGCTGAGTCCTAGCAAAACATTAGCTGACTAACTGGATAAGGATGGCTAGTTGGGCTAGTTGGTTTTGCATCCTAGTGTGATACGTCAAAACAACACGGACGAAAACGAGGGGAGAACAGGACATGACAGGACAGGACAGAGGAACGAGTCCTCATTAACTGAACTTTCCAGCAGCTGTACTTCCAAAAGATAAGAGACACCCTTTTCATCGTTGAACCCCGTGTAAATCTTGTGATATATATATTTCTTTTTCCATAAGTTTATTAGAATTCGCGTATATGATCATAGAGCCTTTGACTCCCACACTCGAGTACATTGGGACGCGTTCCTCTTTGGTTTCTGTTTTGATTTTCTTCTCGCCGCCTTCCAACTTGGCTCACGATCTTTTTAATGTACATTGCCAGTGATGAAAACAATATTTTAATGAGTAGCGCCACCTTTTGTTTAAAAGTAACAATTCTTGCTTTAGCGATTTCTATTTTAGTGTGCTCCTTCGCTGCTAGAGAATGGTAAATTTGAGTTATTCAACCTTGTACTTTCTGGTCAAACACTGAGATCTAAAAATAACTAATGAACACGGTATTCAACGACATTGACAACAACATATATAGTTCTGAATACACAAAAAGGCCGACTAACACCGATTAAAAAGTGGCTTCAGGATGCAGGGAAGAAGTGCCATTATATAGCACCGCGTATCATAGTACAATGCGACAAAAATGTCCTCGTTTGGAGGCATGCCAACAACAATTATACAGGGTGTTTTGGAAAGAAATAACCGCACAAACACTTGAACATGGGCAAAAAGAAACACAAAAGACAGGACGGCGATGTCCTGTCGTGTGTTATTCTTTAGCCTTGTCCAAGTTTTTTGCCGCTGTTTCTTCGCAAGATGCTCACTTGAAACCAACTAGCCCAATAGGTCAAATTAATACAGTTTGTTTTAATGTAAGTTTAGAAAGACTTATATACGTAAAGACAGGGGACGGGACAACACATCTTGTCTTTACGTATATAACCCTTTCTAAACATACATCATTACCAACGGGCTCACTAACAAGTATAGTTTTTTTTTTAAGTTTAACAGATTTGCTTATAAGTAGTCGTGAAAGCTACACGTAAGTGATTTGCGAGGTGAGCTTTACGGCCAGGTAGACATAGTATAGGCGGGATAATCGTAACGATCAGCTGGCTAATTAAGTAAAATTTGTTAATTCGTGCAAATAGACATACGGTTTCAATTAGAAACGTTTTGAGCGTCTTCCAAAACCACTAAATCAATTATGTCATTTAATGACTGTGATACAGAAAATAAAAAAAAAAACTTTTAGTCGAAAAAACCGACACAGGAGCGAACGTCTCAAGTTGAGACGTTTCCCTATGTCTGTTCCTCCGACTGAAATATTTTCCTTCTTTTTGCGCCGTAGTCTGAGGTGTTGAACAACATGATTGGCTACCACAAACTCGCATGCGCAGTCACAGTCTTCACACTAAATCAATACATCTTAGAAATACTTTGAGAGTGCAGTGTGCGCTACAGGTACTACTCGTGTAACAAGTGCTAGGCTGGAGTTACCATAAAAAACAGAAAAACCGCGCCGGCGCGTTATAGCACCGGTAGCCTTGCTTCTGCTGCACGGGTGGTAACTTTAGCACACCAGTGCGCTTCTCACGCGCTGAAGTATTTCTAAAGATTACTGATCCAGTGGTTTTTTTTTTAAGGCTCAGCAAGTTTTTAACTGGAACAACATGTCTACTTTAACTAAACAAAAGTGAATTACCAACTTTCTCGCAATTAGTTTACTGGTTATTAGGACTGACCTGCACAAACCGCATAAGTATGTTCTGAAAAAAACACCCTGTATTTTTGCCCATAAGAAAACGTGTCTCTTAGCAATAAATATGCTTTGCAAAGCATGCTACAGTGTTACTAAGAACAAGATTGTTATTCAACTTGCGGCCAGAAAAAACCTAAAAAAAGAACCCGTCAATAAAAGGGTTAAAGCCCCTCTCAAACCAAAAGGGTTAATACCCCCTCTCAAGCCATCACGAGGGCAACAAAGGCGCAATCTTAAAGAGGTAAATTGCACTGATTGGGGCAAAGCGAGGTCTATAGAGGACTCCAAAGGTTATAAAAACGTACCTCGGTAAAGAAGTAAAATACGCGTATCTCTGTTCAGCGTACTTCAGATTATCTCAGTTTAAATTTTTTCATCAAGTGCATAGTGGAGATATTCTATCTCAACTTCGCTCAACCCATGTCAATGTCCAGGTTGGCCTTCTCACTGAGATTTGATCAGCCGAACGAGACAAGAATTACTCGTCCTCCTCTGTAAAAAAAAAAAAAAAAATATAAACCACTAAACTCGCTAAAAAATTTGACCGATTGTAAGACATTAAAAACATAGACTGTCGGTTTGTGTATTTTTGTATCTATTTGTTTGCCTTTTCATAACACTTGGATAATTTTCAACCAACCAGACAACTGAGTTTTATTTGTATTTTATAAAATTACGCAAAATTAAAAAAAAAAAGTCGGTTTACTTTTAGAAGGAGAAAAACATTAATTTGTGTTCATACCGGAAGATAATTCAGTTGATTCACATATCTGCGCAACTCTGTGGTTTCAATCTCCAAATGTTACTCAAAGTATCACCGAAAACGAATATCGTTTGTTTGTTACTGTTGCTTTTGTGGATGTGGTCGGTGTTGCAACTAGGAGCCCGGGGGGGGGGGGGGGGGGGGGGGAAGGGCTACAAAACATTTTATCCGAGATATTGCTTTCCTTCACTTCTCAACAAAATAGCAGTATGTTTATCAAAGGCGACGGAATCTCGCCTTTATAGCATGGACAGCAACGCTACTCACTACCTCAATTTGGACAGCAACACGTAAATGCTACCCGTTGATACGCTATAGTTTGACTGTGACCTGCATTTCTGTGTTTGCATGCAGAAAACTAGTTTAAAGAGACCCGATACCTGCGTAACTCTAAAGGCCCGTTAACTATTTTCCTCTGACTACCACCCACTGAGATAAGACCGGTATTTAAGCCTTTTCTGAGGGCTTACAATCGGCTCAGCTGAAGCAAATCCGGTCGTAAGGCATCGCAAGAGGCTTAAATACCGATCGTGTCTCACTCAGTCATAGTCGGTCGCCAGTGTGCGAACGGGCCTTAAGGTAGCTTACATTACAAAAGATTAAAAATATACTTCATATATTCTGACAGATGGGAATTATGCAACAACTAAAATTTAAATAGAAACTGAGTCACATTACTTATTTACTCATACCAAACTTGAAACAGTAAGAGCAAAAAGGGGCACTTTTGTAATAGCCTCTTTCTAAGCGTCACAATATATTATATAGTTTCTTTACCTTAAAGTGATCGTCATTCCTCTTCTTTATAAAAACACGTCTGGTTTACTGCATTGTTTAAGTACTGCTTGCATCAAAGAAATTGCGACATCAAAGTTCAACACTAGAGAAATAAAAAATCGTCTGCATCGAAACCTATAGGCGTAGATTACTGTAATTTCGCATATCAATTACTTTTTCTCGGAGGTGCCTCCTTTTGAGACACTAAGCAAACGATAACTGTAAACGTTATTCTTGAAAAATAGTTCCAGGTTATAGTTACCTCAACACAAAATGTAATTAAGGTAACAAAATACAAAACAATATCACGTATCTCTCTACATTTAAGCAGCGCAAATTACTGCTATATTTACCCAGCACAAATTACAATTTCATTAGTTTTCGACGCGGGACAAATACTGGCACAGTGACACTTTCATTGAGTACCATAAACTCGTGCAAGAAGTCGAATCAATATGGACACATAGCTCGGATACTGACTCTAAATCACCGTAATTTGGTACACATTCAAAAATGTTAGAGAAGTTACTACAATTAAATTAAGCAATATATGTTATCCGACAAGGTAAAAAAAGTTACACTAATTCAAATTACACAGCTAGCATGGCAAGCACTTAGCTAAAATCTTTTGTACAATCAGTATGATTTTAATATATTTATTTCGTTGCTTCAAAACCGTGAAGATGACTTAGCCTAAAGGCAGGCATCTGTCGTCCCCAAGCCACGCGTAAGGCCGGCAGAGCCAACGTCCTCGCGGATTGAACTCTGGACGCGCAGCGATCAATCATAAAATGGCACTTCTGTTGCGTTCGCAACAAATGACAGCGCGACCGAACGACAAAACGCATTTCCACGTAATGCACCTACCGCCCACATCCGCTTCGCGTGCGCGGAACCACGAGTTTACGGAACGGCTAGCGGAAATGCAATTTGAGCTCAATGTCCACGAGACCCGGTGCACCACTGAACCCGTCGACCGGGCGGACAAGTGGTTGCCTAGGTTTTGGCCGTCTGCGTCGTCAAAAAGTGGACACGCGACCGACCAAGCGGACAGAAAGGGCAGGGCCGCCGGCAGCACGGACGTCCATTTCCTTTGACACTCTGCGCTATGGTGCATTATGCCGTTAGCGTGAGCGCTTAGGGTAAAATCTGGGCGCGCACCCGTTCGCGTCCTGTATCGTGCCTGTATCGATGTGCAGCCGCGGCAATTCATACTGAATCGTTCATATCGGTTTCATGTGTTGCAGAGAAGGTTGAGTTCCGGAGTGGGGGCACAGCTTATATACATATATCCAGTCTTGGGTAGTAACGCGTTACTGTAACTTCGTTACTTTTTTGGTAACTTGTAACTGTAACGAGTTACTTTTTAAAAATGTAACTTGTAACTGTAGTTCTATTACTTTTTTCTGAGGTGACGATGAACGTAGCGACGTTACTTTTGTCGTTACTTTCCAGTTTTGTTTATAAATAATATATCATTGAACGAGTACAATCTAGCTATTCCTTGCGCTTTCCAAATTGCCTGTTTTGACGCTGCGAATGTCAAGTTGGCCTTGAACAAACTTGTGAACACGTTCTTCCTCGCGAGTCACGACCCGAATATAGCCACGTATAGATGTAATAAAAAGTCTAGTTATGTTTTGCAGGCGTTTGCACTTTTTGGGAGAACACTTACATCTTAGAATATCTTAAAGCCCTATCTTTGTTGCGGTTGTTCTTTTTTTCTGTGGAAACGCTTTTTAAACGGGTGAATCAACCGTGGAACAACAATACACACGGAGGGCACTGCGAATGTTTCGTATTTTAATTATCGCCACTACTTCGCACTGCGCATGTTTCGTATATCGATTTGCGCCACTACTCCGGCCTGGTGCAACAGTCGAGGCAAAATGTACTGCTGTTTGCGCGGGGTTTGCTTGTTGCTCTGGTTGCGCGGGGCCTGTTCAGCAAGGGCAGGGACGTGCTCGCCATCAAACGAGGGAAACTTTCAGGCACTATTTCCAAAAAGCAACTGCTGCTAAGTGTCAATATAAACTAAACAGCATGATTTCTCATTTTATGCAATAAGACTTGGTAAGGGGCGTTTCTAGTGTTTCATAAATTTTTCGCGTTATAAAAAAGTAACTGAAAAGTAACGTCGTTCCTACTAAAAGTAACTTAACTGTAACGGGTTACTTTTTTGTAACGGTAACTTCGCTACCTTTTTACTGAAAGTAACTGTAACTGTAACGAATTACTTTTTAAAAGTAACTTACCCAAGACTGCTTATATTGTGAGAAATCTGTAACGTCTAGTTTCTTGTAGACCACTTACTGCAATCCAGGGAAGGAGCTCCGCGAATGACAATTTCTGGAGTATGTCTAGGCTGAAAGAAATAATCTACGTTGTGGAACTCAACATAACGTTTCACCATGCTCAGATCCACAGCGCAGAATGCTTTGTTAAGTCTAAACCTACTTTTGGACCGTCATTCGCTATCATTCTGTCATCGCCATTTATTATTAGCATTAGCTCTCATTAGACATAGCCATCATTAGCAACTTTTTAACGCGTTAGCGTTAAGCAGCTCGTGTCGCGGAAAAACCGGCGACGGCGTCGGCGGGACGAAAAAATCCTGATTGGTCGATAAGGTCATGACGTCACACACTCTAAGAAAAAAATGGAGGGAAAAAGTAGCAACGGCGCGTCTTCCTCCCTTCTACTAACGCGCCCCCAAGCGGGCGCGAGGAAAGGGGAGGAACGAAACGGTTTTTCTCCTTCTCCAGGCAGACGGGAGAAAGCTTTCGCCCTCCCGACTCATCTTTCGGTCTCGTTTTTCGAGCAGGTCGCGCACGTTGTTTAATAAATCAATGTTAAGTTGATTGAGCTTCAGCGGCAGCGAAGGCCGCCTGCAATTTTGTTTTCTTGTCTAAACGTGCAGAGCATTTTGGATGCATTGACGTTTTCATCACTAATTTTATCAAACGAGCAAACGAAGCCGCCAGAAACAGCGAAGTTCCGGAGCAGTACCAGCAGCGCTACATACACTGGGTAAGATTGCCGTCTCTGGTTTCCGGGACCCACGCGGAACTACAGTATTGGAACCACGCGGAACTGTGTCGGCGTTTTAGACTTTATGGAAATCGCAGGAACTGCTTCCAAGGCAGGCAGGTTTTGCTGCCGGCTGCCTGGGTGCCTTCCGTGCTAAATTCGGTTTCGTTTTCCCGTGCCAAGTGCCAACCGGCCATCAACGTGGTTCTGTATTTCTGCATGTCAGCAGCATAGCAGCAACATTGTGATGGCAGTGTTGTGCCTAGTGAACAGAAGACTGGAATTATCGTCGATGTGACCGTGTGTTCGCGTATCAGTGGTGTAACAAGATGAAATGACGTGAGCTGTCGGGCATTGATGCCGCTGGTCGGGCCGTGATTGGAGGGGCGGGGTATCGCAGGTTGTCATTCCGCTTTACATTAAAGCGTTTAAGACCACTTGAGGAATTAGGTGCAATCGATCGACGTGAGGGTATAGTCTTGTTGGAACGCTGGAATGAACTTAAGCTCTTATCGTACAGTGGCCAATGTGACAGTCGGTTGTTTCCTTCCCGAGAGCGATTGTACTCTGGTGAAAGCACTGAACAACAGAAAATTATGACGGAAAGTACGTATATTTACAGCGAAATTTTAACATTGAAAAAACAGGCAAAATAAAAAAAAAAAGCTATCCTTTATTTGGCTCTATAAATATACTATACGGTTCCTCGAGAAACTGCCCTCCAAGTGGCGCGCTGGGATGAGCACCTGAAGGTTTCGAGCTCGCCACGGCGTAGCTGTGTACACTTAACACCTGCCGCAAGTCGCGGCTTTGACTACATTCAAGTTGATCAAAAAGCATCCCTCCAGCTGAGTGAATATCCGCTCTACAGAGATTAATTCAAGACGGCAATTGCAGCCGTGCGCGAACAACACAAATAGAAAAACAACACTACAATAAAAATGCTGGCTACAAAGGTCCATGCGGGAAAACAAACTCTTGGCTTGGAACCGAACTGGAGCGGCTCGATTTATTGGCTTTCAAATAATTACGGCAATCGAGCGTTTTCTTTTTAATAAGAAATTCATCCCATGAGCCATTAAACATACTCTCAGTTGTATGACATTGCTGAAAAAAATAGAAACATGCTGGGAACAATTTTTATTGCTTAGGCAGTCACCGAAAAAAATCCGTACGTTCAAAACGACCAGTATAAAAGGCGGAAACGCAGAGCTCGGGAGTAGTGATCGCGTTAGTGTGCGGTTGTATTCATGTTTCTACGTGCGACGCATGTGCATGCGCTCAATATATGTTCAGCTGATGCATGTAGTATGTTTACTACGTCTACATATGCGTATAATAGAGGTTCCCGAAGATCTCGAAGCGCAATGGTGGCGTGAGAAAATAAAAATATTTTTTGTAGAATATGAATTGGGCGGTACCTAGCACTACCTAGCCTAGCTACTTGCGATTACTCTGCTTGACCCTGCCATCTGGGGGCAAGCGATTTAAGCTCCTTTTACACTACGCGGCTACGCCATAATTTCTTGTTACCGTGCTGAAATGAGCCAAGATGCTGTTTCGGATTTGCTTTTTTCGAGAGCGGCTTTTGGTGTTGCGGGCGAGTGGTTTACCACTCCTCCGTGATGTGCGGTTGACGAAGGAATTGTGGCTCAAGGAATAGCAAAGGTAAGACATAGAGTGCGCAAACTGGGTGCCGGTTGTCTCCGTTTAACATCGCAGTGCTGACGACGAGAAGACTGAGCGGCTGCATGCTTTCGAAACGTAAATTTCTTTACCTGCAGGGGGAAGCCGGCTTCGGAAATAAATACAGTTCGCGGAAAGCTCGTGCTACGTTTTTATTTGGTGCTCCTCTCGCTCCGTACAATAGAGTTAGTGTTCTCGCTAAGCCTTATTGAGCTCGATTCTCTCGATTCGTGGCCGCCATATAATGAGATGCAGGCGACGGAGGAAATTTTGCTCCCCTGCTTTAGGGACAAAAGTTTCTCCCTTTCTGAAAGAACATTAGCGTCAAAAGCGTTCCTCCCTTTAGGGAGGGCTATACTGTCCCTTTTTTCTAAAAGTACAGCCACATGACCTTGCGCGGGATTTTTGAACGACTCACAATGCTCACGTGAAGTGTGACGGAACGCGTAAAATGAGAGTGATTAAAACATGAGATGTAAGGCGAATTAAAGGTCGCGCCATATCTCGAATGATTTCACTTTGTAAAGTAATTACTTTCACTTAAAGGGAAAAAAAAAAATTTAGGCGGGATTCCAACCCGCGGCCCTTCGGTTGCGACACAGACACGCTACTGACAAGGCCACGCGGACAGACTTGCACAGGTTGGGGACGGGCAGGAATCTATATGTTTAGCTATCGTGTTCCACCCTTAAAGGCGAAGATTAAGCGTCCTCCTGTAATTCTTAAGTAGGTAGGAAACATTCTGGACCCTCTCTACTGTTCAGAACACGTTTATCGAATAAGAGCTTCGACCTATATTTGTGTGTGTAGCAGGAGTGATGCTGTTGTTATCTTACTCTATGTTAACTACTATGTGAATATGTCGGCTCTTGCTTGATGCAATTTCATTAGTGTTAAAGTTATGATAATACAATTTTATATCGGTCGCTATTCTTGTCGTTTGTTTGTACACCTATAAAGGAGTTATAATAAAATATGCGTGAGTGATCACCAAATGGTTTTGTGATTTCAACTGCCACAAAGTGCAAACACTTCACCAGAACTGGCTGAGCGGAGATTACCATTTCTGTAGTCTTCACATCTCTCTTTTTCAATAGACTGATCTCACTAAGCGTTGGGCGCATGCGTAAAGTCGCCATAACTTTAGTTCACAGGAGGCAGACGGCCGCGCACGCGAGGGCTCGTGCCTTCTCGTGCTCTACACGTGAAGAGCTCCAGCGAGGTTATCGCACGTGCAAAAAGACTAAAGTTCCCTGGATGCATTGCGGCAGCGGTGGCGTAGTCGAACTGGCTGGTGAGATCGGTCTATTGCGTGGTACTGCCGGCCCTCAATCTTATTTTGATTTCACCTGGACAAATATGTTATTAAGTTTTCATTAACACCAATGGCCTAAACAACAGGGTATATAAGAATATTTTGGATTCAAAGCTAGTCGCAATCAAATCAGCAAAGAACGAAAGTGGTCTTAGTGGGCACTTTCGTGAACTCTCAGTTCTTTCCCATAATGTAAGAGACAATTGTTTGTGGTAAGTAGAAGGCGTCAGCGTGAATATTCACGAGAAGCGTGCATTTCTTCGTCAAGGAGGAAAAGGGGGGGGGGGGGGTGTTCCGATTAGCTCGATGCTTATTGGCGGAGCCAGGTGATGACGTCACACCCTTAGCTCGACGCTGATTCAGGTTTGACGTCGCGCACGTTGTCATGCTCTCTCCACGCTGATTGGCTGGTAATTGCGCAATAACTCACGCGCCACCGCTCGCCCGCCAGACTGTGGTTGGGTGTCGTCGGAGAAACATCGGCGGCTATAAAGACAGAGAGCCAGGGGTTTAAAACCTGAGTTAGCGCCGGTATCTCCATGTCAGAAATTTTTATCGAGTGTATATGCCACGCGTTAAGCCAGTCGCGAAACGAAATGATGAAGAGCACGGACAGCGTAGACGCTATTCCCAGAGGAATCGGACTGAAAAAGCACAGCAAATTCCTGAGCAATTGTGTTGAGCGAGGATCACCAAAATATTGTCATTGCATATATGTCACACGGTTCATGTGCAACACAATTGCCCCGTAATTCGCTACAAAATGTTATTCCTTGTGTCGAAAGAATGAACATCTTGACAAATCGCGAGGTATAAATTAGTAAGCTTTAAACTAAAAGCTCAATGTACGGATGTCTACCATTTCAATTTTAACACGAAGATGTAAAAGCAAACCAGGTGCCCATGAAATCAATCTCTTTCCAATCGAAGGCATTGCCTTAAATAAACAAGCAAAAAAGATATATAACAGACTTTTATGTTTTCAAGGTAAATACTGCAACAGAGAGGAATGCTTTACTACCAATATGAGGAGGACAGTTACTGCGGCATTCCTTCAGCTTTTTGAGGAATACAATATAAATCCTCTTTGAGGCATGTTCATAGCGAGCACAGCCCAGCAGATGTGCAGTTACAACTCGAGATTTTTCACCGCCAGCAAGCACTTCAAAAGAACTTGTTGTTGGGCTAGTTGGTGGTGACTGTATTGTACCATGGTTAAAAGCGCTAAAAAAAAAGACGCACACAACATAGAAGACAAACACGGGCGCCACTCACAACTGTATTGGGAAAGGAAGATGGAAGTAGATATATATATATAAATCTGATACACTTATCGTCACCCAGGCTACTCATGCGCGAGATACAAGAGCATAAACACGTTTACCCCCCCCCCCCCCCCCCCCCATCCCCCTATGTATTTATCGAAAAAACGAATCTCAGCATTATACAATGCTATTGGCGTGTCGCTGACGCCCTTGGGTCCCCTCTTCCTGATAAAATATGCCTCTTGCAGTTCGCATGCCCTTGGTATTCTGCTTCTACCGAGAATGTTGGTATCACCGAATCGTGGCTCGCATTCGCAGGCCCTTCAGTGAGCGGGCAAATGTGCCCCGTCATTGGTCTTTAAATTTTGCGCGTGCTCTCTTAAACAGTCATTTTTAGCAACAATAGATCAGACGCTTGAGTAAGTACTCAATGATTTTAATGTTTTTAAAGGTTTTAGATACGTAGACGACTTTTTGATTGTTTTTAGAAATCAAACTTCTTTGATGTAGCAACATGGGGTGGTCTCAGTTTTAGATGCTTTTAGACGACATTGTAAGGGCCTAACATTTTACACGTGAACTCCCTAACCAGGATCACCTACAGTTTTTAGACTTGAGCTTGAAGTTGCAGGAGGGACACGTGTGTTGGATGTATTCCCCACGATCCCAAAAAACGCTCCTGCCATATGACTCTGCGCATTCTAAGGTGGTAAAAAATCCGCAAAATATAAAGAGAAATGACGGGGCACATTTGCCCGCGCACTGTAGGGCCTGCAAATGCGAGCCACGCTTCGGTGACAACGAAATTCTCGGTAGAAGCGAGAATTCAAAAAGCACGCGAACTGCAAGAGGCTTATCTTATCAAGAGGGGACCCCAGTGCGTCAGCGACAAGTCAATATCATTGTAAAATGTTGAGATTCGTTGTTGTTTGTTTTTTTTTTCGATAAATACGTGTAAACGGGTTTATGCTCTTGTATCTCGCGCATGAGTAGCCTGGGTGACGATAAGTGTATCAGATATATATACATATGTACTTCCATCTTCTTTTCCCAATATAGTTGTGAGTAGCGCCCGTGTTTGTCTTCTATCTTGTGTACTGTCGTGAGCAAAAGTCTGGATAACACGGGAGCGCCGACCGAATTGCATCGCCGCGCTCCCTGACGGCGCGGCGCCTGGTGCCGAGACCCGCGCAATGCGCACGCGCGTCCTTTCTTATCTGCTGGCCCACTCGTTCGCTCGCTTCAACGCGATGCGCTCCTGAGTGATTAAATGGGCGCTAGGTGCCGCCCCGGGAACCAAGATTCCGAGAGACTCGCGGTTGAACGGGCCAAGCGTATAGCAGAAGCCAACGGAGCCCTGGACTAAGGGCACCGCCCAAGAACGAAGCAACGACCTCACTTCTTAAATAAAGTTTTTCTCTCTCTCTCTCTCTCTCCGCGCCACGCGCCGTTCGCGGATATCTTTCCCGCGACTCGGCGACGTGTTAAAAACTGTCGCTTCCCTCCATTCGTTATTTTTAAGCTTCTCATCCTAAATTTGCCCCGGCTACAATGCAAACAGCTGCTGCTCAATTTATTATGCACGCGTTGTAAAGGGTCGAGAAGTCAATAAAACAACGAGAAAAAAATACATGGTACTGGCCACAAATTCTCAGCATAGTTGTTCGCGAAGTGACCTTATAATGTTCTGTTTGACATCAGCTGTGATGACTTGTACCGGAAGCCATAAAATAAAGCGGCTATGCAACGATTTCCGGAGAATGGCCAAATAATTATAGGAGTTGTTCTCCAACACTTCTAAAGTAAAGAACAGAAAAGATATTTAGTCTGTGTGCCCCAAATTATAATTTTAAATAATAGCAAGGATTCAAGTTTCCGGCACCCCTCAACTCTCTAAATAACATGCTCAGTGACGTGATCAGTGACGCCGACGTAAGGATGCACCGGTTTCCGTGCGCTCTCCCCCAAGGATGTTTACTCTTTCTCTCGCTACTGCTTTTCGTGAGGCGTTGAGCTGCAGCGATCCCGGCGTCGCCGCCACGGCGCGTTTCCCGTGGCCGCCGCGCACGGCTGCAGAGGGGGAAATATTTCCATTTCTGCTTTGCGATTACACAACAGAATTGCAACATTTTGCAGGAAAGTGATGCTTTTTCGATTGTTTCTGACGCTATCAACAATATAAAGATTACAAGCCACCCAAACTCAACCAGCGCCTCTTTTTCCTACCGTTTTGTTTCTTGTGTTTTCTTGGCAGGGGGGTTCAATAAAGATTTCGTTCTTATTTGGCGTTTTCTTTTTGCTCGTCATTCACCACTTTACCACGCGTGCATGATAACTCGAAAGGAAGCCCAAGGCTGCCTCGAGTACGCGAATACAAGTTCTACAATTCATTGCGGCTGCATCAACGGACAGTTTTTAACGCGCCGCCGAGTCGCGGGAAAGATATGCGCGAACGGCGCGTGCCGCGGAGCACCCGAGCTCGTCCAGAGCGGTGAGCGAGGCTTTCGGAATCTTGGTTCCTGGGGCGGCACCTAGCGCCCATTTAATCGCACAGAAGCGCATCGCGTTGAAGCGAGCGAACGAGTGGGCACGCAGATAAGAAAGGACGCGCGTGCGCATTGCGCGGGTCTCGGCACCAGGCGCCACGCCGTCAGGGAGCGCGGCGATGCAATTCGGTCGGCGCTCCCGTGTTATCCAGACTTTTGCTCACGACAGTACGTATTTTTTTAGCGCTTTTAACCATGGCTCAATACAGCAAGCGCTTCGCCGAAGGAAGGAACACACCGCGGACGCTGCAGGATCTAGAGTACAAACGCTGGCAGCTGTCGCTGACTCGGTTTCCGTCGTTGTTTTATTCTGGAGTGCATATCTGGGAACACCGGTTCGCTGGCATTCGCATGATCAAAAACGATTTCGCTCTACATCTCCCTAGAGTATCAAACAACGCTATTATGACCTACAACTGAAATATTTAGTTTTTTTGTTTTTTTTTAAAGTAAAATGGGCTCCTGTGTCAGGTACGCGTTTTATTTTGAGGCTTGAATCGCAAGCTTTGGATTCACTAATTTCTTGATTTTCATTTTTTTTTATTAAATTGTAACAAAATATGCATTTAAAAAAAATCAATTTCAAATAATATAATTATAATTGCGAAAAAAATATGCAAAATTATACAATTATTTGTACTATTAGAGCATCTAATAATATTTTTGCAAGAAGAACACCAAAGCTTGAAATTTTCTCAATAATATAAATGCAATCTTAAACATATTGTATAACCGGCACCCGAAAACACACGCCAAGCATGCCCTTCAGCAATAACTGAATGACCGCTGTAATGACCAGGCTAGCACATATACACGCACAGGCACACGCACAAAAGCAGGTGCATACCCAAATGTAATATTTCTATTCTTCATGAGTTCCACAAAGCAATCAAGAGTGACCCTTTTTTGGATATTGTCGGAGCTATTAGAGTGGTTCTACGGATCTTTCTATCACTGCGAAAAAGGCGAATTAGTATAATCAATAGGTAGATGAATGAATTACCTAAAAGATTAATGCCATGCTTTTCATTCGTGCGTTAAAATCTCGTGGCATTTCTAATTTTGAAAGAGTAAAAACGAATGCAAGCTGGTGACCGACTTCTGTACTTTGACCCGAGACAATGTAAAAATAAAATGACGTACGTACGAACACGCCTTCTTGGGAGACCCGCTGCAAAAACATGTAGCACCCTCCGCGTCGTCGTCAAACGATTGATGGGAACGCCCTGTATAAAACCGGCTATAGACTTTTGAAAAAAAAATAGCCTTCTGAGCGCTGCATCTATGTCTGCTGGGCTGTGGAAGGCATTCTGAGCATGCGCTGTTGCTCTGTCGTGCGGCATATCAGACGCTGCGCACGCGCCCCAGCTCAGTCAAACTCAGCATTTTTTGCCCGGGTGATAAGCGATGGAACGGTTTATAGCACGCAATGAAGGCGACACTGGGGGCGACGAAGGAAAGACGCTGCAGGCTAGCAACTGCACTACTCTCTCTCGTTCTTTCTCGCTCGCTCTCTTTCTCTCTCTTGAGTATCACGTGGTGCACGATGCCAGACAGCCAGAGTAAGGAGGATCATACAAGGCGTTCCATAATTCCTTCGCGCGCGGCCTCCTGGGGTTTTGCGAAAAGTGTATTGAGACACCGTTTTTATGGCCTGTATGTCATCCTTGTCTCGGGTTAAAGTATGAAATTTTTAATGTATTTTCGCGCAATTAATATTGTTCCTGTTTCGTCAAGTGTAAAACAATATCTGACGTGCGTTTCTTTTGTTTGTATGTTTCTTAAGCTATGTCACCTAGTACCCTGGCACCGCAGCTTCACACTCCAATGGCCTGAAGTTTGTACTGGATTCAACAATGAGATACTAGGGTAGATGGCAGAAAGAACTTAGAAAAGGAATCCTTTTCAAGCCTCAGAGTAGTAGCCGACGTCATGCTTAGAGACTTGGCTTCTTTGTGGACTTATCTTAGTTGACGCTAAGCCACCTAGAAAAATATCGGCTGCAAATCTGAGGGCTCATGCAGGCTCCTTATAAAAAAAATAAAAAAAATCTTTATAAAAAACGAAAGAGGGAAAGGGAGCGGAAGTGCCACAGCACAGTCGGAATCAAGCTTACGATCACCCGTCCAGCCGAACGTTGGATCGCATTGAATCGCTAATCACTCTTCAGCCTGACATCCTTAAATGGTAAAACACAAAGAAGAAACCAACGGACCGCGATGCCGAACAAAGGAAGTCTCCATCTTATAGGTCAGTGTCGACGGAGACGAGAATCGCTGCACCCTTCGTGTTCTGCTTGATGGGATTGAGAGCACGCCATTGGCAGGGCGGAGCAGTGACCGCGAACAGAGGGAAGCTCCGCGCGTGCGTTTGAATATTAATTTAAAAATAAAGCACTTAGATTCAATGCACGCCGTCGTATGGAGGGGAGGGCGTTCAACGTCGTCTTGCGTCAAGCGCCATACAACGTGTTCGAAGTCTAATCTTGTTTAATGAAAGTCGATAAATGGAAGGTCATAGCGAAGAACGCCTTTCCAGCAACTTCTGCTAGACATTCCGGGAGTCCTCCGAGTAGGTAAGGCACTTTGCAACAGAAACAAATCGAAAAAAGATCAAATATAAAAAGCGAGTTTTTCTTTTTTTTCGACAACACTTATGCAAAATGATGTCATGCCTTTGAAAAAAATACTATGTATTGTGTGTAGGCGGTGTGCCATGGAACACAACTTTTTAACATTCACATCTTATGCGAATTATGTAGTTTGCAACGTGCTCATATTGAAATGGCTGTCAATTCACACTATAGTCAGCGATAACTTCATAAACGCAGGGCGTTATTGGATACGATGCCGGCTGTATGATTCGTAATTTCGCGTCCTTAGCGACTGGTTCCGGTATTGGCTGCGAAACAAAAAGGATATGCTAAGAACTGACCATGCCCTGCGTTCCTTACGCTGTAAGGTGACTCGAGATTCTCAGAAGCTCGGCAGGTACAATTTAGCCTCGCTATTTTATTTTATTTTTATTTGCAGAAAATCTTGCAGCGTCGAAGCATTGGAGCAGGCGTGCGGCTTACAATCCCGTTAAATCACAAAAAGCACGCTACGAAAGCTACAAACGTAGCTTTGTACGGAAAATCACGCTACAAACGAAACCTAGAAAACAATTTGCTTTTTAGACACCGAAAGCTTAAGAGACGGAAGGCGTGGCTTGTCATGCTAACACCTTCCACTTCACGATTCACTTGGCGCTGCTAATTCCAATAACGAAGGTCGGCAACAAGCGGCCCGCGGGATCCGGCCCGCGAGGCGATGTGATAATACGGCCCCTGGCGCGCTACCAGAAAGCAGCCCCACCCCTCCACCCACTAACACACACACACACACATACACAAACAAACACACGCACTCTCTCTCTCTCTCTTTTAATGTCGAGTACTAATTGGCGCAAGTTGGTTGGTTGTAAACCTCATGTTATAAGTCGTATTAATTCGGGAACAGCACACCAAGCGGTTAGTTCTCTATGCACGTCTCAAGATACAGCGTTCAGCACAGTGCATAGCCGTTCATTGTACGTCATTTCGTTCATGTTCAGAAGCAGTTGTTTCTGTTGTGTTTCTATTATCAGGTGCTGAATACGTGTTCTCTTTATTCAATTAAAAGTGACAAAACTGTTCAATGGTTACTCATGTGAATGCAAGCTAGATGAGTTATATACGCAAAGATGTTCTTGGTAAAATCACAGCATAGTGAACAGCTGCTGAACGTTTACAGCTGCCACTTTATAGCTAGGGCCCATTCAAGTTGCTCTTGTATCAGCTTTTTGCCCTAGCTGCCACCCTTCTTGTAGGAAGAAAATAAAGCATTCATTAATTTATTACATGCGGTAAAGTTTGTTCAGGATATTTTAGAGTGTAATACGCAACCAGTAACAAGTGCAATCTATTCATATTGTGAACGTGAAAATTTACGGGTGCAATCGCCACGCAATTCGTTTAATAAATAAAGATTAAAAAAAAAACAAAAAAAAAAAAAAACGTTACCAGCGGCGTTCCGAAGACCGCTCTAATAGCCGCTTCCCCTGCCAAATGCCGAGAGTTCCGCGCAAGCGGTAGTCGAACGGTCGGCCTCCGTAAGCGATCGGTCACTTGATGCACTCCAGTGGCACGCGCTGCGAAGCAAATCGAGCGTAACGCTCCCAGCGCCACCGCTTTCAGAGCCTCTGCTCTCCCTTTTTAACAGTTTGGGTTCCCATCGCCATCTTGCTAAAAACATAAACTTCGAATCGGAAGCACCCTAGATTGTTTACTACTTGATTAACGGCGACCCGACGTTAAGACAATTTATTTTTCCTTACAGTTATATAAAGCCGATGAAGACAACTGGAAGTACTTGCACGAGCCGTAGTATGCAATTAAGCAATGCCCAACGCGTACGCTGTGAAGAGATAGTCATCTCCGAAGGCGACTGCCGTCCGCGGAGTATTTGGCGCATTTTACTTCAATTATTCCAATTACATTAGAAAGACCACTCAGCAAACAAACGACATACAGCTCTTCATCCGAATAGGCGCGCACAACGTCTTCTACGTAACGCGATATATTGGGCCTCTTCGCTGGCAATGTGAACGGCTCGGCAAACAGTTTACTGAGAACGGCTGCCTCGTCGTCACTCGAGCTGGAGCTAAGCTGGTATCTTCGTTATTTTCGTCACTGTCGCTGCTTCCGCTGTCGCTGCGTTTTATTAGAACCCCTAATGGTAACTGCAACGATGTCATCGACGCGGAATAGGACGGAAGCTCGGAATGCTCGGTCGAGCCGGTCCTGACGAAAGGAATGAAAGCAAGCACGGCAAGAGAGACCACCCAGCAATCGAAACAAAAAAGCCGCGAAAATCCTTCACTCCATCACGGGAACGTTGATAACGAATTTCGATGATTTTCTAAGTGAGAGCTAAAAAGAGTACAAATAAAATGTGTCTCTCTACCTGCACCACCAAACGGTATGCCAGGTTTCAACCAATTAAAAAGTAAATAAATAACGTATAATATGATCAAAAACGAAATTTTGATTTAAAAGCGAATCAACGTTGATAACGAAACGGAAATGTTGCTGGTGACTACAGATCGTTCTCCTCCGAAAAAGACTAAGGGGGTGTCCAAACAGGACACTACAAAACGCACGACTCCGACAAATCGTGAAAATTGAACCGGACGCGCCCGCTTCAATTTTCACGGTTTGTCGGAGTCGTGCGTTTTGTAGTGTCCTGTTTGAACTACTCCGGACCGCTCGACGCGCTACGCGACTTTCCCACGAATCGGTTGGAGCCGCTCGCGAGCGCCCCACCGACTCGAGATCTACAAGCGGCACATGGAGACATTGATCACATCTCGCGAAGGGAACAAGAATCCGCTCGACCAGCGCTCGCCGAGAACTCGCTATTTGCCATGGGAAGAGGCTATAAATCTTTCACCTCTACAACAAATTTTTGAACGGCGCGCTCATTGTTCGTGCAGCCGTTCCAGCTAGTGCGCTCAAAGCGCGTTTTAAGGCAAGGATTTTAGTAATTGCAGCATTCGCTCCTCTACTGCTTTTGAGCGAAACGCCTTTGGTGTGACGTCAAAATTACAACGTGGAATATGCAGAAGAAAACAATTTCTTTCCGAAAAAAAAAATATTTAGCAGATATATGCGAACTTCTACTACTGAAAGATAGAAAAAAGTACAAGTGTAACTGTTCGTGATATGATAACCTTTCCAAGATTTTTATCAGGCCAATGATTATATAAGTAAGCACTAGTGGAATCCGAATTCCCCGTTCCTCGCATTCCTGCCTATCAATATTAAAATACATACATTGCTTCATTGATTACTTCATAATCAATAAAATTATTTTATGCCATCAAAAGCTTTCCAGACGTCTTCGATTAAGGCTAAATTTAAAAAATAAATATATTAAACAGTTAAAAAGAATTACAAAATCAACCCTATAACGGAATCTGTACAAAACATTCGACAAGGGGTGTTATTTTTAGGCTTTACATATTCGTTTGGAAAGCTCTTAAAGCTACACTACTGCGGTTGTGCAGGTGAGATATACAAACAGGAGGACAAATTATAGAGGTCTAATCGTTCAGATAAGTTGATTGTTTGACTAAAATTGCCTACCTTTTTATAAGTGAAAATAAACATATGCTTCCAGTTTGAAAATCGCTGAGCCTCATCGGAACCACTGAGCAGGAAAAGGTGAGAAAAACAGAGCTTAGGAAGCGGGGTCGTTCTCAAACGTTGTTGACTATCCAGAGTTGTTGGCATTGTTGGCGTCATGTTCTACCAATCAGTGTTAAGTTATAACTTTACTACGCACTATTTGAGTCCAATTTAAATTACTGTAATCTTGTATGGGCTACGACAACTAAGACAAACCTTCAAAATATACTATTATTGCAAAAAAAAGTTTTACGTTGTATTGCGGGTGTCTCATATACAGACCATACAGAACCATTATTTTCTAGATATGAAATACTTCCCGTAGAACGCGTATATAATTATCGTTTACTCTGTACCCTTCGTTTCTCATTGCCAACACTCATAAATTTTTTTTTGTATTTTATTTCTGAACTTGAGAAACGTGAAAGCAATCTAAACACACGCCGTGTCGACACTTGGCTCCTTCCTCGGTGCCGCACAAATTACAACCTCCAATCATTGCATTACAAAGTACCGTACGTGTTAAATAAATGTTTCACGAACAACATAAACATCTACTCAATTGGCAAAAAAGGCTTACGTACCTACTGTTTTAACTATTCATAGCTAATTTTGTTCTTCTGCTACTCCAATGTTATGTGACCTTGTTTTATTTTTCTTTTCACCCTGGTAAAGTGTTTTATATGTTTGTTGTCGTAGCTGTTGCCACGTATAAAGGGGACCCACACCCAGCCAAGCTGCTTTTAGCAGCTTTTTGTCTGGGGACCCCTTCAGTACTTCTGGAAAAATAAAGTTCATTGTATTAAATTCTATTGTCACTCGTGCAACCTGCACAATGCTGGCGGTACAAAATAGCGGATGATATGGAAGGGAAAGACCGCAATATCGCTTTTTTTCCAGCGCCAGCATTACGCTTCTTGTCCGACTGCTGTTTAGCGCAGCACCGCGATTCTCCCACGCTCAAATTCTTTCTAAAATATACTAATCTAGGGGTTTGTGATGACGATCAACAAGTTCCTAGTTGGAACCATATGTTTATATTCACATATTAAACACTGAATGAACAAATTTTACTTGATGATTTATCGTGACGATTAGGCCCCTATATTACGTCCCCCAACCGAATAATTCACGTGCACAGAACACGCCAGCGTAGCATTTATTGCATAAAAAACGACAGTTCGTAAAGCCTAATAAACAACCAGTCTGGATCTAAATCGGGCCGTAGAAAGCGGCACCTGCACGTACTGGCTAATCTTTTCGGCAGAGGTGTATTTCACAAGTCGGTTTTGTCCTGTAAAAGTACAAAGCGGAGCTCCCTTTCCCTAGAACATAGGGCCGAAAAACCTGCCAGGGTCAAGGCGGCCGGTGACGCAGACGACCGACTCGAGTCGCGGGCCCCGCCTAGCGCGCGTATCGATAGAGGGCGCCGGGAGCAGTGTTGGAAGGTGAAGCCGTCCGGCGAAAAACAGCAGACGACCCGCAGAAGAAATCCGAAATCCACCATCGTTATGCAACCGCGTTTTTCTTATTTTTATTTTGGTTTACTTTAAGCTTGATTTTTTTTGGTCTGCATTTATTTTGAAACGAAAAGTACATTACAAAAAGATTATGTTCATTTTTGTTTGACTACGATGGTCGTCAGCCGTCTGGATACGGAGGTAGCCGCATGTATCAAACGCGCCCAGCCACTCGGTTCTGTTCCGCCATTGACCCTAACAAGTTTGTTGGACCTATTTTGTACAGAAAGGGAACTACGCTTTGTAATTCTACGTGATAAAACCGACCAGGTAAATACACCTTCGACGAAAAGGTTCGGTTACTACGTGCAGGTGGGAAATTTTTGTGGCCCATTTTAGACCCGACCTGGGTATTTCAGACACCCTGATACACCAACTCAACTCTCTGACATGGCACCACTGCGGTGGCGCTGCTGTGCGTTCTGCGCATGCCCAGACGCTTGACTTATCCCGGATCCTTCGCGCGCGCAGTGCCCACACCTGGAGTGGGTAAACGCGTACTGTTTTGTAAGTCTATACAACCTTCATATTTTTATGCGTTACTTTGGAGCTCTAACAATCTTCATGAATAACACAGCTGAAATACACCTCTTTTTAGTACACCACCCAGGTCTATCGTAGCTACTAACAACGGTTCTTATAAAAGGAGTACATTTACACAAACAATCTCGGCCAACCTAGGAAATGCGATACACCTCAGAAGAGGAGTCTGTAAACTAAAAAAAATGAAGCTTACCCTTTTACAAGAGTCCCGTAACCAAAAAGGAATGGAAGGAGTCTAGTTATCGAGAAGAGCGGGAGCTTTGCGAAGTCACACCGGACGCAGAAGCTGAAAACAAGCCACTACCTCGGCTCACGACGGCGGCGTTCCTAGCTGAAGCTGACGCGGGTGCACAGACATCACGCACACACACGGATGAGCGGACGCCTGTACTTCACAGGTGAGAGGCAAACAAAAGCGGGGGCGCTGAATCCCTCAAACGCTTCCAGGATTTCCTTCGCCGCATTACCGACCTACGCCGCAACCAACGAACTCAACGTCGGAGCAGCGGCTGAACCTGGAAAGCAGGATTTACCGCAAGGCTGGCTGAAAGCTCTAACCGTCTGACGCACTGCGAAAGGAAAAGCGAAACTACCTTTCTCGCCCTCGCTCTCACTCTCGCATTGCTCGGTGCTTGCGTAAGGAGGGATACCATCAGCCGGAACTTCGGCGAGAGGGAGCCAGTTATTGTGACCCGGGCGGGTAATTTGATTGAGGAAAACCAGTCGACTAATAACTTTCTCTCTCGTCCGAGTATTGGCTCTGTCTTTTGACATTTGTTCGTGTGTGTATTTTACTTCGTGTTCGTTTCTGTCGCGGCGCTTATTTCTGGTGCGGTCTTGTTGAAGGAAAAGGAACGAGTCAAACCGGCCCGGTTATGTCGTGGCACGGCGGTTTTATTTTTCTTTTCCTCCACGCCCCTTCGTTTATGATGGCATGATTTTCGCAACTCGGGTAACGACGACTTCGGATTGCTCTTCGCACTCTCCGGCGCTCTTAGAGTCTGCTGGAGGCCTTTGTCTGCAATCATTTCAAGCGTAAAAGCGGGCGATTGAAGCAATATTTCAGTTGGTTTGTCCGGTCGATTCGGTATTTACTATTAATTCGCACAACGATAACGCGGCATGCAACAAGAAACAAAACGCTTAGCTTCAAAAGTGGATGGGTGTTTCACGCAGCTATAAAACTGTTTTGTCTCTAGGTACGCAACATTCCGCATATTCTCACGCACTTGCAGCCTCTCCCTCTTCGCTAGGCCTAAGCTTTCGACTTTAGAAAATTAGCGCAACAAGATCGAGAATCAGGAAAGTTGGTGTGCACTAAACCCTATGCACACCTAACTGCGTCTAAGAACGAAGGGTCGGAAACGTCACAAAAAAGACACGACAAGCACCCGTCGCACTAGAAGCCTGTCGCACGAGACAAGCACGACAGCTCGCTACGTTCGTTGTCAGGCAAAATGAAGAGGATAAAACTTTATCAAGAATAAAAGGCCCTAAGTTCAAGGCCAGAGTGTCAGAAATCCACGCGTGCACTACTTCATTGACGCTTGTTGTGAACATGTCGGTCTTAGTTCTTAGCAAAAATACAAAACATCCGAAGAGTGATGAACATACAAATTTGGGCTAGTTTAATCTATGATTTTAATTATGACCGAATTCGAACATAATTAAAAAAATTTCAAACCGCGGTTGAATTTAAACCGGCAAATATATGTAAGATCTGCATGAGAGTTTTATTTGAAAGCCACTGTCTCAGCTGCGTTTCTTTATTGTAAGACGGTCCTGCTATTAGGGCTATACAGAAAATGTTCTTTAAACATGTTCGAAGCATATACTGTAAAGGACCTATTTTTCGCGGGCTCAATATTTAGAAATTTAGGTCAAAGCTGAACTTTTGGAATATTTCGCGCGTTCTAATTTTCGCGACGCGGTGGGACCTTAATATAGATTCCAATGTGTTTACCTTTTTCCGAAATCGTTCGCGGGACCTATTTTTCGCGAATTTCAGGCGATTCGCGAAAATTAGGTCTTTGCGAAAAATGAAGTCGTTTACAGTATATGCTTTATAAACATGCATGCTCGAAGCAAATATGATTATGCTTGACGCGTGTCCGCAGTCATGCCTGCAACGAACACCATGTCCTTATATATGAGCAGATTGACTGCGTCTTTAGGGCGCAATGTCTTGCTAAAAGCCCATTTATTCCCTGGTTTTCGAAAATTGCCTTGTGTCTATTTTCCCGCAAAGGCACCAGAGAGCCATGCACTGCGATCAACGGACGGAGCTGGGCGAACGACGAGGTCGAGAGGCCATTTCGATGTAGAAACCAAACACTCGATCATTTGTCACATAGCCAGACGTGAACACCTGAAGGTTAAGCTGTTGTACAACAGACCGAATCTTTTATAAAAATATACTATCTTTAGTGCCTTATCATTCTCCTAAATGTCTCAGCAGATCGCCATGAATGGCTTTCTGCGTGCACTGCGATAAAGAATGGCACAGGACAACTCTTCGAGGACAGGTACGCAGAAGAAGCACAGAATAATGTTGTGGGTTTAATACCCTACGTAAGGAGGCCGTCACAATGACGTGACGAAATACTTTTTCAGAGTCGCGTTCCGTCGTTTTCTTCTTGCGAAGCGCAAAAAAGAACGCTGATGCAATAGCGAAGAATCTCGGTTTATAAATCAAAGGGGACGCGCAGACACGGCCCAAAGTGCAGCCTCAGCGAGCCTACGTTCACTTATGGCCTTAATAGCGGGGAAAAAGCACACACGTGTAAGCGCTTCGTAGTTTTCGCAAACTGTTGCGCGAGGTACATGATGATGGGAGGGTCGTTTATTTACTGATTACCTCAACAGTATGACATGCTGCAATACCTATTTCGACGGCAAGTCAGAGAAATGCTGTGACAAACAACAACTGAGAAGAATTTGGTGCTGACGTGCTTTCACGCGACTTTCCATTTAGGTTACATTCATCTCTATATTGCGTTTCCCCTTAAAAGGGCAACTCCGGCCAATATTTTTAAATTTGGAATTACGAGTGTTTTCAGCTCAGCCAGTGTTTCTGAATCGCAAGGCATATTTTTCCTCAATATTTTAGGGTAGTTCTGTAAAAGTTTTATAAAAATCATGGTTCTTCCGAATCCATGGACCCTGGCTTTAATCCCGACCACTGCCCGTTTCGATCTGAGTAAGCATCGTACCGGCGTGCGGTCACGCATCACTATTGCGTTGTGCACGTTAAAGACACCAGGATAGCGGCTGTACTGAACTAAGTTTTAGCGTTTGCGAATATTCGAGTTTCAAATTCGTATCGAGCAATTATTGTCTAAATAATTCTATTAAGCTTTATTATTCCTAGTATTCGCGTTTTCAACGAATTCGATTCATCAAATTTTGATACTGTTGGCAAAAAATGGCAAAAATTTATGTTATATTCAGGAGATCTGTTCGTAGTTGTTGCGTTCATATATTAAGAAATTATTATAGAAGAGAACTACGAATAAAGCTATAGTTAAACCAGTCTCTCCCACTAACTCGTGTCGCTCGTCGCGATGCCGAGGTGCAAGGGTGACGATGCCTAGGTGACGCAAGACGTCGCACGATTCAAACGGATCAGCGATATCCGTCAATTTATCCAGGAACTGATCTTTATTCTTATAGGCTGGATCGCGGATCGATGATTGTCTTGCTGGGGTCGAGTGGCACCACCAGCAGTCATCATTTGACACCAGTTAATGCAAAGGGCTGAATGAAAAAAAAGACAGAAAAAGTGCCGTGTCCCCCGTTTCTAAGCTGTTGTCGTCACTTACACTTTCTGGCTGCTTTTCAGGAAGCCTGTCAAATAACTTCTGCACAAACATTAAAACTGACAGCCCTCTCTGTTCTTAAAAATAAATGCTTTGAGCTCGAGAGTGACTCCGCAGGCCGAAAGCGGTAGGAGACGAGAGTTACCTAGAGTTGCAGCGGAGTCGGTGGTGGTTTCTATGAGTGGGGTTTAGGAGACGACGAGCTTCAGGGATCTGCTACGCGGAATTCGCTCGCTCCCGGAAAGTCGCTGTCAGCATGGAACGTTTTTGAAATTCCTCAACTGCTGGGCTTCCCCGAGGACGGTCTTATTGACGGCAAGTTCCTTTGTTTACTCCACTACAAGAGCAAGCTTATCCGCTCAGCCGTTTGTGCTCGGGTACGTTAGATTTTTTTCATCGGCGTTCGAACGCTTGACATATACCGATTCCATCTCTAACGATCAGATATAATAATCGCATCACATTATAAGATACTCGCCTTCAACCACAGCGTAGAGCTTCAATATTCGTACTTTTGTGTGTTTCTCCCATATAATTGCGTGTATTGCATGGAGTCAATTAATGGCCGCCCATGGTGCCGCAGACGGGCTCGCGATCCGCGATCCAGCCTGCGACAAAAGAGATCGATGTATCCAGCACGCTGCGTATCCACACGTGGAGGGATGAACATATAAGTAAAGGATGTCTTAACCCGCAGTCCCACTGATAATACATCATACAAGAAATAGACTGCAGACATCCTCTGAAGCATGTTCCTTCCTTGTGTAACTGCCCTGACACATTGGCAGTACAAAAACTGTCTATAGATATGTTGGAAACACACAAATGCACGACACAATCATGCTTCGTAAATGCATGAGGAGTGTCCATAGAAAATGCGGTCAGCATGTCTGCTCCGAAAAACTTGTATCTTATACGATATATGAGTTGCGTGATTGTGAGTCTAAGTTTGTCATTGATCATTAACAAAGCTTTTATTCGTGCTAGCCTCTCTTCGTTCCGTGTGCCCTGCACGAAAATGAACACAAAGAGCTTTCATCGAATCGTCTCATCTGTGATCCTTTCTTTTCGTTCAGTTTTCTTAAAATCGCGAATAAACTTTTTTTCATATTTTCATTCGATCCGATATTCGACGTTTTGGCCATTATTCGCCACTATTTCATTCGAACTTAATTAGAGTTACAGTTTCACTATTCGCCCACCACTATACATTTTTCATCTACAGCTGAGGCACTAGACGTCCATTGAAGTTGACCAACGTCCGGCTGCCTAAACGTACAGACAACACACAATTATTTAAACATCATGACTCAAAGTTTGGGTTTGGGCGACTACGGCAAAGAAAAAACTATATCTTTGAGAGGGTCGGTAACACTGACCATCAGCTGTGCGGCGACTATAACGTCAGCTGGTGCTTAGGTACGCGGACATACATTCAGATGACCTAGCTAAGCTATCAGTTTCAAGGAGTAAGGTAAGCAGCTTTTATTTGAGCCCTTTTATGTCATACCTATACAGGGTATGTATAGAAATATTACAGCGAATTCAGAAAGCTAGCGGCTAAAGAGTAAGTTCCACCGTCATCAAAATTGAAAAAAAGAACGCGGTGGCTGCCGACCAATGGGTGCCGCCGGACGCGTGTAGCATGTATTGCTACATCCCTGTTTTGTGCTCGCGGAAATGAAAATCAATGGCATACATAAGGTGGGGATGTTGATTCTGCTAGCAGGCATACGATTGAACGGCTTGAGGCTCACACGCTGTACGCCTGTTTATAGGTGCGTGCTCCAGAACTTGGGTTTATATGCACAACACAAGAGATTGCGACGTGGAGTCGCTAGCTATATTGCTAGGTTGATCTAAATACGGAAAATTCCTGACCTGGTAACACAGGAGCGGGAGAAAAACGGGACGGAAAACACAAAGTTTCAGATCCAACTGAAGTTTTTTTTTTTTTAAGAAAACGTCAGTTGTGTTTGGTTCTTTGTGTTGTAGGTCCCGTTTTCCACCCGATCCTCGGACACCATGGCAGTATTGAACCAGCTCGCCTACATACTTGCTTTAGTTTCAAAATAGCTTACTGCGGACGCTTTTGCATATCGCGCGTTGTAGAACCCTAATTATCCGCTAAGACGACGCCACTCTCTGGGGCCATTATGACGCTAGCATTTGGCGTGACCATGCGATCGCGAAGTGCACAGCAGTGCATCTCGATTGCATAGTTCACGCACAGGCGCACTAGCATACAGAAGAGGATCCACTGAAGGCTCACGGAAAGCGTTAAGACGTTAAAAAAAAGGAAAACGCGGGAAACTGTTATAATCAGTAACCACTAGCTTACTCGAAGAAGGAAAGTCATGGCAGAAAAGCAATGCCCCAAAGTTATACCGTAGCGCAGTTTTGCTTGACTAACAGCATTCTCGCTGGCCGCCTGCTAAAGAGCAGCTGTTCGCATCTTTAATATCGGTTTGAGCGGAGTACGCGGATCTCAATTTACGTAATATTTAGTCTGTGAACATATTTCGTGCCACTAAAGTGATACCAGTAACTTTTCTTTTATTAAATATTTGTCCGGAGTCTCCCTTTGAGCGTGAGAACTACAAGAGTGAGGCTGTCGTTTTGAACAGCGCCTGCAGTGTTCGAACGCGAGTACACTGCAGCTATGATCCAAGCGCAATACTCCCGCAAGAAGCATTGGTTTCCCTCGCACTAAAGTGAAACGGATTATAAAAATGGTAAAGATTTGTTTAACCTTTGAGGTTTCCCCTGGTCATTCACAACCGGCGAGCATAGCAGGTGCAAATGAAACATTATGTGTATTGTACATAAACACTTCAGTCACATAAAAGTGAGAACAGAAACAGTTTGACTAATTATATAAACAGCTCACCCTTTTGTTCGTTTATATTAAACAAGCAGTACGATAATATATTGTATATTCTCTCCTTTAAAATATGAAAAAAATCACGCCTCTCATATGTTTATGTCATAGGAACCAAGCCGATTGAAACGATTCTTTCGACATATATATGGATAGATTGATAAAAATCAAAGACACCTCCCCACTTTTTTTTTTTTGAACGATTAGCCTCGATTCAATATACACACAATAACGTTTCTTCGTATATTTTTAATACTCAAGTCTAGAAATGTTAATCCGTGCGAAGTTAGCGCCTCTTCACAGCCGGGTGCAACAAAAAAAATATTTATCCTTCGCTTTACAAATGCCCCAGAATCATCTCTCGTCTTCTCATCCAGCCCAACGCAGGAAGTTTGCTAACTGTCCTTGAACCTCAATGTTAATAAATCACTCTCGCCTTCGGCAACTGCAAGGTGAAGCCCATTACATTAGAGTATCAAATGTTGAATCGTCATCTCCCGTCCCCACACTTCACACACTGTATAAAAAAAGGCATGATATTTAGACCTTAGTTCGATACAGCCGCGCCAGGGCTCTGACCTCAAACAACATTGTACATCTTTTAGAATTGTCACACATACACGTCTATCTCGTATGATATATCTGTGGCCAAGGCCAATGTTTATGCATGCGCACATTACATGTTTCCTTTTTTTGCTCTTCAACTTCCTCTGTGGCACTGCGCCAGGTGAGACTACAACTTCACGCCGGGGTGTCACATGACCACACCGGGTGACGTCAAGACTAACGTGACGTGGCGCCACGAAACACCATGATGTCGCGGAACACCAGGTCACGGGATACGTCGCACCACGACCTGACACTGCCACCGTGTCGCATGACGTCAAGCTTTGTTACCCCAGAGTGTCGCGTAACACTGACACGTGATGTGACCTCAGGTAACGCCACTACTTCACGCCATGACGTCGCTGACCCTTCCCGTGACGTCAAAGTGACACGTGACCTAACATAAGTATGGCTTAACGCTGTAACGTTACGTGACGTCTGGTTAGTGTTATACTCGTATTCCGTGACAGTGACTTGACACCCAAAACTGACGTCCCGCCATAAAACTTGACATCGTTACGTCATGCGACAGTTAACGCCGTCTAAACACATTTTAAAAACCACTCCTTAAATGCAGCCTACCATACAATCTTTTTGAAATCTGGTCGCCGTAACTCTTTTTTCTATTTCTAAGTACACGAACCTAAAGGGTTATTAATCTATGTTCAATAGGCATTACAGGTTCTGAATTGCTACAAAAACTTGGCACCTGATTTCCCACCTTTGCAGTCTACTCTACTTTAGGATCAAGTTCGAAAATGCGAGTTCATTAGAGATTAAACTTCCCATTATCTCACTCGAAGTCCTAAAACACGTTGAGTCGCGCGTCTAAAAAATAAAGCGGGTAAAAATATACTTCCGATCATATAGGTCCAACATCGAAAATACTACTCTGATTTAAAGTTCGAAAAAAGACAGTTATATGATTTCTAGGGAAAAACCGATACTATACACCAACTCAGGTTTACAAACAAACCGGAGCGCCCCTAGCGGACGCCACCGGTGCCGCTCATGCGCGATGGGGGTGTGGGCAAGAAGCTCGCCGTCGCCCATAAACAAACCATTGAAATGCGATGTTGTCGGCGTCGGTGTGAGTCCCCCTGCCCTTCTCGCGTTCAAAATGTTGATTCTACGTCTTCCTGGCGATGTCTGACTGCTTGAGCGGCGTGAGCCGCTCAAGTAGTCAGACATCTTCGCGAGAATATTGTGACATGTGGCGATTCATTCCGCGTGGACGTCGCAGTTTGTAAGCTAAAGCCTGATTCGCATGATGAGATATCGCTCGCAAATTTTAGTCGCGACGCCGCTCGGGCTGCGAAAGCGTGAACCGTCGCTGAGATGGTCGACGTCGATACTGAAAATCGCGAGCAGAATCAGACCAAGTGAATTAGGCATAACTATTCGGTAATGGTCATTGGTAACAATGATCAACATTTCCTTGTATCTTCTGTTTACATCGAGCCTGCTTACCAACCTTCAAAAATTAGTCTTTTGAGGCCTGCACTTACTTCTTATCGCAAGTACCGGGCCAACATTTGGTCTACGGGCCGGCGTCGTCTAAGGGAGCAGACGTCAAGCAGAAACGTTTGAAAGAGCAGACGACAGTTCGAACGTTCAGGCGGCCGTTTGAACTTGAAGTCGCACTGAGCGTAGTCCGCAGGTGGTACGCACAACTTGACGGTTTTCTGGCGTTCATGTTGGAACAAAACAAATAAATCTGATGACCACAAGTATCCATGAATTCAACCGAAAGTGCTCCCCGCCCAAGCAATCGTTGTCCGACGGCTTCTGCTTTTCCCTTTTCGCGGCACATATCCAGATTCTCAGACGAACCGAGCACGTGAAAACTGATCTTCAAACGTTCCTCGACTCTTTTGGTACGGCCCCAGTCGCGGCGTTTTGACGAGAAGGCAGGTTTTTGTCTGGCTCCTTTCAAAACAACGCAGGAATACACATCTGGCATGGGGACTTCTGCCCACAGCCCCAGACCGAAAATGCGCCCGAGGCGCCACCACCGCGCCGTGACGTCACAGAGTTAATGGAGTTCGTGTATACTTCATGATTTTCGCTATACTTCGTTTCAGCTTAGGTTCAGACGCAGCCGACACTACGAGCTGGTGGGACCAATCAGGCGGCGTCAAAAGGGCACCATATCACGGTGTTCGTCATGTTTCCGTAGGTGTTCTATCATCGCTGATCCAATCATAAACGAAAAAAGGGCCCAGTGATTTGTGCTTTTGACGCTGCTTGATTCGTCCCATTATTTCGTAGCTTCGGCTGCATCTGGACTTAAGATGAAAGGAAGAATAGGGATTTTAAGTTGATGACTATTAACACTGAGTTGCCTTCCTCACCGTTCAGGCTGTCCGGGGAACTGAACGTATCGCTGTACAGCGATCCTGCAAATAAAAGGAAAGGACGATCATGAGTTAAATTGTTCGCATCAATAATCCAAACTGCAATACCTATGGTGTCTTTCATTTAAGGGAATCATATTGCAAGCAGTAAAAAAGTCAGATTAAAAGAGGACCACTTCCAATTCTGTAACCAAATTGCAAAATGTTCGTCGTCTTAATCACACCTCTAAAGAGAAAAACAGAAACATGAAAAGAAGCTATTAAATCCGCGTAGTACACTTTTTAAGAAATTAACTTACTAGCATTTACCATATCCGTAACTAAGTCGACACATATTTTCTGGATTGTGATGTACCACCCTCTCGTGTAACTACCAGAATCGCAGGATTGATGGAAATAAAGTAACTAATAAAAATGTTAACCTAGATAAGGAAAGCGAACCACTGAAGTCTAACATGGGCAACCGTCGAAAGGGTTTTTTCGTCAAATGTACACAACCAGCCTGAGGCCTGGTTCACACTTGCGAATCGGCGGGCGAATCTGCAAGAATTCGGCCGCCGGGCGTAGCGTCCAGTGTGCATTGCCGCGGCCGATTCCGCTTCGGCGGCAGCGGATTAGCTGTAAGTGTGAACCAGGCCTGAGACTCCACAAAAACGGCGTTACGTTTGCATCAATCGAAGACCGAGCGCTTTCTTCTAGCGATGCATGCAACTCCGGTCGAGCGCTCATCAAAACACGTTACCTTTTTTTGTTCGTAGACAGGCATGACGATGCTTGTTCTAGGCTGAACGCTATCAGCGTATACATATAACTGCAAACTAATCCTACGAACGTATCGTTCGTTTGCAATACGGGCTTTGTCATACACGTTTGTAGTCTCCACTTGCAAAACACAGCGCATTCTAGATATTTTACGATAGAGGCATGCGAATAGTGGTTCAAATCGAACGGCGCAGTGGCATCCTTAGCATCAAAACCGCTGGCTTCTCCTTTGCCTGTGAAGGCCTTTTGCTCTAAACGACCACGGCGCTATTTCATTCGAACCCCTATTCTTATATTCTCACTTTCCAGCTCTCCGGCCGACGGAAACTCACCCGTTCACAGAGGTATCCACAATTACGCGAAGGAAAACGATGTTTCCTGCCAGAAGCCAAACATGGGTCTGGAAGGCTCGAAACACCTAGTTAACATGCTCTCTTTCATCATCAATTCTGACACCAGCCCGTGGTAGCGGTCGAGGTGAGAGCGGTCCGGGAAAGCCAAGCACTCGCACGTTTACACAAAATCCGAAGAAAATAAAGGAAAACAACAACAACAAAAAGAAAAAGCAGAAGAGTTTTTCAGCGAAACAACGGGAGTCACGTCCCAAAGCCTGGGTGTCGGCCCGGTCCCGTCCTCGTTTTCATGTTGGAGGCTCGAATAAGCCTGAAAGTCTAAATAAAGGAGACAAAACCGGATCTTGCAAGGCCGTAAACAAAGTTGGCGGTGCCAACACCCGACATTATTTTTTTAATTTTTTTTTTCTTCTATGAGCGTTGAGAGATTCATGAATTTATATATAGTTCGCGTAATATTTCGTCGTGTGCATTTTACCTTGAACTTATACAGAGAATGTTGCAGCCGAACTTCGAAGAAGGGCTAAGTCGCCCCGAAAAATGCTGTCCGCTGCGTCACTACAGTGGGGGTAGGTTAAGAGTTCAAGGGAAGCTCATTCTTTCTATACCAGCAGAGCAGACGCTGGAGAGGAGGTGACCTCCTCTCCAACGCTCGCCCTGCTAAAATGGAAAGAGCTGGGAGGAGCTTCCCCTGAAGTGTTAACCTGCCACCGACTGTGGGCATTTCCAACTCGAACGGTGGCTATGCCTCCCAGAGGACAACGAGTGTAACACTTACGCAACAGGCAAGGCGAAACACAGCCACAGCTGAGGTGGGACGTCGAAACCGCTAAGGTGCCATTTCGGAGCAGATGGACTGAAGGAAAGTTAATGGTCCAGGCGCGCATTATAGAGTCCAGGTAGGCGTTTCCTATTAAACCGAGTAACGCACCGGACGGAAATTTTATGATGTATTCATCGGAACCAATAAGAATGTATTGGTTAGAGAGCATTTCACCTCTGTGCGAAAGAGGGGAGCGTGTTCTTGTACGTCACTTCGGTACAAGTAGTCACATCTGCTAAACCAAAACGCGCCGAATAATCAAGTGCAAGGAAGTAGACAGGACGAAGTGCGCTCTCAATTGAAGGTTTATTGAAACCAACACACACTATTAATACCATATTTTTTAGCTATTCGTTTAGAAAATAAAACTCTGTATCTGTCAAGTGCATTGATGGGGAACTAACGCATTCGCTTTCCCAATACTTTCTTATACAGAATGCTTCGTAAAATTCTCAAGTAGATTTATCCGCGTATCTCCCGAGAATAGCTGTTTGTGCGAATTCAGGTTCACATGGGTCCCAACGCAGTGCCAGATTGTCCGGCGGGGACTGTTTTACTAACCACGCATGTTAACTTGCTACCATACATGGCCATACATGTTATCTTGCTTGCTCGTTATCTTGTTATCAGCGGGCCGTGGACTGTTTTGGCGGAGTGCCGAAAATGGCCCGCGTCGATATGGAACGCGGTCGACGGCGCGAAATCGCGAAGTCTCCCACTAACAGCTATCGCTGTACAAACGGCAAGGAAAAAACGGAGATCTAGCGCCCATCCAAATAGGCGGCGAACACTAAGAAATGGTAGATACAGTCAACAAGGATGAAATTCAAGAGGTTTGAATTGAGCAATTGTATTTGTGGTTGAATTTGTTCCTGTAGGAGCTTAACGGGGCAGTGCAAGGAGAGTCGCTTTGAATGTTTTCGCTTCACACGAGATTACTGGCACAAGTGGAACCGAAGTATACTCCCACGCAACGCCACTGACCACCTAACTTCCCTGTTGCGGTAAAACTTTAACGACAAAAGCGAGCGTTTTTTTTTTTTTTTATCTTTTCTGTGCAAACTGGATGACGTAACTCGGTGCCACAGTACACCTCAATGACGATATTTGAATATGGCTCATAGATTAGACCCGAGCAGTGCGTGGGCACTCGATTTGAGCTGGTTATATTCGATAGCTCGAGAAGCATTCGGGCAGTGGCCCGTGTCCACTCGCTGCAATGACGACTATAGCCGAACCAAAACAATGTCTGGAACTCAGAACGTGTCGCGTGCTTTGCCAACCCTAGCGCGCATTGGCGGCATATATTCGGCTCGAGATCAGGTGGCCGCTCGTTCTGTCTGCGAGTCAAGGGGGTAAACGTAAAGTCCCTAGATAAGATCTTCCTACAAGTAGCGGCATTCTTCGAAGCGCCGACTGCGTGACGGTGCAGGTTTTAGGAAGCGAATGGGCGACGCACAGCGGAGGTATGAACTGAATGCAGCTGTTTTGTTCCAGGGGAATGTGCTTTGTCATATTTGTTGGTTGTCGTTACTTGCAAAAGAAGTATAAAAAAAATCTAAACAAAAGATGCTGGTCATTTTTTTTTTTTTTAGATTCTGATTGCGCGGGGAAAAAAACGAACGCGTGTTTTATAGGTCATTAACGTCAGTGATTCAATCTAAGCGGTGTTTGCGGAAATGACAAAACTCGTTGCATCGACCTTTTAAAGGAGGTAGAATGCATAAGTACTACTGTAAACGCATACTTTGATGTCGGGGGGACGATGCTAAGCCACAGTGCTATATAAATAGGCGCACATTTCGGATTCAGTAAACCCAAAGCTAAGGCATCGCATGCACTCTGGTACCTTGATCGCGGAGGATAAAAACAACGCAGAGTGTTTTTTGTTATTGTAATGCTTCAGAAAGCTGCCGCCAAATACAGACAGAGCCAAGTCAACTGATTAGTTCCGTTACCGAGGTTTGCAAACAAAAGGAGGACTGCTCATTCCCGGTGCGGCTCGAGTAAGCCAATATCGGGAGAGCTTAAAATGACATCCCAAAGCTCCCCGGAGAAAAGCAACCACCTGTGAAGGTCATGCACGAAGAGAACGAATTCCAGGTCTAGATATCATCCCTTCACCTTTCTACGGTCATTCTCTCTCCGAAGTATAGTTCACCAATAACCTCATAGAGGCGGCCCAGATCTCTTTCGGTATCTACGACTTTTTAAAAGAATTAGTTTTTATTGCGCGTATGTTCAGGCATAGGGAAATTAATCGCCTTCAATGGGCGTCTGGTATATGCGCTGCAGATGGGGAATTTGGCCATTGCAGTACCGTTGCTAGACAGAGGTCTTTAACGAGAATCATGCAGTAATGATACAGCACCGTACACCGGTACGATGATCATCCTGATCAAATGGGACGGGGGTGGGGAAAATTGAACACAGGATCTCCAGAATTTTCCAGCGCGAGCGTTTGCCCGAAGTGCCCCGGCCGAGGGTAGTAGTGGTAAGCTAACACACTCGGCCATCGACTTTCCTTCCTGGTCTAGGTGGTGTTGGCTCACCTCGCCTCTAACGCTCAGGGACAATATATCGAGAAAGTGTTGATCATTCAACAGCGACCTTCCTCTAACCTCGCCAGCCTCGTGTTGACTGATAATGAATGCCGGAAGATATGATTGATTAGGGGAAAAAAAAACATTTTTATGATTTATATGTGTAGAAAACGTACAGGAATCTCAGAAAACTTGTGCCGTGTCGAGAGAAGGGATTATGAAGGGATTGCGAGTGCGTAAATACACAAGTGCGCCGTGAGCGCATACTCCGGCGCCGCGCCTACGCGCACACCGTAAACGTATAAATTCGTCAGACCAGAAGACGAGAGACGCATCCACGGCAAGGCCAGACGGCCACGTGTAATGAGCCGCCACGCGTCTCTTCAGAATGTGCGCCGTGCACGCCCGCCTTGTCTGGCAGCGCGCGGTTGCACAAAATGCCTGGAAAACCCAGGACGTCGCGCCAATCTTCCTTTTGTTGTTCCTCAAATATTATGAGCAGAAACGTCAAAGCTGAAGAGCCAGCTAAGAAAAAATAAAAATTCTGGTCTTCAAGGACGTCTAAAGACACTGCAAAATGTGAATGGCACAAAAAGCACCAAAAGGATCACCTAATCCAGGAAAATACGGAGGAACTGTACTATGCTCGCGTCAGCTATTTTCTGATACGTTGTCAAGGCTATCGTAGTTTTCACGGTCTTAGCACCACGATGGGCATATTTAGTTATATAAACGTAAACCCTGTAAAAAAATGTTTTCTTACTTTTTTAGTTTTAAGAATTAAGATAATATATCTTGTAAGATATATAATTATCTTGATTCTTTTATCTCGATTAGCTTCACTTTTTTCTTGCGCCTTTCATGATTTTTTTTTATACTACACGGTTGTTTCGACCTCGTTTGGAAATGCTATTTTACCTTCCAGAATGATCTAATCCTTTCCTGCTCCAAATGCAATCGGAGCTAAAATAAGATCACAGGAAAATGGATTTCTAAGTGGCAATCTTGATAAAACTGCGCTTCCGTTCTGCTTAGTTGGGAAGCTGCTGTGCGCTAGCGAAGTGCGCCGTTTAAATATGGAGATCGACCCTCTTTGGAGCGGGGAAAACCATTCTAATACTCGCCCTCAGCGCGCTGTCATTTTACTCAACTGGGCTTCGGGAGGCGCTTTCACCCGCAGCCCAGAGGCTCGAAATTTTCATGGCTATATTAGGCGCTAGAAGTGTGTAGAAAACTCTGGGCTCGTTCACAACACTCTCGCCTCTTATACACTATATCTGCGCTGTTTATTGAGGGACGGAAACTGATGTCGTGTCAGCAGGCACGTAGCCAGGATTCTGTTTCGGGAAGGGGCACGTAGCCAGGATTTTGTTTCGGGGGGGGGGGGGGGGGGGAGGGGGGGGGGTTGCCCATGCCAAAATGCTGTATGAGGGGGAGGGGGAGAGGATGTTTCAGCAAAATGGAAGATTTCGGGGGAGCCCGATCCCCATGCCCCTCCCCCCCCCCCCCCCCCCCCCCCTTTGGCTACGTGGCTGCGTGTCAGGAATCAGGCTCTAACTTATATATCAGTCAATAGTACATAATAGAGCAGTACGAAATGAGAAACTTCAATTTCAGAATAGTAAAAAAAAAAAAAAAATACGTGACGGGACAAGATTTGTACAGAACACTTTTGATGACCACGTAAAGTAGAAAAAAGCATCCCCTACAGTAGGGGTGACATCAACGCAAGAAAATAAAAAATACAGGCGCTAATTCAGTTAATGGTGAGTTTTAGCATTGCGTATCGAGCCAACGCAAGCAGTGCGCGTGCGCGGAGCCCAAACTGCGGTCTTGAATTGGCGCATGGCGAAGACGTGCGTGCGCAGCGTAGAGCACGCAACGTTGGAACGCAGCGCTTGCGTTTGCTGCTGCACGCAATATTACAACTTTCTAATATGACAAATTGCTATTGCTCTATGAATGTTGAACTGCAACCGAATAGAAAGAGGCGTAAATGTCCTGCGAACCTATACCCCTTTCTATGAAAGCATTTTAGGGTGCATTTCTATTTATGTGTAGAGCATTGCACACAAACATTTCCTGGCTGGTAAAAGTTGAGAGCATGCGCTGGCTGATTTGTGACCGAGAAGTTTTGTGCTGATTTTGGTAAACAATTTACTTTCCTGTATAGAGACCTCCAACTCATATTCCTGACGGCGCGTGAGCTGCGAGCTCCGTTTAGAAAAAGGAAATATTTTCTGAGAGCAGTTCTACAGGGTCAGTCAAAGGAATCGATTGCTGTTTCAAAGAACCGCATACATTTGCTTGTGAAAGTGTTGAACTAAAATCATTTAGAAAGGTGGCCGAAGAACGCGCGTACCTGTATACATTTTTTACTTAATAAAATTCCTTCAGTAAAAAACAGTTAGAAACTAAAAACATGAAATTCCTACCTACGGTGGCCGTCTCCTAAAAAAATGCGTCTGATTGTCAGAAGTGCCGACAGATGGCCGCACGTAAAATCGCAGGTGGTACAATTGAGCCGTTCCGCGCTTGCAGACGACAACACGGGCCCTTGGGCGTCTGGAGGGGGGTGAAGTGGTAGAAGAACTGGCTTTTTTGCGTCTAAAGCATGCTTGTCGAGCGTGACAACTTCCGAATCAAGTACCCTCGTTCCATCCACACTGAGTACGAATTTCACCGGTACCATTGAGCGAGTGCCTGTTGGCAAGCGTACATAAAATGTAGTCACTGATATTGGCGCATGAGGCATCGACATCATGCGCTTCACAGAACGGGGGGGGGGGGGGGGGGGGGGGTCGTTACCCTCGGCCCATTGTAGTGTGCCCATACAGCGCTATCTGCGCTACATAGTTAGACGAGCCACGAAGACAACTAACGAAGTCAGTGGTGTGTGCCGTCAATGCCAAGGCGGCGTGTTACTTCGTTCCGATCTGGTTCACATGTGAGCTGCAAAATGCAGGAGTTATCATACGATCCTCGTGTGACGGCGGAGCCGCTAGAGATTTTCGGTGTTCCGTACATTAGCAAGCGCAAGCGCTGTGCGTTTTTTGTCAGCGTTTCGTGCTTGACGCTGAGCAAGCGCGTCATCGCCATGTGCCAAGCCAAGACAGCAGTTTGAGTTCCGCGGACGCGCAGTGCGGAACACGTAACGCTGACGCAAACGCAGAGTGCATGCATTCGCTACACTTTTAGAAAGAAAGGGTCACTATAGAACTCCCTAAAAGGAGGAACGCTCTTGTAACCTATGCTCCTTGAGAAAGGGAAGAGCTTTCGTCTTGAAAGCAGGGTAGCACAGTTCCTCCGTCGCTTGCAGCTTATTATGGCGGCCCCGAATCGAGCAAATAGAGCTTAATAAGCTTCAACGAGGACGCTACGTTTATTCTACGGGGCGAGATGAACAGCAGATAAAAGGGCAAACACGAGCTTTCCGCGAACTGTATTTAATTCTGAAGACGGCTTCCCCCTCGCAGGTGAATAAACTTGCTTCTCTGAGGAAGTCCCCCAGTCTTATCGTCGTCGGCACTGCAACGTTCAGCGGAAACAACCGACACCATGTTAAATCGCGCACTTTACGTCTTACCTTTGCTATTCCTCAAGCCAACATTCTTTCGTCAGCACCGCACATCACGGAGGAGAGGTAAATCATTCGCGAAACCAAAAGCCCCTCTCAAAAGAGCAAATTCGAAGCATTTTTGCACGGTACCGCGAAGCGTGAAGGAAGTTTAAATTGCTTCACACGAGATGGAAGCGTCAAGCAGAGTAATTGCAAGTAGCTAGGTTAGATGGTGCTAAATACTGCCCAATTCATGTAGTAAAAAAAAAAATATCGTTCACGCCATTATTACGTTTTAGGCCATTCGGTTGCCTTTATTATTCACACGTGTAGGTACAGTCGGGGACAAAAGCCCCCAGGACGCGCGAGCTGCGACTGAAACGCATCGCTCTGCTATCTGCCGGCCGACCGCCTGGTTTCGAGATCACACAAAAGCGCATGCGCGTCCTACTGTGCCTGCAAGCATGTGTGTTTTCCCGCTTTTCGGCGTCGCGGCGCCTAACTCGGAATCAGGCGCGTGGTACCGCCTCGGAGATAGAGCCCACCGCGCTTACTGACATGGTACCTATGAAGCAAGGAGTCACAGCTGCTCAACTGAGCGATAAGCTCAGCTGGTTATAAAGCAAGGTGTGCTGACACGGCAAAATGCGGCGCAATGCCGCAGGTGGTATCTCCAGTTTCAGAATGTGTAGCAGATGCTTGTCAGCCGCTAGCTCTATCTTCGAGGCGGTACCACGCGCCCGATTTTAAGTTAGGCGCCGCGCCGCAGAAAAGCGGAAAAACACAGATGTTTGCAGACCGTAGGACGCGCATTCGCTCTTGTGTGATCTCGAAACCAGGCGGTCCGCCGGCAGATGGCAGAGCAATGCGTTTCAGTCGCAGCTCGCGCGTCCTGGGGACTTTTGTCCCCCACTGTACATTACGCATACCACTCGGATCTGCTGAACTTATACATTGAGCGCATAGACCAACGAGGTAGAGGGTCTTAAAGCAATAAACTGGCATCTGCAAGTAACCCCCAATTTGGCTGCCGCCACCTTGCACATTTTTGAACACTTCACACGGAACCTTATAACTTTACATCTAGTTCGTAGCGAAGTACCGCGCACAAACAATTGCTTCTTAAACTTTAAGAAGAGTACTGGCGAGATAAGTTATGTTTCGTTTGTTTTAAGTTAAGAATGTGATCTTACGAAAACACTCGGACAGCTTCGCGATGCCACCGCTAGATGCCGTCAGCCGTCGTGCTGCGTTTCGGGTTATTATGGGAGTTAGACATTAAACTTAGGGGCTAACAGTATTGACAAAATAGTTTATCATGTCTTGGCTCAGTTTTGTGTAAAAGCCTCAGGATTTGGTACGGTCACATATTCTTATGGTCAAAATTGTACAACATGGCGCAGCCAAGTGGGGTCGATTTTGCCTGGTAATCGGGATAACAATTTAATGCTCTAAGTCCCTCTACCTCGTAAGCATACACCCCCCATACAACAGCACACTCACCTAAATACTACTTCTGATCTCTCGTTTCATTCTTTTATACTGGTCGTTTTGAAGGTACGGGTTTTCTCGGTAACCACCTAAGCAATAAATAATATTCCCAGCATGTTGCTTCTTTTTTCAGTAATGTCATACTCCGAGAGTATTTTGAACGGCTTAGGGGATGAATTTCTTAGTAAAATAAAACGCTCGTGCCGTAATTATTTGAAAACCAACAAATCAAGCCGCTCCACTGCGGTTCCAAGCCATGTGTTTGCTTCCCACACGGCAATTTTTCTATTGCAGTACTTGTTTTTGCATTTTTGCTGTTCACGTGCGGCCGCAAGTTGTCTTGAATTAATCTTTGTAGACGGGGGATTTTATCAGGTTGAAGCGAAGCTTCACTTGCAGAGAAATCGCTTTTCGATCAAATTGTATGCAGCTAAAGCCGCGACTTACGGCAGCTGTTAAGCGTACGGAACTACGCCGCGGCGAGCTAGAAAACGTCTAGCGCTCATCCCAGCGCTCCGCTTGGAGGGCATTTTCTCGAGGAACCTCCATTTTTTTGTCCCCTCGCTCCAGGGTTACCATGTCGACGCCTCAGATGGTGTCTGCAAACTGCCTTTTGTATGACGTATTAGAAGTGTCACCGCGGATTAAGCGAGCAAAGATCCATGCCTGTTTCGGAGTGTGTGCATCCTGCGCTAAACCACGTACCGCAGCTCGTGCCAAAGTGAATGTGTAAATAAGGTGTCAGCGGTTGAATATGGTATCGACGTAGATAAATGACAGGAAATGACAATTTTGAGCCAAACGACAAAAGCGTCAACATTGCAGAAAGTAAAAGAAAGAAAAACATCCTGCTTTAGTCTGGTGCAAATATTAGCGAGATTTTAGAACACGGGCCCTATGATAGGATGTGCAAAGAACAAGGGGGACGCACGCGGAGTGATACTCGCACCACCGGTTTATATAATAGGGTTTTCAAAACGCAGCGCGGCATGCTTGCGTTTCTTGCTTGCAGCACCGATGCGCCCAACAAGTGAAATATTCAGAAGTGAAACATATACAAAAAAGTAAAACATTAGCGACGACCGCACATATTTTATTTCTTATAGTAAAATTAGTTTATACATGGGGGCACATCTGCTGAGATGTGCAAAGCCTTAGCGACAGAACGAGTTTACGTTTTTTAATGGCCGTAGCAAAATGGATGATGCCAAGTTGCAGGCTTGCCTTCCTTCCGCTGTGGTTTTGCTTTCGATCTTTTAAAAGTAACTGGCAAGACTCGCCATCGCAATTTTCTCTTTCCTCCTGGACTTTTTTTGCGATTGCTTTTCTCGTAAACGTACCTTCATATACACTGCTTGACTAAAGTGATGACCTCTTGGCTATTTTACCTCCGATGTTTGTTTTGTGGTATTGAAAGTACACAAGCTCTGGCGCCACTTGTATAATTTTGGTGAATACCTTCATTCAATTTCACCCCCACAAGTTTATTTCCCTTTTTTGAGCACGCGCTAACAGCACATAATGCGAGAGAGAATATATCCACTCGGACACAGGCAGATGTCTAAGCGCCTTAATGCTTTTAGAAGACGACGTAAAGGCTCTGGCGAAATGGTTAGCCAACCTGACAACCTATAGCGTCACTGTGATGAGCTCGTCAGAGCATTTGACGTCTGAAGCTAACTCGGCTGGGGTCGAATGCCGTTCAAATTTGGGAAGTTATGAACATTAAAGCGCTTGAACTCGAAACTAAACAAAAATTAACACCTTTGTATACGTGAAAACATCAGGCGACTAGCGGGGAATTTTACCCTCTGAGAAAACTACGCGAAACGTTTGCCGATTAATTTCTAATCTGTTTTTATGGAAAACAAATACGTGTTTAATTATTACCAAATACATTTTTCTAAAGCGGATGTCTTAACTAGGCAAGGAACTAACTTCGAAAATTAAAAGAACGAAGCACCACTCATATCCCATACGGAGTGTTTGGCCGGACAGTGATTGTCCGTCCGATTAGTTAATTTCCCTCGTTCTCGAATATCCATCATTATAATTAATAAATCCAAGGATCAAGAAATTTGTTCGGATGTTCAGTATTACGCGCATATATGTAGATATCCGTGCGCCAACATAAATCCGGTGTCTTTTGACATGAAAAAGATACAGCACAGGTGAGTTTGTCATCTTCAGAAAAGCAGGCGCTTAGAGCGGCCCTTCTCCCCTTTCTGCACCACTCCCCATACCACGCCTCCGCAACTTTCAATCCCTTCATCCCTCATCTCCGCTCCGACACGCTGTGGACATACGAGGCAGCGCTCCTCAAATTCTGGCCAAGTCCCAACAATCTGCAACCTCTACCCTTCTACCAATCCCATGAGACCCACAGTTCTCAAACTGCCCGGTGTCCGCGAAACCTTGTCCTTGAAAAAGAAATCAACAAGTACAAAGAGAGAAAAATACCCTGAAGGCATTAGTAAACTCAAATACGGGGCGAGTTTTTTTTTTTTTTTGCTTTGTATTTTTTCCTTTACTTTTCGTCCTTGCCGCAAGCAACGGTGGTCATGACTCCAATGATTGATGCCGCGAGCAGGGTTCCAACGCAACCCTGCCGATATTCCAAGGTCAACCATCCGTTTCGTCGTCGTCGCACCTTGCGTGCAATGTCTGTTAACGGCGTGAATTTGAACGAGCTCAATCATGCCGTCACGACCGCATTCCCCGCACCCCGCACAACCTCGGCAAGGGTAATTAGAGCACTATACGCTCCATTCACTCGTAAGCTGACAGTGTGGTGTATGCCTCGTGCTCGCTGAATCAGTCGTACGCCTATCTTTTATCACGTGATCACACTCCCGCCCATGCCTACGCGCAGAGGACAAGGTTAGGCGATGAAAGAGACGCGGTTCATTGGTCCAGTGGGCGCGCGCCTCACACCGCACCGTCAGCTTAGGGCTGAACGATGTATAGCTTGCCGCAGCTGCCGCTGGCAAACTATGCCAGCTCCAAGATTGCTGCAGGGAAGGGGCAGGGCCCGAAAAGTGCCAGTATTCAAAGTTAGGCGGTACTAAGGCTACACACCCCGCTTCTTGGAAAGAAACCTTCTAAAAGTGCCAGGAGTGGTGGCCCACGTTTTGTCAAGTGTAGCTTCTTCCAGACCACCCACAGCCGCAAAGAACAGTAATTTTCGGATACCGCGAAGGTATTCGGAGCGGGTAAATGGAGCTTGAAAAGGATCCTCTTGGTAGCCTCAAAGTGGCAGCGAACGTTGGCTAACCTTATTCACGATGTTCCTTCAGCGAAATGACTTTTAGGCCGCGTTCAGAACGCTGATGGATCATACGCAAGACAGTCTGCAGATATTAGAGAGTTTTATGGAACCATTTTTGCACATCCGATGTGGTACGATGGGCCCTCCGGTGGGAACTGCGCATGTGCAATTGCAGAAGACTCTCGTATGTGCAGTCCGTACCGGAAGGCCCTTCGTACAGTATCGGATAAGCAAAAATTGTTCCCGTAAACTCTCTACTGTCTGTGGCGTGTGTCTTGCCTGTATGACGGTATCTCTGTCTGTGAAGCATAGAGATTTTCTCCATAGCAAAACGTGACTAACCATTCTTAAAAATTTATTGGATATATTTTCAGTTGATTCTAGGACATTCGATGTCTTCGTGATATTTATAACTTCTTTATCGGAGTTCACAATGCATCAGTAATTCGCCAGCTAAACAAACAAAAAATATTACGAACAGTAATCGAAAGATTTTCAATCTGTCAAGTACGTTTCAATCAAAAGAAGGATAGGCACCCGCACCATCCATTCGCTTTCGTTGTCGGCTAGAATATCTTTTACCGTGGGAGGTTGGGCGTGTCTACAAGGCCGACGGAGAAGGACGGCGTAGAAAGTTAATTTTTCTTACATGCTCTCGTTGCCGAGTTGGAAGGTTTACAGCCACGTGGGCTTGTAACTTCTGCCTACGGGTGAAGTGGCTACGCCAGTAAACGTTTCCTGTGACCCTGGCATGTTAGACTTGCCGTATTATTCAATTTAAAAAATAATGTACATGCAAACGTTGTCATTCATTGAACTGGGCTTATTAGGACTATTAAAAACAACTGAAAAATAAATGTTAAAAATGCACGCTGTGCAATGCCAGATCCAGCAATTTTATTTGCCGTTCCGCCTTAATCGTCATGCAGTTTCAGTGGCCAAAAATAATCGTCGCCAACCACCCCTTTCCCCTTACCTTCTTAGTTTCCACACGGACTGCCTGACCACTAGAGCGTAAGACACCGGTTGGCATTCACATTGCCTAGCCTGATAAGACGAAGATCATTCCTTGGCTTTACAAGTGCACTGAAAAAAGTACAACTTAGTTGAATATGGTCAGCTGAACAATTACAAATAAGAAAAATCGTTAGTAATTGTTCAGCTGACATATTCAAGTATGTACCAGCTAGCTCAAGTAAAACCTGTAGTACAACTTAGAAACATCCAAAATTTGCGTGTCATCAATATTGAACAATACATATTCGTGACGTAAGAATTGAAAAAAAAAAAATGCAGAGTAGAGGGAACAATACAAAGCAACTGGTGCATTGAACTACACAAGGCATGCGTTTATATTGCTACCAGAAAGACGACGCTGGGTCTACGGACTTTTTTGTCACACGAGACTGAAATTCCCATCAATCTTTTTTGCACGGTCGCTCCTTGTGAAATGGCCTTCAGTAGAAAGTGACAGATCGCGGTGGTCGTCCAACAATGTGCGCGAAATATTTTTTGGAAGGAACTAAGGTTCAAAGAGTTCTTCGGATGTTTCTTTACCTCACCGTTTCAGCCCTCGTTGTGCGACGTTAATGGAGCCCGCTTATAAGACGTTTTCCATAATCCAAATTTTAGTCAGCTCTTTCTAAATTGGGCTAAAAGACTAGGTGCGACAACTGCATAAGTGAGAGCGGTCCCGCGATTCAAGCCCATCAAGCGCAGCACGATCGGTGTGCTGGAAGCAGCCCCACTTTGCTCTCCATGACTACACTCCGTTTCACTTTATGTTGTAACCAAGCGAAGGCTAAAAGCGCGAGCTCATAGCGTTGGCAGCTGTCCTTAATGCACGAGAGCTTGTGCCGCCCAGGTGTGCCCCAGAGCAAGGAGTTCGCGCTTGTAGCATTTCCTGCAATACATCATAAGGTGAAATAGAGTTTAGGAATGTTTAAAATAAAACCCAACAAAAAACAAATTAATAGATTATGCATTTTGTTTAACCCTCTAAAGGTATTGTCCAGCTGTAAATGTGAGCACGACTTCCAGATATTGTTTTATAGCTTTTGCCTGGTACGTTTTATCAAGAACCCGATTTCCAAAGTATTGAGCGGTGTTTCTCTTTGTAGCGCTGACGCAAGCTTACAGAGGATACCAGATTACTGGGATTCAAAACGAGCGCGTTACCTCAGCCTGAAAGTAACGCGTTTCTTTCTCGTTACTCCGCATATATGTGTCGTTTTTATAGAGTAATAGCCGGTTCCGATATATGACCTTGTTGATAATTCCTCGCTTTTCTTTTAAATCGTTCATTTGATGGTAGCTCGTGGCAATACGCAGAGAAACTGAGGGAGAGGAGGAGACCAGAGTGCGCCGTGACGTCAGAACGCCGAGCTCTGATTTGAATTATTAGTAAGTAGACCTCAAGCTAGATTCCTTTGTATCCACTGCACTCGTCGAACGCGTTGGAATGCGAGAGCCAGACGCCGGATGCTTTCGTTACGCATCTTAATGCGTTCGACGAGTGCAGTGAAGACAAAGGCTGCTTTTGTCTGCGTCGCACTCTTCGAAAGCGTTTGAATGCGAAAGTCAAATGCCGGACGCCGGCGTTCTGCGTTCTAACACGTTCGACGAGTGCAGTGGGACAAGGGCAGCTAGCTTTAGGTGTACCCACTAATCGCTCCAATCAGAACTCGGCGTTCTGACGTCTCCGCGTGCTCTCCTCTCCTGCACTCCCTCACTATATCGATGCATATACTGACATATAATGTGCACGTCTTGTGCACATCTAGAACGATAACTAGATTGGGTACTTGTGTTGTGCACGTTCACCTCCAAAAGTAACTAAATAATGATCCCTGTTACTTTATCAAAATGTAACGAGAATACGTTGCTCGTACCTTCGCTTAAAAAGTAACTACGTTACAGGAAAACGTACCTAGGTACAAATAACGCTTTACGTGTGAGTCTGAATGACAACGTGGTGATAATGACAGATGAGGCATACAACTAGGAACCTGGTTACGAAGAGTCAACAGCACCAGAAGAACGAAGAAAAAAATCCTGGGTGCACAGATGTAGCAGGGAGTTTGGATCCCGCTCGGCCACTAGGAAAGGCCAGCGATAGCATCGCACTCCCTTCTAGCCCCACCATACCTATACCCTTCCTTTACGCTTTACCTACTTTGTATATCAACGATGCAGATGCGCTGCAATCTTTCACGTCACATCCCTCTGTCCATCACGTCTCATAATAAACAACTCACCTCAAATGTTCTTTCAACAAGTTTCAGAACACCATTATGATCAGGCACTCAAAATCCCTCTACAGTCGTTGTAACTTGAAACAATTTTTTTTGTGTTGTTTTCACCCGGTGGCAATATGCGTAAGGATAAGCGAATAATGCTGATGGTGTGCTGAAGCTACCAAACCAGAACGGCAAGGCAAGAGATGGGAGTTGACTTTTAGCTCCCAACTTTCACCCTCATGAAATAATAATGACTCTTGTATTGAAAAAACAGTGCGTTTATTTCAACAAAGGACCGACTGTTCAAATGGATTATTTTCGCCAGTAATACCATAATAGAAAGTGAAGATAGAATCCGTTGTCCACAAGCCACGCAGGCTGCAGGAGTAAACCTCGGCTGACCTGAAACCGTTTACAAAGGAAAAAAAAAAGCTAAATCAAAAAAGCTAGCGACGTGAGTCGTACACCATCCCCTTTCTTAAGAGTAATAGACTACGGAGTGAAGTCGGCGACGGTAGGAAGAGTAGGGCGTTCATTGTCGCCCGACTAGTCCTAAATCAAACCGTCAGTAAACAATGGCGCCGGCAGCAGGCTCCCGTGCGAATGGGGCCTCGGAAACAACTTCGCGCGCAAGAGTATCAAGAAAAAATAAATAAAAAAAAAAGTGCAGCAGCATAAATACGCATTGCAGCACGGGTCTCCAGAAAATTGGGCTGGTCCATGCAGAGGCTACACGCTAATCTTTCCCGCAAGTGCTTATGATTGAAGTTAAATTCATGAGAGAGAGAATAAACTTTATTTCTACACGCTTTATCCGACGCTCGTTAAGAACGTTATGGGGTGTCTACGATTCCTCTTCTAGGAGGATGGTTATGATGTGTCGAAGGAGAGTTTATTGGTACACGGTGGCGAGTTATTTGGGTGGAGTGAGTCATTCTTCGTATGATGAGGGCCGTAGAGTAGGTGCTATGCAGAATAAAGCCGTGCGTTTTGAAGATTGGGCATTGGGACATGCCCAGAGTGTAGGGTGGTTATCTGGGTATCCATCACAGTGTTTGCAGGTTGGGTGTCCAGCATTTCTAGATATGTAATGGACGAAGTTGTCTGAGCAGCGATAATGTCTGCGCTCTTCGTAGGAGTACTCCTTCCTTCCTTCCATGCGAGCTTTCAGGAGGGGGCGGAGTTCTGACATTTTCCTTCAGTTGCTTAAGTGTTAATTTTCTTGTAGTTCTGCAGACGGCTCTCTCGGTGCATGGGCTGTACTCGAACGGCCATATAGCAGGGGGTCCCGGTAAAGGTTCTCGGGTGAGGAGGTGAGCCTCCTCATTCCCCTCTAGGCCATCATGGCCTGGTGTCCATTCTTTCGTGACTGCTATGTTTCTTTGCAGATGCAGGTAGGCAGGGAATCTGGGAACGTTTTGGTTGTCCATCCTTCCATGCCGGTTTATCGTTGCTTACTTTTTTCTTCTTTTATGGAAGGAAAAGGGAGGAGGGCTGTGTCTATACTTGTCCTAATTGTTGACTCCCCTGATTGTTCGTCGTTTTAGTTGCTGCTTCACTCTCAGATATAGAGCCGTTGATCCTCTTGTAAAACTTGTACCTAGAACAGTTGAAAGTTGATCTTTAGTTCAACGTTCTTTCAAGTAAAGTCAACCAGAAATCGAGCTCGAAATTTAGTCAAATTTTGGCGAATGAAGCTTTCGTCAGCGGGAAGATACTGTGCCCTCAGGAGCTGGTTGGTGTTTCCGAACCAAGGGGGCAATTTAATCAGTCCTAGACAAAAACTTTCTTGACACCGGTAGAACGAGAGACGGTGCGATGCTTGTCCGTATCAAAATGGTTAAAGGGACACTGACAGGGTATTTATGCTTGACACGGTCGTTGTTCGTACATAGCAATTGAGACCCCAACCACCTAGAACACAATTTGCGGCTCGAACTTGGTTTTCTTTCCGCCCGAAAACCGCCGATCGAGAACTGGTCGGTTTGAGTCCCGCTTATTCTCTTCTCTGTGGTCACGTGCCGTTTTCTATGGTTTATACACACACACCAAATATAATCAAAGTGCCGGGTCATTGAAGGCACGCCCGCATAAATAAAAATAGAAAGAAATACAATATTTGATTTTTGGTGGCTTCTAATGGGTGCAAATATGCTGACTAAAAAAAAAGAAATTGACCGCATCTCCACGTGGTGAATGATGTTGATTGGGGCGAAGCTCTGGTGGTGCTTGTCTGCGTAGACGCTGAGCCGCAGCATGCCGACCCTTTCGTTCGTTTTCATCCATGTCAGAAAGAGAATGTGTGGTATGGCGAGGTTATATACGCATTTGAGCATTTGACCACAGCGCCCTCTCGTCTATAAACGTTTAGCCAATGTGTGCAAAGTTTAACTCGATTATATACACATTTGACCGCAGCGCCCTCTCCTGCAAAGACGCTGAGCGGCTACATGCAACGTTTCATCCATGACATCCCTAGCTCTTGAGTTACTACCGCATCTCAGACGCCCCTACTCGTCCCGCAGTCGTGGCCGAGTGTTTAACGCGAATGACTCATAGAGTTATTACAATAAATTCTAGAGGCTCAGCTGGCGCTCGCGTCTACGGGCCTCCGGTTGCAAATTGAAGCAGACAGTATGCAGTCTACATTTCCAGCCTCCCTGTGTATTCCTATGGGAAAACGAGCGTGAATAATGTCTCTTCGCCGGAAAATAACATGAATAACTTTTGTCATTTCGGTTGTACTGGATAGTATGCACCTTTATTGGTATTGCGAAGGTGTAATTGCTTTAGTTGCAGCATTTTTCTCTACCACTGAACGATGTTAAACTTCGCTCTATTTCAGGTCCAAACCTCTGTTTCAAGGAAAGCATGTGAAAACGAGCGACGATTTTAAGCAAACTAACGATCGAAAGGAATGTAGGGTGTGTTCAAGGTTTCCTAGCATTTCGGTGGTGCTTATATATTGCTAATATGCCCGTCCTGTCATTGGATGAAAATGACTCCCTCGTGCACCTTTACGATCGGTTAAAGAAACATTCGAACGCAAAAAAAATAAAGCACGTGAGCTACGAAAGGTGTCTTTTTATTATTTTCTACGTCGGTCAGTTTTTACGGGCACCTGCTCTCTGGCTCTCCTTATCTGCAAAGACTTGGAGTGTGCGGGTGATGATTTGAACCCAGAACAAGCATCTTCGCACATATTCATGAGCAGAAAGAATAAAGCGGTACTTATTTATTTCAAATCTGAGCATATTACGTGGTTTTCAATTTATTTTCATCGTATGCGTGCACAAGGAGTTACTTATCCAGTGTTACCGCGTAGTTCTTGCGGTCTCTCTTGGTTTTCCACATGTCCTTCGATCGTTTGGCACGTATATCCCCAACGCTGGAAAGCGTCGACGCCATGTTCGCGCTAACAGTGTCCGACAGTGCACATAAATACACGTACGAAGCGGTTTCAACACCGTTTTTCATACCACGAATTTCAAATAAAAATGCTGGAACTGACCAATTATTTCTTCTGTGTGACTGAGAAATCTTCCAATGTGCCTAGTACGTAAAAATTATTCGTGATATTTGCTCTTATAATCGAGCGCAGAGAGAAAATGCACTCGCTTCTTCCCATAGAAATGCATTACAGCAAGGGAATTTCTCACTGCTTGCTGCCTGCTTCAAAATGCAACAGCACACTAGCGCCAGCTGAGCCTCTAGCGTTTATTGTAATAACTTTATGGATGGACTAGAAATCTATTGGGGTGTCCCCACACAAGTTCGAATCCTGTCGACTGCGCAAATTTTAAATGCGGAGCATCTCTTGCTCGGGTCTATGTCCCGCGGCGCAGTTGTCCGCACTCACACTACGCATGCGCAACTCTCCTCCTTCCTTCTCTCCAACACCTGCGCGTTACTCTCTTCGCTCTCTCTCTCTACCAGCTGCGTGCACTTCGCGTGCGTTCGCTTCTACTCACACCGCGCGCGCATGCGCAACTCTCCTCCTCTAGTCTCCTCTCCTTCAAGTGTGAATATAAGCAGCGGTAGCGCACTGCGCGCGTTCAAGGGGAGGAAGTGGCCGAGTGGGCTAACGCGTCTCAGCTCGGAGCATGGAGCGAAAGCTTGCGCTGGAAACCTCCTAGGTTCGATCCCCGCCGCCCCCGCCCGTTTCGATATGGATGAGTTTCGTACCGGCACGCGTTCGTGTAATCACTACTGCGTGATGCACGTTAAAAAAATCGCACCATCTTCCCGAGGCGAACCATGGGGTGATGCGGAGCATCGCGGAGGTTCCAACTACGTTCACGCGAGGTGTGGTAACCAACGCAAGTTAACAACGTAAAAACACGCAAGTTAACAACGTTACTAACACCGTTAATAACGATCCGCGATGCTCCACATCACCCCATGGTCACCCTCGGGAAGACGGTGTAATTTTTATTTTGCCTTAAACGAGGACGTGAGCACGTGAGCTCACGAGCACGAGCACCAGCACCAGCAAGATCGATGTGAGCCCGGACGGACAACGCTAGACCCTAAGGAGCTTCGCTCCTAAAAAAAGAAACTGCACAGAGAATAGACCGATCTCACTAAGTGTTTGGCGCATGCGTGAGGCCGCCATAACTTTAGTTCTCAGGAAGCAGACGGCCGTGCACGCGAGGGCTCGTGCCTTCTCGTGCTTTACACGCGCAGCGCTCCGGCGAGGTTGTCGCACGTGCAAAAAGACAAAGGTTCCCTCGATGCATTGCGGCAGCGGTGGCGTAGTCAAACTGGCTGGTGAGATCGGTTTATTGAAAGCACTCTGTGCATTGTCTGCGTAATTCTCAACATGGCGTCGTATCGCGGGAGTCGGAAGTTGAACGGCTGAGTGAAGGGGACTGAGCTATGACGGCGGACGTTGGCCGTGGAACCTCTACTTCAGAACTGATGGCCGCGGTAGCGGCGCATCTGTCTAGCTTCGAAACAGAAATCGTTTACCGATCAAAACAATTGGAATTTATTCCGCACGACAAGCCCGACCACCAAACTGATTCTCACAAAGAAGTCGTCGAGTATTCGCCCCAACTCCTGGGTGAAGACATCGCTCGCCTTGCGAATACGGAATGGTAAGAGCTTGAAAAACGCGCAAACGTCAAGCGCGAAGTGCTTTACTTTTGCGTTTTTAATGCAACGTGGGACGTGCGCGGTTTTCGTCTGCTTCACATGACCAGTAAAACAAAAGAAATAGAAAAAAGAAAACGTGATTGGGTGTAACCACGTGGTTCATTGTAACTCTGTCTTTCTCTAAATTTATACTTCCTCCACAATCCACTTTCAGTTTCGAGCAGTTGCGTTTTTTTACTTTATTAAACATATAGAGGCTTTCAAGCACGGCCTCTGGGCACCGCCTTCTTGCTGCTGGTGCGGTTGATTGTCGGATATTCAAGCTACAGTGTATTAGAGCGGCTCGCGTGAGGCGTATGGTGTAGATCACGATAGCTGTCGACACCGGCGCATCGGCAATAAGGTCAGTACGGTGGGGGCTGTGCGTGTGCACCACGTGCACGCGCACGTGCGGCGGCAAGTGCGGATTGCTGCGACTTTCCGTTGCCCTGCACGCGCAGCCTCACAATTGCCCATCGTCGAGTCGCGCTGGTCCAAACAAAATGTCACTTAAGACTGGCGCGACACAAGACCCAATACACAACACGGGGTGTGTATTGGGTCTTGTGTCACGCCAGTCTTAAGTAACATTTTTCTTGCGAGAATCGACCCGGGCTGTTGCTTTAGCTATTAAGTCCACGCCTGTTACCAACGTGTTCAGATATGTAGATGATTTTCTTTTATTGTACAAAAAAACTGCGGATAAAGATTTGGTTACTACGATTATGGACATCTTTCATACGTGCGGTTTTGGGCTCACTTTTACTTTTCGGAAGTCTCAAGAAGGGGCGTTGCAATTCTTAGAACTTTCCTCTGATGGCACGGCGATCGCTTGTGCTGGTCATTCTCACCACGTTCCAAAGAAGGTATTCTTCAATAGACATCCTCGCACTCCAAGGTAGTGAAGAAAGGCATTGCTATCTCTTGCCTCACCTCAGCCCTAAAGAAGTCATGTTTCCATGCCATTCGTCGGAGTTTCTTGGGCCAAATCGATAGACTAAAATCTTCAAAGTTCCAGAATCAGGTCTTAATTGAAGTGATAGGAACGCTGGTAAAGAATGTAAAAGGGGGTGAAAAAACTAGGCGCCCTGTTGAAAGAACTCGGGTGGTAGTTATGTGATACCTACACAAAATATCATATAATCTAAGACAGTGGCCAGTAGGTATGGTGTGCTCGTGGTACTATCAGCCCCTAAAAAAAATGCGACAATTTTGTTCTAAGGTTCGTGAAAATGTGGAATAATTATTAAAAAAAAACGTTCCACAAGAAACATGTGCGGCATTTTGTTCCCTGTTCATCGGGCGTTGTATATAGCATTCCTCTTTCATGTGGAAGACGCTATGTTGGATAGACGGGACGGTGTCTGAATGACCGGCTACGAGAGCACACACTTTCTTTAACATCCACTGTAGGAGGTCACCTTTCGGTGCACTGTAAGTCCTGTACGTTCACACCATCTTTAGAAAAAACATCAATCATTGGCCGCTTTAAAGAAAAACCAACGCGCGAAGTGCTCGAGGCGTTGACCATCTTGGGCCTGGCTGATCGCTGCGTTAGTCAGCCATCGGTAGCTTCGAGCGAAAAAGAAGTTGCCTTCTTGAAATAATTTGACTGCGACTGATCTGTTTATCCCCTGGTGACGTTTTCCACTGTAAAAAATTGTGCTTCACCCTTCATTTTCTTCACTAAATATACTAGAGTTGTGAGTGCGCGCTTGTCTGTGTTCTGTGTTCCTTCCTCGTTTGTCCTCGTCTCTTTGTGCGCGATTTTTAACCATGTTCAACGTCTACCAACTCGCTCAGCTTACTACTCTTCTACACTGTCCCATATTCTAGTAGATAATAGTGAAGCGCCGCACTCTTGCGCTGCTGAGGCCTACCTACGGTGTGGTGGCTACAAGGGTAGGTGTACTGAACAGAAAATCGATAGCATGTCACTTGTTCCTGACGCCGGTGGCACCGGTACCCTGCGCCTGGTGTCATCGGGCGGCGCACAATGGCACCACTCGTAGAAGTGAATCCTGCATGAGTACGCGTAGAATACGAGCCGCTCTCGTGCCCCTACCGCTCGCGCACAACACTTGAGAGGCTTCACGCCACGCCCCTTCGAGCAGAAATGCACCGACGTCCTGGCTACAGCGCCACTTTTCGTCACGAAGCGACCAGACTTTTTGAGCCTATAGACGCTTTACACACGCGCCAGAATACAGCCGCCATTGCTGACCTTCTTTTGCTTTACCGAGATACCGAGCCACTGAAATTGGTGTGGACGAGCCTCCACAAAAGCCAATGCTGTGGAGAAAGACAGAATAAAATCTAAGATGGCAATAACCTGGCCTGCTATGGTAATAATGAAGTGAAGTAAACGTAATAAGTGGAAACAGTAACTGAAGGTCAGTTATGGCGGTGCCCATGCACAGCTGCTGCAAAGCGTCTATAGACCGTTTTTGCATACTCTCGCCCCGGACCGCCAAGTAGGCATATCGGGTATGGGCGACGAAACAATATTGAAACATTTCAATCTGGAAATAGTAAGAAAATAGAGGGGAGGCAAAACTAGAATGGCTGACGGTTACGCTTATATCCTAAATGCATTCTATTGGCGTGGCGAAGGCAAAGCAATGTTTTCGCCCATACTGGAAGTGACGATATTTCAAGATGGCGGCGCCCTTGTGAAAAGGTCTATACAGGAACTCTAGAAGCGACGGCATATGGGACCACCTAGTGGCTCTAGGACCACCCAAGAATGCGGAGCGCTCGGTACATCTAACCCTAAAGCCACCAAACCCACGGCTTCCAGACTGGCGCTCAAACAAACCGTTTTCCATTCACAGTGGTATAAAGGGGCTGCTTGAAAACATTTATACGTGACGCTGTATCAAAATGCTTTATGGCTAGTCTCCTAACACCAAAATAAACAGTCTAACAAAAAAAAAAAAAAAAAAAAAACTTGAGGAGTGGGGGGGGGGGGGGGTTTGTCAGTGTTCCTTTAAAGATATCGTGAACCAAACATTTTAGTTTACATATTAAGTGACGCGCTATCTTTATTTGAGTGAGTAGCCGCCGGTATGCGGGAGTACACGCAACGAAATTGACGTCATAGTCCCCCATTCACGCTTAAGATGGCAGTGAAATGTATAGGCTCCGGGGAAAAGGTAAATAAAGGCAGGCGTTTCATCTCCACAAGTGAACGCAACGTGTTTGTTACGTCAATTACGCACCTGCCTTTTGTCACCAGACACCCCTGTGGAGTAGGGTGCCTACATGTCTATCGGTCTCAGGGTGAAGACATCTATTGTTGCCCTGAATGTGCCAGCGCGTGACGCTCTGCCGCACTCGGTGCGTGACTTGGGCGGTAAAATGGCGTCTATTCATTAGCCAAAGCTACGCGCTCGAGCTGAGTGACAGCGGATCACGCGCACTCCAAAATGCATAAAAAAACGATTGGGCGGAAAAATGGCTGAGATGTCACCACTCAAGCAAAGGCGCGCGTGTATGAAGGCACTCTACTGTGGAAATGAAAAGCCTTTCTTTATTCTCCTTTTCCCCGGAGCCCACACATTTCACTGTCATCTAATGCGTGAACGGGGGACTATAGACGCTTTACAGCAGCTGTGCATGGGCGCCGCCATAACTGACCTTCAGTTTGTGTTCCCTCTTATTCCGTTCGCTTCACTTCATCATTACCACAGCAGGACAGGTTATTGCCATTTTAGAGGCTACTGTGTTCTTGTGCCCAGCATAGGCCCTCGTGAAGACCTGTCAACGCCCGCTTCAGTGGCTCGGCATCTCGGTAAGACAAGAGAAGGGCGGCTATGGCGGCTCAATCTGGCGCGTGTGTAAAGCGTCAATTTCGTTGCGTGTGCTCGCGCACACAGGCGGCTGCTGGCTCGTAAAAGATCGTACTCCATTTATTATAAACAGTGAAATGTTTGGTTCAGCATCCCTTTAAAGGGGCAAAAAAACTGATTCAGCAGGCCCACTTGGCAAGCGACGAAGAAGAGAACAATGAAAACGCTTAGTGTTTTAGGAGTCAAACATACCCTTTCTTAATCGTCTGAAAATGTGCGAAAGTTCCCAAGCTTCGATATCCTTCGCACATTCTTCAAACACCTTATTTGCAACAAAACATTTTCAATTGGTATTAAAATACTTTAAATAAAACAGCACCAGTGAAACAATGCGACACGTGAACTGGTGACGAAAACGAAGAAGCTTATTACAAGGATGCCTCACGCAGGAGAGGAGCGCTCGACGCCTTTGTCGCTCGTCGAACCGCAGTTTGGGGTCCAGCAGATACGGCGCGCCGTTCGATTTCTTCCTGCCAGCAGGACGCGCGTCGCTTTCTCGGCGGTGAGCATCGTCGGTGCGAGCGTCCTGGTGTCATTCCTGATCTACAATTACCTGAACAAGACTGCGGATTTTTCAACCTATAACCCCGGAAAAGCAACCAGAGGCGGGCGCGCCGACGACCAAGCCATTCTAACGTGCGACGACACGGATTGCCGAGAACTCGCGAGGTAGGCACAAATGTTTGATTCGTCGTGTAGAATAGAGACAATAAATAATGTACACTGAAAGAGTCGGCACTCCAGTCCCACCTGTTATTGCGGCGATTTTTATGCTTAGTGAAGTCCCGGTGCACTCGTTATGATTCCAAAATGCGACTTTCGGAGATTTGGTTATACTGTCAAGGAGGTCGGGAAGTATCATTTTGCTCTGCCAATGGTTCTAGTAACCTTCCAGGAGGACGCAAAGTCGCTTTCTGCGATTTCAGATAGGGCTTGAGATAACTGGAAACAACGATTTTCAGCACCAGGATGACTGAAGCGTAGTTAGTCTTAGGCGTGGCCCATTTAGTTGCGTTTGTTTGGACCCCTATAGAAGGTTAGCTGCTTCAACTAAAAATTCCAAAATTCGTAAAAAACGACAATATAGATCAACAGCTGAAATCACGGACGCAAAGGTTTAGCGTAACAGTCCCAGCGGTTGTTCAGAGTGAGGGCGTTCTTCTAGTCTGCCGCGAACAGACCGGGTCGTGTAATATTCGCGTTGCAAAATACTTGAACAAGATTATCTTCAGCACGCTCTCAGCAGTAACAAACCAAGCAATGGCACTCGGTAAATAAATGTCGGTGGCATTCACTGGGAGCCATACTTGAGCGTAAAGTTTAACGTTCATACCAGAACGAGCCCCCACTTATTTTTGAAGACCTACAATATGTGCGGTGTAAAATGCAGGTGACGGAGGCGTTCGGGAAGCTCAGCATCAGGTTGCGCTCAGCAGCAACAAACTTAACAATGTCTGTCAGGCAATGCCACCAGAAAGCACTGCCTGACAGAGTGCGAAGTTTTCGGTTTAAACCAATAAAAACCGATAAAAGTACGCTGAATCCATTTTCCGAAATTCGGTTTTAACTTAAAAAGGTCAGTTTGTAGGTTCGGCGTTTTCGGTGTAAACCGATAAAAACCGATAAAAGTACGTCTAAATCATTTTCTAAAATTCGGTTTTAACCGAAAAAGGCCAGCTTTTAGGGCCGCGTCGATGTGGCTGGGGGAGAGGGAGAGAGGGCTTTGCAAGGTTTAACATTGTGTGACGTCTTCGTGATTGCATTCTTCCAAGGTTCAACATGCAGCAAAAGGGGTCTTCGATTGGCCTTCGCGGGACATCTGTGTCGTTTCTGTGATCGGGCTTAAAGGGGCGATGCAACGATTTTTGTATTTCGCGCATATACCGCTTAGAACGGATCCCTGACGTTAATGACCTATGAAATACCTGTTAGTTTTTCACCACGCACAGTCGAAGTCGCAGAAAAAAATAAAGAAAAACGAGCAGAGTTAGCCCCTCAACTCGCAGCCAGAACCAGCAGCCACGTGATCTGGAGCCGATTATATGCCGCAAATGTTGATCATAGCCATGCGCTGGGGTTGGCAAGGCACAGGACACGCGCTGCGTTCCAGACATTGTTGTGGTTCGGCTGTTGACGTCATTGCAGCGATTGGACACAGGACACTACCCGAATGCTTCTCGAGCTATTGATTATCACGAGCCCAAATCGAGTGCCCACGCAATGCTCGGGTCCAATCAATGAGCCGCATTCAAATATCGTTACTGGGCGGTACTGCTACCGCCCAGCTGCGTCACCAGGTTTTCCGAAGGAGAGATTGAATGGAAACGCTCAGTTTTGTCCTTGAAATTACAGCGCAACAAAGGAGTTTCTTGGTCACTGGCATTGCGTGCGAGTATCCTTGAGTCCCACTAGTGCCAGTAAGCTCGTGTAAAGTGAAAAAGATTGCAATTGAATATCGTTGCACCGCCCCTTTAATGGGTCAAGTTCTCGGTCTTAAAAAGGAAAGTTCGGATGTGGGCTTGTATAATGTTTTTCGCTTCAAGCACTTCAAAGGACATCAAGGAAAGCCGTTAATACATTTCTTAACACCCTCTCTCAAACTTCCCTATGGTTGAGAACATATATACAATGAATTTTTTTTATGCCATTCCGCTGGTATGGCTATCCCCTCAGAATGTCACGTCGTCAGAATGGGAAGAAAAAGGAAGCGCGCTGAAGATTATGCCCGCGAATTCCGCGATTCTGAGGTGTGTCCTGACGGCAATTGTAGCAAAGACCCCGTATGTGTATGAGCCGTTATTCCTTGAGTGATCACATATATCACAGCTACAAGGATCATCTTATCCTGTGTGCAATGGTGTTTCTTTCATAGTCACCGAAAAAAACGGTACACTTTTTGAGAAATAAATATACACCGAAAAAAACCGAACGCGGAACCCTTCACAAGCATTTGATTTGAGGTTAGCCATTAAGAATGGCGAACGGTATCGCGCTTCAAGGGATCTAGTGCCTCGGCAAAACAAGAAAACCTAGCCCCTGATACACGGGCGCAATCAGCTGTCATTGAGTCAACCATAGTTGCTTCAATGGCCCGTGTTTCCATCGCTGGGATTCAGAAATTCGTCAAATATAAATAAGATATCCGAAACGAAATCTCAAAATCAATAGGCCTAATTTCAACTGCAAGCCATATTTTGCAAGAATTGCTTAAGTACCAACTATATTATGCGCTGATATATACTAATGTTTACTTCTGCTTTCTTTTTTGGGGTCAGAAAACAAAGACAAATATCACACATCTATATTTAATAGAAAAAGAAGCTGTTCGTCTAATGCACCATTATGCTTATGGTGCACATACAGCTCCGCTTTTGAGAAGTATAAAATTCTGAGCTTTGAACAACTCTACATTTATGAACTTGCACTCTACATTCCATGACCATAGACTTAAAAAACCATGCTATCCACCGGCATGCACTAGACCCGGACACCATTCCAACAATCGAAATGACAAGTATATACTCCCCAAAATCAGAATAAACATGGGCAGACAAACACTCTCATTTCAAATTCCAAACTTCCTTAATAAAGTTATCTTCATACACCTATTACGTCAAATATATCACTAAACTCATACAAAACCATGGTGAAAGAAAATCTGTTGCCGACAAATGTTACAAACGCATGTGAAATATCTATTTATATCCTCTATGCTATATCTGCTTTTTTTTAATGCTTCTTTGTTTTATAGTATTATAGTACAGTTTTATAGTATCAAAAAAGTGTGCTATGTAAATGTCATTGATATGTATATTTTATTATTCATTATATTTTATTTAAGAGCGCTTCTTAGTGTGCTCTGCTGTTGATGAGTTTCATTGTCTTTTTAATATTTCATGTATGTAGCGGTACCGAGGCCTCGTCAGACCTCCTGGCCTTTTGCCTTGGTGCTGCAGACAAAATGTGCTGTCTGAACTGACTGAAAAAGCAAACAAAAAACACAATTATTAAATTTCTAGCCAAGACCTATATCGCGGGACAATATACATATAGAGACCTTTTGGAGTGTGGCGGTGGCAGCGCAGAAGCCCCTTCTTCTACCCGCCTAAACAGAGTACTGGTTCAACACGTCACCGCAGGCGGGTTTAAAGCCCTTTGGCGATTCGGCAGCGCTGTGGAGAGATGAGTGAAATTTAGCGATTTAGCCTACGGTCACTTGTGCACTTCGAATGTTAGCTAACCAGAGCCATTTCTGAGCGGAACCAGATAGCTAGCTCCGTGGCATTGCGATACAACTGACATTAAAAAAAAACTAAACAAAAAACGTCGTTTGCTTTAACCTCGGCTTATTCCAACCAGCTTGTTTTGCGCAAGGCTACACGACGTCAATATATGTGGCAATAGACAATTTTTTTAACTTTGCGCATGGTCCTCCTAAGACGCTCCCCACGTAACACGTAGATACTTACCAAGCCAGATATAAGTATGTCACTGCCGGAACTACGATTATGTTATCTGTTCCTTCAACTCCGGTTGCTGAAGTTGGAATTCAGCGAAGCGTTAAATATTTGATTAGGGTGTAACCCTGGTTCAATCGGCCCCAAAATAGGAAGGCAATAAACAACATTTTTCTTAAAAGCTAGAGGCAGAAAATACGTAGAGCATACACTAGAATCGGTAATACTTGCTAGCATTTACATGCTCCACTCTACCTCTCTTTAAATTGCTTTGCATGTAATGTGCTCAGCATAAATAGTAGAAATATTGGATGGGTCTTACAATGGTCACTTCAAAACTCAAGCTTTTCTAAAATGTTTTATAGGTTTATGATCTTGCTTAAAAACGAATTCGAATATTTCGCGATGAATTCCGAAGATAATAAAGATTTTAGATATCAGCAGATAAAAATCGTCTGATCTGTTTATTTTTGTTCAATTTCAGATACCTATCGGAATCTGTTCAAGACACAGATCCCTGCGAGAACTTCTACGAATACGTGTGCGCTAACTGGAGCTCGAACTACACACTCGACGGCGAAGCCGCATTTTCTGAAGACGTCTCTAGTGAGAGAGCACTTGAAAATGACCTCCTCAACATACTCTCCACCGAAAGCGACGACGCGAGCTTAGTCCCTCTCTTCGACTTGTTTCGAGCTTGTCTCGATGAGAGTCGTTTAAATGGCGACACGCAAACAGTCTTAGACAGTATCCTCAAGTCCGCCGACCTATCGGGTTTCCCCTTCAAGACTGCCAATGGCCACTTGTCGGCATCCGCTGGACGCCTGCTTCGAATCACAGGCGTGTCTCCGCTAGTGAAGGTCACCATCGACCCTTCGGACAACGCCATCAAGCTCGATTGCCCGGACACGCTGTTTCCAGATTTTACTTATGTCCCAAACGCCCATAGGTCCTGGTACTCCGATGCCGTACGGCTGGCTGCCCGTACCCCGATGCCGGAACTCTTCAATTTTGAACAGGACCTCGTGGCCTCCATGTATTTTCCGGGTATTGGCGAGTCGTACGTTCTTGTGTCCGCTCATGACCTCACTCGAAATCCAGAATGGGACTGGCAGGAGTTTCTCGCCAACGTCTTTTACGGGATACAGGACATCAAACACACGACGAAGGTTAAACTGCAGCCAAACCAATTGGGAACAAAACTTGTAGAACTTTTGACTAACTGGAGACCCGCAGTAGTACTAAACTACCTTGTGTTCCGTCTCTTCCTCTCGTACGCACCTCTTATGACGAGCAAGAGATTCCGCAAGTTAAGCGAGGTGACAATTTCTAGCCGTCCGGGGTGGGAAAATAAGTGGGGGGTCAACCGAAGTCACGCTTGCGCCAGAATGGTAGCCCGCTCTGAACCGGGACTTGTAGCCTTTCTGCTTCTGTCTCGCCACAAGCAAGACCAGAACGAGCCCATGCTGCGCAGCGTGGTGGAACATGGCAGACGAGAGTTCGTCGATTTCCTCGGAGAGATATCCTGGATCACAGCTTCCTTCATGGAAAAACTGGAGAGCAGGTTCCGAAAGATGAAGATTGCCTTCTTCATGCCTCCGGAGTGGAATAAGTTCCCATTCCGAGTCAGCCAGTGTCACTCTTTCAAGTGTGCCGTCGCCGATAAGCCAGTCATAGACATATTCCAGAAAATGGTTGCGCAGCGGGAGAGGAGACGGCTTGGAAGTTTGAACAAGCCCTTTCCAGACTATCCTTCTGACATCTTTGAAACTCGTGTGAAGCTGATCGGCGACACGCTGATCATCCCTCTCGCCCTTATTAGGTACGGGTACCGTCGCGAGGCCTTCTGGCAGTACCATCTCCCACGCGTACTCCTCGAAGTGAGTTCCACTTTCGTCGCCATATTTCGTCAAGAGGTGAGCATATGGCGTCGGACCTACCTGGATCTCTTCAGTAGGTTTTCCACGACCGAACACTGCCTTCGGACCATGTACACATCATTTGTCTCGCAGACTCCCGCTATATTTTCTTCTAATACGACTGGTGCTCGCGACTTTGTAGATTTTCTCGCCGTTCAAGCAGCGTTCAGGATGTACCAGCGTCTAGCCGGCCAGCAAACGAGCCTTCCGGGACTGCCGTTCACCACTGATCAGCTCTTTTTCGTTCATTTTGCATTAAGCCGATGTGAGAAATACAACAGCAACTTCGAGGAACAGCTCCTGCGCCACGGGAATAGAGCGCATGCCGCATTTAGGGTCAATGGCCCTCTGAAACATTTTGTGACCTTTTCATCGGCCTTCCAGTGCCGCCAGGGCGTGTTTATGAACCCAAAATCTAAATGCGTGTTTTAACGCGTTATTGAGCAATCTAGGTGCAAGTTAGCTTGAGATTTTCCTTCAATATATATATTTTTTTCTATTCTGCCTAATATCTAGAGAAAACTTTAAATTACCCGTGACACGAGTTTGTTTTATTTTCAGCAAAACACGATTTAACATCAGTCACTGTTGTTCATAATGTAGGCAACGGACATGTTTTTCTTTTCAGGTAATGAGAGTGGAAGGAGCTTTAAAAGTAAAAATGAACAAGAAGCGTTCACATTCTGAAGTAGCAGTCAGAACAGGCTGCCATGTAATTGGATGCTGATTATGGCGCTAGCGCTGATCATAGCCCCGCGCTACGTTTCGAAAAGTACAGCGGAAGTGCTGATCTCCAAACATTGTGGGAATTCGGCGATACCTGCCTAGTGGCTCTATCCCGGTCATGGCAGTGATACGGCACGAGCCAAAACTCGAATGTTCGCCGAGGCACTGGTTGTGACGAGCCCAAGGAACAAAGCCCCTCCAATGGCATTTCGACATTATCACAGTGTGATCAAGCGCAGATACAGGCTGGGCACGAGGAGACTTGCACGTAACGGGTTAAAAGTGACGGATTACTTGTAATCAATTACCTTTTATTGTAGCTTTCTAACGTTTCAATTACTTTTTTCTTGCTGTAAGGTTCGCTGTTTTTCAATTACTATTATTCTGTAACCTATTAAAAGTAATCGATTATATGTTTCCTGAACGAGCTAACATTACTGAGTCGACTTCTTTTGCTTAAAACATCGCCTTGTCTGCCCGTGCGAAACTCGACTATGTTGCACTGACGTTAAACTTCTTTTTTACTCCTTAACCAAACAAACAAAAAAATATTATACCGAGTTATTGAGATTAGAATGTCAACGCGCTCAGCAACGTTTTGACTGTCGAGCTGTTGAGAGTGCCTGGTTTCCAGTATAAGGGTTATTACGATCGGGGCTTGCCGCGGCGTGAACGACTGTGTTCTGCACTGCCCTCACAGAGCCACGACAAAGCCCCCCCCCCCCCTTTTTTTTTCCATCTCGAAAAAAAGAAAAAAACTAAATGTAACCACTTTAAAAAAGTAATCAATTACTTCTTGATTATTTTTAATTAGTTTTGTGATGCAATAACTGATTATTGTAATCAGCTGCATTTTTAATAAAGTAACTGTAATTGTAAATGGTCACGTTTTTCAGTAATACGTACAAGACTGCGCACGAGTGCGCCCATTCAATCCGTCGAAGGACTCTTGGTGACGGGGTCGGGCCAAATTGCTGATCTGACGCCATTCGAATGTGATTATTTACGTGGATTTATTTGACCCATATCAGAGGCTTTGGATATTGTAGGTGAAATTAGCCCAAGTCGAGAGCTTGCACTGCGCTCGAGCAGTACGAGTTCTTGACTCGTACTGCGCTCGAGCCAAATCCATAAGTGGCATTCGACTACCGTCACAAAGAAGTCACACTTGAAACAGCGTCAGAAAAAACGATTCCCGAGACATCCTCGCCAGACTTTGCAAGAAAGAAAACAATAAAAATTATCCCACTTTTGTACTTTAAAATTTTGGATATGGAAGTATCTGGGTCGGTAGCGATGCGCGCGAGTACACTTGGGTAACGTGGTTGCCGGTGTGCTAGTGTAAAGTGAGAAACCTATACTTCGTTTCACCTTTGGTACGAGCGCGGCTGATGTTATGAGCCGAAGGGCCAATCAAACAGCGGAAAAAGCGCAACGTCATGGAGTGCTCTCTGCGCTTGATAAGACTAGCCGGCGGAGGGGCACGCACAGAGAGACAGCGAATACCGGCTGGTCCTATCAACTGCAGAGAGCACGCCATGACGTCGTGCCTCTTTCGCTGTTTGATTGGCCCTTCGGCTCATAACATCGGCCGCGCTCGGTCCTAAGCTGAAACGAAGTATAGCCTAGAGTATTCAGTGACATCATTCTAACCCAATGTCGTTGCACGGCCCGTTATAGAAAGTATTCATGTGTGGTATGCGTATAAAATAACTTATCAATTGTTAAGAGCAAATTTAACGGCTCAGATTAATATTCCGATCTTACCAACCAGTTTCACCACGCCACCGCTACCGCAATGCATGGAGGGAACTTTAGCTTTTCTGCACGTGCGAAAACCTCGCTGGAGCTCTGCGCGTGTGGACGCGTGTGGAGCACGAGACAGTACGAACCCTCTCATGCACGGCCGTCTGGCTACTGTTAGCTAAAGTTAAGGCGGCGTCACGCATGCGCCGAACGCTTAGTGAGATCGGTCTATTCGCGTGAAATCGTGCTGTTAGCACGGGTTAACTGGCAACGCACGCATGAGTGGAATTGATTTCTCTTTGCAAGCGCTGTCAAGGTAGTTTGCTCAGGCATTTAAGCCCGCAGTCAACTATTTCCCGCTGCACTGTCAAGGTTGAGGCCGGTTCAGACACTTGCGTTTGAGTGCGTTTGACTGTATTGCGTTGAGAACCGAAAACGAGTCACCGGCAGATCTGTGTTTCATACGAAGCGTGGAATTCAATTCAAGAAATCATCTTGGCACGCGATATAAGCAGCACGGATGTCCTGGCTTCTTGCAGCCGCAACGCAGTCAAACGCAGTCAAACGCAGTAAAACGCAGTAAAACGCAGTAAAACGCAGTCGAACGCAACTGTCTGAACCGGGCTTTAGACTAGCTACCGCATTGCTCAAACGCTGTAAGAGATACTTGGGCGAGCAAGTTGCTTCGTTTGTCGTCTCCTTGATTCGCAGTGAGAAGCTCGCGAGGGACACTTTTGTTTTCCTGATTATGGGTAGTGCGCGTACTACCCACGCGGTTATGTTCCAATTTTCATATTGCATAGACGCTTGCCAATACACGTGCTTCCACCAGCGGAGAAAGTTAACGCATCCTCACTCTGGGTTATGAAACAAATTTCACCAGGAGGCGATTTCCAAAGCTTTCACCGCGAATACGTGAGCGCGGTTCACTGAGGCCCAGCGTGACTGAGGCGAAAGACTAACCGCCAAATTCAGAAACCTCACCCAAACTACACTCAAACTGAAGGGCCCCTGCACTTCCTCGAGAAAGGCGCGAGGGCCGGCGCTGGTCAATCGCGACGGCGGATCCGTCCTCACGATTGGCCAGCGCCGGCCCTCGCGCCTTCCTCGAGGAAGTGGAGGGGCCCTTCAGTTTGAGTGTAGTTTGAGTGAGGTTTCTGAATTCGGCGGTAAGCCAGGTGTTCTCGAAGTAGTGCGGGGCTGGCAGCATTGTGAAATTTATTCTGGCGATGATAACGGAGCCCAAAGTATTAGACCGATCTCACCAGCCAGATTGGCTACGCCACCGCAGCACCGTCTCTTTACATTTTCTTACGTTACGTATAAGTCACCGAAACATTTATGTCACGAATGTCGTGTTCCAGGCTATTTGATTGTGCTGGTAGCCTCGCTTAATAAAAAGCACAGCAGAAGACGGCACAAGACGGCACGAGCCGTCTTGTGTACTGCCGGTTTCCTCCTGTGAACTAAAATTAGGGCAGGGTCGCGCATGCGCCGAACGCTCGGAGATATCGGTCTATTGTCACCGAGTATAGCGGGATCAACATTTTATTTGGATCCGCTTTTGATCCAATAATGAACTGCGGTACCGGCTATGCTTCGTTTCAACTACTGTTGTACCGCAGCGAAGGCTAGAAGCGCGAGCTCATAGCGTTGGCAGCCGCTCCTAAGTCACGAGAGCTTGTGCGCCGAGATGTGCCCCAGAGCAAGGAGCTCGCGCTTGTAGCCTTTCCTGCGGTACATCATAAGGTGAAACAGAGTATAGAAACGGCGATAGTGCTCTTTTTATCGGTCAATTATATTTCGCAGCCCACTGGTTTCACTTAACTCATATTTACTTGCCTATATACTATACGCACCAAGTAGGTTCATGACCTCACGCGTTCCGAGATATGTAAAGCGATTCCTAAAATAGCTATGCTCGCAACAGCGCTTTCTTTAACACACCATAGATCCCACGAGATAAACTCAAACGTGACTAGCAGTGTCTGAATGCATCGTTATAAGACCCACCAACACGATCGGCCCCTGAGAGGTCATAAGGGTTACATATGACCTTTAATCCGTTGTATTTTTAGACTCTTCGGCCACACGTTTGCTGCGGTGTGAGAACAGACGTATTTCTTCTAAGACCGGGTGCGAACCGGGCTAAAGGTGACCAGGAAAAATAAGCGACATGTCTGGCCACGAACGTTCTCGAATGAATTATTAATTTCACGATAATCTTGAACGTGCCTGGCATTAATTTTTTTCTGCTCAGTTTTTGTAGTGATCGACGTTTAAAATCCCTAGTGCCCGAAGATTTTCAGAAACTGTTAGGTTTTCGACCCCACGTCCAGTCTTCCGTAATATCAGAGACCGACTCTCTGAGTGAGTTTTAGCGGTGCCCTTTGGCGAGACTCACTTTATTTTAGAAAAAAGAATAGTAGCAATGTTTATATATTTCCTTATCGCAGGGAATGTGAGCTTGGCCAAAGCCAATCCGCCGGAGCCATCTAAAACTGCCTCGTTCAATGGGTATTTTGTATAGTTGCTGACTGTACCTCACGCGTACTAAAGTGTTTAGCTCTCGATTCAGGGGGTGTACTTTGGGATAGACAGGGAGGGGAGATTGATATTTTGAGTAAGGGGCTTCAACTTGAGGGTATGTATCATTACAGTCTCCCCGCACTATTCTGGAAGGGACACTGAAGTGCATTCGAATTTTCAGATGTCGGAGGAAAATCAAGTATTGTCAAGAACTATAGTACTGGTGACGACTGCCCATAACAATAAAAAGTGTATAGGAGCTGCCGCGGCCACAACGTTCGAATTTGAAGGCGAACACGATGTCAAAGTTAAAGACGAATCTCACGTTAGTTGTTTAGTAAGCGAGATTGCGTTATGCTAAAGACTTGTCGATATTGTGCAGCCTTGGGTTATTTAACGTGCGTCGCGCAGTTTGGGAATATATTGCGCGCAACACCGTTGAATTTGGTAACGCCAAGAGGCACGAGATCGCAGCATTTCGAAGTATTTTAAACTTATTTATGTATACTTTGTTCACCCTTCATTAAGCCTACATAGCCCAGAAAGCTAGAGCACAAGATTGCTGCTCGGAAACGCGTTTTCGGGTCACAAGCGGTTGCCATAGAAAGGCTGGTCTCAAAGCCAAACGCGCGGGCGCAAACTGATAACTGCCTTATGGGCTTAACGGTGAACAAATATAAAAGTGGAAGCCAGCGCCGTTTGGCATCCTGCGCCATAATAATATACAGTTTTAGTAAAGTGTTGGCACTGCATTGCGTTGATAGTTGTAGCGTAAGCGTAACCCATACTGAAACACACTAACCACTTATTTGCGTCATCATGCATGTGTGATATAGATTTCTTCTTGACACGAAGGAAGAATCAAACGACATAAACATTTTGCTTATGTTGTATACTGTTATTTTGAGGTTCCCCCTTGCGTTGAGTCTGAGACGTTATTTGCTTATCTTTACTTGCCTGTTCCTTTCAGAGTTGAATTTCTTTTTCGGTTTCCTTTATCCAGTTTTTGGCTCTTCGAAGTAAACAAAATAGTGGACGATTATTTCTAAAGAAACAATCGCATGGCCAAGCTAATCGATCTGCAAATCGTTTAACGGAGGATGATTAAAGTTGTCTGCTATTCTTATTTTTTTTTAATTGGATATACAGTGATCGGGCAGGCTAAGTAGCTTCCAGAGCGGCTAGATAAAACCGGGCCCAGCACGCTACGGCTAAGGAGCAACCGCTGCACGGGTCACTGCACGTTGCCTCACACGTGTGTACAGCACAGACTCTGCGATTTCGAAAACTCCTGTCGGGTTCGTTCTCCCAGACCCACATCTCCACTCCCACCTCGCTGATGTGTGACCGGAGAACGCGTAATCGAGAATTGCTACACGTTTCCTCGCCGTCGTTGCGCAGTGAGAACAGAATTATTTTGTCGGCGATAGTATGCCTAGACGTCGTCCCCCGTGTCTTATATCGTCAGGACAGTGGCCATAGCCTGCTGCAACATAAGAACGGCAGGAACCACTAAATCCCTTCCCTCCTCCAACCAGACAATAATAAAAAAAGAAAAGTTTCGCGCAGTGCTTTAAACGCGGGGAGCGGCGATTTAGTTTACACAAAGCCTTGTTTTTGTGGCCGTCAATCTTGCGACAGAAGAGTTGATGCCTCGCACTCGGAAGAACGGCTGTTAGTGCCTTTTTGCCAAAAGCACAGAGAGTCAACCAGCAATAGAATTCTCCTAGTGAATGGCGAAGCTTGGAATATGACTAAATCCAAAAAATGAGATCTGCACAGGGACAATAAGCAAGCGAAGCGTCGTGTTCCTTGCCCCTGAGCTCAGTTTTTGCGCTATATATGATATTTATAGCTTGGTCATTCCCTTAGATCCTTCTAGTGCTCTTCGTGATTGTCTGCCTTTGTGTTCTGCAGGAAAGTAAGCTCCGAGTTTTTCAGATTGTGTACGCTATTCTTCGTTTGCGTGACGTTACAAAATGTGTGTACGTACTGAGCCGCGCAGTGACGGGATTTCTCTTTGGGAATAGAACATAGTCACTTATCTCCCTTAAATGAAGCGTGATACAATTTTTGTACTTTCCGTATATGTTGTTTCGAATTTGTCGTTAACACTCATGTACTCCATTAAATGTTTTTTTTCTTCTTTTTTTAACCTGAAAAGGCAATCTCAGATACACTTGAGAAAAAACCAAACGATCAGTGTTCACCCGTACAACTGGCGGGTAGAAGAAGTGTCCGGTGCAGGTCCTGGAAACACTGATCCGGTGGCGATATAGTCGGCAAATGTTCTTCATAGCCACTCGCTGGGGTTTCTCGCAAGCGCTGGACAAGCACTGAGCTAAAGACATTCTAAAGCCGTACTCAGACTGCCCGAGCAATCTTCAAAGGATACAATGTGCGCTGAAGACATGATGACAAAATGATCTACAGACAAGCCGTAAGCCTCTTCGAAGGACGTTCACTCCATACAAGCTACGAACATGTTGGCAGACAGTGTTTGCGTGACTAATCTGACAGGACTACCATTCAAGGGGGAGGCGCACCTAAGATGCTGTCTGCAGATTGTGTCTTTTGTATGATGTATTAGCATAGCGTTCGCGGTTTAGAGAAGAGAAGTTTCCGAAATACATTCCAGCATTGGCGGCGCATCGAAACTGCGCCGCCAATGCTGGAATAATCGGCAATTATTTCTATGGCATTTTAGTCACCAATAGGGGTTGGAAACGCGCCCCGCTGGTTAAATCCTCCCGATAAAATACACGCTTTGCCTTTTGTACAGGTACCGGACACCAGTAATGAGCACAAGCACGAGGCCCATGTCATGAGTGAGTGCTGCGCCTCCGGAGTTAATATAATATCTTAAAAGTCGCGGGACCTACACGCGGACATCGGGGGTGCCATTGGGTGTTCCCAACGGGTCCATATCGCTGGTGACGTCCTAATATGAACACGAAATAGAGAAAACATCGCGTTAAGGTTTGTGCCTACTTGATTTCTAGCTTACCTCGCAGCAAACAACCGGAGTCGCGCATTATATAAAAATAAATAAAGTTGGCGAACACTTGAACAGGTTCAGCTCATTGCAGCAAGACGAACACGCCTAACCCATCGTCTGCTTTCCTACTCCACTTTCCTGTCACTCTCTTTCTCGTACTTTTTTCTCGAGACCACCGATATCAGCGCTCAGGATTTGCTACGTTCTGCTTACTTTTTGTTACCCCCCCACTCCCCCCTTCCAACATTTCAGTAATGCGCCGCCATTTGCTTCAATGAGGCCGCACGGAGCACGGGTCTCCTGCATTGGCGCACTTGACGCTACTTCTGTTACGAACACGAACGCGTAAAGGTGCTTTAACACTGGTTATTTGAGAGAACACAGCCTACCCGTTTTCTCACTGAGACTTTATGACCATCGGAGCACGACACCGTTTGCCCTTTGTATTGGCGAAGCTGATCAGAAGGAAATCAATGATTGGCAGAGCGAGTGCATAGCATAGCAGCATAGCTGGATATTCCTCTCGGGGTGTACGTCCACGTGTCATCTACTGGCACAGCACTGAAAAACAAAATCAAACGACGTAGTCGTTGGTTATTTAAACAGCAGGAGTTTAGACCACCAAGAACATGGTTTGTTACCCAATGCACATGAGAAATTTCGCCCTTTCAGTACGAATGCCAGCCTTGGGTCTTCAACGTGTATCACGCAGTAGTGATACATGACCGCACGCACGTACGATGCTCGTCCAGTTCGAAACGGGTAGGGGTGGGCCACGACCCTGTGTTCTGCCCAGCACGACCTTTCGTAACACGCGCTCCAAGCTACGGTGCGTTGACGCACTCGGCCACCGATCCCGCGGCGCTGCCGCGATCGACGCACCGAACGTCGACCCTGGGGAATCGCCCGAAGACGACGACGCACGTTACCCGTTCCACTTTCGCCTCTCGGCGGGCGGAGGTCTCGGTGAGTGCCGCAGTCACGCACATCGCCTCTCCGCTGCCGCCATTGTGATGCCAAGTGCGCCGTTGTCTCAGTCACGGGCTGGCGACGTCGCCTTCTCGATGGCCCGGCCTCCGCTCTCCCAGACGCCGTTACGCTGAAGGCATTCTTCGGAGACAGCAACGCCGTGCATATATAGGAGCTTAGGCGGCGCAGCCATATTTTGCATGATGAGATCACCATCTAGTTAGTGACACTGGTTCTTTTTATATCACAGCCGTGCAAGAGATTGGCCCATATTTGCATAAATGATTTCTCCCTCCGAGTTGCTAGGAAGGAGTTGCACGGCAATTGTTTTGGAGTGTTATGAAAAATCATATTGAACTTGTCAAGTGAACTGAATCATCAAAATGTGTTTCAACATTCACTGCCCTCTCAGACACTATGAGGCTCCACAACGCTGTGAATTGGTGCTTCTTAAAAATCTCAGAGTTCTGAGCCCTCTGGTACTATATGTGTGTGTTTTAATGCGTTAGTATTAGTTCCGTGTATTTACGCTGATCTTGAACTGGTTTGGGCCACATGTATTCAAACTTCGGAACGTCGATACGGTATAACGCCACAGCCCCTTTGACTGTGGAAACTGGCTAGGAAGCACCTCCTGAAAGCGCTGGCTAAGCTATAGGAGGCATGGCCACGGATACCGCACTGGATTGGATGGTTATCGAGTGCGACGTCCTCACGTAACACCTATAGCAGCCGAAGATCACCGGCGACGTGCCCCTGCGCCAATTTTGGCGCCGCGCAGTGGGGGACGGCGGGTGTACCACTGGGGTGCATGTTAACCTACACTGGCCTCCTCGTCCGCGCCGGGCGACAGCCTGCGGATGTTTCATTACAAAATACTTATCCTTGGCCCATACCTACCCACTGCTTCGCGGCGCTCCGTCGGCGGCCCAAACACACCCTAGCCCCGCTGTGTACCCTGTTGCACCTCGGTTGCTAGGTGTGACGGTGACCTCACACCGTCGCTCTCTTTGACCAGCCAATCCTGTGCGGCCGCCAATGCTATGCGTTCTATCACCTAGCCTCTCGAAATAAGCGGCCGGGGTGCGGGTGCGCGCTTTGGACGCCCTCGGAAGCTCCCGCCGCCGGCTTTAGAGACCTGTGGACGCAGACAAGCGGCGGTGATGTTCTTCGGCCTGCTACGACGTTCTTGACGCGCAGTCCTCTTACCATGTCCCTGGACCTTAAGCGCACGGTGTCGTCGTCCCTGCTCAGCATGTATGCACAACATCGAAATGGCTCTGTCGTTTTTCCCGCATCGAGCGCAGGTTCTTCATGCGCACACTAAGTGATCTGATCTGCTTGCACCAGGGAGAAGAGGGGTTTCGGGAATGTTCACCCCGCGAAAACGTGCCGACAGGTCGCATTCACCAGGCTTTGTTATATATAACCACTGCGCGAAATGCTCACGCATTTCTCCGAATGATCAGCGTGGCGGCAGCAGCGATTTCGGCCCTTTTGAATTTAATCCTAACAAAATTAAATGACCTTCAGTTTTTGTGCAGTACATATTTTTTACTCATTTATGAATACGGAGGACCTAGCGTTCACTACCTTTGAGATATCCGAGGACTGGCATGAGGAAATCAGCTCAGATTGTATGTTTCCTTTTTTTTTTTTCTGAGGGATTCAATAAATGTGTATTCGACATGACATGTGATGGCAGTCTACATGGCCTGGAACAAACTGCCTTGGTCCTTAAAAATGACTATAAAAGGATATTCGGGAGAAAACAACCAGTATTCCTAACTCCTCAAATATACCACGGAGATCGTGATGTCCTACAGTCTAAAAAAAGCCCGTGCGTCTATTTTCCAGCACAACACTCGGAGAGCCAATCACCGCAACTTACAGAGGCAGCTCAGCGAATGAAGATGCCGAAACATTAGCTTTCACCAAAAAACGCAATCTGTGTTGTAACATTAAGCAATGCGAAACGCCACGCGTGCCCCAATGTCACAACTCAGTCTGTGTTTTTGGTCTAAACATATGTTTCGGCATCATCATTCGCTGAACTGCCTCAGTAAGTTGCGGTGATTTGCTATCCAAGTGCTGTGCGGTAAAGTAGACGCACGGGCTTCTTTAAAGCGTAATGGACCTAATACACCCATTCAAAGGATCGCTATATTCCGTCAAGCGCAATCACTTACAAGATTATTACCTCGCGAGCCCTTGAGACCCACCGTCTTCACCTCAACGCCACCAGACGCAAGTGTTTCTCACTCACACAAACCCCATGTCAAACGTTGGCAATCGCCAGCGAAGATGTATGAATGAAAGAGCAAATGCATAAAAAAAAACTTTCTTGGGTCCACTTTCCTACCGAGTGATACGAAACAAACTTAGCAAGAAAAAAAAGATATTTTGTCATTACCAAAAAATGGTATGCGCTATGTCCTTGCAGTAGGACTGTACAGAACGTTTCACTTTCTAGCGTTATGCCCGGTGTCCGAGCGCAGACCACTATTTTAGGTAAAAGGGATTTTTTTTTTCTATTCGAACTTTTTTGTTTCTAGAGGCCGAAATCATTCCATAAATTGCAGTGAATGACTCAACTTCTATAGAAATACTAGACTCACATGCGTTTGTTTTTTAATTCGTCACCATAGCTTGCATACTCAAGTACCCACATAGAGCTAATCAAAGAATCGCCTATCTTCTCACAAGCGGAACACACGCCGATTTCACAAACTTATCTCGCGATTCATTTCAATTTTTCTTAATTTTCTGGTCCGTTATAGGGTATTGCCAAACTCCAATAGACTGTGATTCGGCACTGTTTGCGTCACATGTAATGGTTTTTATACTAGTAATAAAACCTGATTTCAAAAGGCTCCAGATTGCCAAAGTGCGCAGAATATTTCGTGGAGATGCGCGACTGATTAGGCGCAGATATTGGCAGCCGCTAGCAACGTGCGGAGAAGGGCTTTAGCCACCGTTTCTTTTATAGCCCCAAATGGCGTAAACCCGGTACCTGGAAGAATTTAGCGCCCTCCTCCATTCTTGGAATAGCATGCACGGTGCTTTCTGAAACAGAGGTCATCGAAGACTTGGCTGGCGCCACGCGGGTCCGACACGTGAAGAAAGCGTGCTATGTCTGTGTGTATGCGCAGTTGGTCGTTGGCACATTGGTGTGCTCGTCTTGGCGCGGGGACGTGCATGTGGTTGTCAATTACTTTTATTAGTCAATGAAATACCAGCCACCGCCTGTTCCATGAAACAGGGTGGAGTGTTGCCAGATTCTATCGTACAAAAATTGTGAGAATAATTCTTTTCTTTTTTTTTTTTGCAAGAAGCAGGAAGCACCTTTGACATAATCCAGAACATAATAAGCGAGTGCAAAGCTTCCTGCCAACACTCTCTAGGTTAAAGTGTGGAAGAGGAATTCAAAATATCCCATGGTGCTCAGTGCTCAAGAATCTGTCTCTGTCAGTAACGCATCGTGCCTGTACTTGTAGGCAATTTTAAATGCCATCGCTTCCGTTCACATAAGAATTACCAGATGAATTTTCTGTTCAATACGAACACGTTTTTGGGCTTTTGAATGGAAAGTACAAAAATGCCTTCAAATGTTTAAAAAAGCTAATACAATCTAGCCCACCTAAAACGAGGTTTCAATGCACAATGCTCCTCAATTTGGCGGGCCAGTAAAGTGTGCGCAAAACGCGCAAATACATTGAACACCATATTTAGTTAGATCGAGACACTCATGACACACCATGACTTTGTATATAAGAGGTTTATTATTAGTTGAATTTGAGACGTCGTCCGACTGACCCCCTTTTTTCCCTCTATCTTCTACTTGTTGTGTTTCAAGGTATTTTTCACACCGAGACTCAGGTGTTTTAACATAATGGTAAACTCAACCGAGCTCGCCTGCGCCCTCATTGTGTTTTTGTTAGGTGAGTCTTGGAAACTACAAGTCCTTCTTCGCGAAGGTTAGATTTGTTGTTCAGTTCGACGGGGGGAAATAAAGATTAATTTTTGTGTACCTTTTCAGTGAACAATGTTCGGGATACAGGGGTGTGTTCGATGTCTGGTAACCTGTTCTTTTGTTGCATCTGTAGGTCTTTTCTGGGAGTTCTGTGATGGACGCAGTCGGCCCTAGATTTCTGCGTGTATGAAGATTCGTGGAAGCAAAGAAAGAAGCTGAGTTTTAAACGCCCCTCTTTTTGTGTCTTTCCCTTCGACTAAAAGTTTTGCTTTTTCTACCGCAGTCTCGGCCACTGAAAATAGAATCAATGTCCAATAGCTCTCCTGCACCCGACTATTACAAAGCGCGTACCACACAAAATGAACCCTAAGACAAGTAACCAAAAAGTTAACGAGATCCTGCTCTTCGTAAAGATATTGTTTTTATACTTTCAGACTCTCCTTCTTACAAATAAAATAAAAAAACTACCACGGTGGACGAAAAAAATGGAACGGCGTTCCTTTTTCCGTTCCAGTAAAAATGTAACGAGTTCCCGTTTTAATTCCACCGACGCAAAATGAAACGGCGGCGTTCTTTCTGACGCCGCCGTTCCATTTCTGGAACGCGTTCCTTCTAAAAAAAACGCCTTCCAGGAACGCCGTTCCATACATAGAGATTTCTTCTCCGGAAATATTAAAAGACACCAATAAAATTATTCAATTCGTTTGAATGTGTGTTAGGGATGTTCAAACCTAGCTATTATCCTATTTCTTTTTTCAATGAAGCTCGTGAAAGAATTGTATCGGTTGATCTCTACGGGCAACTGATTTTTCTTTTGTGTTTTTGTCTTTTTTTTCTCGGTTCTGTTTGCGACGCACTCAGTGGTCACCCACTCTGACTCAGTCGTACAAAAATATTGCCTCTCTATATATTTACGCACCGTCGAGCAATTAACAAACCCAATACCAGAAGTCCAGCGCGGAGATATATTATAAATCCGAATCCCTCGTGATATAAACAAATGGCATGCACGTCGCGCAGGGTACATTCCAGAATACACTACTGAAACAAGATTTAACCAACTCGAACATGGTTGTACAGAATGATACCATGATGTTCGGCAAAGTCCAAACGCTTTATATATATGTGATTTAGCAATCTTCATTTGCCAATGAAAGGACTCTACAGCAGCAGCACACCCAAGCGCGACAAGAAAGCGTTTTTGGTGTTGAATTTCTGACGATCTAAGGTGAATCTTTATGGACAACCCCTCTACCACGGGCATTTTGAAAACCTTTAGATAGAAAGTGCTAATTTAATTGACTAACAAGCGCATGCCGACGGGCACGCGCAAAGTTAGGATGGCAATCTATAGACTTCGAGAAAAGCTGGATAACATACAAGTTACGGTATGTAGGTTATGGGCAAAGATGAATGTACCTGCAAAGGATGCATGAAAACATTCACGTTTCAGAATGTCCACCAGAGCTTATTTCGCGATTTCAGCTATTCCGCCGCAAAATGGAATTTTTATGATGTTACGAATAGCGAATGGCGCTTAAAGCGGTATTTACTAAGCTACTGGCTATTGATAATGTATGAGGGTTCGCCCTCATGCCACATGGAGTGTTTTCAGATAAGTCTGGTGAGGCCATTTGTAAGAACTTTAGGAATAATGAAAATGTTACTTTGAGTAAAGTAAATCAACGGGCTATGCAGTTGTGTCAGGTCTTGAGAGACTTCGCTATTCATATTAAAGAAACAGGTCCCCCATTTTAACGTGTTCTTCACTCTGAAGTCGCACAAAAGAATCCACGCCGTTTCGGGGCATAGTCAACCAAAAATTATCTTGACAGTTGCACATGGCGGCTTTCCTAATAATAATTTTTTTACCTCCATTCGCAAGATCCTTTACGGGTCTTGCGAATGGAGGACCCGGAACTCATCAACACTCCCTTTCAGGGAGTGTTGATGAGTTCTTCAGTGAGGTGAACCAAGGCACGTGTGACGCGGTGTCTTTTGACGACCGAACATTTGCTTTATTCTATGCCTCAAAAAGGGGTGGTTGCCGCGGTAAAAGAGTAAATTGAGACATACGGGACAGTTCCTGTGATGCAAGCGTAGACAACTCTTTATAAGTGCCGAGTTTTTATCTCAAATCTACGTTCACTGTCTATAACGATACTCAGATTTTGCAGAAGCAAGGAGTATGTATTGGTTCTACTAGTATGTATCGGTTGTTCTTGTGTTGAGCGACATTTTTCTCCAAGCTGCGACAGAGGTCTTGAATGCGATCTTGGAAGTGACGTGATCAAGGTGTTTACATACGCTGATGATTATTTGCTGCTTTTTTCGGAATAATGATTCTGTTCAAAGTAGAGTATTTTTATGGAGATGACGTTATAAGCGTTCAAATCGAATGCCAGTGAGTTGAACTTTACGAGAGAAGACTCAGTAGATGGATGCTTGCAATTCCTAGACAATAAACTTCACATTTTGTATGAAGATGTGTGCTGGGACTACAGTCTAGGAAAAATAAAATCGTAATTATGTTTGGCTCCAGTAACTCAAAACTGGTGAAGAGGGGGATCGTGGTGGGGTGCCCGTGGGAAGCATTGTTTAAGTCATGCCCACACCTTACATTGAATAGTTTTGTTGATCAGCAAACAAGGCCCATGGACGGAGGACATCCAGATGGCTTACCAGCAGGAGTGGCGGAAAGCCTGATAAAATGGCTTCCAGTCCTGTCTCAGGTTACCCGAGAAAAGCCTAAAAAAGACTTATTGTTATGCCTCATCTACATAGCTTTCGCACAGCCTAAAAATGTAGCACAACATAATGATGTGTCGGTGGTTTTCTCAGCGCATTTGACGTTGGGTCGTGTATGCACTCAATTTGACCGGGTGAGAACTAGCAGATTTGTATGTGAAAAAAAAAGAAGAAACACAAGGTAGTTTTTGTGTCGCATGCGGTCTGTGTAATCTACACCCTTAAACTGCCCTGTGTGAAAGTGTACTTAGGACAAACCGGCAGGTGTGTTAAGGAGAGGATAGAAGAACATGCTCTATCGATCAGATCATCGCCATCAGGCAACTTAGGAGTACACTGTGGCAGGTGAGGTTGTAACCCCATAGTAGATGACTAGAGGAATGTTAAAGGCGTTTTGATTAGGAAGCACAAAGACAGACGTGTCCGTTCGGCATCGATTGCAATTTTTTTGACAAATAGTCGTGTTTCACGCCGCGTTGTTTTTCTCCAAAATAAATGTGTTGAGAGTCAGCGCTTCGTGTGTGTACTTCATTTTATTGACCCTCGTTTCTAGGCGCTGTTTATTTCAACGTTAAATTGTTAATAGAGGTCTTCGTACTGATGGTCTCTGACACGCCTTGTTTAAACAATGCAACCTGCGGCAAGTCGAGTTTAAACAATGCGACCTGTGGCTATCTAATCGAGATCGTCTGCATTATATAGGTAGCAGGCGTCGAGCTATTATAATGTACGCTAGAGCTTCAACTGACGCTAGTGTCAATAGACTTCCGTGACTTAAATTGAAGCAGACAGCAACCAGTCTACTTTTGCGGTGCTCATGTGTATTCCCTATAGAGAAAACGCGCGTGCATTTGGTCTTTTTGCCGGAAAATCATACCGAATACCGTGTATACCTTTATTAATACTGTAGAAGTGAAATTGGTTCAGTTAGGGCATTTTTTATTTAGTAGTGAACTATGTTTATCTCCACTCTATGTCAAGCCCAAACACGTGTTCTACAGCATGTGTCTAGACACAAGCTAAGATTCTAAACAAAATAACAATAGAAATGACTATAAAGTGTGTTCAAGGTTCGTCAGCATTCCGGTAACGCTCATATATTGCTATTATGCCAGCCCTGTCACTATCCAAAAATGACCCCGTCTTGCAACTTTACGAGCGATCTGAAACATTGAAAACGTAATGGATAAAGTGCATGGAATATGAAAGGTGTCTCTTTTTATTATTTTCTATGCCGGCAGCTTTTATCGGGCACTTGTTCTCAAAGATTTCGAGCGTGCGGGTGATATCTTGAACGTACAACAAGCATCTTCGCACGAAGCACAAAGAAAAAAGCAGTGCTTACTTATTGAAAGTTGGACTATATTGCGTGGCCTTCAGTTTATTTCGATCGTACATACGCAGATAGTTACTGATGCAGTGCTACTGCGCATTTCTTGCCGTCTCTTTGGGCATTCCAGATGTCCTTCGTTCGTTTAGCACGTATATCCAACAAGCCGGAAAGCGCTCACTTCATGTTCGCGCTAGCAGTGTCCCAGAGTTCACATTAATGCATGTATGAAACCGTTTTAGCACCGTTTTTTACGCAATATATTTGAAATAAAAACACCGTAACTGACTTTATATTTCGTCTGCCTGACTGAGAAAGGATCCAGGCTACCTAGCACGTAGGAATCATTCGAGATATTTCCTATTATAATCGAACGCTTCGAGAAAATGCACTCTTTTTCCCATATGAATGAATTACCGGAAGTTAATTTTCGACAAGTTGACGTCTGCTTCACTTTGAGACAGCACACTAGCGTCAGTTGAACCTCCAGCGTACATTATAATAACTCTATGGGAGTAGGCACCGAACACTAGACTGGATCGAGCTTGGATAACGACACCCGATAATGACACGAGGCATGCTCAACGGCGCCGGCGGCTTGTTGGAAATTCTTATTGCAGTTACTGGAACGAGCTACTAAACTTTATATTTATGGTCGTTTTTCACCGTAGCATGCTCAGGATAAGCTTCCGTTTATCGCCAGCCAAAAACAAGGATTTTGACTTCGTTAAGCGCACTTTGAACGTGGATAATCGTGCCTTTTTACCAATCAAGATATTTGTTATTGGCAGAAGATCTATCCGGGTTAAAGTGTGTGGAAACCATGGGCTTCCCTCTATCCCTATCCAGGCCTAGCTTCAAGCAGGCCGTGGGAGTCGTCGTCACCAATGGCGTCGGCCTCCCGGATACAAGGAACCACGAGGCCGAATTCCCCGAAGGGGCCGGCTCTCCCTTGCCCATTTGGGTGAACGCGCCTTCGGCAGACCCTTGACAGCTATAATGGACGCGACTGCTAGTGGCCTCCCCGGGCGCGTCCATTCTCCGAGGCTACATAAGCTGGCCCCGAAGGTGGGCCAGGGGCTCTCGTCGGCGGAGGCCCTGGCTCTGCGGAGCTCGGTTTTTCTTTGTGAACCTCCGACTTTCCGTGAATCTGCCTAATGCGGCAGCGCGGGAAACCGACTGGGTGATACTGGCAATTGAGCCAGCGCCCAGACTTTTCTTGTCTAAGAGCGAAGCGCGTTGGCGTTTCAGTCAATAAACACGTCTTTATGCGGACCCGAGGAACCTTCTGTGTTTCTAAGTGGTGCCCTTACAAGGGAGAATCCCAGATTTGGCGCCCCAACGTGCAGCTTTCCGTGGACTGCAAAGACAGCAGCATCCATCTCCTTTCGCTAAGACAGCGAACTAGGTCAATTTCCGGCCTTGGACTTTGTGGACGGAGGGAGAGGCGAACACCCGATGCCACTCAACGGCTTAGTGCCCACGTCAGCCACAGAAAGACACAATGAACAAGTGCCTCGGCCGAACGCCTTCCCAAACGGAGGTGACTCAAAGCCCGGAATGCATCCGAGGCATTCCCCTTCGGGATGACGCCAGCCTACTTTGCTGGGAAAAGTGCACCTGCGCTTTTCGGGGTCAACCCCGTTCTCGAACAAAGTACGGTGACGCAACAAGAAGCAAGTGCAGCTTTTCGCCTTTGAGACGGCTCGCGGGGCCCACCCAGAGTGGACACCCCGTGAGCGCACAAACTAAAAGCGAATCTCGGACCGAGAAAATGCGCTGTGCCTGCATCGCCCACTGCTAAATTACGCAGCGCGGGTGATTGCGAACAACACCGGTCCCAGCCTAGCGAGGGTGCGGAGACCGCCAAGGGTGCCCTTCGTCGCCGCGTCGACGGACCAGTAGCCATCAGGTTGACCAAGCGACCCCCGGAACAAAGGCCCCCGAGGAAAACTGAGGGAGTCAAAATAATTTCCCTTTTACTCCGTCTTTCCTTCCCGCTATCAAGGGACAGAGGACTGGCGTGAGCATGGTTTCCGGTTACTAGAATTTAGTATGTTCCGATTACCCGCGATCGACTCCGGCCAAAAGTAATTGAGCGTCGCACGCAACAATGATGTTAGGAACCCTTGAGTGTCACCTATCGAGTTGCGACCCCGTAAAAGCGACGTTAAACGTGAAAACGCCGCGGGGTCTGGGAGCAGTTCAATCGTACAACCGGACAGTGCAACAGGTTGAACAGCGTCCCGAGATAATTGCGTGTCCGATTAAGGTGACCGCCATGCGGTCACTGGACGAGATCGTGAACCACGGCACTCGAAGTGTTCGTTGAGAATCGACGGTAGCACCGATGAGCTTTGATGCTCAGCAGAGCGATCCGGGGTGTAAATGTGTGAATAGTTGTAAATACTTTCGCTGACTCTGCGGAGTCGGGCGGTGCGTCCGCCGGGCGGTGCGTCCGCCGGGCGGTACGCTCGCCACTAACGTCGCTAAGCAACTTGTATTGTTGCAGACGGGCTTTGGCAGCCGGGCAGCGTACTCGCCGGGTCGAGCAACTCGTGTTGTTGCCGATCGGTGCCGTAAATAGTCTTGTATTGCTATTGACACGGGGTTTCTTTTTCATTTGGGATCGGTTTCTGTTCTTGCTGATGCGGATAAACTCGTGCTACGGCCTTTGGCCTCTACGAATATCGTAGTTCAAGGAGCCTGTCCTGCGCGGCTGGGAGGTGCATTCGGTGCTCTCCTTTGTTCGCGTTGGCCAGAGCAGCACGCGGCTCCAAGACTTTTCAAAGTTAGGTCGCGGTGCTATACCTGGCCACAGGCATTTGTGTTTTAGCCTAAGGTAAAAGCTAACATGTTTGAAAAATAACAATGTTGGCGAGCCTGCCCGATTGCAGCCCTGCATCGTTTCAATATCAAGAAAGGACAGGGTGGCGCATTTGACATTTCGTTGCGCCCGCAAATCGACGTGATTAGGCATCGTTAGCAAAAGCAGCTACAAAGAACTTTGCCTCGTCGAACTGTCACCAACAAATCTATTGTCCGGGGTGACTCGAGTCAGCTTGGTATGTGGACATCCGTGTTCACATTAAGCGGAGTCGTGGAACTATTTTCACAATAACTTCGCGAGCCGAGGTAGTGCGACGCACGTGACTCACGGCAGAAAAGACACCTTTGTCTCTGCCTCTTTTTTTATCTCTGGGGCCTTACGCACCCAGAGATTGGTCGAGTGTCCTCAGTTGGACAGCTCCACCTTGCTCGGAATTTCCGAAGCTTCCTCTTGGGGACGAAACGGGAAAGGGGGCAGAGTGCCGGCTGCATTCCTGTGCCCGGCGTTTCCTGGGTCGTGGTTCCATGTCGGGGTGTCATCGACGCTAGGGAGCGTCATCGTCGTTGTCGCCGCATCGTCGCCGGCCGGCCTGTCCAGATCCGGCTCATCGGCTGCTGGCCAAGATGGCGGCAGCCACCCTCCCGCTGCCTGGACTCGTCCCCAGGCCAGCAACACGTGGCATCCAGTCGCGGACCCAAGCTGTGGACCCGTGCCGACAACAAGCAGTTCGCATCCCGTCACGGACCCGGTGACAGTGCCCGTGCCACATGGTGCGTCCCCAAGGAGAGACGCCCAGCCGCCGTACTTTCTGTGATCCTTCGAACATTTCGTCATGGAGTGTCCGGGCCGTCCTTCCTCCTCAAGTCAGGCCATTACACGGACATTGCAACGCTACTCCCGGTAAGCCTGCCAAGAAGCGTGGGCTGCAGAGTTCGACTGCACCCGGGGTCCACTTGCAAGCAGCGAGCTAGTGTTCTTCAACATGTACCGCGCTGATCTTTTTTTTATTTCTTTGTGTATTTCTTAGCGGCATGCTCTTTTCGCTCTAGCGTTTTGTTTTTTTATTTTGTTTTTGAGATCCGGTAGGCCATATTATTTTTTTAGGCCTACCTTAGCCTTGAGAAGGGGGGAGTGTGGGAACCATGGGGTTCCCTCTATCCCTCTCCAGGCCTAGCTTGAAGCAGGCCGTGGGAGTCGTCGTCACCAATGGCGTCGGCCTCCCGGATACAAGGAACCACGAGGCCAAATTCCCCGAAGGGGCCGGCTCTCTTTTGCCCATTTGGGTGAACGCGCCTTCGGCACACCCTTGAGAGCTATAATGGACGCGACTGCTAGTGGCCTCCCCGGGCGCGTCCATTCTCCGAGGCTACATAAGCTGGCCCCGAAGGTGGGTCAGGGGCTCTCGTCGGCGGAGGCCCTGGCTCTACGGAGCTCGGTTTTTTTTTTTTTTTTTTTTTTTTTTTTTTTGTGGGCCTCCGACTTTCCGTGAATCTGCCCAATGCGGCAGCGCGGGAAACCGACCGGATGATACTGGCAATTAAGCCAGCGCCCAGACTTTTCTTGTCTAAGAGCGAAGCGTGTTGGCGTTTCAGTCAATAAACACGTCTTTATCCGAACCCAAGGAACCCTCTGTGTTGCTAAATGGTACCCCCCAAAAGGGGGAATCCCACAAGTACTGAGCGTATGCGGTGCAAGGAACTACCAACGATGTTGCGTCCCGCGAATACCGCCTATCCAGCTTTGTAACACCCCTTTTTTTTTTTTTTTTGGAAATTTATTCACAGACATTTCGTCGGACGCCCTCTGTTGTACACCGCCTCTGAGATGTTACAAAACGTTCACCTGGCATCGAATGGGACGAGTCCAGCGCGCGTGCCAAAATACGGCACGCTCCAGTGATCAGAACGCAGCGACTCTGGACGACCCGTAGGCCTACATCAGCATTTAGGAAAACAAAACGTGCCATCTGTGAGCAGACAACCGTCAGAAGAGCGCGCTGCACGGGTTCCGGCTTAGAATAAGGACACCCGCTTTGGGCTTTAGCGAGAACGGCTGTCAGCTGAAGGCTGCATCGTCCATCATCCTCCGCGTCGGGAATGCAGGAAGAGAGTTTTCTTTATTGCTCTCTTCGCAAGCCGTTGGCGTCGAGTCTACAATCGTCTGACAACACCGACCCCAGAGCCCAGCAGCGATGGACCAAAGTTGTGACAGAAGTTCCTACTGCTTCCGCGTGTTATGACGGGACACTTTCTAGACGCTGTTGTCAAGCGAAAGTAGAAGCGAACATAGCTACGACCGCGATGCAAAAGGGGCGCCAGTCATCGGGTTTCCTCAACCAGTTTGGCCAATGTGAAGGCGATGGCAGAACATGTTCCAGTGGTCATGCTATTTCATTGGCAAGAGAGTGGGACAGGTGGGGCCAATGATTCACCTTTATCAGTGTGGTGCGATTCTGGTTGCCTTTTTTATTGATCCAGTTACTTCAATAAAGACGAATAATTTGGCATTTCGAGTGCACCGTACACGCACGTATACACTCAGAAACTCTGCTGGTGTATTCCTTGTTCTGACACCAAGATGAGAAGCGGCTAAAGATATAGACCTAGGAAGAATACCTCAAGTTGTCCCATATTTGAAGTGAGTTTTAGGCCAGCTGATTGGTCGATTATTTTAAAATTATTCATTTTGAAGACCTCTAAAGGAGCCGTGAAAGGTATACAGGCTGTGAATAGCAAAGACACGACAGCTAACTCATATCATACTGAAAGCTTTTTTAAGGGTTGCAGATGTTGGAAAGCTGTTGGTTTCTATTTTGAGTAGTTACAGGGACGCCTTTCTACGTGTATACTTTTACTAGGTATTAGAAGGCTTTTATTGATAGCAAGTGACTCGACTTCTAAAGTTACAAAAGAGAATCTTGCATGAGACTTTGTTTGAACTTATTCGGAGAAATTTATTGTCGGTCAGAAACAATGGTGTACACCATTACTGGAATTTAGACCAAGTTCGTGCGACGTTTTCTACAGTCCAGATGATAATAAAGACTGTCTCTGCTGTCACTTATACTCGTTTTCATAGCCCTATAATCTTCGAGTTCATTAAATTCAGTTCGGTTTGTTATTCCTGAAACGTACTTCAAATGCCGAGCAATATATATAGGGGAAACTTAGCAAAACAATAATTAACCGTGAGAGTCCGTGAATATCAATTTGGGTTATTATAAACAACACACACAATATAAAAAACAAGAAAACCATAAACTTCCACTATTTGTAACCGACAAAATATTTTGATGAATAAACAATGCTTTAAATCTGCTCTTCAAAGACCACTGCATTTATTCTGGGTAGTTTTCAGTACAACTGTTTACAATTATCAAGTCATAAATAGTGCACCCAACCCCTGCCATCGGTTTAATTTTTTTTTTCTCGCTGGGATTATTGTCTCCTGGTAGGACAATGCTACACTCTATGTTTAGTTCAAAAGCTGTGCTACGGCAGATACGTCGGCGCTTGTAATGGGATGCCAGATTTCTCTTCGCTCTTTCTTAACGCTGATACTTAGTTCCATTGCTTGTGCACTGAGGACCTCCATTCCCTTTGGTAAACAACATAAGGGGACGAATTTTGCTTTGAGACTACAGCGTGCACGGCCGCTCTCGCCAAAGTTTCAATGCGACGGTGCTGGCAATCTGCCCTTCGCATCTACCCCACCAAAAACGGTTTATACACGGGCTTCTATAATCAAAGTGTTCGTCCGAACGTTGAAGTTTCGGGAAACAAGTGGTTGTAGATCGAGGCGAACGATACGCGATGCGAGACACGTATGCTTGGCGAGCACGGTGGCGTCCACCGCGCATACGCAGACCGCATAAACATGGGTGCTATCCCCGCTTGCCGCGCCGGTCAACAGACATCGGGGAGGGCAAACTCCCGATTTGGCTCCAGACGTTGGAAAAACGTGCCAGAAGAAAAACAGAAAGCGAAAATAACTTTGTCGCGCAGTTGAACCTATGCGAAATGTGCCGGCCGGAGAATCCTCGGGTTCGTTTAGACGACTCGGAAGGAAATCGCAGAAGTCAAATAATCGACAGACTTTAAAGCTATTTGTTTTTCCTCAGTATAAAGCTAAAAACATATCATAGATCACGATACGGTAAGCCCAAGCAAACAATCGCCGGTTTCCTGCCTTTCTGTTAGGATAGGGGGGTTGTCATCAATTTACTTTTGTTATGGAAAGTGGCCTTCCAGAGTCCGCAACATTTGTTCTGTTCAATTAAATCTAGCAGCACAAAGGTATTTATACTATTTTTAACATGTTTAAGCAAGGGGTGAAAAAAGCGCCAACCTCCTGTCTCGCGCAGTGTTCATCTGAGTGTGTATAAAACCTCTTGCTGTTCACTAACATGAACTGCCTCCTGCGTCCGAAGCAACTTCCGGTCGCTCCGTCTTTGCAAGTCTGTCGAGCTTGCCTATGTCGCCAGTGCTAGAAAGCATAAACGCTACACGCACATCGAAGTTGGAGATTTAACGAGGGCTCTCGGCTGGTCAATTTAATGTCTTGGAGGAGGCAAGTTGGTTTACAAAAGTATTCGAAAATATTTAACATATCTCGGGCTTCTTCGTTCTTTCGGCGTTCACCTGGAGAATTGGTAGTTAAACGTTTCATCGACACCTCAAACAGTGGCGCTAGGGTGTGCTTTGTTCGTAGTTTTTATGAACCGGAAGTTCTCTGGGACGTCAAAGACTAGAACACCTCCTGGTGGCGTTTGCCATGAAAAGGGTCCATAGACGCTCAGAAGTTTCCCTAGATATTCCAATCACTGGTTTTCGTTTAATCTAAAGAACATGAAAACCGATGGATATGAGTAGGCAAAACAGTCTTGGTGGCAGAACTGGTTGATCAATATCGACCAAGAAACAAGGCATGACGACATCGTTGGTGAATCCCCGACCCGCCAGTGGCGACTCTCGTCCGAATGGTTTCAGGTAATTTCTTGCAGCCCGTCGATACACCAGCCCTTACGTCACCACACCGGATCCAAGAAAGCCCCTTCGGCCCTTTTTCCCGGTCTACTTATCGGCTTGTTCTATCCGTTATCAACACTTTAGGCCTCGTGACTACCTGAGTTCGATCCCAATAAACCCCGATAGCACAAAGGACAGTTTTGCACGGTTACGTCGGCATGACAAGTCAACCTTTTTTTTTCCCCTTTGAACAGCACAGTACTAGAATTACACAGCGCTACACACACATCACGTACACAAATACAAAACACAGTAGAAGGCGCCCGAATCACAAGAAAAAGAAACAATAGTCACAAAAAAGCGTCCTTCCTTTTTTTTTCAACCCAGCAAGGTGCATTAAGTGATGATAGAGGTGTAGACTGGTTCAACCCGGCTATATCGTCCAAGTGCACCCCGAATTGCTCAAACCCGACCAAATCGAGATAGGGCACCAGCCGGCACGTCTTTAATCCCCTTCACGGGCTCTATTATACACTTGCAGGGCCAGTGCCCAGCGTGCTAATCACGCGCTTTTTGGCGACGATAGTCCTACGCAGACTTGTACGTGATCCAGTACAATTACCGAAACAACTTGTAATTCCTTACATCAGTCATTTAGAAACGAAATAATTACACATTTGCTAGAGTAATTGTAAAAAATATCCCTTACATATTTTTGTAACGGATACGTTGTAATACCTTACATTTTTTCCTAACCCCCCCCCCCCCCCCCCCAAAAAAAAAAAAAAAAAAAAGTTTTTATTTTGGTAATGCTGAGAATAGTCGCACTGTCACGCGCAAAGGGAGGCTTGGCACTCTTCAGTTTCTCAAAGCCCATTTTTACAACATCAAGCCCCCGAATCAATTTGAATCTATTTCTTTAGACCCTAACAACAATGTCAAAAAATCAAAATAAATAAAAACAAATTTGGTGGCAAGCTATATCCGCTGTTTTTAGTCCTTGTTTATTCTTTCCGATCGAAGACCCGGAGAGAATGACACCGAGTGATTGTGTGTCTCTGCGAGAAGCTCGAGGCAGTAAGTGAACAGGAAATAATTAAAAGTATCCCTCTCCGCTATACTTCATACGACAATCTTCATAATGTCACAACAGGAGATAACGCTCCCTCTACCATATCCACTAAAAGAGATGTGATAATATGTGAAGGTATTATTGCCAAATACATCCTCGTTCGTTGCTGCACACTTCTCACCTTCTTTTACAAAACAGGATTTATCTTCTGCTTCATTTCACCTTATTTAACCCTGTTTCAGAAGCCTACTTACTTTTCTGTAGTCCAACTTCAGGGTTGGCCCACTTTATTTGTGAATTCCAGTCAGGTCATACGCATCTCAGTCACCCTTTTTCTGAGTCAGCTTTTTACGAGCACTTCAAAAATGGTAATAGTCTTTCGACTTTTTTCTTTTTTTTTTTCTTCCTGGTTTTACTACAGCAGTGTGCATCTTATTTCAAGCAGATATTTTTACAAATAAAACAAAATCGTGGCTGACATAGGCTTGAAATTCTGGACTTGAGGAGAGAGTGTGAAACTCGTGCGTGGGGCATTAGTACGGCTTAGTTTTTTGCCCTTCGCTGCCCGTGGCATCAGTGGACGTCTATCAGCAGAACACCTGAGTAAACTGCAGTCGGTTCGTGCTCTGTGCGCTTTTAAACGGCATCAATAAAGGTACACACGGCAAATGTGCCATTACATTTCCTTGTTTTACCCGACGTTCTAATTAGTTCTTGCTATGAGCATCCTGTTTTTTTTACTTATTACTTAAATTTATATTGAAAACGTTTTCTTACTCACCAACGTCTCAACCTAGGCTCGACCTGTTCAGAACCAAAGGAAGAAGAATGTTTATCCAAACCTTATTTAATATTTAATTGTCACCTTACTCTTACCAACAATTTTTTTTCTAATGTCTGTCAATATATGCCGGCATAGTTAGATGTACTAAAAAAAATTCTTATTCCAGCTTTGGCTAGTTGTAGGACGACTTCTACAGCTTCGAGATTTTGACAATAGAGAATTTAAGTAGATCGTTCCAATGACTCCGATAACGATACCCGATACTCCGCCGCCGCATTTGCGCATGTGTCATATCGTTATCGGGTATCGTTATCGGGGATATTAGAGGCATCGCAATGATCCACTAAAGCTCTCGAATATCAGGCAACGGCTGCAAGAAGAATCTTTGCTCTAACTTCGAGGTAAGTAGTACTTCCATTGCTTCGCCGAAGAGGCTCAATGCAGAGCATGAAGCATTGGTCAGGCAAAAAATGGCACTCCCATGCAGTGTCTCAGTTCAAAGGGTGTTTGTTATCCGCAGCATTTGACATCTTCAGTAAGAAATGACACAAAACGTCTGACGAGACTTTCGAGAGCCAGCTGTTGCTCAAAATACTCAAGGTCAATAAATGGAACAGGAGTCAACAATAAGAACTTGAATAACCCTCTTCCCTCTATTTCTTACTTGGACAATAATGTTGGAAGTAACGCCACAAAGGTATTAAATTACTTTTTGGGGTAACGGTTACCCCAATTTATAGAAGAGTAATTGTAATTGTAATTAATTGCAATTTAGCCTTCAGTAATTGGCAAAGTAATTCCTTGCTATTTTTCAGTAACCTGTACAAGTCTGGATCTACATACCGCAATGAATTGTGATCAGAGCGAACCAAAATTTCTGGTCCGAACAAGCAAGTTCCCAACTGTTCTAGTGCCCATACAACTGTAAATGCTTCTCTCTCGATTGTTGACCACCGAATCTCAGTAGGACTCAACACTATGCTTAAGAATGCAACCAGCCGTTCTTTTCCGTCATCGCTCTCCTACGATAAGTTCTTTGTGATTTTGTAATCATATTCGCGTCAATGCAAACGTGAGTTACATATCACTGTTGAGAAAGTCCCCTGCGCTGTACCGATGCACCGTGTGAATGCGGATTATGAATTTCCTCAAAATGTAGTCGGTGCAAATTACGACGCGGGGAACGTATACGTTTAGGGCGCCTGAAATACACTTACAGAATCGAGCTGATTATTGAAAATAAAATGTTTATGTATAATTGAATGGAGTGAGATAATTTTCATCTGAATATACAGTCCGAAAAAAAGGAGAGCAAGTGGAGCCGGTGGAGCCACCTCCGAAAACATCGGGCCGTCACTTTCGAAGAAAACCTTTGCAGCCGGTAACATTATCATCTCTTCGAGTACTTTCTCCACAAGTATGTTACTGTTCCTTCATGATCAAAAGCGATCGCCTGCTATTTTCCGCCATCGCTGCTATGTTTTTCTTTTTTTTTGTACTGAAGTCTAAGATGAAGCTAATCCACGTAGTATCCAATTTATAATCCCAGCCATTCCAAAATCGAGTCGCTCACAGTTTACTCGGGTAGGATTTAGAACCCAGCCCGAAAGACTCGCTCTCTGCATTGCTGACGGCAGTTAGGCTGCGCTGCGTGGATTCACTCGTCATGATGTTCGGGGGGGAGGGGGGGGGGGGGGGGGGAGGGAGGGACGCAGGAGTGTTTTCTAGGTTATTTTAGTTGAAAGCCCTGTAGCCACTGAGACAGCATGAAGATTGAAGTGCGACCACCTATCCGCGTATTGATTAGTTGAACTGATGAAAACGTGGCCGTGATTGGTGTTCCGAGTGCATTGCGGTGCAGTATCATCTCTGGAACTTCTAAAAGTTGTTGTCGAGACCTGAAAGTGGGCGAGAAGTCGTCAGGTCATCAAATATACATTTACTTTGGCGTGCTTTTCAGAAGAAATAGTACGACCTAAGCTGACTAAAAATATACCTTCGGGTTTCCTCACGTACGTAAGCTCGTTTCTGCTGGTCTCGGAAAAATCCGATTTGTATGCGGATGCGCGCTTCTATGCCGAAGCAGCATAAATAAGATACGTTATTCAAGCGGCTTCGAATTTTCCTCCAGGTGAATATCACGTGAATCAAGTATAATGTTTCGCATGGTATTCTTATTAAGTCCTGTATTTTTGCTTTAGGTTACCGAACTGTAAAATGACAAGCGCCGTCAAAATCGGATGCTATTGGTAGCGAGAAATATTTAAGAAAAAAATAAACACAAAGAGATGGAACATAGACATCACATCGTTTGTGCTTTGAACATCATTCGCTCACATCGCATATTTCGTAAGAGATGCAGTCTCCGTGCTCCGTATCCTTTTTCTATATTATTTCTTAAGATTTTACATTATACCAACGTGCTCATCTCAAAACAGAAAAAGTAGCATCACAGACATTCTTAAATAACAAAACACTGTTGCGTACTTCGCCCACCGCCGAATCCTTGGTAAGGTAGACAGAAGCCCGATGAAGGGCCACCTTTGATGGGGATGATTTTTCAGGCTGCAGGATTGAGGACTTCATTGAACACACGACTGAGTCGCATATTTTTCGGTGTTCACAAAGAAATTCCGTCCCATACTGCCAAGGCAATTTTCAATCGCTTGCTTTCAAGGGGACTCTCTCATTTGTGCCATGCTGAAGCTCGAGATTTAGCAAGGATATTCTGCTATACTATATAAGATGTTAGAATTGGGAGATCCGCTTAAGACGTATTCACGCGGTGGTCAAATCTCGAGAATGAGATCTGCGAAGCAGAAATATATTGATTTCACTTTACGTAGACGTCATTACGAACATGAGGCGTTTTATTCCGTAAGTGATCTGGAGCGGAGTGATGACAGTGGATAGGACCAGATATACCTTCGGCTGCTGCTTTATCTGCACAGAGCAAGAGCAGCTCATTTCAAGGTTGTAATCTCTAAAAGGTTAAAACAGCGCAAACGACGAGGAACGAAAAGGAGAATGACAAGTACACAGCGCTGACTCTGAACTGAATTTTTATTCATCGTGGCCGCACAATAAATACTTGTTTGGTCAAGACCATAAAAAGGAAGATAAAACAGTCACACATCACGCAACAAAACCACCGTATCGCATGCGCGCCATTTAGTGACGAGCAAGATAATCTATTTCTCTGTTAGATAGGGTATAATACGGGCGCCTGGCACACTCGGTGCCTAATCTAGATATTTCCAACGCCTCTATTATTTTACGGGTTAGTTGGTCGTAATGGCGTTTCACGATTTTACATAGCTGGAAATCTGAATGACAGCCACAATCCCGGCAATGAATGCCAAGATGGCCAGATACCGCAGAAGTCACATTATAGGCGTGTTCCCTTAAGCTTTCATTGAGGCAGCAGCAAGTCTGGCCTACATAACGCCGCCCACAGGACAAAAGGATATAATACACAGCCCCTAGGGCACAAATAACAAAACAATGGTGGCGCTTAGTCACACAGCCCTTGGCCTCCCTGGAGAAAGGATTTATGGTCCTGCATAACCTTGACTGTTTTTCTGGAGCCGAAACGAGCACATTCACTTTACTTTTTCCTGCTATTCTTTTTAGGTTCTGTGACAACCCGTTTAAGTGTGCAATAACGACAAACTTTCGCTTTTTCCCAGCATCTTTTTTTGCGGACATTGTCCTCGCTCTTAATTTCTTTTAGGACAATCTCAGCAACCGCTACCAACAAGGGGGAAGGAAACTCAGCTGCCGTGAGGCGTTCCAGTTTGTTTTTCAAAACTTGCCAGAATTCGATGAAGGCAAGACTTTCGCGTGTAGTATAATATAATACGCGTAGCCTTCATTTCGCTGAAAGCTAAGAGCTGCCGCGCAGCGAACGTGACACTTGATTTGACTCCAGCTAGCGTCTAGTAAATCTGGCATTGAAGAGTTAAAGGGACTCAGCAATGAGGTGGTGTTTCATATCTTTTTAATTGTAGTGTCGTGTAAACGTCCCATAACATTTTCCATCAAGCACAACCTGTGTGCCATAAGGATATAGCATATGAATTCTGGACCCACATTGCCTAAAAGATAGGACGGTTTAACGCTTGTGTTGGCATTGCATCAATAGTGACAGATGGGCCAGTTGCTAGATAATCTCTCTTGACAAAATGCGCCGCAAGACAAGGACGGAGTAAGGGAGACAACATGAAGCGCTATTTTCAACTAAATGTTTATTGAAACAACACACACTATTTATACACCACAATCAGGCTTCTCAAGCAGGTATTCAAATTCCTTGTCTGTTAGATGGACAGTCGGGGCATTACACGCCCTCCTGCAATCTGCAGAGGATGCTCGCATGCTTTCTCTGCGAAAGCAAAACCGTTTTTAAAAGCTTATTCGTGAAACTTCAAACTCAAAAGCTTGGGCTAGGTGGTGCTAAAGCTCCTTTACACAGAAACGTAGTGACATCCTTTGAAGAATGCCGCCTGCTATCTTGGGACAAACCAGGCGGCGCTACCGTCAACGCGCGGGTGTAAAAAAGTAAAACATATAGATAACAGGTGTGCGCGTCAGAGGATGAGGGAGTAGGAATGCCTATGCTGTCGGAGTGGAGCGCATGCTGTGAGCTCATGACTCCAATCAAACAACGCCGACTGTACAACGTCATGGCTTTCATCCTCTTTCTTTGAGCACATCCTTCGAGGCTGGTAGACCGTGGGAGTGCGCTTTTAGCCTGTGTGTATGTATTTGCGTGTCTTTGACTGGCGCTCTGACTCGAGTATAGGAAGGCCGTCTGCTATCTTGGGCCAAACCAGGCGGGGCTACAGTCGACGCGCTGGTGTAAAAAAGCAAAATATAAAGATAAAGATAAAAGGTGTGCGCGTCAGAGGAGGAGGGAGAAGATGTCGCTCGCTACCTTCTTTATTCAGGGGCATTAGGTGGTGCACGCCCCTACCCGATTAAAAAGGTTCAACAAAAGCATCCATGCAATCGCTCGTTCATGCCGAAAGGCTCGTTTTTTTTTCTTTCTAGTTATCGTTTGAAACACGATAATACAAAGAGCGGTGCCCCTGTCTTTCATGTTTTGCCTTTTGAATTTTAACGCGTAACAAGCAGGGGCGGATTTAGAGGGGGGGGGGGGGGGGGGGGGGGTCCGGATGTCCTGACCCCTCTTTTGAATGCGGCATGTGTAAAATTTAGGGCGTGAAACGAGGAAGAGGGGGTTCCTAAACAAATGGTACGCTGGCCAACACCTGACCACCCCCCCCCCCCCCCCCCCTCTGGAAATTCCTGCATCCGCCCCTGGTAACAAGACACTAGCGCAGAACCGATCCTTCGAAGCGCGTGCCACGTTTTCTAACATCTGGGTAAAACATCAAATTTTAGCGCGCCACCGTGCTTTCGGTATAGCATAAGCTGCATCCGGAAACATGCAGCAAATATAATGTGCTTATAAGGTTGAGATTTTCGATTTATTGTTAGCATTCAGTCACAGACTATAAACAACTAAAAAATGAAATCTATGCAGCGGAAAAAAAAAATCGAGCAATTTAGCCCGCCGGCGTTTGCTCTGCCCGCATTGTGAAAATAGTCACTGTGGCACCGCGCAACGCGAATGTGCCGCCAGGCAAAGCTTGTTGGTTATTTGCTGAATATCCGCTCCATGGTGTCCAGCCTTTTAAACATCGAGAATGAGTTGAAATTGGGGTGTTCTCAGTAGCGCATTAGGACATTTCTTACCCATTAACAAAAAATATTTATTTAATTGCCTCTAATGATACACAGTAGAATTAGAATTCGATTCATCTTTGTGTTTACTTATAGAGTGGTTTACTCTTCAAATTTAATTTAACACATATACCGAAGAGTACGCACCTGCTTACGTAGACAACTGGACAGTGACCGATACGGCATCTTTTTTTCAGTGAAATTCGTAAGTTGTGCGGTAAAATATTTAGCGACGTCCGTAAAACACAATGTTTGGCAAAAAGGCAGAGAAAGGCTTCCACATAGCCTGCACAACTGTGTACACGTACCAGAACAAACCTCTCTCTGGTGAAGAATATCCGCTTGAGAAGCTTACAAGGCTAATCCAGCAATTGGGAGATGGAGTTTACAATGATAAAAACCAAAAACAAAATACTAAAAGCAAGCATTTGTCAAACACGTTCGACTGGCTTTAAAGTAAACTACACCTCTATACGCGGAATATGGCGCAATCAAAAAATGCTGACATAATCGTTTATCCTGTTTGATTTATGAACCTTACAATAAAAAGAATGGGACAGGGTCAATATATAACGGGGGAAATGTGAAGGGCACTCATCAAAATGTCTCCAAGCGTACTGGAGTCTGGGTATTACCTGGGTATGATCCCTGCAGGCTACTTTGAAAGGATAGCTAAAAATAGTCACCACTATTTGCACTGATAAATAAAACCAGCGAGTTGTAATTTTACCTCAAGTTTTGCTTTGTTTTTAGAAATGGAGAGCTAATCATGGTACGCAATGTAGAATACATAGAATGTTTCATAACGCTAAGAAATCCAGTGCTTCTCAATCAAAACCGGTTTTCATGGAAGTCAATCGCATTCCTCGGTTATTTAATAATAATTAGCGTAACATAAATCATTGTTTTTTGCTCCTTAAGACTCACACAAACGGAACGACCTCCTTGAATAATATCATAAACCACATGAGCGAATACCTACCCACTTTACAAAAGCAGAATGGTTTCACGTGCAACTGTTGTCAGCACGAAATGCTTTACCGTGCAAAACCGGAGTTCCAACCACAATAACCCTTATATAATGCACGTCAAAGTATTGAAATTAGCTCATGCAGTTCTACCATAAAACATTATCAGGAGTAAGCTGAAATAATTAAGTTAGAGCTAGCTGGGGCTCCTTAGGATCACAAACTACATTCCTTCTGGGAGCCCGGAAACATTTGGCAGTCTCGTTCCGCCCGATGCATGTATTAAGGCAACGACACCTTATCGACCTTGCCCATGCGAATTCTTGTTGACGTAAGCCACGAGCCGATCTTGTAAATTTATTCAAGTACGAACGCCAGGAACATGCATGAGCCGTCACGCGTGAAATGCCCATGCAGTTATGCGTGCATCATATGAGCAGGAGTGAAAGACCGCGCTATGAAATGACGCGGCAACAAGAAAAAAATGTTTACGCGGCAACTCTGGAGCAAACAACTGTCTACAATATATTATTAAGACTTTTTATGGAAGATTTTTTAACACCGGACAAAATCAGGCTGTTTACACCTTCCGCTTTACCGGAGGTCTAAATTAGAAAATAATATCCGGTTTTACTTCTTTTTGATATGACTTGTTCTCCATTGTTCCCACGTTTCCAAAGAGGAGAGGTCGGTGGAAAAGTGTTGTATTTGTTCTTTACCAAATAGAGAGGAAGCTCAGTCGCTTAGGTAAACATAGGTTTCCCGTTCGAGGAAGTATGTGCATTTTGTTTTAAAGTAACATTTGAAACAAAATTATATCAAATCACTATCGGTGTACTTTTTTTAACTATGAGAAATTGACTTTTAAGAAACGTCTGTATTTGGTGCATAAAAATGTAATGTAAAATTACACCTAGGTTTTTGTGTATAAATACCGGGTAACAAATAATTTACTGGCGTTAAAGAGCGGTGCAACGATATTCGTTTGGAATGTTTTGCACTTTTCACGAGCTCACTGGCACTAGTGGAACCCAAGTATACTCGCACACAACACCATTGACCAAGAACCTCTTTTGTTGCTACAATTTCAAGGAAAAAAGTGAGCATTTTCTTTCAATCTCTCCTTTGCGAAACTTGATGACGTAGCTGAAGGGCCAAAGTCTCTCCCCCTCCTCCCCCCCCCCCCCCCTTTTCCAGTGACGATATTTGAATACGGCTCATAGATTGGACCCGAGCATTCCGTAAGCATTTAATTTGGGCTCGTGATAATCGATAGCTCGACAAACATTCGGGAAGTGGCCCGTGTCGAATCGCTGCAATGGCGACAAAGGCCGTACCATAACAATGTCGGGAACTCGGCACGTGTCCTGTGCTTTGCCGACCCCAGCGCGTGGATTTGATCAACATTTGCGGCATACAATCGGCTGGAGCCCACGTGACCGCTTGTTGCGGTTGCAAGTTGAGGGGGCAAAAGCCGCTTTTTATATTTTTTTCTGTGACTTTTTTACGTGAGAAGAAAGACGAACGCGTATTTCATAGGTTATTAACGTCAGGGATTCTTTCCACGCGGTGTTTGCGCAAATTACAAAAATCGCTGCATCACTCCATTAAGATGTAGTCAAAACCCAATAGTTGCAGTTTAGGAGCAAGAGGAACAATCAATTTTCACGACGTATAATCTTCAGTCATGCTTTTCTGTATCGCTTGCTTTTTCTTTGTGCTAAACAACTTCAAGCGTCGCGTACATCAGAGAGGGAATTATTTTGTGGGCGCTCGTACTGCGCAGTACAAGCTTAAAATAGCGTCTGGTGTCTTTGCTCACGCAAAGACACCAGACGCTATTTTTAACAGATAATTTTCAGTTTTATTTATCTAGCGTCCTCACAAGAAGTTAGAGAGCTGTGATTTGGCATATGGTTTAAAAACCTCACTCATCAACAACCCCCACCCCCCCCCCCAAAAAAAATAAATAAATAAATAAAAAAATAAAAACTAATCCAGTCAGTGCAAGATACTGAGGCAGTGGTAGTGAAACAGAAAAACCATAAAACGTTAGAATGTACACCTGTAATCTTTAGTTTTAGGTAACTTCTTCAGCTGGTCTCATCATACGCATAAATCGCAGCAAGTGGCTAGAATGAGAGCCGACATTTTTTACACTAGTGTTGGCAGCTGACGTCATCAGAAAAACTTGTTCTTTATATACCAGTATGTTTGCCCACAAATATTCGTGTGGACTGCGCAATTGCGCAAGCCCGTTTTGTAAAAGAACGATGCATTTGTTGATGCTCTTTTCAACAGAGAGCGCCATTACGTAACAGCACGGTGGTGGACCACCATTGCGTGACGTCATATGCCTAAGCTGGTACATACTGCAGCCTCATGATATCAATTTACAGATTATTAAAAAAATAAACTGAGCAAAATATCTTCTGCTACTGAGGTTTTCTTATATATTCAACTATACAAACGGCTTTTTTATTTTCATTTGAGGCCCTTAAAGGTTCCTGAAGAAATCAGAAATCCGCAGTCTAATATAGAGGGCATCAGACTATTTCAAAGTGCGACCGCATCATTAAACAAAAATTCAAGATCACCCAGTGGTCCTAACCAGCTTGTCATGCACTGCGTACAGCCAAACAAAACGATTACAAAATTGGTTCCGCTAATTAAAACTGAGATAGCGGGAAAACAACCGAAAATGATCGCGATTATAAAACGGTGAAAACCTCTGATGACTCTTCTACCCCTATATACTGATTCAGTTAAAGACCAGTTGCCAATATTGTTACCCGATACATTAATATTTATGATAATAAACTTTATTTTCCATTCGAAAAACATAAATGGCGGAAACAAGGAAGAAAATGCTGTGAAACAGCTTGACGGAGCACCTTCGTCTATTTAGTTTTATATGCATAAAAATACAACATAGCAACATCATGAAAGATAGGAACCTAACATCTATAAAACAAAATACATCTTAGCGTCTAAAACAGAAAATATATCGACTTATTTTAATTCCAGATAATATTTACCTCTAATTGACATTATATGTATAATACAGTTTATTAGCATGTTAAGTTAGTGGGAGTGTGTACTTTAGTGATTGCATGGAATAATTAGGGTAATATTTAAAAAAAAAATGGCACGGTCAATGCACTGCGGAAAGAGTTGGACGGGTTACTATATAATTTTTTAGCTTATGCATGTTTCCTAAGGTATTCTCATTTATTTTATTTTCTAAACAAGATAAACAAAACAAAACACATAAATTTTGTAGAACAGTTCTCGGTTTTTGGTTCCACGAGGATTTTAGAGAGCACGTAAAACTGTAGTTGATAGAATGTGCCAGAATGAAACGCATAATAAATAAATACTGAAGTGCAATAGACCAATATTAATCTTCTCTAACCCATCACGAGATTTACCTCACGAGAAAAACATGTATATAACGCATGCTTGAATTACATGCCGGAAATATAATCCTTTAAGGCTAGCCTATAGGCTAGCCTTAAAGGACCGAACGATAATTCGATACGATAATTCAGTGAAGCTACAACAGCTGACTGGCCCCTGGAATTTTCATTACACAGCAAAGCAAGACCGAAAAGACGTTTCTTCCATTTCCTGTAAAAAATATTTTGTCTTTTTGAGACGACATACAAAGAAATAAATTTAAACATTCTTAATTCACATGTAAAATCCACTGTCTAGATAACAAGAGTGCCGAAACACTTCATTTTTTGTATCACTTTCTCTACCGATTCGTCCTTTCTCGTCAAATCTGCTTTCCCTTTTTAAGATTGTTTTTTAAACTTTCATTAGCAGCGTAGCCAAGGCACCCAAAAAGAGTGTCGACCTGACTGCTGCATAAACAACGATCCTTCCCTGTCTCTATTTTATCGAATGACAGCTTCCATATTGTTCAAGCTGCTCAATAAAAAAAGCAGAAGCCCCAATGAAAGTGCGCATAGTGGCCTTGACAGGTTCAAGTTCACTAAGGTAGAAGCGAATCGGGAGAGGTGTTGCCAGTCAGTCGTCTCGAAACGACCTTGACGATTTCCTCACAGACCGAAGGGCAACGAGGCAACACGCGCCAACCGCCCGATTCTCGTCCTAAAGAGCAGACCGTAAGGTGTATTCAGGATCTCTTTCTCTCCGGTCACTGCGTGGTTTCGAATTTCAGGAAAAAATCTGGAAGGCGTGGTGTGACGTTAGTGGCTTCACCTGCCAGAACAAGGCCAAAGGTCAGGCAGTTTAAGTTTCCAGTTTTCTACCAACTCCACAAACACACACACAAAAACACACAAATGAAGTCGAAATTGGCCGGAGGAACTTCAGGTGGAGCATAATTTTAACAAAAGAGAAAACCCGAAACTAAAGCAATATGACAGCAGCACAACACAAACGGATCGACTTATCCGTTTGGTTAGGTTGACTCGTTCTTGACATATTGGGGGAAAAAGAGTAGCTGTAGTCTACTGTTTCTTCTGTGCTACTTCCTTGTTTTTCATTCAGTCAATTTCAACTATATTTCCGACTTAATGTCTGTGCAGAGCTACTTTTGCCTCGCTCCCCGGGTGCTTCGTAATTACGATCAATTTACACCGGCTCCTTAGCACACTTCCTGTTTATTGAAAAACAACCTTCTGGAAGAGTCAGCCGTCACCCACTGTATCGCAACGCTACTTAACTTTTTGGGGGGCCTTCTTTTTATGAGGACTTCCTCGCAGACCTAGCTTCTTGAAGTGAAGGCAGCGGTTGCGACGGTAGCACATCAAATTTATATTTGGCAATCGTGATTGGGCACGAAAAGAGAGGAAAGAGGTGATTAGGGTACGCATGATTTGTTTTTGCTTGATTCGATACGTTTCACTCGCATTCGCGACAACACAGCCTGAGTCTCTTAGCAATACGTCCGACGCCAATTTAAAGCTTTCAGAAGTTTCTTTCTAGTATCATATCCGCTGTAGGAAATGGCGGTGGATCCTCTCTGCAAATTCAGTTTTGAGATAGCTCCGAACCTTGCCTGGTTAAAGCTATGTGGGAAAACTCTGTATCGAGCATGATAACATGAGAAAACAATGTAAGGTAAAAAAGGAGTTAAATTGAATTGTGGACTGATTCAAGTAAGGTCTAGCATTTTGACTTGATATAACATGTCTGGCAGCTAATAATTTACCCGCAGTGATTTATATGTATATTCGCTAATCCAAAGATAAATATGGTGATAACATTGAAGATGTAGCACCGGAGACACTTAGCCTGAAACTCCCATGTTTGAGTCAGGCTCAATACTACATCGCTGACAACGTTTCCTTCTGGTTTTCTTTTTTATGTTTTTTTTCTTTGTAAAAAAAATATTGTTTCTTTATTTTTGTTATTACCATACGGACTTCGATAAACTTGCAAACGGCCCTGACTTCAGTGACCGATGATGCCTATCTCCGATAATTGCTGTCCCTTTAATTAGCTTAGCCGATAAAAAAGACTCGCGGCGTCACTACAATTTGCAACCAGTTTGAGTAGCAAAAAGGCGTCCAACACTTAACCTGTAGGAGTGCATCGCCATTGAAGTGCGATGTCGATCAGCCGTTTCCTTTATTTTACTGATTAAAACAAAACCAATGGTTCGCGTTCTGAGGTCAATGAAGTGCAGTGTGCAGCGGGCGCAACTCTGAAACGGGAAACATAAAAGGAAGCACAAAAATCTACCGACATATCTTGCTGATGCCGTCTGCATGCACTAGGCGACAGGCGCATCAAAACAACTTTTTTTGTAAAACCCTAAAAAATCTAGTCATGACTCCAGTTGTTTCTCAATAGCTCCGAGGAAGCTCGTGCTACTGACATAGAAAATCAGAGCAAGGTTAGTAAACAAAGACGTGCTGGTGACCTTGCGTTGCGCTTTCCCCTTGTCCCATTTTGTCCGCTATGTGGAGCGCTACACCCTTAGGCAGTCCGGCTGTTTGGCAACTCTTTCGATTAGCAACCCCGCCACCAGATAGAATGGGAACTCCAGGAAAGTAACCGGGCGAGAGAGTATTGTACTCCGGCTATCAAAAGCGACGCTCTCTTTTTTTCTTTTTCTTATACATTCCAGCCTGGAATGGTCGAATAAACACAAACAGCATCAGTGTTTTTATAGAGAGGTTGAAAACAAGATATATTGATTGATTCAAACCACTTCGTCCTTCGTATTGACTATTTAGGAATTTAGAAATAACCAGAATAATCGCAACCATTTATGCCTGGAGATATACATGACCTGTACACGCCAGACCGGTTGTGTGTTTACTGCAATGTTCAAACAAACTGCGCTAAACGTCTTTCTCATAGAGTTGGTTGTAGCTCAGTATGACTTTATTATGTACAGTCATGTTCAAATGTGAACACCATGAAACTCCGCATCAATTGAAGTGTCAGATACCCAGTCATGTATCACAAGAGTGGAAATAAGTCTCGTTCAAAGTTACTGCGCCATCCAACTTCCACATTGTTCAATGCCCTCGCACTTTATTTCGATGTTATCGATGCACCAAACATTCGTTTTCATTTAATCAGTTTAACCAATGAGAAGGGCGATCGGCATCACGCTCCATTGTTCATGTACACTTTCAAAAGTGCTTGACGCCTTTTTGTCGCCAAGACTGCATTGACCATTGGTATGAGATACTGCTCTGTCCAAGTAACTCGCTAATTAAAAAAAACAAAAAAAAACAGTGATGCGAACCCATCGTTTGGCAGTATATTCAGCAGCTTCCGAGCGCGTAGAGGACATGCTGTGATATTTATTTAGCTGTAAGATTAAATATTGACAAAGAATGTCACTATTGAGGACAAAGCAGGAAAAACCGCGCTAACAGGAAGCAGGTTCAACAGGTTTTAGTTCGTCATCTATATAACGGCCAACTAATTTCACAGCTTGTCAGTGGTGTTTGGAATATTGGTTATAAGAACAAACAAAAAGTGTGCAAACGAACAAAAAGCAGGAATTTAAAGCTGCTGAGGTTGGTACACAGCACACAAAACAACGCAAAAAGAAATAATAAAACCTAAAACAAATATTGATAAAGCACGCATTTCACAGAAAAGAACCTCAAAAGGACGACTAGGAGAAACAGAAAAATCTGACTGGTGCGGTTCTGCGTAGGCATACGTTATAGATAGCCCTACCAAACGCTATGTACTTATATAGCAATCAGAACGAGACAAAAAAAAAAAAAGAGAGAGAGCGAGAGGGACTGTAAGGGGCTCTGCAGTGTCGCAGGCAGAACAGTGGTCGAATGGGAAAAAACTAATCATACGTTTAAGTGCCAACAAAATGACTAAAAATTGCACCCTGCGAGGATAGCCAGAAAGTAACGCTACGTTGGTTGCCAACTGGCTGCTACAGTCATTAACGCAGTCTAACGTACTGTCCTAACCTTGACGCAGGGGAAGCATATATGCGTGTAGGTTCTTCACCAAAAAGGACCACGCATTTTACGTTTAATTTACCTATTCATGCAAGTGGCCAAAAGCGTTCAAAGCGCCATTGTTCAGCAACAAAGGATAATCTTTGGCCAACAGAAGCTAAAGTGGCAGTTAATGATCTTAGTGGCGGCCACCTGGAGGCTTCACGGTAATTGTTCGATTTGATTAAATGGCTGCCGTGTGCGCGTGACGACGCCTTCACACAGGTTCACAGGAAGCAAGCGGCAGAAGGGACGCACCCGCAGAGCAGACGCGGCTATTTCGCTCTGTGCGGAAAGACTTCGTCCGTATTCTTTGAGCTGTTAATCACCATCAGGTTCATCGTTTACCGACGACGGGCTCAATATTCCACCTTATTGAATAAAAATTAGTCACCGCGATGCTTTAAGGTAGCGGCGGCGTGGCGAACCTGGCTGGTGAGATCCGTCTAATAAACGATAATCTGTGGGCATGCCTAATGTGTTTTCGCGACGTTTTAAACCACGCAGACGGCATATTAATTAGAAATCACCAGACAATGAGAGATTCAGGGCTACGAAGTGTCAGTCCGATATTCAGATGGAAATCACATGTTTTTACGGTTACAAATTTTCCCATACATACACACTTTCAGATTCCCACAATAACTCCTTGTGGCTTGTCAAATAACATAACACACCCATCCACTTTTTCTACTTCCTTCCCGTCCCATTCCCTGGAAAAGAATCAACGCACGTAACGCTTACACGGAAAATGTAAAAGACGAAAGCGCACAAATGCGTTCAAAAGGTGTAGAGAAGCCTTTCGCAACGTAAAGCTAGCTTACGCAACGCCGGTGTATAGCCGACGGCACATGCGCGAGTGCTTCCTCAGTCCCAGAAAGCGAAAGCGAGCGGGGCAGGCAACTCCGGAACGAGATCTGGTCTCAGCACTTCCGTCAGAGAGCGCGCCACACCTCGGGGGTGTGGTCGCCGACGTCCTGCTCTGCTCCTTCAGGCAGACTGCAGCCGATGCTACGGATCGCCAGAGTGAATCAAGTGCCTTTTGAGCATCACGTGCCCTTCGAAACTCCGCGCCGCAACGCGCGGGGCGCGTAGTTAGTTTCGTGATACGTTTGCGGCGTCTTATTGACTGGGGTAGTCTCCATTTAAAGGTGAAATGTAGGGCATTACTTGGAGGCTGTTCTGTCCGAGCCCAGATTTCTACGAACAGGCTGTGAACATTAACTGAAGAGCGTGTTGGTAACATTGACTGGAAACATAAATAATAAAACAAACTCAGGACGAGGGACGGCGAACACTTCTTCGTCGTCCGTCGTCTCGAGTTTGTTTAATTCTTTGTTTCCAGTCAGGCTGTGAAGTTGTGCTTGTTTGTTTATAGAGCGTTTAACTTCTTCCTCCTAAGCACACATAAAAACCCAGAAATACAGTATTGCTTCATGATAGTATAGCTCCTGTTCGGTAAATGTATAGTCTAGCAAAAAAGAGTTGAAATTAAACGTTCGATTTTATGTCTGAGGCAATGGATTTTATCCGGCGGGCTGAAAGTTTATCCGGTGCCTCGAAGTTTGACACGAAGGTCGTCTTCTCGTGCCGCATGCGTCTCAAGCAACTCTGTAAGCAAGTGAACAACAACCGAATTCTGATTGGCTGCACTGTTAAACACGAAATTAAATTAATTCCATGCAAAGAGAAGAAAGTTTACTCCATCCCTTTGAGCTGCGGCCATCAATACTTAGGTCAGACCGGCAGATGCGCCAATCACAAATCCGGGAACATCACAACGAAGTTTCTAAGGCCTCTCCAGATTCTTATCATCCCATAGTCATACATGCCCGTTCGTGTTTGCTTTGTTATCTCCTCTTTGATGAAACAAAAATCCTGGGGAGCATGACAGCAGATTCGGCAGGGAGAGCATAGAGTCATTCGCCATGACTACAGCAAAAAACAACGTGTCAAACCCTTCCCTCCTGCTGACGAAAACTGAGGTCGAATTTCTAATATCCGAGATCAACCTACCTCTCTGACTTGCACTTCGCGTTTTTATCTCCCCTTCTCTCCCCTTCTCCCCCCTTTCCCTCGTGGGTATAGTCGGCTGCTCGCTGTGGAAAGTTTACTCGTCTGTTGCTACACTTCGTTTCAGCTTCGGTCCAAGCGGGGCCGATGTTATGAGCCGAAGGGCCAATCAAACAGCGAGAGGCACAGCGTCATAGCGTGCTCTCTGCAGCTAATAGGACCAGCCGGTATTCGCCGTCTCTCTGTGCGCGCTCCTCCGCCGGCTAGTCCTATCAAGCGCAGAAAGCACGCAATGACGCTGCGCTTTTTGCGCTGTTTGATTGGCCCTTCGGTTCATAACATCGGCCGCGCTCGGACCGAAGCTGAAACGAAGTATAGTTGAAAGATGTGGTTGTGTTGTCCCTGTTTGAATTGTTTCATTCTTTCTTCACCCATGACTTGAACCAACACGCTCTTCTCCCAAGCCTTAATCTAGTAGGAACAAAATTAAACTTCCCTCGAGAGTTGTGAATGTGAAGCGCTCTAGTCCTTGCTTCCTCACTCTCGCTATTGTTAGGTGTTCCTTTTTTTTATTTATATTATCAGCTATCACCTGCTACGCTTCTAATAGGCTACAGGCTATGCATGTAATCATGAATAGCTGCAATCACGCGGAGTCGCAGACCCTTCGATAGCTACTTCGAAACCACTAACAATACAATTTGAACCAGTGAGCCCTCTGTGAGGTCACTTGTTCTAGATATTGGTATTTCCACTAGACACAAACACGAGACATAAACGAGAGAAATCAGGTGACCTCATGTATTTTTTTAATTAAAAAAAAATGCACACGCTCCATTAAATACAATAATCACCCAGGCTCCTGTAGACCCACTTGGCTTAGTTCGGGGGAATGATGTGGAGCGTCTCCTGGCGTGAAGTGGGTCTGGCGTACAGCCAGTTCGTTAAATCGATGCGATGAAACCGGTTGTTGTGAGCGCGCTATAGCAATTTGGCAGAAAGAGAAATTGGGAGTTTAAGCCCAACGAACCGCAACGTAATTGCACCGTAATGGTCATTGGCCGAAGCGGACTTGCACAACTCTCGGTGCTAAATGAAAGCAACCGGTTTAATTAAGCAAAAGAAAAAAACAACAAAGAAGACAATCAATTCTCCGTACCCATGTAAGGCAGAGTGCTGAACAGTTTGCCGTCGAATATGTGCACTCACTGAATCAAGTTTGCCTCATCGTGGTTCTAGATTAAATTTAAAGCTGACACCAGCTTTTGACGCAGATTTATCAGCACAGGGAGGGGCGCAGATCAATTTTCCGAGTCCAGCAATTATGGGCAAGTAATTGTAAAGTCATATATTGCCACGATGGGTATACTGTCAATGTAATTGTGTCGTTCAGACAGAAATACGTTTTCTCAGCCCCAATATTGATCTGGTGTTCCTGCTACAGAAGAAAAATTGAGACAGGTCAATACCACTGCTAGTCTAGGGTCTTTCATGTGCGTCACAAAAAAGTGATACGCGAGCGTACGCCGGAACGATGCTTTTCTAGATTTATTTATTGGTACTACATCTCCGATTGGAGGTTTTGTAGAGGTGGTCAACAAGCCTTCATCGCTCACAATACACTGAGAGAAAAATCAACAGGGTCAGCACTATGCATATGGCAACATTCAAAATGTCGACGCGTTCAAGTCTAGATAGAAAAGGAAATTTAACATCACAATACATATCAGGTTTGCGCAGCAGAGTCTACCGAGTACAAAGCAGAAAAATTCAAGAAAAATGACGATAAAGCTCGCGTACAAATAACGGGCAGGGGTGGAAATGGGCAGGGGTGGAGATTGAGCCCAGAATACCTGGGACCTACTGCTCGAGCATTCGCTCCACGTGCTCCGAGCTGAGCTGCATTAACACTTCTGTTAATGTAGTCAAAAATGCAGTCAACTCAGTTTCGCACTAAACCTTACAGTTCATTAGACCATGTTGGAAACGTTCAGGATGTATTTATTTATTTATCTAGTTAACTGAATTTTGAGAAAAAATGTGCATAATCAACGAATGTTCCGAGATGGTTCTGCACCGCCGAGTCATACAATGTTGTTCCAGTCAGTAAATTACGTTTGTCTTTCATCAACGTTCAAGTGTGTTCACACCGCGACACAATTACCGCAGACAGGGGAGCGTTACTTTTCCGCGCTTGACTAAGGTAGGATATTGATAAGCTTCCGCATTCACCTACGTTTGTGCCCAGATCACTGCATTCCAGCAGACCAGTAATTCAAATGAAAACAGTGTAGTTATTAAAAAGAAATAAAAAAAATGGCGATCGCTTTGTTTGTTTTAACGGCATAGCGCTCGGTATGTTGATATTATCCTTTTATGCATATTCCGCTATAATGCACACCACTGTTTTATTTTATATTGTTTAATATGTATTTGCCCTAAACTCCAATAACAATGTCATTAAAAGGGTGCCAATTAAAACAAATCGAACTAAGAAGAGCAAAAATTCCGCTTTAGTTGCAGGGGAAAAATGATATTATGGCGAAAGATGTAGATGCCATTTACAAACCAAAAAAACTAGCAGAAAAGCCTTTGGAATTTGTTAACTTCCATATTTCATCCGTGATGCACAGGCTGAACGAATTGGAAAGTCTATTGACTCATAGTTTTCACAAATTTGGTTACCCCCGAAATAAAACACTGCGTCTGTTTCCAGACACCCTCTTCCGAAATATTTTCTCTCGTGGCTTCAACACAGATTGTACGAAGGGCAACCAGGTGTTATTAATGATACCAACTACAAAGAATCGAAACTGCAACATTAACTACCGTACATTGATATAGTACTTCACGCATGCATTGCAAAAGCCGACTTTCCAAAAGTGACGTTTCATGCCGACAGGAAGAACGCACTTGGCGTTTCATTTTGATACGTTAAACGACGAAGAGTATTTGCATACCTCTCAAATAAACCGCGAGAGAAACTTTATTTCGTTTCGCTTGAGCGTTGCGATCCGTCAACAAAATAGTAGTTTCCTGAAAAAGGGGTATTGTGGAAGGCTACTCGGGTCGCCGCAAAGCTGACTATCTTGTTTGGCGAGCGGAAGTCGCGCAGATATTTGGCCTAAGTGGCATTGTTCCAATTGTGCAGCGGACGACCAAGTAACAGTCTTCGTCTGCCAACTTTCAGAGCTTGCTATCAGGTCAGCGTTGATTCTCATTAACCGTGTCGTTTCAGTATACCATCCCACGGACTCCAGTCCTAAGAAAACAGCTTTCTTTTCAACAAAAAGACTGAGCTTAAAGGTCCGGCATGCACCTACATAATGCAGTTTCTCCGGAAACCTCGCGCATCTAAGAGGGAATCTTTTCGCGGACTGTGCTCACCCGTATTTTCAAATATATAAGCGGAAGATCAACTCCTTTCAATTTCTCTCCAAACCGTGTTTTTCTGCTAACTTCTCAGCGAACCATAAAAATCGACGTTCATTGGAACGTCGTCGACTGTTCACGCGGGAAGAGCGTGTTTCATAAATACAACCTACACTGCGACACTTTCCATGGCGTTCCACATTCTCAACATTAAAGCGGGGACTGCATTTCTTTGGTAAATCTTTTCCTGAGGGTCGTGCCTGGACAGCGTGATTGACTAAAATCTTGAGGCAAAATGCCTGGAAGAGCCATCAAGTGAACAAGGCTCCCATGGTGACTCTGCTTCTTTGCTACATTAGCCCCTGCTGCTTCTGAGCCTCATAGGCCTTCTCTATTCCGAGTCCTTCCAGGGTTAATTTATTTGTTAATGCAATGCAGACTTAGCAATTCAAGCAATTCAGAATCTCTCAAGTAGCCCTCTCATGTTTAGCTAATGTTTGCTATTTGAAGATACACTAAGTACCGCTCAATGAACGGTGATCAATCCAGACTCACTGGAGATGCATCTCCGCCTTGTCTTTACAGAATGGGACACAGCAAAAACGCTCACTTGCTATTTTTCGTCTTTGCTTTTGCTTGTTGCTTTTACAGTTGTAAAACGTTACCGCACCTTAATGTTCAGAGCATGTGTTCTCAAACCGGACGAACACAAGGGTTCCCCAGAGTACCCAGATGCGTTCCCCAAGCTACCGAATTTCCTCGACCGCCACTGTCCCTAAGTCTTCTCCAAGCCCACCACAAGATCTCAACCACCCATTAATTCAAACCGATTAGCCAAATATTCGCTAGTACGTGCAGCACTGCTTACAATATATGCAGGCTCCTGCATCGATGTCGGGACCGGGGAAGGTTCAAAGTCGAGGCAGGTAGGAGATCTCCAAGGTTGAAAGGTTATAGAACCCCATTTTCATTGGGATACACTAATGCACTGCACAGACTTGGGCGGAGAATTCGTAGACCGACAGAAACCTGCATTGGTGAACTACGTTATAGCAGTGATGCCCGGTTCTCGCTAACTGTGTCGCCCTGTTCATTGCCATGCAATTGGCGAGTGTCGTCGGACCGCTACGGCTCTACTCCACTCCGCCTGGCCTAGCCTCTCTAAAAAGCGAATTCGCCTTGTTCCGTTATCCGCCTTGTTTTCTCTCGGTGAGTCGTCCACGAGAGCGTGGCGCGTTCTGTAGACCGCACGCGCGCAGCTGGATAGGCCGTTTACTGGTTCGACCGGCGCTGCCGCGAAACAGAAAGCCGCCCAGGTCACGGCGTCTGGACGAGGCGCCCAGGCGCGGCGGCGCTTCGGGAAAGCGAGCGACCCGTCCGCTTCCGCGTCTGGTCCGCGCACACACACCATCGAACCAAACGGGCCGAGCGATAGCACACGCGTTGATGCAATTACTCTCGATCCCCGGCGTCTCCCGGCATTCTTTAATGGCTCTAGCGGAGTCTCTTCATGCAGGGGTCCCCTTCCGCCTTCACCTCTGCGTACCGTGGTCTTCATTGCTATGTTTACATGTATTTGGATCACTTCATCCTCTCATACGCTTCGTTTCCTTTTCATAATTTACATCTCTGTTCTTTCCCTTCAATAACAGCAGATTTTACGGGTAGTCCTATTTCAAGAACGCTCCTGATTGACTTAGAAGTTACCTGATAATGCGCGCAAGCTTTTGAAGATGGCGACATCTAACACTCGTAAGCACAAATAATTAACGTGAAGAAAGAGGTCTTTCTCAATTCATACTGCATGCTGATCTTTCCACGCTGTCAGATTTCTTTTTCAAAGCTGCGCCGTCATGCAAGCTCCTTCTGAAAGAATATTGTCTATAGACCAGTGTCCGAAATCCTAGCCCACAGCGATAAAAATTGAAAATAATACCCTCAAACGGAGGCTCTTGTGAAGAGAGGCTGCGCATCAAGCAAAATGTTTGCTCTTTACAGCACTCTTGGCACCGGTATTGTTCTTGGATAATTGCGATTTTGCATTTCTGACGTTCTTGCACTACGATATCTGCGAAAGGTGCTAAAAGAAACGAAGTCTTGCAAAAAACGCAACCCCCTCTTGTGTCATGGTGTCAGCATAAATGAACATGGCGGCGCCCATGGGACATAGTAGACAGTGGTCTATACTTGCAAGAAAAGCTGAGTGCGTATGTTTTCTATCAACGAAGGTTAGACAAGTCAAGTCAAAGTCAAAGACCATGGCAAAGGCCTTCAGAATGCGATAATGACTGAAATCAAAAAGAACGGTAGACCTACTCAATGAAGCCTTCCCGATCGAGAACATTGAGTCTTTGAGTGTGCCAAGATTACCGTATTCCGTATTATACGCCGGATATTAACAATCAATCAAATCCTTCTACTTGGTTAGCTGATGCCAGCCACTTCGACGACGGGAAGATATCAGAAACCCCATGTAAAACGTTTACACGCACATTTGAGCAGTTGTTTGGTTATGACCGATCGGTTGGCTTTTTTGGGGTAGTTCTATACCGAGTACTCCGCAAACTAATACAGAAAAAACAAAATACCTAATTGTAGCACCGCAACGGGTATCTCAAACGATCCTTGGGTCCTTGAGTATTTTGTGAATGCTCAGTGAGTGTAGTAAAGATTTGTTTCACGGCAGTTCGTTACTCTGCATTAAGCTCGACACAAGAGGGATATTCCTTTATATACACGTGTTTTTTGGAGGGTGACGACATGCTCAGCTTTCCGTGTTCTATCAACTTATAGCTTATATCTACCATAGACAGATTCGGCAAGATTTTTGTGGTTGTTATATATTGTAGCTTTGGCTAACACAACATTGAAAAATGCTTCGTTCGTACGAAAACAGGCGTACGAGACAAGTACTTCTGAAATCCTGCGATCGCAGCGGTGGGCTGATGAAGGGAGAAATCACTCCAAGGCTCGGCCCTATGGTTATTATGCCCAACATTTGTTTGAAATTTGCCACACAATGCCTTAGTTTGAATGAATGCGCAAAGTAATATTTTAAACATCCGGTCATTAGCACAAGCTCCGGTCAAAATGACATCGCCTTTACTAGAAGGCACGTTTGGTGCCGTGAAATAAACGCCGTAGAGGCTCACTTCCAGCGGGCGCTCACCATAGCCGCGCACAACTATTGCAGTCACTTATTACACGGTCCGACCCAAACAATCTAGCGGAATCTGCCTTGCTATAGTGTCTGGAACGCGTCTTCGACTAGTGTATTTCCTGCCTCCAAACAAGTGGTCCGTTGAGTTCCACCCGATGACGTCATAGAACTGTCATGCTGTTGCGGCCACAATCCTGGCGGTGTCATGGCAGCGGTGGTGGATGCAGAAGATGCCTGTTCTGCTGCACGTCGCTCTCCAGATTGACAGTTCACAAAAGCTTCGGCAACTAGTAGGTGGGAAGCCGTGACGACAGCGACAATCGCGTCCACCCGTGCTCTCTGCCGGCACTTCTACGACTGTCCACCAGGATCGCTACATCCGACAGCTTAACCGTCTGGCACTTGTGACGTCATTTGCGGCCACTTTAGGATCACCTTAGCTGCCTGGGCGAAATAGGACGCTAAAAACACCTCTCGGAGACGCGTTCCAGGCACCGGAACCTTGCCACGCAACCGTTCTCTTCTGGTTAGTTAGTGACGCTCATGCGTAAAAAGGTTAGCCTCTAATGATGCACACTAACTAGGCGTCTAACCTTGACCGCATTTTCAGGCATCATTTTCATTTTCAGCAATGCAAGCTGTTCAGAAATAACAAGGGGAACAATTTCTTTTTTTTTTTTCATATTTATCTAGACAAAAAAGTTTGCGCCGCCAGCCTTTCCATTTCGGCACCAACCCCCGCCACAATTTTAACTTTTGGAGAGGTAAAACGTACATCACCCCACAGCACCACTAGAATCTGGAGGCTTCTGTAGGCATTAAGGAATACCGTCCTTAGTGGCTCTGAAGCTACTGCCATCTCTAGTGATTTGTTTGTACTATTTGGGGCAGTTGCTAAATTACCGAAATGCGACGCAAGTTGTATTCTGAGACTTCATTGCTGGACACTATATATCGGAGGAAGATAATAAAGCCACTGAGGGTTTTGTACTTGCTTTCTTCGTAACGTGTCCACAACCAAGGGCCTGAGTGAACTGCGGGTCGTTGTTCGCACTACTCGACATTGTTTGAGTACACTCTAGCGTGACGGCGAGCAGTTGGACCCAACCGCTGCGCTCTCCCGACGCACAGTTACAACCTCTCGTGAACTCGATCTCTCCGAGGACTGCCCGCCAGCCTTTCTGTAGTTGCGGACGCACGTAACTCGGCCCACGGGGCCACAGCGGTTCGGAGTCACGTCGTACTTGTAGGTCTGGCCGGGCACACGCCACCCTCCCGATCTCGCCCGAGCACGATCTTCAAAGAGCGAGAGAGAGGGTGAAGGGAAAGAAGGAGTGCGCACTGTGTTCAGCATTTCAGATTGAGTCTATGATAAGAGCGAAACTCGCCCAGGCTGACCGTGTCTAGAGCTTTAACCGTGTCGCATACTTGGCGCAACAGCCTCACAGTCACGCGCGCCTTAGAACTAAATGAAAACGTGTAAAAAAGGGCCGAGTGGAAACCCTTAGAAGCCGCCTAAGCAGGAATACGTTTCGGAAATGATATTCCATGGCGGTGTTTCGTATAAAAGGTATCCCCCCTCCCCTCCCCCTTCTCTTTTCGTTTCCCTTGTATCTGGTTGCAGCACGTTAAAGCAGTATTGCTTCTTTTTGCGAGCGGTATTTCAAATAAGAAAATTGACTTCCTAGATCTTGGTTATGCGGAAACGAAGTATTATATAACAAACTTTTAAACTTAAATGAACGCGATGCTGTCGAAGGAGCTTCGCTTCAATATTTGCGCTTTCTAATGTTAGCCGAAGGCCTTGCTGCGAATTCGTTAAGAATTTCAACAAAAAGATCATCAAAAGTCATTTTGCAGATACCATATTTAGATAACAAGCGTCGATTGCGCTTCAATTCATGAGGTATCAATAAATGTTTTAGCTTGACGGGAAAAACGGAATTAGAAGGCGCCCCTGACATAGAAAATAAATGGTGCAAGATTAAGTTTGGCCACGTTGAATACCTTTTAGGCGCTGTTTATCGCCCGCCCGGAATGGGGCTAGAATTTGTGAATAAACTGAATGACTTTCTAGATAAGCTGCGCGCGCACTCTCGTAAAGTTATCATTGCCGGCGATTTTAATCTTGCTGATATCGATTGGGATGGAATGGTTCCGACCTCTCGTGAAACTCTGGTTTCTTTTGCTCTCCTTGAAATGATTTTTTTCACACAATCTGACTCAAGTTGTCAGAGAACCCACAAGAATTCAAGGTTCGTCCAGTTCACTTCTGGATTTGTTTCTCGTTTCTGACGGCTTGCTATCAACCACTTACGAGTGTAGCGTGTTGCCCGGTATCTCAGATCACTGCATGGTCTTTTTATCTCTTCCAAACTTAACAACCCCTTGTAGAAAGTTTACATATAGCGTATACCAGTATTTCAATCAGGCCGACGATGAGGCCATCCTGAACGAACTACTTTTGGCACAAGGAACTTTCCAGGAAACGGCTGATACTCCAGCACTTTCGGTCAACGACTTGTGGCTTTACTTAAAAGAACTTATAATTAAGTGTATGACTAAGTATGTACCCACTAGGACAAAGAAGGCAGCGCACAATTCCTGGGTCAATAGAAATAATATTAATTTAAAAAGAAAGATATCACGATGTCGGGCTCAAATTCGCTGAACAGCCATTCCCAGTGCGTGTGAAAAAATCAGGTCGCTAAGTCAGAATCTCAAAACGTCAATTAAAGACGCGAAGCACAGATATTATAACCAAACGATGCCGGCGTTTTATATCCCGTCTCCCCGCAAATTTTGGCGGCACCTTTCACCAACAAAAGAGGGCGTAGAAAAACTTGGATGTCGATGGACACACGATCGAAGATAACTATGAAATAGCGAATTGCTTTAATATTTTTTTTTTCTGCTGTGTTTCCTTCTGATGACGGAACGACGCCTGTGTTTAACCAATTGGAAGACGCTCCCGCCATTCCTGATGTACAGTTGTGTCGGGAAGGAATTGTAGATCTGTTGCTTCACCTATACTGTAAAAAAAAGAGCAACCGGATACGATAAAATTCCAAATGCGTTTCTTCAACGATATGCCGAGTCTCTGTCCCATTATGTTATTATCGTTTTTGAGAAATCCCTGTCGTCAGGTTGATTACCCAATGACTGGAAGATTGGTGTTGTGCATGTTTTGAAGCCTGGGAAAGCTACCTCCGTTAACAATTACAGACCAATCTCACTAACCTCAACATGTGGGAAACGTTTAGAGCATATACTTTCGAGCCATATTCACTCCTTCTTAAGTCATTACAACTTATTAAACAGCTCTCAGCACGGCTTTCGTTAAAGGGGTATCTACTATTACTCAGCTGGTGAAGTCACGCATGATTTTTCTGAAGTACTGAACCGTAAAGGCCAAGTTGATGTTATTTTTTTAGACTTAAAAAAAGCCTTTGATAAGGTTAACCACAGGAAATTATTACTCAAATTAAAATATATTCTGAAAAACCCAGGTCTCATCAGATGGATAGAGTTTGTGCACGGAAGAAGACAATTTGTAGAAATTAAGGATAAACATTCCGATTTGATCGATGTCAAATCAGGTGTACCTCAAGGAACATTGCTAGGTCCTTTTTTTTAATATTTATTAATGATATTCTCTTCAATTTAACTGTTAAGGCTAGGCTCTTTGCCGACGACTGTATCTTGTATACAGAGGTCAAGGAGCCCATCGATCATTTTAATCTTAACACGTTTTTAGCACGCGTTGGTCAGTGGTGCAATACTTGGCAAATGTCACTAAACTTAGATAAAACCGTTTGTATGAGTATTACACATAAAAGAAAGCCCACTGAATTCGCGTACGCCGTCGAAGGGTATCCACTAGAAAAGGTAAGCAGTTACAAATATCTGGGTATCATTATTTCTCACGATCTCCGTTGGAGTGCTCATATTGATAGTATTGTAAAAAAAGCGAATTATAAACTGTGGTATTTAAGGCGGTCTTTGAAACTAAGTTCAATGAACACAAAACGTTTCGCTTATAAAACACTTATTCGTCCGTTGATGGAATACGCATGCGAAATTTGGGATACTCATATTGTTAACGATGTGCTAAAGCTAGAAAAGGTGCAACGACTTGCTTTACGTTTTATTTTTTCCAATTATCGTTGATTGGATTCACCAACGGCACTGTATTCAAAAGCCAACTTTCCATTACTTAAGATGAGGCGTAAAGAAAAAAGATTGACATTTTAGATATGATTATTAATGGCTTATTGCAGATAGATAAAACAGCCTACCTAGTTCCTGACCGAGTCGAGAATAACTCGGGACAAACACAGTCGCGCACTTCATCAGCCCCGGTTCTTCGAGGACAGTTTCAGATACTCATTCTTTCCACAAACCATTAGTGACTGGAATCTTCTTTCGGAGAAAGCTGTGGTATGCCAATCACTTGAAGCTTTTTCTTCTTATATAGCATCTTGCAAAATTTGAAATAAAATGTTTTTTTTTTGTATGGTTTTCCGCCAACGCATTATAGCGCATGACGGATATATTTTTTTTTAATCTTTCATTGACAAAGCATTTTTTTGTTATTATTAGTGATATCTTTTATAGTACTTTTTAAGTGTGTGCTAATCTTGTTGTTGTTATTTTCTTTGTACACTTGTGTACCCACCCTATCATAGTCTCAATAGAGACTGATAGTATATTGAAATCAATAAATAAAATAAAATGAGTGTCACACATACCATAAATATCTGCCTCATAATGGGGCTCCTACACAAAGTCAGGCATGGAAGAAAAGGGATTTCATAACCATAGTAGATTACAAACAGTAGTTTTTTTTTCTTTTTTTGTCCCAGGAGGCAACTAAAACACGTAACTATCGTAATATAAAAAAAGCAGGTATTGGAGCAGCGAATATGATAATAGCTACGCTATAACTAAACTATTGCGTTTGTTTGCATAAAGCTTATAAAATAGGCCGAAACACTCGCCAGCAAATATATTGCGGTTTCGAAGTTATACGGAAGTCCCCACATTTAAAGACTACCACACCCTGCTTCACGTTAATTCCCCCCGCAGTCAACTCTCTGACCCGATTTAGCTAATTAAGCATCATCAAAATGTGCATTGTCATGGCGCTTGTCGTTTTTGTGTGTTAGCTATACTACCAACTTAATCACTCACACACAGACAAAAAAATCGCAGGATGACGCCGCATTCACTACATCTAATAGAGTTTGCCAAGCCAGCAAACTCATAAAGGAACGGTGTTTGTGGAGAATAACACAGAGGACGAAAACCGGACGTGTCGTCCGGTTTTCGTCCTCTATGTTATTCTCCACAAACACCGTAACTTAAGCAGTACGCTCCAATTCCACGAGTCATAAAAGAAAGCCGTGAATATTTGCCGCTGCTTGATTGGGTCCCTAGGATGGTATGCCTTGGCTGCGGTAGGGCTTCATGAGAAACGGAGTACCGTTGCACAAACATCTACCGGTCTTTACCGTTCTTCGGGATCCTCAGACATCACCTCCGACTATCCTTCCTTTTGCTTCCAGTTCTGCGCGTCACGAAAAAAAAATAAACATGTAGTTGGTCCCTTATCTGAGAATAGTGGTAGACTTCCTATCCTACAGTCGAACATGTCTAACCTTCCCTGACGCTTCACGTACGACTTTTTTTTTTTTTTTTTTTTTGCATACGCCTGTTTTCTAGATCTTCATTCGCCGATCTCCGGCCTTGATTTTTGAATATTTAATCAAACTTAACTTTTGCGCACGCTAGCTTTTCATTCGTGTTAACGAAAAGAATTAGAGGGCCGGTCAGAATTTCTCGTTAGTTCTGCGTGCTGGGCAGGTTGTAAGATCTTCTTGGAAATTACGTCGTGCAATACACAAATATTTGAGAAATTTGCACCAACGAATTTCCTTTCTGAACGTTTTGTCACGTGTGATTTAGAATGACAAGCAGCAAAATATTTGTCAAGTTTTCAAATTAAACAATAAACTTCAAAACCATTAAGGGGAGGTTCTTGACAAAAATGAGCTAGAAGTGAATTCTGGTGTATTTTTAGCCCGTGAACCCGAATACCCAAACCATTTGCTGCGCAAGTATTGTTAAACGCGAGAAAGCGCGAGAGGCAGTCGCTGTGCGTGACGTCATCGATGGATCTTTTGGCTGCCCAAGGATAGGGAGGCGGGGCTTCAGCCCTATTGTGAAATTGCTCTAATGGCTTTCCGGCGGGTCGCATTGAAACATAATTGTGATATCTGTACTTCTAAAGGCCGGATGAACCCGATTCAAAAGCCCCATCTTCCCTTTAAGCACACTAAATACTCCGAATTTCGTGCCCCGAAACCAAAGCTGCGATTTTCTTTTGTGACCTGTGGTAAGCATTGAATTATAAAAATAAAACGTATTGATTTTGATTAAAATAATATCCGGAAACTCAAAACCCCACCTATAATACAGCGAAAACAGGTATACTTCGTTCACCATCACGATGGGAGCTACATGCCAACCGGACCAACCAGCCGCTTCCCTCTTATCACCTTACCCGTCTCTCAACGCGTGGGTATGGCCGCGAGCGTGATGACGTGGCGAAAAAGGGGCGTATGATTGGCCAACGAGGACGTAGCTTCCACTGCTGTCTCAGCTTAGAGGCGAATGGTGTATACTGAAATTTTCATGGCAAGCAATATTGTTTGAAACAGTGTTTAAGACCTGTGCTTAGGGTTTCTAAATAAGAGCGACATAAACATTTACGAAGGTAATTGACGTGCGCCAATCTGAGTCCATTCTTATTTCATTCCAGCTGGTTGCACAGATGCTGCATATATTTCGCTTGTTTAACCTCCTCTATTCCCTGGAGCGATTCCTTTTCCCCTTCGCACTTCGTGCTATACACTTTAAGCAAGCTTAGTAATACTGGAAATAAATATATAATATTAAATAGACACGAGAGACAACAAGACAGTTTTGATTTTGCTCCCGTCTACATGTCAGTGAAAGGCGACATGCATAGCGGCTTAGCTGATTTGCGTCATCAATCTTAAAAGGATGCTGAATACTATCAACAGGTACACGGTACTTAATTTAGCGAATTATACGCGAATACAGGCAGTGACAGGTATTCGAAGTTCAGCTTCAAATCCGCGGAGTCAGTTGAGGCGAGTTGCGTTAATTTACGGAATAAATAAAAAGAAGTACAAATCTGTCTAAAGAAAAACCACTTCATCAATATTGCCTTCGACTTACACGCAGAAGTTTTTACTTATCTTTAAAATTGAGGTAAAAATTAAGTACGACAGAATGAAAATACTTCATAATCTCAAAATAGCGCTCGATTCTGGTGTGGGAACATACCATACAATAGAGTACATCGCTATGCTAGGAAACGACAGCGCCATGTCTTTCTTGACGTGTGAAGTAAGCTCGAACAAAAAGGAAAAGAAGCTCATTTCGCCAGAGGCCTAGAAAAGGTAGAAACAAAGATATCAAGGTTGCAGAAATCGGTTCCAAATAAGCCCTCGGACGGCCGTCAAGGTCTTGGCGTCGGTCGACGTAGGAAAGAAAACTAAAGCCTTTACTGTGATCATGGTAACCAGAATGCGGAAAGACCGGTGACACTGCCAGACGGAGCATCAATGCCAAACGAAAGAAGGAAATCAGATCGCTTCGTATTACCCAGAGCCAGATTACTGTGACAGCGAGGTAGGTACATTGTTGAGCAGCATACCTAAATCCGTTTGACCTTCACAATCCTTGAGTATTTAACAACCCAAAGCCATTTCACGGGAACGACAAAGGGCGTCTTTTTTATGTGTCTTGTCTGTTTTGCACAGATAAACGTGCATCAGTCCCATGGAGCTCAGAGGAAGTTAATAGCAGAGGGCGCCACAGTATTTCGTGCCCTAGTAGACTTCCAGTACTTCGCTTATTTCCTCTTCCGCAGCGCACAGTGATTGGGCCATACTATATTTCTTCAGGAAGCCAATAGTAGTGATACGTTTATAAAACTAAAAAGAGAAAACAGTGCAACAAAAAAGCTAAAACATTGTAATTATTTTTTTTTAGGGTTGTTTTGCAAGCTCTGCTGATAGTTTGTCAGTAGTAAGCTTCTTCAGAGACAAACCGTGAAGAATACTGTCAGTGCACAGACGAGCTGGTGGAGGTTAACCATGATGTATTAAACCCGAGACTGGAGCACGAGAAAAAAAATTGACAGAGGGAGAAAAAGAGAACAGCATTTTCATCCTACTGCTTCAGTCTTGGGTATCTGGTGGCCTGTGGAAGAAGAAAACTTCTTTCTCGAGCGCCTCGACAAAATGGTGATCACGAGCAGACACGCGTTAGAATGACTACAACGCTCACTGCCGTCTCCACGATTAAATTGTGATATATATGAAATTGAGTCTCATCAAGGGGTGACCCGGACGTGATCATCATTTTCTTAAGGGGCTCGAGGAAGTTTTCTTCTTCCTCCACAGCCACCACAGGTGAAACACATCATGGTAAAATCAGCGAACCAGTAAACTTTCCAACAAATAAAGGCTTCTGGCAGGTGTAAGCTTAAGAGCTCGTTCGTATGGCGCGTGATATTTGCAAGTTTCACCAAGCGACGAGCACGCACATGCTGGGCTGTGGAGAACACACGCTGGGCTGTGTGTTTGTCACCATTCAAATTGTGTATAGGTAAGTAAAAACGTTAAGGCGTCTTCTCTCGATGCCCGAGCACACGATTATTGCCACTTTAGCCGTGATTCGGCTGCGTGTGCGCGCTCGAAGTTCAAGAGACGCCAAACGTTATCGACAGCAAGAAGTTTGGGGCTGGAGGCAGGATAACTGGAATACTTTTGAGTCCTACTACCCTTTATGCTAATTCATTAAAACATCCATATTAATTAGAATATTTCAACGGTATGTCAACTTTCAAATGGTACTTGTACTCTATCTCGCAAACATTTACAGTTTATACAAAGGTATGGGCACAAGCGCGTGTCTTTGGGAAGCGCCTACCATGCAAGTACAAACAAAGGCACTCTGCTGAGCTAGGTTAACGCATCTGTGCCTTTGTCTTTACTGCATACATTTCTGAGATGGAGTAGAGTCCTACTCGTACACGGTTCCTACATTACTTATGGAATATCAGTTGCACCGCGATTTTGGGCCAGTGGGAATTAGAAATGCTAAAATGTTGACACAAACGTCACCGCATGAAAGAAAAAACGATGAACTCCAAGACACCTAAACTAAAATATGTTCGATTTTCGAAGTTAGCGACCCCCTTCGGCATGGTTTCTTAGTGTTTTTCTCTTAATCTATGATTTATGAAGTTTTCACGATACAGTGTCTTATGCATACATATGTTCATTGCACAATAAACGAGTGCATGAATCACACAGGCCCGCAAAAGCACTTGTGTGCTTGTGTATATAGTATCTAGTCATTTGTGCGTAAAGGCTGGTTCAGACATATGGTTTCGAGTGTGATCGACTGCGGTACGACAGCTTGCGACCGCTTACGACAGGAAGTTTGCTACGGCAACCGAGGTCCGCGAAAACTCGTCCTCGTGGAACGCAACAAGTCGTAGAGCAGACTGTCAAGGCTGGTTTACACATTTGCGTCTGGGTTTGATCGATTGCCTGCCAGCGGCATGTGGCGGCTTACGAGAGAGCGCAATAGTTCACGCTGGCACCCTGGCGCCGTCTATCAGGTAGCACTGAAAGCATTTCCGATCTTCGTTCCACTTGACTTTATGTTTTGCAGCTATATACAATATAGGCGCAATATAAAAGATTTAGCCGCTTGCAATACTCTCGCAGTAATGTCAAGCCCATGATGAAAGAAGTATACATGAACAATTTAGAAAATATCCTCGGATCGAACGTGGTCCATTTTGTGAGCGGTCACAAGCAGTAGCAACGCTGTCGATCACACTGTGAACCCAAGTGTCTGAAGCAGCCTTAAGACGCGGCACGACGCAATTTACCCCTGGGCGATCCTGGAGACGGGCGGCTGTCACGGAAACGGTCGCCAGCCTCTCCTCGTTTTATCCCCTGCCTGCATACAGCCGGGGAATTGAAACAACGGGCACGGCCGGCCGACTGGGTGTGTTGGCCGCCGACGACGGCGTCCTTGGCAAGGATTGAAAGCGGCTGACGGAGAGGAGGAAACCGCGACCCCTTCCCCAGATTACGGGCGGCTGCTGCGGTCGAGGTGAACGGCTGACAAAAAAGAAAAGGCGAACCAAATACGACAATGTTTGTTGTATTTACTTTTTGTTTGCTAAACGGGAAGTCAGTGGTAGGCGTCTCAAGTGTGTATGCTTATTAAAACTCGACTCCGGAAATAAACAGTCGCAAGTGCACGAAGGCTGTAGGAACTGGAAGATTTAAAAAATAAATGATCGGTAACCAGTTTAAACGTTTCAATAATATGCAAAGCTAAATATGGCAGCGAAACCTTCACCGCACGCGTCGACTTGGTATCTTTTGAATGCCCAACTCCCATAAATACTACTTCAATAAATTCTGTTCGGAAGCGTTTAGAACCATGTCTCGTTGTCGCTACATAAAAGTAAAATATTTCCGTGATGAAGACCTCCGAAGCGAGATATTTGGAACAAAATAAAAATCAACGTCAAAGTACGATATCCCCTCCTCCCCCTTCTTGTCATAACAAGATCATACACATCGTTCTTGCTGGTATGGGTACAATCTCAAATGCCCGGTAGCAATTCATTATTTAAGCCACTATAAAAAAAACAAAAAAAAAACAACTTCATTGGCTTCGCCTGATCCGGAGACTGACCGCGTGTCCAGTTGTCCAGGAAAGGATCAGATTTTCAGGTAGATTGGACGCGTTAAGCTTGAAGAACACTATACCTTAATGTGACGTGGCAAAAATGACGTTACTCTGTAGTGTGCTTTCCAGAATACATTATAAAGAGGAATTCGAGCTAAAAAGATGAAAACACGAAATACATATAGGCAGCACTATGCAATCACGATTTACAACACCTATTTCGCAGATAGCCTATTTTCAGCGCTTGTACAGCCTCACAAAGGAGAGACCCGAGAATCGGAATGTAAGTTGCACGATAGCCTCTCGCGTTCGGTGTACCTCGACGTGACCGTACAATTATAACCGCCGCTTTGTTAACGTAGAGCGCAGTTCTTTTGCAACAAAAGACCTTAGACACGGCCGAGCTAAAGTTGTCAATAGAGGGCCTCATCCCACCACAGCGCGAAACGTTAAACGCCGCCCGTTTACTTTTCAAGAGTACGTTTTTAGAAACCATATCTTACTCTTTATTCTTCTCTACTGTGCAGCTCGGATCTCCGAAAGATGATTCCTATGTCGGCGGCTATCAAAAATGCAATGTTTCTCGCGCTAGACATTGCGCCGAGAAACTTGGGGAAAGGAGGAGACGAGACGGCGCGAGGACGTCAGAACGCCGGGCTCTCGTTGGATTGATAAGTGAGTAGACACATAGCCTGCTATAATACTAACAAAGCCTGGCAGATCGCCACGAGAAGCGGCCGCCGAATTGGTAAAGGTAGAGCGGCAGACAACGGATGCGAGGAGGGCCACGTGACTGGAGCCCCGCTGCGGCGAGACGCCGAAACACACTTCTCCCGAGCAAACAAGTGTGTTTCGGGTCCTCGCCGCTGCAAAAGCTTTTCCCGAGAAATGGCTCTTTTGTGCTCTGTGTTACCGAATCCTCGCGCCCCAAATCCGCGACGGGGCACTCTATCGCCCCGTCGTCGAACTACCAGGCTTTGTGAGTATAGAGGAGGGTGTGCCACTAATCATCGAACCAGAGTTAGGCTTTCTGTAGCCCACGCGCTCTCTCGTATCCTCCTTTCTCTCAGTTTCTATGACCATAATCATTTGCTTCTACATTCTGCCTGAAGATGTTATTCACCTCCCATTCGCACATTCGTTTCTAATGGCAAGCCTCTGAGTGATGCAAATTTCTTAATTAGATCAAATTGACTTCAATGCGTGAGTGACGCGCACATCAGAGGACGATGAACCGCCGGAACTGAACGGGGAAAATACGTAACTAAAATAAAGAAGAGTGGAAAAGGCTGCTGGAAAAATGTCACGTATAATGGTCATATGACTCTAAACCACACACTCCTCCATAATACGCCTAAGTGGTCTGTAGCTCGTACCATAGCCTCCTGTATACTCACAAAGCCTGGCAGTTCGACGATGGAGCCATAGTGTGCCCGGTCGCAGATTTGGAGAGCGAGGATCTGGTAGCAGAGAGCATTTCTCGGGGAACTTGGACGCCAGCGCACAGCTTTTGCAGCGGCGAGGACTCAAAATATGGTTTTCAAAGCCGACGAGAAAAGAAGCGGTAGCACGAGGAACGCGAGGAGTACGAGCGGACATTCCTGAGATCGCACCATCATTCTTTAAATAGAATAACAAATACCGAAACTCTGGCTGCATCAGGCAACATGAGCCCCGCGTAGTCCCCTACATGAGGCGAACATGTGGTAAATGGTGACTGACGTCAACCGCCACACGAAGTGGCGGGGAGAAGTGTCGTTTGCCTCGCAGGCCTTTCCGGCTCGAACGACGTCTGCCCACCCACTGCGGCATTAGCGTCTGAGGCGAACAAAGAAGCAAGTCTGCGAAAAATGCATGTCATCAGTAGAAGCTGAAGTCTAGAATAGTGGACGTTAATAAACGTGCACGAAAATGGCACAAATATCTCCAAAACAATTGTGGAATATGCCACGCTCAATTTCATCTGGATAACTTCACTTGCAATGTGTTTAGTTTCATACGACTGTTAGCTTTTGTGACACCCCACAAGGCTTGTCAAGTAACCATGCTAAATCGTTCCCCATCTACCGGCCATCGTCACGTTTCGTTATCACGCAATCGTTTGCGGTGGCGATGGTACAGCTTTCGGAAGACACGCACCCTTCACATCGGGCAGATGATCACGCGAGCAGTTGGCGAAGGGCTTCCGGGGCCCCAATCGACACACAACACGCGTCCAGGGTCTTCTACGGCTTCTGTTGAGAGGAAAATTCTTACGCAGCTTCCCGAAGCGCACATCGTTTTTTTCGAGATGTACCCCAACGCGAGGGTTAGAAGCGAGAATCTCTTTCTCAATGGCGCATCTTGGCTGCGACCACCCTCGCGCATTCAAGGAGAAAGATGCGAGTTCGAGTTCCTAGACTGAGTGTAAGTGCATCCCCAGGTAGGATGGGATAAGTTAGAGCAGCCGACAGCATAAGGTAAGCCTGTGAATTTTCTTCCAGCTATCACACCAGCCCTTGGAGAAGGAGTGCACGCACCAACGGATTAAATAAAATATAATAAAATACCACGTGGCAAACCGATCCAACAGTCGGTGTGCTGTGAATATAATGCTGCGTGCACTGCACGGGCGCAGGGATATCCCACGAATGACTGAGCACCGCTGACCGTGCCACCTATTAGCTGAGCTTAAAAAAAACGCGGCACTCGCAATTACATGTATAAATCAGTGGTTGGCTGCGCCCCGTCTAGCCCTCTAAATTAATAGATTTTGTTGATTTGGTGATCGTGAAACGTTGGTGATTGACTTCATAAACATTCAAATGAAATTATATTTTAATATTTGACTACAGACGCCAAAAATACAAATGTTTTGTTTTATCAGTAACGAAACTTGAGCGGAGTCAAAGTTCAATTGTAAGTGGATGCTCGAATGTTTTCTTCGCACCCAATTTCTTGGAATAACGCGAGACATGGATGTACAATGTCCTCAAAGAATGTCATTTTGGAATCTGATCTGTGCGAAGGAGGAAATCTGACATTCCAGACGTCATCAATGTTTTCTGTCCTCGAGTTACACTGATTGTCATTCTTTTTTCAGTGAGCTTGGAACACAGGACATCGCTTGGTTCCTCCAGCGAATTATACGTATTTGTTAATAAAAGTAAGCCTCGTTAAATAGGCAGCAACGAGAGCGAATTCGTGCATTTTAATAACTATCATAAAAATTATATTTTCAGTGTGGCCTTAGCATTTCGTGTAGCACGGGCTGCGTGCTATTTAAAACTTAGTTCGGTAGACAAACGCAATAAAAGCGCTAAACAAAAGATGATATCCAAAATTGTCTCTCATAAAAAAATATCGTTGTTAAAATTCTTAACTTTACAATTGGAGACCTTTTATCGATTAATAGCTAATTGTTAACATTTGCGGACGCCATTAGTGGAATTTATTTAGTCATATCAAATCGAGAATAGCCTTTTTTAATTGAAATATATGATTTCCTTTTTAAATATGTCTTACATGGATTAAAATCGAATGGACCGATGGCACAAGTATTGAGGACAGCAAGAAATCTATAAACATTTTAATCTGCGTCATGTTGGCAGCCAGTACACAATATTAGAGAAAATGAAAACAGTGGTAATCGCCACACAATAGAAACAAAAGGAAGAATATCCGACAGAATGCTAAGCAGCATGTGCAGGGTGTTTCACATGCCACTGAACATAATCTAAAAAAAGGCAAGGCACATAAAACAAAAAATAATTTTCAGGATCACGTTATTGATTACAACAGTCATCAGCGGACGAGTGTAGAGCGATCATCAGAGAAATAATAATCTTAATTCTACTGATAATGTCCTTAGATAATGGTCTGAGTTGGTGCATTTCAATTAGAGATTTGCTGCTCATCCAGGTTTCCGAAGCATGAGAACATAAAATAGGTTTTCGAAAAATGTATATCAATATCTATATTTTTGTTCCAACAAAATTATTCCTCTGTATTTATGTCAAAATACTTATCCAGTTTCCAAGTGTATTTCTGATACGCCTCACGATTCTTTTTCACAAATGTATTTCAGTAACAGCATCATCACTTTATCATTCTTGTTCACGTATATAAATGTCTGCATTTACGAACACTTTTAAAGTATTCCTGCCCAACCCACTCTAATAAGAAGAGCGCTGCATTACCCGAATTAGGAGTGGTGGAATAGCTCTCATATATTCAACTATTCAACTACATCCTTAGGCAAATGAAGAAATGAAATAGCCAAATTTCCTCAGAAAGAAAAAAAAAAACAAAAAACACTTGCACGCGCTCGCCGACTATTTGACACGACCAACGAGAAGGTTCGCTGAAGCACGTTGCAACTAACGGCCCTTTTGCAATTCGGTTTTCGCGTGCGGGAATTCACGGCAGGAGCCGAAACGCAGCTACCGTGACGCGCAATAGCCGCCGCCTCGTGCGCGCGTGGGCAACGGTTGGGGCCGAAATAACCCCGGTATTTCCGATTTCGCCAAGTTCCTTGCGAGACAATCCCGTCCCTGGGAACGCCGGCCACATCCTCGTTTGGAAAGCCAGTTCGGAGAGCGCGCTGCGGAACGCGGTCCCCAGGGCTCAACCGTTCTGCTGGACCGGCGGCAGTGCATACACCAGCGCGTACACCATGCACGTAGCCAGGGGGGAAGGGGGGGAACATGAGGCCCGCCCCCCCTCCCCCAGAAATCTTCCATTTTGCTTAGGCCTCCTCTTCAACCCCCGCCCCCCCCCCCCCCCCCCGTAGTACAACATTTTTCATGGGCAGCAGCAGCCCCCCCCCCCCCCCCCCTTCCGAAACAAAGTCCTGGCTGGCTACTTGCCTGGCGTACTCTCATATGCAGTGATGACATCTTTCAGCTTCTTTGGTCCATTTATTTTACGTGTGTACAAATATTGAGCACTGTGGTGTTTCATGTCGCGAGCACGTAACTATGGGCACCTATGCCCTGAGATTAGTTTACTTGCATGCTTCAGTACGGACTGCACGCACTCGATCCACCAAAAAATGTCTCCACAGAGACGTGGTTTAAAGGAGCCTTTGCGCAGCGCAAGTTTGTCTGCTTCTTTTGCAAGGGGTTACGGTGACGTGTGAAGGCCGAGTTTGATTGACTAAGATTGAAGATAGTGGGTAGACCTCAAAGCAAGTTGCCTCGAACTATTCTTCAATCGCTATCCTTCCATCAGAACGAATCAGAGCTCGGCGTTCGAACATTACCACAACTCTTGCATAAAGAAGCAGACGAACTTGCGCTCCTCATAGACCCGTAGCTCTCAAGTTCAGGCAGTGCCTCTGGCGAGCAAAATTGAATATTTTTCGGTCGCGTATGGATTATGCGTCATTACGCTTTTTCACGTCTCTCGTGGACACTAAGTTGGCAGAATTGCATTGGTTGATATAAAGTTTGGAAAGAAAATAACGGCATGAAAATACTACAAGGGTATTCTTATCGTCTTGATAGAACGCTCAAAGCATGAAAATCTAGTTTTTTTTCTTTTCTTTGAGACTTCGTTAGGTCTACGCATTGTTACCGCGCTAGGCAAATGCTGACAAACATTTGAAAACGACCGTGACTCCTGCAGGATTGAACGTTGCTGTGCGGCTTTAGGCTCGATGCAAGCATTACGTGGTCGCGTCTTACGAACGCGCTGGCGCACCCTGGCCGAGAGAAACAGGTCTATGCTGGGGGACAGTTTTTTGTGGCAAATCCGGGAAAAGTACAGGGTGCATGTTCAAGAGTTGAGGTCACCATGAGTGCGTATTTGTTCCAAACGTTGGCACTTAATTTGATACAGCAACCTCTTACAGCCTGCTCTGTCACATTTTGTAAAGTTTATTTGAGCACCGAAACTGGCACTGCCCTACCCAACCTGAATGTATAGCTTGTCGAGGTTTAGCGATTCCTCGTTGTTGCTTGCCTCCTTCGGTGGTTTCGTTCCCGATGTATGGTACCCTACATAATTATTTAAGCTCCATGAATGTATACGCTCAGTCTGTGTGCGAGTCTTGTGCAAAAACATAGGGAATATCAAAGTAAGAAAGCGATACACCCAATCTGCTTCGCAATGCTCCACTTACACTTCAGCAAACTAGGCCTGGAGGGGACGTGCTCATTATCTACTACGCTGGAGATTGGAAGGCAGTGACTCATGACGGAAACATAATTGCGCAATTGTCGAACCTGATATATGAATTTACCAACAACTACACGCACGTTGTCGTACAGCCTCATATTGGGACGTTAGATGGTCTAGACAGCTATCAGCACTACTAAGTTGTTGCACCTTTGACAGCTGCCCTGACGCATTACATTGCACTTTTGTTTTATGTACAAGATTTCTCGCTAACGGGATCTGTCCAGCCCTTCGTAAAAGCTGAAGCACACAAATGTAGATACTCGTGTATCATGGTGATGCGTCACATAAGGATCACCCTTTTGGAACCTTTACGGCTTCTCCGCTAATAATCTGGACAAGCCTCCGCTAAATATTTTTAGTTGTTGATGTAGCCCACATGTGACTGACATGCTCCCCAAATTTTTTTTCCAACAATATTTGTTCTCTTTGGCTAGAAACCGGCTTCGTACACTTGTGCAGAAGAGCGAAACGTTTCTCGTTTAGCCTTTAACGCTGCGTTCCCGGACTGACGTCCAGGAGCACAAGCGTGACCTTGAACATACGTGGCTGCCTAGCATACCTTTCAGACATTCTTAAACACTGGGAAATAACGCGTGTTGCGTGTATGTTTAAACAGTCAGCACCCTTACACGACTGTTGTCTCAGCTGTAGATGAGAAATTTGGTCACACCGCTGCTAGCCTAGTGTCATTAATGGGCATCAAGAAGTGATGATGACAAGAAGAAACTTCACTCTCAGAAAAAGGGTGTATTATTACACCCCTTGTCCCATATATTACACCCCAAAACTTCAATTCGACGTACAGCGCCCCATAATCGAACAGGCGGCCCCAAAGTTTACGAGGGGCTTGATAGCAGTGCAGTACAAGTTATTAAGATAGCTCATGTACGTATTATTGACTACAAAAAAAAAAAATATCGGAGTTTTCTTGGCCGTACTGCAGAAGCTCCGTGTTTTCTTTCTTTGGTCTTTGATACGTACTTTAGCAATTTAATAAGTGATATCGTACCGTTATCAAGCGCATGGTAAAATTTTGTGCCGTCTGTTCGACTATAGGGCGCTGTACGTCGAAATGAACATTTGGGGCGTATTATATGGGACAAAAGGTGTAAGGTGATACCCTTTTTTTTTAGAGTGTAAAGTGCGATGATCAAACAGATTGAAATTGGCAAGTGTGGGGATTAAACCCAGCATTGCTGGTCAATACAGCGCGAGCTTTCGCCCCCCACTCGGCCTTTTTTTTAGTTTGAGATTTTAATGATTTTTTTAATATATAAACAGAGGCGCTGCAAATGCTCCCTGGGTGAGAGGCCAATCATTTTCTGAAAGTCAGCTTTTCTATGCAGTAGGCAACTTAGCCAGTGCGATGGGCCCTTGCGATGTTGAGGATACAATGCCCGCTCATTCCAGGACCGGCAGAGGCGAGTATTGAACGTTATATCGGCACAAACAGGCAGTGGTATCACCTAGGGCAAATGACTGGACGAGGACACGTTAGACGCATTACCACAAATTCAATCGCAGCGCCACTGCGCTGATCCTAAAGCCTGAGCTCGGTTATCACAACCTGCTAAAATTAAAAGAGGGCTAGATGTAAAGTTGCAGTCGGAGCTGGTCTGGGTTAATTAATCATTCGATTCATGATTCTACAGAAGCACGTTCCACTGCGATGACCTTTCTTCTGCACTTGGGAAGATCTAAACGATTTGACACCATATAATATCTAGATGTGCATGAAAGGACTCACTGCACCCATGGCCACTCAACACTGCTAAATACAATTCGACTCATCGTAAATTACAGTAAACGTTTATGTCTCCCAGTGTAACAGAATTATACTTCTTCTTATGAGTTAGATTTTTTTTTTGTGGCAGTGAAACATTTAGTTGTTTTCCAACCTCTTTGAAAACTCAAAGAGAAAGCGAGCTGAACCTGTGATATCATACTGCGCTTTCTGCACCTTGTACTGGCGTGCACGTCGACCAGGCCAGGCCTTGAAAAGGGTCGTGTGAATTTGAGTGTTTTGCGTGAGTCGAAGTTTGGTGACTGTCGCTGGGTGGACAAGTCTGCTCGAAGACTCGGTCAGGGGTGGACACGCTACGGGCAATGATTTTTTTAGGGGTTCACAGCGGTAGCGATCTTTGGTTCCCGGTGCGCGCGAAGAAATCGGAGGGCCGCAACTGGGGCACCGCGGCAACGCTTCAGGCCTCCGAGTGCGTGTGCTCCTGGGAAAGTGTGGCACCGAAAGGCATTTCACACAAGGCCCACAAGCACGCACAAACGTTCCGGCTCGAACCGGTGACGCAAGAGGCCAAGTGATCCCGAAAAACCCCTAGACCCAGGTTCGTGCCTCTCACCTGCACCTTTTTTTTATTTTTTCTGCAGCACTGCGCGAGCCTTTTTACGATTGAGAAGTAGATCAGAGCACTGTGTGTGCATTTTTACGATTAAGAAGTCAATCAGCACTGCGTGTGCGCTTCAAGATTTTTTTTTTTTTAACGTTTAAGTTTTACAAATATTTTGCTCTGTTCTGTGTGATGGTATTGACAGCTCCAGCAGGGGCACGTAGATCATGCACGGCTGGTGTGCATGCCATAACGCGCATAAGCGACGAACAGACCTCTCCGTGCAACCTATCCTATTTAGCGTATCATCCGACGTGCTGAAGTCGTGTACTGCTGAGCGAGCACGTGCCTTCAACTTGCGCCATATTCGTACGCGCTCTGGTGCTAAGGGGACGCTAAAATAAGCAAAGCGTTCGCGCAAGGTCTTTTGACGATTCTACGGGAAGTACGCTATCCTTGAAAACTTCGCACAAAACGTTGAAGCGTGTCTGAACCACTGAACTTCCCCTTGCTTCAGAAACAAGCCACGGATATTAGACGTTGAGTGTTTAGAAAGTGCGAGGTCGATTTACCTTTGAGAATGGCGACACTGACTCACGTAGGAGGTGACAAGTTTAACTGGTGCAGTAAGAGCGCCATCCTAAGGTAAAGAGTACTTCGGAACGCTTCATGAATGTTCTATATGATGTTCCTTTTCATGACTGTCCGTTGCTCGTCCACAAGTTTATACGTGCCACCTGGGATAAAGTGTTACCCTTAATTGCACGATTTGCCACGCCCCCCCCCCAAAAAAAAAAATCGTACTAAAAAATTGCGAATTTGCAGAGTGCTAAAATTGATGCGCGATTAATAAGGATAGTGACAACCGATAATTATAGAACATCTTGAATGAGAAAGAAGACATATCTTTGTTTTATTTGTTTAATCCTTATTCTACGTAGTTATCAGGGTTAATTGTCAACATTTTAAACAGTGGGCTGTAATTTCTTCGTAGTGTTTTCAGGTGCGTAACTCGGCGAGTGAAAATATCGCGAGGAAGGCTGTCAGTGGGCAGCACGCTCCAACAGCAACCGTGTCGGACGACAGCAAACATTCTTCTGTCCATCGACCACGCAGTCGACAACGCCGAGAAGAAACTCCGAAACAAAAACTGTGTTTCCCGAAGATGCCTAAGCTCGTGGTCGGAGAAGAAAGGCTGACATACGAGCTTACCGAACGGGCTGTCAGCGAGTATCCGAAGGAATCGCGTGGCCCTTTCTGGAAGAAGCTCGCAGTGGTGAAAGTATCCGAGAGAGTCCCCGCATGACACAATCGCACACAGACTCGCACACGCGCGCGAGCTTAGAGGGACACACTCCACAACCTCGAAAGGAGGACGCTGCTTCGGCGACGGGTTGCCTCGACGGAGGAATGGCAATCACTGCCGGCGTTCAGGAAACCGGCAGCAGCAGCGGCGGTCATAGCGGCAGCCGATGGGCGGAGGAACCGGCGCCGGGATGGTCCGCCGTTGTTGGTCGTAGGCAGGGAGCGTGGCCAGGGGCCGCTGCCGTCGGTAGCGATGCATGAGCGCTAGCGTCGGTCGCTGTGGAAGGGTTGGCTTCACTATCTTCGGGTCTGGCAACTGCGCCGAACGACGGGTGCTTTTCAGACGTGTACATCGCTATTAAAGTAAGATAACTATAAACCGCTGCTCGCTGCTCACTCAAAACGTAACACAGTACGCGACTCGTTACTGCGATTCCAAGGGAACGCGTTACGTCAGCTTGAAAGTAACGCGTTATCTCGTTATTCTAAAAGCCTCGTTTTTATGAGGCAGCAGCCGCGTCCAGTATTTGTCGTCATTAATTATTCCTTTCTTTTTAACGATTTCATTTAGGAATGACTTTGGCTATAGTAGCCTACCTCGTGCACATCTTTGCAAGGGGTGTCTAGCGTTTCCTCGTCGGCAAATTACAGCCGCGAGCTGAGGTGAGAATTAGATCAGGTGCTTGTAAAATAATAAGTGCTGCATAATAAGTGTAGTAGACGTTCTCCTTCAAAAGTAATTAAATACACTTACTTCCAACTTCATCAAATAGTCACAAAATGTTACTATTTACTAAACAAAACAAAATATGCTGCTCGTTCCTTCTCTTAGCAAAGTAACTAGGTCTTTACATCGCCACGGAAAAAAGTAGCTAGATTCAAGTTATGCGTTACATACAAGTATGGTGCCCCCCCCTCCCTTCGGTCTTCAGTACTTCGGTGGGCGACCGCGTTAAGTATCAATATAGTTGTTCATCAGAAAAAACTGGGTAACGCAGGTTCGATGGAGTTCTCGAGCTTGTCAACGATTCTCTCGGAAGGTCAAGCTACAGTTCATCGCTTCTTATTGTTGTTTAACAATGATATTAATGAATATCGTCCACTATGGCTCACCGGCATTTCCTGAAAAATGAATGAACATATAATAGTTTCAATGTTTATGACGTTTGTAAGATTAATAATCTTGTAACCATTCATCAATAACAATCCAGGAAAGTATTACCATGGGAAACGGACTTTGTTTAATCGGTACATCAATATTCACTATAGTACGAAAAAATAAAATAAAAGCCGATGCTATTTTTCACGTTTTTAAAAGCACCGGCGCGAGAAGTTCGTATAAATTTTATATTAAAACTTCATGATTTCAAAATGTAATTCTTTACCATTGCTTGGATTTCAATATTCATTTTAGACGCTCGAATACCTTTTCGTGAATAATTCAGTGTCACCTAGATATACTGCAGCGCCTTTCACTATATGCCTTTAAACAAACGTGTTCGGGCCGCTCCTTTTTCTAATCAATATCAGTTATCTTCCTCTCTGGGTTTCTTTGACTTTCAGCCTTTTCGCAATTCACGCGCAACCCCTAATATGTGACTGATCATGCATTTCATATTGACGTCACGAATTTGAGATGTCCCCAAACATAGATAAATGTTAAGTGCATACTTTTACTCAATTATTGTCACAGCTGGAAACAACGCACAGATCATTTGAAGCGTTGGGCTTCAAATAATCATTTATCAAAAGGAAAAAAAAAAAAAAAAAAAACTTTGAACACACCATTTACATTCTTATCGCATCGACACGTGCTTCAAAAAGGCTACTTCATTCTTACGCAAACAAACCGAAGATTGACTACGCTTTGATGACGCATGTAGCGCCATCATTTCCTATTTTTTGTTACACTTCTTTCTCCTCTTCCAATTGCACCGTGAACCACCTCGAGCAGTTTGCTACCTTGAATTTGAGATAACCAAGATGGCGTCTAAAAAAAAGTGCAGTATTTTTTTTTGTGTTACATTTTTAATTCATTTTGATTTACAACAAATATAAAACCAACTTTCGGGCAGAAAATGTTTGGTATAGCAATAATATACAAGACTTACAATTATAGTCCACGTCATAGAAACATATCATTGCCCTCTCCAATTCGGTAAAAAGTGCAAATTACACTTAAAAAGAAATACGGACAGATCAGACGATCGTCGTAAGCAATGGTCATTTTCATGACACTGTAGCTGGACAATGAATGTTCGACACGAGTGTCACAGCGAACATATTTTATGAAACCTATCCTTTTATGTTTTAAGGATCATTAGTGTTATGCTACCCATGACACTGAGCTGGCTGCAAACTTCGTCCTCTTCACTTGCTGATGATGCAATGGGTGCGCCAGCTCGAACGGGGCCATCCAGAAAGTTACAATCCAGATTGACCGCCTTGGCGCAGCCACAAAAAAAGCTTCAATATTATTCGTTGGGTATTTGGCTCCTGATTACCCCCTACCTAGGATTGGCGACAAGGACGGGTGCATGGCGTGCCATGGAAGATCGTTTCGAACAACGGTACAGCGTTTGCGTCTAAAGAAATCAGAGCTATCTGTCGAAACAACGGCATCATAGCCGTTTCAGGCGTGCCATATGCAATCAACCGAATAACGGGAAGGATATGCTCATGGTTCAAGAGCTGACGATGTCCCTAGCTAAACGAGGCAAATATGCTATGTGAGGGGTAGCCATGTTTGTATTCAAACAACAGACAACAATTCATGTGGCAACAAGAAAAACACTTTATTGGATGTTATTCGGCGGTACACTTCCATCCGCTCTTGAACAATTGAGAACACTTTTCCATGAGGTACCTGAAGGTACAGGGACAATCACTAACCCGCGTAAGCTGAGTGTGGGACAAGCAGTATGGGCCAAGACGCTTCTGAATGGGAAGGGTTGGGCAACTAGGTAATTGAACGTCAGCTGGGACATCGACTTTTGTTGGTTCGAGTAGAGCAAGGCTCGGTGCGTCGACACACCGATCATCTACGCTAGCGGAAAGAAACAATGTGCGCGCAAACCTCCCAGTCAGTTTCAACTATATTATGGGACATTAATTTCGACAACGACATTGCTCCCCCCGATGCATCAAAACCGATTCCTCTTCCACTAGCTTCAGACACGGGCCATCGAATACTCAGACCACCTCATACATAAATGAACTTCACATCTATAGTCGATGATATGTTAAGAGTTCAGAGCGAGGAAAAGAAAGGCAGGAGAGGAATAAGCAGGCGGAATTCTGGAAAGAGAGGAACGCTTTTTCCTCTCCTCTCCAGCAATCTGTCTGCTTCCTTCTACTTAGCCCTCCTTTACCTCGCCCTGAAGTCGTAACCTCTTACCGACTATAATGGGGGAAATATTATGTTGCGCACGCTACTGAGCGCCACTACAGGCTCCGACCTCTTCCCTTTCCGATCGTGCAATGGGCGTGCCAGCACGAGTGGGGAATTATACTTTTTGCAACATTGAAGCGAGCTTGCCGGCGTAGTGCCGCGCAAAGCATGTTTGGATCCCATTGGTCACGGTTTCGGTTACGAATGGCCAACCTCATTTCACGATGTTCTGTCACAACCAAATACAGTGCATACATTTTTAAATATGTGTCCTTTCTTAAGTTTATAATACTCTATGTGTTGCCTACCAATACGAATAGAATGCTAGGGCATGTTTTCTCCGAGGTTTCTTTTAGCTCCCGGCGAACTAGAGTTTGTGCGCAGGTTAACGCATCAAGAAAAAGAAGTGTACTGGGCCGACAATCATCCTGTTTCAGGATCCCAATGTCCTATGCTTCTCAAATGATTAATGACCCAGAAAGGTCATGCTGCACTCTGGAGTTGTAACCGGGCCGCCAGGAAGGTGTGGGGCGAGGGTCGGTCGTACTCCTTATCCTTGCTAAGTCCAGGCAGGTCCTTATAGCCGTTGGAGGTCTTTGTTTCAACGAGGGCTCTTACGAAGATGAAAGGGTACAAGCAAGTGAGCGCTGACTCGATTTTAATGCTGTATTGAGACGCACTACTTCGTCAACGGGGCAATCGATATCTAAACCTTGCGACCCTTCTCTATGGCCAAAGAGGTCCCATAGTGCAACGCGTATAGTGCCGCATGCAGGGATTTTTGGAAGTAGTCGATTCGGCCCTCTACAATTTAGATCGGCCGCCATGACTCAGCCGCAATAAACTGTCAGTTTTTTTTTTGTTTTTTTTTTGTTAGGTGACTGGCACCTGATTCCCCACGACATAACAATTTGTTCATATTAGTTTTAGCCGTTCTAAACCAACCTTTATGTTAATTCTCAATCTGTGAGTCAAACAAAACAGAATAAATATTAACCTCAATATTTTTTGGTAATATGAAGTGAGCAACAATGGCCAGTTATGGCAAACAATTCGGCCAGTTCGAGAATTAAATGTACAATAGAACGATAACGTTGTGTATATCCTGAAAAAATTACACCTAGCGTACGGTGCGGGTTTATTATTTCAATGCGGCTACTGCAAATATTATACTACAAATAGGGTATTTTGTGATTATTTATGCATAAAAATACCACAACTGTCAGCTTGGCTGAGCTTATTTCAATTTCTTTACGAGTCATAAAATATTGTTTGTAAAAAAAATCCAGGGGAGGCGGAAAGGATAAAGAGGACAGGCACAACGAGGTTTGTTTTCAGACATTGTTGCTTGTCGTCTTTTGTTGTTTCCTTGCCTTTGTCGTTTTGCAACTTCTGCGAGAAAGCATTATTTAAGTTACAAGTTTATTCATATACGCACACACCGGAACATACTTACGCCGTCTCCATAATTAATAAAATGTTGTTGATGATAAATATTGACTTTCATTACTCTGCGCATCAAAAAGCGCACGAAGTGTACTGGCCTGTGGCACTCATACCTGACTTCAAGGGTTGTAAAGAAGAAACCAATCCCAGAGAAAAGCTCACAGGAGAAAAGCTCGCCGGAGAAAAGTTCCCCGCAAAACCGGCGGATGGGTAAAAAAGTTCACCGATTCTTCTTTTTTGCGTACGGAGGCTGTTGGTTCATGCGTATCATAAATCAATTTATTATCACTAAACTTCTTCTGCTTTGTTATAAAGAAAATTTACTTTTTGTAATATTTGTTAAGCTTATTGGGTATATTGCCCCCAATTTAATAATTCAGGGCGAGTTTTTTTCTGTCGTTGACTCTCTAGACAACGAAGCCTAACTAAAACTTTATGAACTTGAAGAACAGGAAAAAGTTCGAAAACTAAAGAATGTCTGCCTAAAACCTAAAGAGCGAAACTGTGAATGCCTAAAATCCGAAAGTGCATTCGCAACAACTCGGTGCCTGAAATTATCTTTGAATCGTTTCTTAACCTTTGAAAACAAGATAGAACGCTCAGTATAGATATAGAGGTATCTTTCCTCCACGGACGAGCACGTTCTCTAGCCGCTCGTGCTGGTTTTGTCACATGTTGCTCTTGCGGGATAGCTCCCTTCTATGGCGAGCCACTCATGACCTTCAGAGCTCCACACTGTCACCGTTGTTACTCGTTACTATATAAGAATCTCCTGTAAGGTAGCGAATTGGTCTAGTTTTTAAACATTACACATGATAAAAACCGGTCAAACGACGAAGGCAACTAACACGACAAGACGAAGCAGTTTCTGCAAATAAAGTATTATTTGTGAAAATAACATAAAGAAAATAACGCAGCCGACCCTGATGACATCAACAAAAGCCTACTGATCTATCAGAACCTCACAATCTTCGGAGCTGTAACGGTTCATACACTGCTATTCATATTAACTCGCAAAATAAAAAAAAATAAAAAAAATACTTTTTTATGTGAGAGAGCTCCTGATGGCGCACTATCAGGCGGTCAATAAATTGTTGTCAATTTACGGGTTTTTGATGCTTCGATTTTATACTTGCGGCGTAAGTATTATACAGAATTGTTGAGTACTAATTTCTCAGAATTTAGTAAATATGCCAAATGAGCTTCAAGAATATTACAAAAAAGTGAACAATTATTTTTAAATTAACGAATTCTAATTGTGTTAAATTGCCACGTGTGACGCACAATACGCTAAGATAAGAACAAATAAAAAAATTGATGAGCTTTTCTATGCGTCCGCTATAAGGGCGGTGAACTTTTCTCTGCATCTGTCGGCTTTGCAGTGAGCTTTTCTCCGGTGAGCTTTTCTAAGTGTGTTAAATTTCCACTTGTGGCGCACAAACCGCTAAGCTAAGAACAAGTAGAAAAATCGGTGAGATTTTTTGTGCATCCGCATAATGGACGGTGAGCTTTTCTCCACATCTTCCGGTTTAGCGGTTAGTTTTTCTCCGGTTTCTTTTCTCCGCCGCCGAGAAGAAATATATAGATTCATTGGTACAATATTTTTTCGTTTCCTAGGTAAAAGTAAATGTGTTAAAGAAGTGGACATTTCTTGCCTACTGTGCACCAGGAGAGTTTATCAAAAAGTGTTGTATGTTCAATACGGTTCAAAACTTTCATAAAATCGGTAGAGAGTTTTAGGGTCAACTGTTTCTGCTCTATATAACGCCATATTAATTTATTTTACCGTGAGGGGATTCTGACTTTCGCTGTTGTAGCTTTTTGTCATAGTTTCTTGTTTTAAATTATGGAGAAAAAAATTTGCAATAAAATTTTATTATTTTTAAAGCGCATTTTCTACACTTTGCCTTCTGACATCCAACGCCAAAGTTAAATAGCACTGAAATCTAAAAAAAAAGAAGTCGTCCAAATGCAGTAAATATATATTTCCTAGTTTTTCAGAAAACACGAGCAACACAGAGGGTTGACTGTAATTAGTAACTATATTCTTGGCGTCTCCCTTTAAAGAGCGGAATGCTTTGCTAGATGCATGTTATCTGGGATATTGGAAATATACGCGCCATATCGTTTATTCATGTAACGGGATTTATTTGCCTGCCATTTATAACGTGCGTTTTACTTTCAACTCATTCCCTAAAATACACAAAACTCTACTGACTCATCCGAAGGTGCAGGGAAACACTTTCCTTTACCCCATTCCAGGTCAACGACAAGGCAGACTCATTGTGCGCCCTGGAAGGACAAGCTCGTAAAATGGTGGTCAATAATCTCTCATACCTGTAGTCTGTCATGTTCGGGTTTTCCTGTTGGCTGGTTTTGGGTTTTTATGTGGGCTGCTCTAACAAAAAATAGCCCATTCAGCAGCTGTGCAGCGCTGAAGCGTTTCCGTGGTCAGGTTAAACATAAAGAAAAAGCGTTTTTGCAACTAGACGAATAAAAATAGATGACAAGTTCTTCCCGACTCAAGACACTCCCATGCACAAAAACATTACTTATACACTTTCACCATAAATTGAAGAAGTCACAATTTATTTGCTTGGTTTGCTGTGTTCACAGTGTTCACAGTCAGAGTGCAATTCAATGGCAGGTCACTTATCGTATGCGTCATCAGAAACAAGTTTGTGGGGCTTTCTTTGGTTTTTTTTTCCTGTCTTTTTTTTAGTGGAGATGTGAGTTGAATGGGCGACACCTCTTGAACACTGTACGCAGATCGTTGTCATCTTCTGACAAAAGCAGCCTGATATCATCGGACAATACTTTGTCCTCGTCACTGCTGTCACCTGCTGCAGCCAAAAGTCTTGAATCACTGCAAAACAAAGCCGCGCGATTTATCTTTGGAAATTATTCATATGACATCAGCGTTACGTGCATAAAACAAAATACCGGTTTTTCTTCTCTACAGATGCAAAGAAAGATTTCTTGTTTGTGTTTTTTTTCATCGCCTTTAGGTGCTTCCACCTTCAAACAGTCACTCTGTCGACCCGCAGTTCATATCTCAGCCAGAATTGATAACGCACAGAAAGTGGGACGTTATATAGCTCGTAGTAATCTTTTTTTCTTTATCCCCGTTGTCATTGTGCACATCCGACTGGAACACCCTGCCAGAATCTGTTACAGCCCACAAATTGAGGTATTGTTTAAAAAGAAGTGTAAACAAATGTTTTTAAATGTACTCCAACACTCGGAATCATTGAGCGTGGCCAATAATATTGTGCTATGTGTGGTCTAGCCAACGTGAATTTTTGACGCGATATTTGTTTCTGTTACTTTTCATGGCTTTTCCCTCTTAGATTTACCATAAGCTTTTAGACTTTTGAACTTGAAAATTTGCAATCTTGATTCTCTGGAATGTGAGTGATGATGTGGTACCATGTTTGAACCAGATTATGTGAACTTTGCTACTCTGTCGATTGTTTTTTTTTTAATTTTCTCATGTAGTTATTTTTTATAGTGCGCTTTTCCTCCACTGTAAAATCCTCGCTCACGTATTGCATCCGTAAGGATGTCTTTGAGCTGAATAAATGAAAAGTGAAATGGAAAAATGAAAGCCTCTCCCCCTCCTGTCTCGCTCAAGGTTACAACGATATGATTTCCACCAGATAAGATAAGAACATCGTCCTCAGTTTTGTATGATGTTTCAGAATGAATTATTATTTGAAAAAGAATAAGGAGCTGGTCTAAGATTGTAACATAATAGAAACCGTATAACACATCAGAGAACGCTTATCAAAATGACAAATAGGAATCGTTTTTTTAGTTCATGCGTAGTGCCTATCTTTTTGAGGCAACAAAAGTCCATGGTATCCTGTCATAAGCCTATTTCAAGAATTGCCTGCGACAAAAAAACCAGACCAAAGAAGAAGAAAAATAATGTGCTACCACTCTAACATGGCCTTAAGCAATTTCGCGGTATGCGCTAGGTTCGGAGAACATTTCCTGGATCTTGCATCAGCCCTGATTAATTCCGCATTGAAAAACAAAAAAACCACAAAACGAACATTCGCTTTTTTTTCTCATTATTCTCGAAAAGAGGTGACACGGTTACTGAGAGTGAACAGCGCCGTAAAAACAAAGGACGAGAAGACTGCGTACAGAAGGGTACTAGACGCAACGCTCTGTCTTTGGACACTTCCTTTTGTACTTCGTTTCTTTGACGCGGTTTCCTCTTCATAGTCATATTCATCCAGCTCGCCCAACTTCACCGCACTGGTGGTAACACAGAAGCCAGTCTGTGATGCTTTGCGGCAATTTTGTACAGATGATTCTGAGATAAACGTAATACTTATTCCGTGCCTCGACGGTGCAAACAACGTCCTTCCTATGCGGGCAGAAACAAAAGAGTGAAGGAGACGATAACGCGCGAGGACCTCACAACTCTTGCACTGTGGTTAAAATGAATCAAGTGTTGACGGGATGCTAGCTGCCTTTCTGTCCACTGTAATGTCCGAATGCGTTTGAACGCGAACGTTAAACGTTGGATGCCAGAGTTTGTGTTGTAACACGTTCGACGAGCGCAGTCGAGTCAAAGGCATATTTTAACTCCACTGCAGTGTTCGAACGTATTCAAACGCGAAACCTAAACGTTTGACGCCGGCGCTTCACATTATTATCGGGTCGGCAAATGCTGTGGGTGGCATAGCTTCCTATATACTGACAAAGACTGGCAGATCTCCACGAGAACCGGCCGCCGAAATGGAGAAAGTGGAGCGGCAGACAACGCATAAGAGCAGAGCCACGTTACTGGCGCCCCGCTGCGGCCACCGAAACACACTTCTCCCGAGCGAACGAGTGTGTTTCAGGTCCTCACCGCTGCAGAAGCTGTGCGCTGACGTCCAGGTTCCCCGAGAAATAACTGTTTGATGCTCTACTAACACGGACGGTGACTGGCCACAAAATAATCTTTGGTCAAACAATATAAAAAAAGAAATAAAAATGCGAAAAAGAATTTTTTGGGGATAAATTGTCACAGTTTTTAATGAAGGATCCACGCAAATTTTGGAAAATTGTAAATTCTAGTGATACCCGATGTAGTACACAGTTTACAAACCAGGAGGTGACTGCCAATGCGACATTGATGCGGGACATATGTTGAACAGCTTCTTTTTTTGACAGTATGCGCGAAGGAGACGTTGCGTCTTCCTCCGCCCCCACGTTTCCACTTTGTGCGCATGTCTCCACTTTCATTTACAAGCAGCGGCATAGCCGAAATTATCGATATGCTGCCGTCCCACTGTGCTGGCGGTGACGATGGAATATCTCCAAAATACCCTTAATGTTCGCGCGTATTTAATTTTCGCGAATATCGCGAATTGAAAAATTCGCGAAACCTGAAGGCACGCGAAAATTTCGGTCTTCAGGCATTTCAATGCAGGTATCTGGAATTCGCGAACTTTAGTGGCCGCGATATGTCCTCTGTGACTGACTCGCAAAAAATAGGGGCCTCGAAAATAAAGGGCTTTACAGTACCAAAAATGGTAAATAATTCTGCATCTGTTCTCCTCTCTCTACTTTTTCAGCAAAGTCTTGACACAGGTACCGTCCCAACAGATTCGGATTTTACTATAGTTTATCCAGTTTTCAAATCGGGCATAAAATCCGACCCCTCCAACTACCGCCCTATATCCCTTATGAGCGTCCCGTGCAAAGCGATGGAACATGTCATTTTTTCAGCTATCATGGATCACCTCGATAGGAATGATTACATTTTTCCGAATCAGCATGGCTTCAGACAAAACTACTCATCTAATTCTCAACTCTTCGAATTTATCACTGATCTGCACTTCAACACCCATGCTGGCTCCCAGACTGACGTCATCTTCATCGACTTTGCTAAGGCATTCGATACAGTTCCGGATTGTCGCTTACTACTAAAGCTTTCACAACTTCAAATAGACCCTTTGATTATAGACTGGATAGCAGCCGTTTTACGTGGCAGAACGCAGTAGGTGAGATTAAATAACATTCTTTCTTAATAATGTCCCGTCACATCAGGTGTCCCGCAGGGTAGCGTTATAGGACCCCTCCTATTCCTGCTATACATCAACGACCTCCCATGAACCCTAACGTCCACCATCAGGTTGTTTGCGAACGACTGCGTGTTATATCGGAAAATAGCCAACTTCGTTTATAGTCTCGCCCTACAGGATGACCTGGACAAAACTGGCACGTGGTGCGTGGAATGGCGACTTAACATCAATACTACAAAATGCCGGCAAATGAGTCACCAAAAAGTCAGATGTGAAATCGATCCAATACAACCTTCTTTCTCTTGAAGTTAAAGTTGCCACGTCATACAAATATTTAGGCATTCTCATTACGCATAATTTAGCTTGGAACGAACACATCAATCATGCCATACAGAGCGCATCAAAGAAACTTGGTTTTCTAAGGTGTACATTGCACCAGGCACCCCAGGATACGCGTCCGCTTGCTTATAAAACTATCGCACTCCCCAAGCTTGAATACGCAAATATAATCTGGAATCCGCATCAAAATTACCTACAGTCGGTAACAGGTCAAGAACGAAGTGGAAGCTCCTCCCACCTCTTTCCACTTTAGCAGAGCGAACGCTGGAGTGGAGGCAACTTCCTGTCCAGCGTTCGCTCTGCTGAGGTGGAAAAATGTGGGAAGAGCCTCCACTTCGTTCTTGACCTGTCACCGACTATAGTCAAGTCTTGAATCGCTGCAAAACAAAGCCGCGCGATTTATCTCTGGAAATGATTCGTATCACACCAGCGTTACGTGCATAAAACAAAATATAGGTTTATCTTCTCTAGAGGTGCGAAGAAAGATTTCTCCTTTGTTTTTTGTTTTTCTCGTCGTCTTTTTACAGTGCTTCCACCTTCCAACAGTCACTCTGTACACCCGTAGTTCATATCTCAGCCAGAATTGATAACGCACCGAAAGGGGGACCTTTTATAGCTCGTACTAATCTTTTTTCTTCATCCCCGTTGTTATTGTGCATTTCCGACTAGAACACTTTGCCAGAATCTGTTACTACCCAACAAGATGAGGGCCTTAAGAAATTTCGCTGTGTGCGCTAGGTTTGGAGAACATTTCCTGGATCTTGCATCAGCCCAGATTAATTCCGCAGTGAAAAACAAAAAATAAAAAAAAAATAAAAAAAAACATTCGCCCTTTGTTCTTATTATCCTCGAGAGGTGACACGGTTCCTGGGAGGGAACAGCGCCGTAAAAACGAAGGACGAGAACACTGGGTACAGAAGGGTACAAGACGCAGCACTTTATCTTTGCACACTTCGTTTTGTGCTTCGTTTCTTCGACGCGCTTTCACCTTCCTAGTCATATTCATCCAGCTCGCCCAGCTTCCACGTACTGGTGGTATCACAGAAGGCATTCTGTGTTGCTTTGCTTCAATTTAGTACAGATGATTCGAAGATAAACTTGATACTTATTCCTTGCCTCGACGGTGCAAAGAACGTCCTTCCTATGCGGGCAGGAACAAAAGAGTGAAGGAGATGATAGCGCGCGAGGGCCTCACAACTCTTCGCTGTGGTTAGAATGAATCGAGTGTTGACGGGATGCTAGCTGCATTTCTCTCCACTGAAGTGTCCGAATGCGTTTGAACGCGAACGTCAAACGTTGGACGCCAGAGTTCATGTTGTAACGGGTTCGACGAGCGCAGTCGAGTCGAAGGCATAGTTTGGCTCTACTGCAGTGTTCGAACGTGTTGCAACGTGAACCCCAAACGTTGGACGCCGGCGCTTCACATTCTAACCCGGTCTGCGAATGCAGTGGCATAGCCTCCTATATACTGACAAAGACTGGCAGATCGCCAGAAGAACCGGCCGTCGAAATGGAAAAGGTGGAGCGGCAGACAACGGATGAGGGCATGGATGGATGGGTGGATGAATGCGGCTGAGCCCTTTGGATCGGGCGGTAGCTTACGCCACCTAGCCATTTTGTTTTACCATTTAAGCTTAGAATATTTAAATGCGAAATCGATATTCACTCCGCACTGCAAAGAAAGTGGGGCTATAAAACCCCCTTGCCATCAGTTAATAAGAAAATACCTAGTTTTCCCTCGCGTTCTGCCACCATTCACTTAATCTTTGCTTGGTAATCTACAGTTGAAAACGAGCGTGTTGGTTAATAGATACAAAACTTGAAAGTATAAAACAGAGAGGACGAGGACGGGAACAGGACATCTTTTGAAAGATGTCCTGTTCCCGTCCTCGTCCTCTCTGTTTTATACTTTCAAGTTTTGTGTTGGTAATCTCTACAGTCTTGAAATCCACTCTCCCTTCACTGTCTCTAAAACCAAATGACTTTATTAAATCCATGTTGTCTTCAGTAGGCACAGGGTGAAGCCCTTCACAGTAGATTATCAAGTGCTCAGACGTCTCGTCCTCCTCTCCACAAGCAGTGCACACTGTATCCATTTCCTGGTACCTCGCTCTGTATGTTCTGGTTCGCAGAACACCCGTCCTCGCCTCAAACAACAATGAGCTTCCCCTAGAACTGTCATAAATGCTTTCTTTGGCAATAACTGTTTTGTTTAATCTATATCTTTCCAGAGCCTTCTTTGTATGCGTTCCATCTAGCCACCGATCTTTTTCTGTGGCCTTAACTTTCTCCTTAACTAAGACCTGCTCTTCCGTATCTCCACTATAGCCTAAAAACTTTCCTCTTAATTTCCTAGTACGCTGTGTCCACTTTGTGTCTATGCTCCTCATGCATAAATAGCTGAAAACCTTTCGTGCCCATTGGTCCCCATCCATTTGCCTCAACCGATCCTCAAATTCTATCCTGCTCACCGCTTTCCTGATCTCAAAAGACGCCCATCCCATATCTCCTTGTACTCCCTGGTTTGGCGTTTTGCAATGTGCCCCCAAAGCCAGCCTACCTACTCCGCGCTGTTTTATTTCTAGTCTTGCATGCACTTCGGATTTCATGCATAGCACTGCGTTTTCAAAAGTCAAGCCAGGGACCATGACCCCTTTCCAAATCTCTCTCACCACCTCATACCTTTTGTAATTCCAAAGTGCTCTATTTTTCATTACAGCTGCATTTCTGTTGCCCTTACCTATTATATATATTTCATGCTCACGGAGATATTCTGCACCGTCAAATATCCATACTCCTAGATACTTGTATTTACTAGCTCTCTCAACTGTAATATTTTGTATTTTCAGCCTCTCAACTTCATTATTGTTAAAAGTCATGACTGCTGATTTTTCACTACTGAATTCTAGACCTAATTCCTCTCCTTCCTTACCACAAATGCTCATTAATTCCTGCAACTCTGTCGTGTTGTTAGCAATTAGTACAATATCATCCGCATACATCAATACCGGTAAGGATTGCTGAATTTTTTGGCCTAGCTTACTGTACGAAAGGCCGAATCCAAGCCCACTCTTCTCCTAGTCTATCCTCCAATCCTCTCAGATACAACAAAAACAGCAAAGGCGATAACGGGCACCCCTGCTTAAGCCCTCGTCTTATATCTATTTTCCCCGTCGCCTTTCCTTACCATGTTATAATCACCTTATTATCTTTGTAAATGTTCCTTAATAGGGCTGTTAGTCCTTCATCTAGGTTTAAGCTCTCCACTATGTCCCAGAGGTTCCTTTGGTTCACATTGTCATAGGCACCCTTGATATCCAGAAATGCCAGCCAGAGCTCTCTGTTTTGTTTTGCGCTATTTCTATACACTGTGTTAGAGAAAATATATTGTCCTCCAACCTTCTTTGTTTCCGAAACCCGTTCTGTAACTCGCCCAGTATGCCCTCGCAATCTACCCACTCCTCCAGTCTGTTCTTTATAATCTGCATTATCAACCTGTAAATAACTGGTGTCACGGTTATGGGACGATAATTCCTAATATCAGACTTATCTCCCTTTCCCTTATATATCATACTCATCCTACTAAGCCTCCATTCATCTGGAATATTTCCATTTGTTATCATAGTGCTCACTACCTCACTTAGTTTTGCATTAGATTTAGGACCCAAATTCTTCACCAGCTTGATTGGGATCCCATCTGTGCCTGTCGATGTGCCACTAGGGACTCTTCGTTCCGCCTTTTCCCATTCTCTTTGTCCAAAATCCGCGATGTCACAAGCTGGACTGCTACCTCCTTCGGTTCTCCTATCTTCCACATGTACCCGTTCCCGAAATTTCTCCTCCATCACTGCTCCTAAATATAGTATCGCATCATCTCCCTCAAATTGATCTCCCTGATGCGAGAGTATGAACCTCTGTCTAGCTTGCGTCGTTTCACCGAGTGAGTTTAAGTGCTCTCAAAACTTCTTAGCTGCGTTTCTATCTTTCTTGCTTACATTACACATCCATTCCTCACCCTTTCTCTGAATTTTCGCATTGATCAAACTGGATGCCTCTCGGCGACAAGTTATAAAAGTGTCCCATTTTCTCTTTACTTCCGTTTCTGAATCCCCACTGCGCTTGGAATACCTGTGTTCTCTAGAGGCTTTTTGACGTTTTTGTATCGCTTGCTTCACTTCTTTGTCCCACCAGCTTTTTGGTCTATGTCCTTGCTTCTCCTTTTGTTTGCTCTGAACTTTGTCTAGTTCCAGAGCAAAAAGCCTGGTTAGGCTCTCATAAGTCCAATCTGTATACTGTTTCCCTGAAACTGCTTCCTCTATTCTTTTAGCAACTATTTCCAACTCTGTCGCTGCAGAAAATTTGCTTTGAATTATGTTGTCTAGTTTCAGCATTTACTTCTCTAGCAAAATTCAGCTTAACACGCTTGGGATCACTACCAAGACTTTTGGAACCTTCTTCATCTATTTTCATTACTTGTAACTTACATATATTTTGTGTAACATGAGTACATAATCTATAGCTGAATATACATTGCCAGTTTCCCACGTTATGTGCTCGTCGCACTTCTGACTGGTATTACATAAAACTACGTCATGTTTTTCTGCCAGTTCTAGTAATACGCTTTCAGTTGAGTCAGTATACCCATCCAGACCCTCGATATGGGCCCCATTCATGTCTCCCATAATAATTATTTCAGAACCTTCCCCTAGCTCACTAATGCCTCTTGATATGCAATCAATCATTTTCTGTTTTCCTCTTTAGCACCTGTCCCTGTCCATAAGTAAACAACTCCAAGGACTGTTGATTCCCCAGCGACTTTTCCTTTCAGCCACAAATGTTCAGAGCACTCCTTTCTAATCCTTTGAAAGTTCATATTCTTCATAATAAACGCTCCAATTCCACCTCCCTTCCTCGTTCCCCCTATTCTGTTGCATTGTTCCCACACATAGTCAGGGTTGCAAGGTGGCTGCTCCATGTCTCTGAGATGTGTTTCCACAAACCCATGCACCATTAAACCCTCCTTTCTTAGTTGCTCATCTACCTCTTCCCATTTTAACCTATTTCTACCACCCTGTATGTTAATATATCCAATGTCGATTGTGCTGTTTGTTTATACCTGTTCTTACCTTTTCTCCTCTTTTTAACCCTGGGTACCTCTCCTTACTTCCTTGGACTTTCAGTTACATCAGTGCCCCCAGGGCCCTCGGTCCCCCCAAAAAAGCAGTCACCGTGCGGCCCATCCTATTCCCCACCCTGTAACCCGTGGCCTCGCTGTAGTGAATGCCATCTGCAAAAGGGCGGGAGCCAGCCTCGTACACTTCTCTGTTTACTTCCATTACGTCGTACCGAAGCTGTCGACTCATACCCTTAATTACTCTGTTGGCTTCGACAACCCTCCTCTCCATTGCCCCGGGCTGCCCCCAAACTTCTGGAATGGTGTACACAACCACGTGCACATTCTCAGACACGTCCCTCAGCTTACGCATTCCCACGTTTAGCTGCTTTCCGAGGTTCTGGCTCCTACCCTTGAGCACATCATTAAGCCCCGCATGAACTATTACTAGGTTCCTTCCCTCCCGGTTATCCCACACCCCCTCACGTGTTGCGGTCATAGCATCCACCATACACTTCCCTGGCTGGACCTCTACGTTTACCCTCTGGTCTCCCTTCATCCTGTTATGTACACCCCTCCTAACCCGTGCTACGTTAGAGCTCCCCACTACCAGTACCCTAGATCCCCCTGGTGCCTGGGCGCCTTTGTCCTGCGACTTATCTTCTGTCACCTGACTGCCCGACGCCTGCTGCTCGAAGGCGCCATTGAGCTGACGGTCAATCAGCTCTCCAGCGTCGTCGAGCCCGCCAGCCAACAGGCCTGACTCCCGATCATCAGGGACCCCAGCGTGCAGACTAGTGGTTCGTCCCGCTAGAACTGACACTTCCTCCTTTCTTCCCTCGCTACTCTCACTCGCTCGAACCACCCATTCCAGGCGCTCTACCTATCGTCACACTCCCTCTTACGCTCTTCTAAACCCGTCTTCCATACTTCCCCCAGCTCTTCCGCCTGCTTCTCGAGGCCGACCCGCTGCTCCCTCTCATGAGTAAGCAGCCTAGTCAGCTCCTCAACCTGGGCCTGGAGACCCACCCGCTTCTCTCCTTCTACCTTAAACTGGGCCTCAATCTCCCGAACTCTACCCTCCCATTCCTGAGTTACCTGCTGAAGCTTCACACAAAGCCGACAGTCGAAACTCATCCCCGCCGCCTCCTCCAGACTCCCGAAACCCGTCTCCTCTAGGTAACACCACCTCCCACACCCCTCGCACTGCACCAACTCGTCCCCACTCTTGTCATGACGACCCAAATCTAGACCCATGTCCAGACCAGGAACAAACCGTCCCTTCTCGCCAAAAATTCAAACAGAGCCTACTTTGCGAAACTAACTTCAACTGCTGCTGTTCAAACCGGTTCAAACCTAACATGCTACCGCATAGTCACGTCCAATCCACTCTCAAAAAAGAGAGAAAAAAGAACAAATACTGGCACTTAGCTTCGGATGCTCAAGGAGAACCAGGAAACACGCCCCGCTGCGGCGAGACGCCGAAATACACTTGTCCCGTCCGAACGAGTGTGTTTCGGGTCCTCGCCGCTGCAAAAGCTGTGCCCTGACGTCCAAGTTCCCCAAGAAATGGCTGTTTGATGCTCTTTGCTACCAGATCCTCGCGCTTTAAATCGGAGACCGTACACTCTATGCCTTTGCCGTCGAGCTGCCAGGCTTTGTGAGTATAGTCTATAGAGGAGGCTATGGCGCAGCCGAAGCACGACGAAAGTCGACGAGCGCGTGCTGGAGGCCGGGCTTTCGATAAAGGCACTCTGCCGTTCTCGCTTTGCTAGTGACTATACGGATGGAGACTGAGGCAGTGGAGGAAATGAAAGCGCGCGGAGACGGCGGAGCACTGAGCTCTCATTGGAAGGAATAGAGGGTTGATGCAAAGGCTCACTGACTTTGTCTCCACTTATTGTTCGAAGGTTTTCGAACGCCGACGTCTGGTGTTCCAACGCGAGACACTGCGCGAGGCGTAGACGATACTGTAGTTTGCTCTGATTGATAATAGAAGATGGGCAGAAACAAAGGATTGGTGGGTGCCACTAATCCTTCGAATCAAGGATCGGCGTTTTTAAGTCCCCGCGCTTTCGTCTCCTCCTCTCCTTTACGTTCTATACACATAGCGTCTCTGAAAAAAAAATTCTGTAAAAAGGTAATTCCCTAATTGGAGTGGAAGGCGAAGTTCGCATCTGTAGCTGTTGCACGTCTCCGCTTTGAGCCGACCGTTTCGTGGCTTTACGTTGCCCACGAAACGTCCTCTCCTCTTGCAAGCAACACGCTGGGCCTAAACTACACATGGTGAGGAAAGGATCTTTTGCTGATTAAGAAATATTTTAATTACAGGTGTTCGGTGGATATAAGACGAAATATGGGACTACATGTTGACCGAAACTTTGAGGTTTGGTTTTATATTTTAATCGTTGTTATAGATGGCAACGCCAAGACCACTTTCAACATGACGTTCATAAAGGAGAAAGTGTAGATTTTTGTAAGGTGTTCTTTACCGTTACACCTTCTGTCAACAAGAATCCACTTTCAAATTCTTGCTTACAGTAGGAGGTAACTTTCTATTACTTTCCAGGGACGACGTCGGGAAGTTGCATCTCAGCCAACGTTTCTCTTTCGACGGCCATACTATAATAAAAGCAGGCAATGTATCACAGGCCAGAGCTTCGCTGACCGCTCCGGTATTTCCAGCAGTTTAAGGACGGGATATTAGCCGTAAAAACGGCCACGCATAACAAGAAATCTTGTTTGGGGGTAAATGGAAGGTGCATTCTACTTAGGCTACACGTTTTTCTGCATAGGAACGCGACGTCCCGCACTTTCTTATGCACGAGCAGCCTCTTTATTACTGCTTTGCGTTCATGTTTGTCTTTCAAAAATGGATAGAGGCCCACTGCTCTGAAAGGCAAGCGACCGTCCCAGAGGTGATTCAAAGTAGCTTTCTTTTTAATTATTTGGGAACCATTATGCCATATGAGAATATTTAATTTAACTTTCGGGGTTTTCTTTCGGGTTAGGGGGAAGAGGGGGTGGGCGGTTCTGGGGGTTTATATGGCGATCAGTCAGTAGACAGAGATGCTGCTTCTTTTTTATGTCAGTTTTCATCTATTTTATGCACGCATGAAGTATCTGGAGGAGTTTCGGTGAAAGTTTAATTCATACACACATAATACTACTACTACTAATAATATTAACAATAATATTAATAATAACAATTTTTATTACAACAAAAATTTCCAATAAAAACAAGTAACAGGCTCGTCTAAGCCAATTAGACTTATAGGACTGAACACGGTGAATCGGACAGGCGAATAGTCGAAATAAATACATTTTACACAATAACAAAGCAAAAAACAAAGAAACGAAGAAAGAGCTGCGGGAAATATTTTTCAATCAAGCTAAATAAAATAGTAATAAACACCAACAATACAAGGATCAAGTTAGACATCTGAATTTTCTAGAACATTCACACGAATCAATTTTTGTACTATATTTAGCTTTCCCTGAGACAAAATATACTTCCTCGAGTATAGCATTATATACGTTATGGACGTAAAAGCGACGCATTATTTTTCGATATAGCAACATATTTCGCAACATCACACCGAGGAGTTACACAGAGCAGTCGGGTACATTTACGGGCATTTCTAAATGTCACTTCAAAAGTGACGAAAGACTAGAGTTTCAATAAATAAATAAGCACATCACTAAAAAAATGTTTTAACGAGATGAAAACGCAGAATTATATGCGGCGCTGCGCAAGGTGCCTTTCAAAATACCATCAACCTTGTCCCAAAACAAGCTGTGCAATGTGCGTGAATCGTTACACCGTATCCCAGAGCGCTATACACACGGACATGAACAATAATTTCTTTTCGGCCGAAGGGCACAAACACCCTTATGCTATACACCTTTTTCGTTTAGCCTCGTACCCAGCCACGTTGTCCCCATATCCGGTATGCGTTCCGAAAAAAAGTAAACGATTTCAACCAGGAACAAAAAAGAAAAGTATGGAAAGAACATAAGTAGAAGGAATAACGGTTGCAATTAAAATGTTAACATATTCTACTGGTCAGGCGAGAGGAAATGATGTTTTCACGCATACCGGCAGTTCCTGATTGAAGATGGCGGCGCCCACGTAGAAAAGCTGTATACATTATGCAGGTCACTTTGCGTACAATGCTAAACACATGATTCATGTGCATATTCCCTTACATGTCATATTCAATAATATTTCATACATTTAGTCAAACCACACAGGGCCATGACGAACAACAATATAGTGTGCAAACAGAACCGTTCAAAACAAAATGGGGCACTTGAAAAAGTTGATTATAATGAATTTCTCAAAAACATAAGCTTTGACGTGTTTCCATTTCTACGATTTGAAGAGTATTAATAGTTATTAAATTAAGAGCATTAGCCTGTAAATTGTTCATCGCCTAAAAAAGTTTCCATGACGTGAAACACGCATATTCTCGTCTGCATATTGAAATATACTAGGTCCCGAAACAACAGATTTATGTTATTGACATAGATTTACAAAACAAATGAGATAACACCGACCCTTGAGGAACACCCATTTGAATAAACTGAATGTTTCTATTTATTCCCTAATGCCAGGGGGCTTCCGGGGGTTTTCCGACCCTCCACCAATTTTGAAGAATGGTCTAAGACCACCCACCATACTTCTGGCATTAGTGAAAGCACAAAGATAAGTACTCAATCTTCTAATAAGAAATGATCGGGTTACCCTATTCCAGCTCTGTCGAGTAGCCATTTCTAGAGAGATAAAACCTATGTTGTGAGAAGCCATGGCGATTTCATGTTGAACAAAATGGCGGATGTTGCAAGGACACTATAATTCAATTGACACTATAATACTGAGAAACATGCCCGGTTGCCCATACGTCTTAGTCAAGTGGGTTTTGTGTGCATCTAATATGATCTCCCCCCTCTTCCTTCACCAGGGAACCCCAGCAGCTTGCGGGGCACTTTGAGCACTCCTGTGCTATTCCGTCCAACAGATTCGGGAAAAGAGAATGAAATGAACCCCAAAAAATAAACGTCCACAGCATATTTAATAAAAATTCGTGGTTTACTGCATCAAAGGCCTAAGAAGACTGCACAGGAAAACATTTTGCCATCAACAGCTGAGTACTGCAGCTCATCTACGACATCGTCTAGAACTAATTGCTTACCGCTTCCGGAGCGAAACCGTACTGTCTACTGGAAAAATGCTCAAACTTATTTACCGAAATGTTTTCATAATATAAAAATGCGTTTTTTTTTAAATGTTATCAACCACCATGACAACGCAAATAACATAATTTCAAAGCATGACTGTTGGCATGCAACCAATAAAACAAACAAGGAAAAAAGGTAAAAACTACTCTCATGCATCAAAATCAACGAACATGTAATTATAAGCCCAACAGGAGACTCTTTTAACACGAATTTTACTCGCGTCATTGAATCTATGCTGTGGAGTGCTTCCAGTAACTTATTCCTAATTTTTCCTTCCACTTTTTCCCAAGATGAACACTTGCTACACTAGGGATGCTATGCCATTACCCAGAACCAACTGGCATTTTTTTTTTTTGACGAAGAACTTAAATTGATTATTCGAAGATTTAGTTTTCCGTCGAAGTGCATTCCCAGATATTTAGTTTCTGTGACATAATCAAGAGGTAGGCAATCACATCATTTACACTTTTGTGACTGCAGAGATAGGGGAGTCGTCAAGTTCAGGTGTTCATACGAACAATTAAAGGACATTAACTCAGTTTTATTGGAGTTAAGAAATACAAAATTAGCTGAAAACATATTAATTAACATTTCAACAACTTCCTGAAAAATTTAAAGCGCGCTTGTTTCTTCGTCGTGACTCTGTAACGCTTCACCATGACACGATTGTCGCTCGCCCGAGCAGTCTGATTAAAATTGCGCGGTTGAATGCGCGCGTTGAGCACGAATAAACATTCCAGCCTCATTTTGAACGCATTGCGCGCCTCTTGCTCTCAGCGCCACCTGTTGCTATTCATTCAAAGTTTGCTCCGAACATTGTGGAAATGGGCGCATGGCGGCGCTTGTCGCGCAACAGACGGAGCATTTTCCAAACAGAAGGCCATTATGGGGAGTGCTGTATTTACGTGGCGCCATCTGGATGCAGCGGCTTTCTTTTGAAGACCTCTCCCAGCCGACGGCACTGAGTGCCTGCAAGCTTCGTGCATTCACACTTGCAGGGCAAAGCCAAAGTCAAACCCGATCATATTTTCTTTTTCAAAAAAAGAAAACATAAATTGGGATTTCTTTAAATTTATACAGATGTGTTTGATTTTGACCTGATAAAATTAATTCAAATAACTTTCTTTGCATATGATTTTATGTTTTATATCTCTACTAGATAGGACAGATTGCTTATCCGTGTTTTTTTTTCCAATGGGCTTAAATCTCTAGAACAACTTTTTTTTTTTTTCACCAACCAGTGGCCAAGTGTCTGAGCGCATCGTAGCTCGTAGCACGTGGAGCGGAAGCTCGCACTGCAGAACCTAGGGATCCAGGGCTCAATTACCATCCCCGCCTGTCTCCATCCGGATGAGCATTGTTACCAGCGTGTGATCGTGTATTACTTCGGCGTGCTGCTCGTTAAAGAAACGTGGGTGGCAGTGGTACTACACAGGCTAAATGTTTTATCTACAGCGTAAACCCGTGTCGCCACACCCCAAAGGAGGACCGATTTTATGTTGTCTAAAGACAAACTTTTATTTTTTTCCTTGTTTGCCGAAAAGTCATGTATTCTAAACTGAGTGGCACATCCGAGCACAACTCGTCCTAATGATCGGTGATTAATATAAATATCAATTTTTTTATGTAAGGCAATCTCAATCCTGGCTTAAAACCATTTTTAAATGTTATTTTGAATCACCTGATTTAAAGCACATGAAACCTACTGAATACACGCTACCGAAATAACAGAAACTCGAGGTAGGTATTGAAATCTCGTAAAAAAGACAACTTCCACCTGATCTGTGTCTGAGGTTGGCAGTGCGCCATAAATATTCCCACGGAGGAACAAACACTTACCTTGAAATGGTGCCTAACAATGGGGTAAAAATAATCAAAATTGCTCAGTGACGATCAGTCAAATTTATCCTAGTCAGAATTCTGTCAAAGTCGCACGTTTGAATCGCACTGGTCTAGAGAAATAATGACAACACTCGAGCTACTTGCTGATTTATTCTGCGTGTCGTGGGGCTCAAAACGAGTGTGAGAGAGGAAAAGCAGGACTTCTCTTCTTTGCAAACATTTAGTTGAGACGTTTTTTGTGTTGTCCCTTTTTTCGACCGTCGTCTCCGCTTTTTCAAAAATTTACTTGAAATTCTTGAAAAAAAAGAGAAAACAATTTTATTTTACTTTCACTGAATAATATTTTAAATCACTCCGTAGCGTTCATAACTGAATAAATTTGCCTTGGTTTTTTTTTTTTTCTAGACAATTGCACTCGCCAAACAAATTCGAAAAATATGAACATCGGTCATACCCTCAACTCAAAGCCAGAAAAAGTGGTCACGTGGCCTGGTGCCTATCCTTTGCCTCAACGTTAATCATACCCACGCGCTGGGGTAGCCATGTATAAAACGCGTGCTGAGCTGGAGGCATTGTTAGAGCTTGGCTGTTCTAGTAACCTCAGTGGTTGGACACCAGCGACATACCCGACTGTCCGCCGAGACATTGACTGTTACGAGTCGAAGTCAAGTGCTCATGCAGTTCTCGTGTCCAATCGCAGAGCCCCGCTCGGCTGCGGTCAGGTGGGTGGTTGCGATACCACAGACAGTTACGTCATCAATCTTCGCTAAGACAAGACTGAAAAAGAGTGTCCTTTCATCATCGCAATGTCACCGCGACAAAGAAGCTTCTGAACCAGTGGTGGTCTATGCGAGTATACTTGTGCCGAATTAGGACCAGTACGCCTCTGCGTAGACATGAACATTCCAGCCCGATTCATGACCACTTTAATCTATGTTGCTATGAGACAATCAGCTACGGAAAGGGTAATCTCTACTCTCTGTGTTTCAAGGGAAAGACCGATGCAACTATATATATATAAGAGTTAGGATCGCGTGCTTTGGGCGAGCTCGCAGATGAGGCCGCCACTGGTATCGTCCATGTTTTACGTTTGCTGTTTGAATTTTTATTTTTATCTTTTTATCTTTGTATTCTATGTATTTTTTGCCTTTTTTGTTTTTCTTGCTTCTGCGGTATTTCGCTCGACATTTGAGGTCTCACTTTTCAAGTCCCGCTTGAGGAAGAAGGGTGCCCCTTCGAAACGTCGCGGTTTCTGTATAACTTATACATGTTGAATTAAACCTTCCAAGTTTGTTTGACCTTCGGTGGTTCCTACTTATATATATATATAGATATATATATATACAGGGTGTCACAAAAGAAAATTTACCCGGTCTTTTTTACCGCAAAAATAAACTAGGCATTGCCGAACTCTCATTCTCCGCCTAAACGTAGATCTAAAGGGTCACAACCAGATGCCAAAGTTTCAGCCCGGTCCGATAACTTAATCAAAAGTTATTAGTGATTTTCTGAAAATTTCAATGGGAAAATGGATCCCATTTTTGCCCGTTTTCTGTTTCTGGTGCCATTGAGCCCCATGTGTTTGAAAACTCGGTCGGCCGCCATTTTCCCATTGAAATGTTCAGAAAATCACTTATAACTTGTGGGAGCCGAGGGTGAACGACGAGGCAGAGAGCACGTGACAGGCGGCCGGCGGAGAAGACACGAGCTGGCGCGAGACAGTGCGAACTGAGCGAGGCTGGTAGCTGGACAAGGAACGTCGGAGCCGGGGCTGCCTGGCCTAGGCCTGGCCTGGCCCATAACGAACCCCGGAGCGGTCCACCAGCGAGGTCTGGAGCAAGACCGGTGGAAACAGCGAGTCCGGGCCATATGACCTGGACTATGACGATCCCGGGGTGGTTCCGCAGCGAGACTCGGGCATTGATAGTCCGGGACAGCCAGCCTACGCAGCGCTGGCGTGGGAAAGGCGATCCGCAGGCCTGGACACGGACCCCGACTGTGAGCTCTGATCGACGGGCGACAACAAGGGTCGTCGGGCCCGGACTACCGGCTCTCGACGACGGGCAACCGAGAGGTACAGTAAACGCAATCGCTGTCTTCTCGTTGCTGTATGTCACTCCCTGGGTGACGGGCGAAGCGCATACCGATCGGGCGGGAGTATTAGAATAGAGGGACCTCCTCCGTAAAAGAAACCCACAAACTTTTGATTAAGTTATCGGATCGGGCTGAAACTTTGGCATCTGGTTGTGACCTCTAGCGCTACCTTTGGGCAGAGAATGAGCGTTCGGCGAAGCCTAGTTTATTTTTGCGGTAAAAAAGACCGTGTAAATTTTCTTTTGTGACACCCTGTACATATCGTTTTTTTTTTTATTTTTACAGATTGGTTTTAAAAGAAGCCATTTAAGCTACACTTATGCCGTTTTTGCGACTGAGTTATACGCCCAAGGGGACATTGTGTGGGTGGCTAATCTTTGCAATAAGTCGGCTAATTAATTATAATTCACTAATTAACTTTTTTAATTAATGAAAATAGACATATGGTTCCAATTTGAAACTTGCTGAGCGTCATCCAAAACCCCCCAAATCAGTAATTTTTAGAAAGACTTTCAGCGCGTGAGAAGCGCAGTAGTGCGCTGAAGTTACCACTCGTGGACCAGGTACAAGGCTGGGGCTAGATAAGAGACGTAAAAATTTCGCAGGCGCCTTACCGAAGCCGCTAGCCTTGTACTTGCCCCCCACGAGTGGTAATTTTAGTGCGCTACTGCGCTTCTCTGCACTAGAAGTGTCGTGATCGAGGGTTCCAACGAAGGCTCCCAGCCCGGCGACACTACTTTGTGCCGGGTAGGAGACAGGATCGAGGAGCCTTCGTTGGAACCCTCGATCACGACAACTGGTGGCAGCAGTGGGATGCGACTACGTGGGACTCGACTTTGTGGAATTCGACTACGCCGGATCGACTTCGCCGGACCATGACTCTCGGTGTGGGTGAGTGCCCGGCCATCTTTCTTGGATCCGCCAGACCTGACAGCCATTAGATTTGTTGTTAGGGTTTCGGGGAAATTGTATCGGTCTAAACGAGTGTGTTTCCGTTGGACGCGAGCTTTCCTGAGTTCTAAAAGGGTGCCGATACACAGAGAGAGTCATGAATCTCGAGACGTTGCGTGTGCCACAACTGGTGCAGGTTTGTACCGAATTGGGAATCGATTTGGGACAAGCCAAACGAAAGCCACATATCATCAAGCTCATTCGGGACGCAGAGATTAACGATGAGGAGCTGATGGAGTGTTTGCAAACACTGAGAGAGAGGGAGAGCCGCGAGAGAGAGGAACGAGAACGAGAACACAAGAGTGTTCTATTTTGCTGAGCTCGTCGCCTCCCGGCTCCTCGATCCTGTCTACTACCCGGCACAAGGTAGTCTCGCCGGGCTGGGAGCCTTCGTCGGAACGCTCAATCACGACAGAAGTCTTTCTGGAAATAACTGATTTAGTGGTTTTCTATAATGCTCAGCAAGTCTCTAATTGAAAACATATTCAATTTTCACTACTTAAAAAGTTACTCAGTGAATTTTATTTAATTAGCCTAATTCTCGCAAAGATTAGCCATTCACATAACGTCCCCCTGGGCGTATAATTCCCTCGCGCAAATCGCCTAAGTCTAGCTTTCATGGCTTTTTTTAACCAATCTGCAAGAATAAAAAAAAAGAAACACCCTGTATATATATATATACAGGGTTTTTCACGAAATGTGGACTAAATCGATATTGCGAAAACTACGCGTCGCGACAATAAAGAAAGGGTTTTGTCGTTTTGGTCCTGGGCCAGGGGCCTATTTAGGAATATTAATAAAGTTCGGGATAATTAGGTTGGTAATTATTTTCGCGTAATTAACTTTTTAATATTGTGTTTAAGGGCATGGTTTCAATTAGAAAATTGATCGGCATCATTAAAAAACACTAAATCAACAAATTGCAGACCGATAAAAGGCACACGAAGCATTTTACGGCTTCCTGAAAAACCGCCCCAATTCAACGGGTTTTAAAGTTTCGGTTTGCTATCGGAGCGCATCTCGGCCCCGGCGGCACCGCGCCCCGTGGATAAACAGAGCAACCAGCCTCTGCTCCGCTGTCATCGCGTGACGCAGCAGAGGCTGGTAGCAATATCTCTCCACGGGGCGTGGTGTCGCCTGGGCCGAGATGCGCTCCGATAGCAAACCGAAACTTTAAAACCCGTCGAATTAGAGCGGTTTTTCAGAAAGTCGTAAAATGCTTCGCGTGCCTTCTATCGTTCTGAAAATTTGTCGATTTAGTGTTTTTTTATGATTCTGAGCAATTTTCTAATTGAAACCATTCCCTTAAACACAATATTAATATAGTTAATTACGCAAAAAATAATCAACAATCTTATTATCCCGGGCTATAATAATTTTCCTAAATAGGCCCCCGACCCAAAACCAAAACGACAGAAGTCTTTTTTTTTTTTTTTTGTTCCGACGCGTAGTTTTTGCAATATCGAATTTGTCCACTTTTCGTGAAACACCCTGTATATATATTGAAGGAAAGTTAATATGTTTGCAGCTGCATGGCCACCCCAGGCTACCATCCAGATCATACATCTAAATTATTAGTAATATTTATTTATCTAAATAAAACAACCGACATATCTACGTATATACAAAGAAATAATCACGTACCGCATAAAGTGTCCCGAAAATCAGCGTCAGAACGCGAGATCACGACCACTCAAGGTAGATAGGGAAATCGCCATCCCCGGATCAAGCACCTGTTCTCGATACGAAGAGGTAATTCAATCACAGGATCGTCCTCTCGCCAACCTTTATAAAAGTACCCCATCCCAAATAATAATGACCCGCGGAACAGCTCCGGTACCCCAGGGGTGCGCTACAGATCCGATTCTTGGTCTTAATAGCTTTCACTTAATTTTGCGCCATCAAGATAGTCTTACTTAAAGACCCAGTCACACTGGTCATATTTCATACGAAAGACGCGGGGTTCGCCGCAGGCATGATGGTTTAATTACCTGCGTACGCGCCCCGAGCGTTCACGAAGCCATACATATGTTTGCTTCGAACGTGTGACTAGACAGTCCTTTATATGACCAATGTGGCCGTCCCGCAAGAAAGAAACACGGCTTGGACAGTTTCCGCAGATTGTCGTTCGCGTGATGTATTCGCAGTGTGAACGAGGCTTTAGAATGCTCCGTGGATCCAGTGGTGTTGAGAGTAACAATAGACGATTATCGTGGGTGGATATTCTTTGTTCAAGATGAACGCGTTCATCTGTATGTAACGTCGGCACTTGATGAGAATACGTTCGGTGCCTTTTCTTTCGTCACACAGGGTGCACAAAAACCGAAGTTGTGTAAAAGAAATGACCACAAGGAACGCCCCATAGAAGTGTGTGTATTTTGGCTTCGGAAGCTCCCTTTATATTTAGTGGCATCCTACATTTTACTTCGGGGTATGTCTGTTCTATACATAGGAGGAATATTAACAAGCGTCTCTAAACCACGTCGCTGTGGATTTCTTTCTGAGTGTACTTTGCTGAGTATTTTGTGGGCAATGAGCCTTCATTTATAAACAACACTCGATGTCTTGGTGTTGAGGTTGTGAGCATTTTTAGCGTCCCGATCGCTGCCTGGATTCCCATGTACCGCGGTGAGACGTCCCTTCGATTATGGTTCCCGCCCTGCTGGGAATGGCTTGCGGAGTGGATCTCTTTCAGGGTAATCGAAAGCTCTCAGAGCGACCAAAATGACTAGAAGTACCGACGTGCGCGGCCAAAAGGTGGCTGTTCGCTCGATTAGGTTTTTTTTTTCGTCGACGGAAATTAGCGCGATGTCAGGGTGTCCACTGTGACGATGTTTTTTTAATTCTGAGCTTCCATTGTTATTTTGATACGTACCATTGAACTTGTAAGTCGCAATTGATAATAAGCAGGCAAGGATTACAACTCCTTGTGTCACGGCGAGGAAAATTCTGTTCGTGACGTCACACGCGGAAGCCTTAAGAGGGAGTTACCGAAACATTTTGACGCTATAGGCTGATGGTGCTCACCGAGAGACACGGTAGCTGGTGGCGACCTAGCGGGAGCGGGGCGAGGCCCGAGCAAGTCGAAGGGATTGATTTATTGTTTGGTTGGTTGATTGATTGACTGATTGATTGATTGATTGATTGATTCGTTCATTCATTCATTCATTCATTGGCTGATTGATGTTCAACGGTGCAAGGGCTGCCAAGGCCTCCAAGAACATAAACTATTGCGAGAACAAAGGTTAGAAAGAAGAGCTATCATAGTGAATACACAAAATTGTCAATGTACAGGCGATATCGTGCGTATTATTCATGATGTTTAAAACCTGCGACTGGGAAGGAAACTTGAAGATATATTAGAAGAAACTGAAAAAAAGCTACAAACAATCGTCTCAAACTCAACAAACCAAATTCAATTCGCACAACGCATTCATACCCCTCCCATATCTACAACGTCAAAAAAAAATGCAACGCACACTTTAATGGGATTCAAAATCTGTGGAAGTTCGTTACGAACACACAAAGACATGAATCTAAACATAAGGCCCAAGAGGGAAGAGTTTAAACAAATCAAAGTCCTTTGACAAAGAGATACCCTCAGGAATAGGAGAACAATGTCAGTCGAGATCGCATAACTCCCCATATACGGACAACGCAAAAAATGTGATTGAAAATATTAGCCCATTTTTTCAGCAGAAAACACTAGCAATAGGTCTGGGATGGAGCTCGACCAAAACAATTATTCATTTATTTATTTAGTGACCATTAAAGGCCCCATTGTTACATAAGGGGGGGGGGGGGGACAGTACCGGGAGGCATACATGTAGAACTGAACATGTAAAAAAAAAAAGAAAACAAGAATAAGATATGGCCTAACAGTGGCCACACAAGAAGATATGACGCTGGTTATAAGCATTAAATATGCATACCACGGCATTTCTAAAAAGATCGGGGTCACTGATGTGCACAATATGATCCGGCAGATTATTCCACTCTATTATTGCAAGGCGAAGAAATGAATGGTTGAAGCTGACAGCGGAACCAGGGATGCGAAGTAGGCTAAGGAGGTTAAAAAGGCGTCGGGATGAACGATGGGGATCTTATAGCAGTGACTGAGTTGAGGGTGGTGATAGGGGATATTATGGAAGAGACAGATGCATAAAATTCTGCGGCGAGAAAGGAGGGCGACAAGAGACAGAGAAGCCTTCATGGCTGACACACTAACAGAACGTTCATAATTAGATAGGATGAATCGGGCGGCACGATTTCTAATAGATTCTAAGGTGTTAGTGAGATAGAGTTGATGAGGAGGCCAAATGGAAGCAGCATATTCAATCTTGGGCGATCAAATGTCTCGTAGGCCAGCTGTCATTGGGCAGGGGGGCGAGGGGCGGGAGGCAGTGCGCATGCATCGTCTGATACAGCCAACGGTTCTAGAAGCTTCAGGATATATAGTCTTAATGTTTAGAGGCCATGAGAGATCATGCGATAATAGGAGGAAAACGGACACCAAGATATTTGCATAATTTTACACACTAGATTTTTTCAGTGCCAATAAAATACTGGAAGAGAGATGGGGAGTACTTGCGGGAGAAACAGACAAATTTACTTCGAGTGGTTTAGTAACGTAAGCCATTGGTCACACCATTTGGTTATGCTTTTGAGGTCACTGTAAAGGAGGAGATGATCATTAGTACAGTTAATTTGGCGATATATTACGAAATCGTCGGTGAATAGACGTATATTAGATGTGATTGGATGTGGAAGGACGCTAATGAAGATCAAGAAAAGGATGGGGACATAGTACACTGCCTTGTGGGACACCTGACAAGACACTTGTAAGGTTAGATTCTAAAGAGTTTACAACCGTGTATTGGACTGGATGAAAAAAAGCTGAAAATCCAAGACACAATTAAGGGATCAATATTGAGACAAGAAAGTTTTGAAAGGAGGCGGAGGTGAGGAACATGAACAAAGCTTTTGAGAAATCTAGAAAGATGGCGTCCGTTTGGGAATGTGAATCAAGGTTAGCGTGCAGATCGTGAGAAAATTCAAACAGTCGGGTGTTGCAGGAATAGCCCTTGCGAAAATCATGCTGATTATGAACGAAGAAGTTGCTATAGGTTAGGTGATTCATAATGTTCGAATGAATGATGTGCTCTAGAAGTTTCGATGCAATGCACGTGAGCGATGTTGGACGATACCACCTGTGTGATGGGATCTATCGCCGCTTTTGTAGGCAGGAATGACGCGTCCAATTTTTTAATCTGTCGGAATGCAGCCGTTAGACAGTGACTGGTTAAATATTACATGAGGAAATGAACTTAAAATATATTTGGTATTTTTCTGTATCTTAGAGCAGATAGTATCAGGGCGAGGGGCGGGAGAAATCTTCAGCTTATCTATAAGCTTCGAAATACCAGCTGGAGTGACAGTGACCGGTGGCACGCGAGGAAGTTGCAGGGGAGAGGCGAAAGTGATGTTATTTGGTGACTTAGTTGTGAAAACATAGGAAAAATAAGCATTAATTAAATCAGGGGCAAATCTGTCAGGCACGACGACACATAACGTCTATTATTTGAATCGACTGGGCTCTGGGGTTTGTTGTAATTGTTTCCAAAAAAGTTATTAGGGCTATCTTGAAGACTGTTAAGCAAATATTGATAAAAATGCTTCCTTTTTAAAGTTTAAGTCAATGTAGTGTACTCTTAGGCAGGAGAAGTACTTGTCTCACACACTTGAGGAGCAGCTAGCTTTTGCTTTTCGAAAAATGCGTTTCTTTTTGTTATCAATTGATTTCAGTTTTTTTGTTGTACCATGGTTTCCCAACATCCCCACGAACTTGCAGCAGGGGAACATATAAAGTGATGAGATGAATTATCTTATGCTTAAAAATGAGCCAATTGTCCTCAATGGTCCGCGAGAAATAGGAAAGAAAACACAAAAGAAACGGTGAGCACATTATTAATGTCGTCATAATTAGCTCTGTTAAAATCGCGGATGACTTTAGACACAGTTGTGATAACTACAACAGGCAAAGTTATCGACGTATTTATTAGTCTATGGTCGCTAAGGCCGGGCATAAAAACAGTTGATTGCACGAGATCAGGTGACAATGCAAAAACCACATCGAGAATATCTTCGTCACGGGTAGACATATCGATCACTTGACTGAGATTAAACATCATGCCTACAACGAGGAAGTGCTGGGAGTTTCGTGATATGGTTGCTAGTAGCAGCCAGTCAATTTTAGGAAAGTTGAAGTCACCATACAGTAATAGATTCGCTTTGGGGAAACGTTTCGTGATTTCATTTAGAGAAGTAGTTTATTGAAATATGTACAGTCGATAGCACACAGCCAGCAGCGTTTTAATAAATTCTGAGGAAAGGCAGACACAACAAAATTTGAGGTCGCACTTCAGCTGGACGCAAAAGCAAGACAGTTCTTTTTTTAAGGCCACTAAGACACCACCATATGCTGCCGGGGGCGGTCGCATGGATACACCGAGAAGTTCGTGTTCGGATAAAATAGTTCGTCGTCACTGACATCCAGGTTTAACCAGGTTTCGGTAAATATCGCAATCTCAGAATTGCTATCGCCGAGAATGTTGAGTATTTCTTTTTTTTTTTTCTGGCAGGAAACGTCGTACGTTTGTAAAGGTTTAACAAAGTGAAACTTCTACTTCCTATACTCTGTTTCACATTGAATCCAGACGCAGCCGGCGCTACGAGCTGGTCGAACCTATCAGACAGAATCAAGAGCGCATCATCATGGTGTTCGTTCCATTTCCGTACGTGTGCTATTATTGCTGAACCAATCATAAACAGAAAACGCCAAGTGACTTGCGCTTTTAACACTGCTTGATAGGTCCCATTTGCTTGTAGCGTCGGCTGCCTTTGGATTTAAGCTGAAACGAAGCATAGCTGTGCTCTGACGGCAGATTGGTGGCGGGTCGCGGGTCTTCCCATTCCTATTTGGCTACGCGCCAAGCTCCTTTACGCTGTCGTTAATAGGATCGTAAATATATCGAGTGTTATGAATGTGAAGCTTATCAGAACGGACTTTGAAGGGCACGTTTTGCTGTTTTGCAAACTCAGATAGCTTGCCGCGCGCTAAACGAACTGATTCAGCATATAGTCTTTTCAAACAGCGAAAGTAGTATTTTTTAGTTTGGGACCGGCCGTCAAGATTAGTTATTTATCTTTGAAACGAAGTAACGCTACAATTATAGGGCGCACTTTGCCTTCGGTAAAAAGACCTAAGCGATGCGACCGTTCGAGATGGGAAGGTTCCAGTTGGATGCCCAAATTTTCTAAGCAGAATTTAAGAACGTTTTCTTCGGATTTTTCCCACGTTTCATTTTGGAAATCCGGTACTTAAAAAAAAAAAAAAAAAACTAAGTTTGATTGACGGAAGTGGTTTTCAACATCATCGCACCTAGCTTTAAATTTGAACATTTCCGAAGGCATGGCATTGAGGGGACTGTTAGGTGATAGTGGTTGACCAGACGTGCTTTTCAAAGCTGAGATACCTTGCTCGATGTTAGTCATTTTGTTTTCAATAGTATTGACTCTGCTATCGGCCGCTCGCTGACCGCGCTGTAAAGATGCGATTGCCGCTAGCATATTGGCTTAACCTGCTTCAATACGAGCCAGCGTTTCCCGAATGATATTGTATTCAAGGCTGTCAGGGCCGGGGTTAGTCTCGATGTCTCCCGAGATTAACAGCAAAATATGGGAGATCATTGCGTGGCATGCACAATTGACGACACATCTCATCATTTTTTCCGATACACTGGCAAGTCGTAGGGGCACGACATCACCAAAAGATACCGGTTACTGCTACGGTAACTAGCATCCTTGTTGAGGCAACTAACTTGCAGTAGATGGAATGGTTATATGACAGTTCCTGCGGTAACGTCGCGCCCCAACTGGGAGGCAGATAGGGCGGGCTTTTGTAGACTCCTGTGATGTGGGTCACATGATGTCCGTGGTTGCCAGACGCCGAGATGGTTGAGTGCCAAGTTTAGCTGGCTGGGATGTGGGCTGGCTTGTGGTTGTTTCGACACCACCTGGTCCGGCATCGAAAGAATCCAGGTAGCAGTGTTCCCACGGCTGTCGGTGAACGTCGGCCGAGCGGTTGGGACCAGCGCAAGGGCAGCGGCAAGGAGTACCTGTAGTAGATCGAATGTTGACATGACAGTTCCTGCGGTAACGTGGTGCCCCCAAACAAAACTAAGACCTTTAAACCGAAATACACTATCGAAACGAAAGAAATGGCAATGAGATCGCTGGGATATTTCGCAGACTGACAATGCAAAAAAACATTGTATTTTTATTTTATAACAAAAACAACACACCAACAAAAAAAAAACTGCTTTACAAGTTTAGCTACAGTGTCAGAAAATTCGTTGACTGGTTTCCGAGTTGCATTGAAACTTGACTCATGGAATTGCCTGATACATTTATCCTAACTATTATTTCTAATTGTGCATATTATGTCATTTTACTCTCTGCAAAACACCTCTGTTCCTGGCCAATTAAATGTACAATTGTTAAATCAATAATATGTATATCTAATTGAGAATTCTACACCTTGTTTTTTTACGTTACGTTCGTGCTTTGTTAGTCTGTCGTTAATATATCTTGACGTTTGACTGACATATTTAAACCCACAAGTAACTGGTATCTCGTAGACTACCCGACTTCCGCAAGATACCGACTTTTCGCGGTGTTTTTTTATTTTTTTTTCTGCATTCACTGTGACCTTTTTGAAAGAAAGTCAATTTACACAACTTAGAGTTCGAACTGAAAATCGTGTCAACAGCAAACATTTTTGCACAAACCTTTAACTTGTGTGAGATGTGAATAAAATACGGTATCATCGCTCTACCGACCCTTGGAGCCTCGTCTATCTTTACTTTCCTGAACTGACACACTTGCCTTTCTATAAACACATCTTGAAAGCAAACATTTTACATTCTTTTCCCTTGCCTTTTTAACGCTTATTCATTTAATGGGTGCACAGCGTGTTTAAAGCATTTCTTACCAACGACTTAACTACTCATGTCGTATTACACCTGAGACTGCGGTGGAAGAAATCGGAAGAACTTTCAGTAGAAGGAACAGACACAGAGAACGTCTCAAACTCAGCTAACTGGTTTATTTCTCAAACAGCCTTTAAGTACCCACGGAACTTTTTCCCAACCACACTCTACAGATAAACTCCTTTGTTGCAGACATTTCAAACCGGATGGATACAAAAGATACAAAACAACCCACACATGGGACGAGGACTTAACAATGGGACACTGCGGATCATCGCAGTGACCTTGACAGAGATATGTCCCGAATTATCCTAACAGTCGCGTCAAAGCGCACAAAAAAAAAAAAAAAAAAAAAAACACACACAGGTGGTTTCTAAACCGTGGCAACGCACCCAGACAAAAAAAAAAAAAAAAAACCACAAGTAACACTTTTTTTTTCCCCTTTTTTCCCCTTTCCTTTCTTTGGGAAAACACACCCAAGTGATCTCGAAATCGCGATCACAAGCACATTTAAAAAAAAAAAAAAAAAAAATTTTTTTAGATGTATATACACATATACATTGTCTCTCCCCCACCTTCTTCTCGTAAACCGAATGCGTTCGTTCAAAGTCTGAGAAACTTTTTGGAGTTGCGTCCAAGTTGCATCGATGCTTGGCTTATGCAGTTTCCGATAGAACTTATTCTTATTGTTTCTTTAACGACCCTCTTAATGTCATTTCGCTCTTTATGCAGAACTTCTGTCTCTGACCAATGCGCACTACAATTATTGCATTCCTCTATGTGCTTTGCTATTTCGGAGTTCGGCGCATGCGTGCGTACATTTCTCTGGTGTTCTAGTAACCTGTCATTAAGGCATCTTGAAGTTTGTCCCACGTACTTAAATCCACATGTCAACGGAATCTCATATACTACACTCTCTTTGCAAGGAACTGAAGGTTTTCGATGGGCCTTCTGACAACCCTTGTGGTACGACAGAAAGGGCGTCAACCTGCTCAATTTTAAATCTGAAGAAAAAACTACGTCCACGCCGAACTTTTTTGCGAGAGCCTTTAGGTTGTGGGAAATCCCGTGGAAATACGGGATTACTGCTATCTTCTTTCTTGCTTCCTTTTCCCGTGGTTCGTTGTTAAATTTCAGTTCTAATTGTCTTTTAATGAATTCTTCTTCATAACCGGCAGATTGTAGCCTCCTCCACTGTTCTTTCACAGCACTACTCATAAAATGAGCGCATGATTTACCCAACGCGTTTGTTACTAAGGACTTAACTACCCCTGCTTTAACCGACTTGGCGTGACAACTCTTTCTACTTAACACAGGTTTTCCGGCTTTTTTCCCGTATTCCCAACAAAGACCTTCTTCGACATATACGCGTAAATCTAGAAACTGCAGGATCCCATTTTCAGGTTTTTCAGTTGTAAACCTAAGCTCCGGAGCTGCTGTTTTTATAATCGATTCCAAAACCTGAGCCTCATTCTCTCGAAAAGCGCAAATAAAAATATCATCCACGTACCTTTTAACAATGCACCCATTCAAGTTATTTTCTTTAAGTGTTTCACTTACGCTACTATCTAAGGTGTTAAGATAGATTTCTGCTAACATCGGAGCCACCGAAGATCCAATGCATACACCATCTTTTTGAACATATTTCTGCCCATTATATTCAACAACTGTTGCTTGAAGGTACAAATCAAGAAGTGAAAGGAAACTGTCGACGGCGATGCCCGTCCTGGACTGAAAGTTTACCAGGTTTAACTCTAGCACTTGCCGAACTCTTTGCATCAAGCGCACTTTCTCAAGCGAATAGTATAGATCCTTAATGTCCATTGACATTACAGTGCATTGTCTTCCATGAAAGCCCTCTAGACTCTGACATGTGGATTTAAGTACGTGGGACAAACTTCAAGATGCCTTAATGACAGGTTACTAGAACACCAGAGAAATGTACGCACGCATGCGCCGAACTCCGAAATAGCAAAGCACATAGAGGAATGCAATAATTGTAATGCGCATTGGTCAGAGACAGAAGTTCTGCATAAAGAGCGAAATGACATTAAGAGGGTCGTTAAAGAAACAATAAGAATAAGTTCTATCGGAAACTGCATAAGCCAAGCATCGATGCAACTTGGACACAACTCCAAAAAGTTTCTCAGACTTTGAACGAACGCATTCGGTTTACGAGAAGAAGGTGGGGGAGAGACAATGTATATGTGTATATACATCTAAAAAAAAATTTTTTTTTTTTTTTTTTAATGTGCTTGTGATCGCGATTTCGAGATCACTTGGGTGTGTTTTCCCAAAGAAAGGAAAGGGGAAAAAAGGGGGAAAAAAAAGTGTTACTTGTGGTTTTTTTTTTTTTTTTTTTTTTTGTCTGGGTGCGTTGCCACGGTTTAGAGACCACCTGTGTGTGTTTTTTTTTTTTTTTCTTTTGTGCGCTTTGACGCGACTGTTAGGATAATTCGGGACATATCTCTGTCAAGGTCACTGCGATGATCCGCAGTGTCCCATTGTTAAGTCCTCGTCCCATGTGTGGGTTGTTTTGTATCTTTTGTATCCATCCGGTTTGAAATGTCTGCAACAAAGGAGTTTATCTGTAGAGTGTGGTTGGGAAAAAGTTCCGTGGGTACTTAAAGGCTGTTTGAGAAATAAACCAGTTAGCTGAGTTTGAGACGTTCTCTGTGTCTGTTCCTTCTACTGAAAGTTCTTCCGATTTCTTCCACCGCAGTCTCAGGTGTAATACGACATGATTAGCTACCACCAGCTCGCCTGCACTCTCACCGTCTTTTGACTTAACTACTCCGGCTTTTACGATTTTTGTATGACAGCTGTGTTTGGAAAGAACTGTTTCTTGCTAATTGACCGTTCTCCCAAAATAAATAATTTCTAACCTGTAAGCGTATGTCTAAAAACTGTATTACTCCTTCCCCTTGTGTTTGTTTAGTGAACTGCAGTTTGGGAGCCGCCGATCTCACCAATTTTGAAAGGATCCTGATTAATCATCTTTAAGCATGCCTATGATAATATCAACGACACACCTTCTGACAAACGCGACACTTTGTGTCATTGCCTATATATCTTGAGGTTGCCTTCTTAGTCTTAGGGTATAGTGAATAGTACTTGATGTGATAATGCTGTGTACATGAGTCTGTGTAAGTGTTTACGAATTGGCGCAATACCATTGCTCGCGTCCGCTGCGCCCGACCCCCAGCGACGAGCTCTCAAGCGGCAGACCGTACCAAACCTGTAGTGATCAAGTGGCCATGGCCTAGATATAAATAAAAGAAAATTTGATGTCCTGCTTGAGTAGCTATAGAAAGGACAAAGCAAATACTAATTGGTATTTGATTTTTACATGAAAAAAAAACAACTGAACTATCAAAATTAAGTTCTCAAGCCTTTTTTTTTTTTTGTTATAGTAAGTGAAGTTTGTTTCACTACTCTATATTGCTTTCCAGACGGTTCGCTCATTGCTTAATCAGAAAAGAGATCCCCATGAAGGCGCTCCGACGGCGCTCTTTCATGTGGTGCTGGAAACGTTAGTCGTCTCGTGTTTGAAGAATAGACCCCGAAAGCTGCTCAGCCACGTTTCTACCAGTTCTGGGATTTCAAGTTCTAAGGGAAATCACAGCACTGATCTACCGGTCCTGCATTGCACGCGTTTCGCGCCGCTTCGGATTATTCACCCACACAGCTACTGTACGCGATGATTCTGCGGCTAAAATGAAACCTGTTCGCAGCTGCAGCCCAGGGAGGTAGATGAACTATCCATGATGCATGCATTTATTTCGGATTGTGTTTTTTCGAAAGGCGTCGAGCATCTGGAAAGGCTACAGGACAGAATGGCACGGGGACATCCTCGGCGGCTATAAACATAGGAAAGCCGGAGTCGCCTATTTTGTGACATGGTGCTACTGCTGGTAAAACATCAACCTCAGTGTTTACGCGGATACGCCGGTCCTGCAAGTCGCTGAAACGCTTCACGTTGCAGGCACGGTTTCACGAAACGGTTCAAGATGTCGAAACGGGTTCGCCGCAAACGACTCATTGAAATATACTTCTGAATGTTTCAAAATCACAAAACTCCCCATCATCAGTTGCACAACTAAACTGCGGCATCACGATCGAGGGCTACAAGATAAAGTATTTTGGACTCGAATAACTTAGTTAAAATCTTGGGACGGGCAGAACTGGTAGATCGTACTCTACAGGAGCCTAACGGACGACATTCTAACTTGACTGAGCATATTACCGTGTATTTAATATTGGGGATATTGGCCGCCCCAGTTAATCGAATACAACTATCGCATCGCCAGCGGCTATAACTTTCCAGTTGTCTGAACAGCACTGGTAATGATTAAACGCGCGTTTGTTTTTTCTTTTTTTTCTGTTACGGAATTATTTTGGCCTACATGAGCAAAATCGGAGAGTTTGATTCGCTTGATCTTTCAGTCCCAGCGCATTCTACGAATCCTCAAACGTACGTAGATCATACACTGTTGGTTTTCTGCCTTCACTGCGCTGAAACAAGAGCGACGACAGAATTGCCTCTGTGGTTAGAACAACCAAGCGCCGCCGTATGGAGGAATAATCATCGGACAAAAACGTTATTGCCTTTTCCATCTTCGTGTCTGATTAATCCCTCCCTGATGACGGGCTACATTCTTCTATGTGTTGAGGCTGTTATGACAAAAGGAGGATACCAAGAATAATCAGCCGGTTCGATTTTCAAACTTTAGGTGCCCGCAATATGCCGTAGGTTTATTGCGAGCAGGCGCATGTGTAACAGATTTCAGTTGAAATTCGAAAAATCCACAATCTATCGAAATGAATCCTCAGTCCTTCACTGAGGCATCTCAGATGACCTCCCCTGGCTCGTCACGCAGTACGCCCAAAATCACCTTGTGGTAGTAGAGTGATGTCTCGTTAATATAGAAACTTCTGTTCCCCCCAAAAGTCATTCATAATGCTAGTCCCTATTGGAAAAACGTACAAGAAACAAACCTGCTGCTTGTACAGTCCTGGTATGACACCACCATAATTTATTGTTATACATGCAGCTAGTTTGGTTTTGCGTTTTCCATAACTGGAGATACCGGCACCGCTATGGCTCCGGGTCTGTCTATACTGGCAGCCGGTTTGCTCGCCGATATGACTCGGTATGGCTGGTATGATTTTGCGTCCGATGACGTAGGCGACCGCCACCTTTCCAACGAAACGCCTATACCACAAGACCACCGGTATAACTAAACCATACATGCAGAAAGACGACCGCCATCTTCCAACAAAAACGTCCATCGTTTACCACCGGTATCGTTACATACATCATACATGTCGAAACATAACATAAGCCGCGTTTACATGAATGCGACTTAGTCGCATTGAATCCAGTTGCCGCATTCAATATGCGGTCATGTAAACGGCATAATGCGCAAAGCGCATCGCATTAAAGTCGCTAGACAGAGGTGGATCGAGATGGCGAGTGCGCATTCATTCAGCCCATGTAAACGAAGATCGCATCGCATTTTGGAACGGGGAGGATTATCGGAAGGCGATCGCTGCGGGAGCGAGTGAACAGCTGAGAACATGGTGGCGGCCAACCTCGTCGGCGGCGCGGAGAGCGGTCCCGCAATTTTTTTCCCGAGAACAAAAGCAAGCTTTTATTGCGATCATAAGTAAGCGGAATTTAGCGGAGCTGCTCGGTGAGGGCGGCCCCGTCCAAACCTTTGCGAAGTACGACTTGCGCGTCCGAAGGGGTCACAAAGGCTTCGGTGCAAGCACGCATGACACCGAGAGCTCCGATCACTGTAGAGCACTGCATGGTTGCGCAGAACGAGCAGCTCCTACCTCGCTGCCGTTCCTGGCTGCGCAAGAGCCTCTCGGACTCGGGGTCTGGTCGCGATCGGCGAGGTCTGGCGCGGCGAAACGTGGAGGCTTCCTCAAAGCGTGCACACACACGTCGCCTCTCGTTCAGAGTGGACCGGCGGCCCGGACTGGAGTCCTAAACGCCTTGGTTTTGATGCTTCTTCCGTCTCCCAACTTCTTCCACAGCACCGAAGACAGCGGGCGCGATCTTTACGTTCACTGAATGCGTCGAAAGGCCTCCACGTGCGATGCACCGGAAAACGTGGTGCGGCTGGTGCCGGAACGGAACTGACGGAACTGCATAACTTCGAGCTTTGAGTCAACGTGCACGGCAACAAACCGATCGTGACACTAAGCCGCGGATACCGCATCGCCGGTCGACAGGGGCAAATGGCCCGTTGCTCGTATCGTGGGCCGTGACTCGTACTCGGCCAACTCGGCGTCTTTTCGTGGCCCCTCGCGTCGTCGCAACCAGCCGCAAACATACCAGCCCGCGACCGTGGCCGATGTCGGAGAAAAGCGAAACCGAAACGTAAAGCTTCCGCCCAGTGGCTTCCGCTGCCGCGCCTTTTCTAACTTCCCGGCCAGTCCCGGTTTACACACTTCCGGTCGTCGCGGAGATGGCGACGCAGCCAGACGTAGCGGTTTTGGCGCTGGCTCCTTCTGCGTTTTACGGGACAGATGTTTTACGGTCCGTTTCTACTGCGTCTCTGGCTCTCAACTCGACGACGCCTCTCATGGTTCAACCAGGCGTGGTCAGCCGGGGTCAGCACAGCGCGGCCGGCTCAACTCGTCCGATCGCCGGACCGCAGGCGACTTCCGATTTCGGCCGTTAGGCCTAGGATCCGAAGGACTCTGTTTTCGTGAAGCGGTAAGCGAATCTCGTCCCGTTTTCGTTCTACTTTTAAATTACGTTAGGTGCGCTACAGTGTAAGCATGCGTGCCAAGTGTTCGTGACAATTTTGAATTAGAATAATTGTGCTTCATTGCGGTTTGTCATTTACGAAAAAGTAAATCGAGCAATGAACGAGGAGCCATGCTTGAAAACGATGTATGTACGATGTTAACTTCTACCTGGGCGGCTTAAAAAAAAGTCAAGACTGGTTACGGTTGGATGCGAGGCTGGTCCCAATGCAATGGTAACCACTTAGAGCACCTTTCTGAACAGCATGTAAGCAATATAGCGATCAACGAGACGAGCGACGACGAGAAGCTACGAGTGCCGGCGCCGAGCGACGAAGATTTCTCACTCTCGCTGCATGCGCCGCTCGGTTCCTGGGCTTCTAGAAAACGTCGCTCATCACCTTGATCGCTCGCACCAATCGCTTTCATAATGTGTGTCTCGTCGCGCAGCTGACTACCGTGTTTATTCAAATATATGTCGACCTTTTTTTTTTTCTTTTCTTTTCTTTTTTTTTTTCGGAAATCGTGACTAAAGAATTTCGACCTACATTCGCGACCAAATTTTGCGACCGTACCGGAGGCATGAAGCTATCGAGTCACCGAGCCGGCGTTGCCGTAGAGCTGCGCCGCTTCTTGTTTCCAAAGGCTTTTGTTAAACAACCGAAAACAACAGCGGTGGCCGATGCCGCTATCGCGCGCACCTCTTGGGGCATTGGATTTCGCCATCGCACCTCTAGCGTTCCCCTTGCTGGGCAATGGGGAAGGAGAGGAACGCGATGCGCCATGCACTTTGTCCTCCATCCTCGCAAACGCGCAAAAAAAAAAAAAAAAAAATGTTACTTTTGTTAGTTGCTTGAGGCGGCTCGGCTCGCGTGTTGCTCATGGCGACACGGCGGCTTTGTTTGCGTCTTTGTAGTTTGTCTTTCGTCGCTTCGCACCTTCTTTCGTTTCTTGTCGTCATTTTACAACGGTGTCAGTGAAGTATTGTGGCGGATTTGCGAGGATGTCTACCAAGCTGTGAAGTGATGTAAATAAAGGTTTCTTTCTTTTGCCCAAAATTTCCCCTGTTCTTAGAAATAAAAAAAAAAGTCGACATATATTTGAATTTTTTTTTTTTTTATTCTCGGTGGGTCCAACAAATAGAGTTCGACCTATCTTCGAGTAAATACGGTAACTTTAATTTTTATTTTGGGTTACGTCGGACGTAACTCAAATGCTTGACAGTTACGTTGGGCGTAACTTTAATTTTTATTTCGGGTTCCGTCGGACGTAACGTTAGACACTGCGTTACACTTAAGAAAAATAGGGGCTGATGGTTCATCATATAAACCAACCATTTGTGTTTAATTAAAGCGAATCACTGGCCTAAAAAAAATACTGCTGTCCTATAGGAATGTAGCGCTTCAGATAAATTTGTTAATTTTTGCTTTTAGTTTCTGCCCCACCAGATACAACATCTGGCCTAAAGCAGTGTTCCGGATCTCCTTCCAAGACCTCAGGCGGGTCGTCATTTAATCCAGGAGGCGGCGGCGTCTCATGGGCGTGTTGCTGGTGCTTCTTACTGGATGGTGCTACCGAGGGAAAAGTGGTCGTGCTTGGGAAAGGCAAGTATGGCCGCCGTAAGTATAGATATTGTTTTTACCTTTGCTCGAACCCACCTTTAAGAAATGCACAGTTCGCATGTGTGCATCTCTCAATGCTTCTACAGTCGGCTGTTAATATTTGGAGTGCTCCAACTCTGTCAGCGCTAGTTTCTCTAGATTATGCAAATGGGATGCAACACTAAACCACATATGCTCTCGCAACAAACAGTGCTCTGCTGAAGCACGCACTGTGGAATCTACTCTGGCTTTATAATGCAGCACAAAATAGTTGACGCCAAGTATAGCTACTTTTGGGACTCCGTTTTACCAAAAGCTCTGCCGAAATAAACTTGCCACCTTATAGGTAGTACAAAAGAACCTCGCGTGCGTAACCTGGAGAAGGGCATTTTTTTCATAGGTCAATTTTTTTTTAAACCAATACCTTCAGCCTCCTTGAAATGTTAACATCATGTGACACTCAGAAGAACAGTAAACCCCTTAATGTTGGCGAACCTTTAATTTTCGCGGCCTTTAATTTTGCGGAATTCAGTGACTGCGATTATGTCCTCTGTGACCGATTCGAGAAGAAATAGGGGCCACCAAGATAAGGGGGTTTTACTGTCCATCGGAGGAGAGAGGAAGTCACCTTTGTTTGTATGCAAGAGTAAAACCAACAACAACAATCATGGTGCCGACACTTTGTGAGCCTATCCGTGTCTATTGAATGATATCAATTTTGTTTTTGTTCGTTAAAAATTGTTGCCTGTCCACTGTGGGATGTCGTCTTCAACACGAGCAGTGGTTTTCCTCTGAAGCAGGCAGCATGGACGCGTGCCGCAGCACAACATAGTTTATTTGCAGGTGGTACCGCAGTTTGAAGGATGGTTCGCACAATATGGGGGAATCGCAATTCAATGTTCTACCTCGGGCGTAGACAAGATTTGCTCATTCTAAATCATTTTGTCTACAAATCGGGAACTTGCAACGAATGTACCCGCATCGTTGGAAGGGCCAGACAAGCCTTGCGAGCGCTTCGTTTTCTAGCCTCTCAGTCCTGAACCTACTCACGCACCACATGTGTAGATGTTCCGGTACGTGGGAGCACTTATTTGGAAAATGGTGAATGGCAACTGTTGTTATCTTTAAGGTGGACTGCATATTTGCAGTACTTTTCCTCACTTAAAAATATGTCTTACTAAAAATATGTAGTATAGCCGATGACAAAAAGAGAATGGCTGGGCGTCCTCCAGCACATGCTTGTGCTTTTCAACCCCGCTTTAGACAGATGTGCTCGCTCTAGGCTCATCAGGCGCTGAAACGTCATCGAAGGTAGCAGACGGGCTGGAGGTCGAACAACGGAGACTTCTCCGTGCCTTTCTGATGGTGTCAGTGAGCATGTACTTCTATACTCTAACTTAGCTTAACCTGCACAGGGCTGAGTAGAATAGGCTTGGCAAGTGCCCTTATTGCATATGCATTTGTACTGGTGAGGCACTTTCTAAATCAAGAACATTGTGTACCTTACCTTCAAAAACACATCATTTTGGGGGTGCAAAAGGAATTCTAAGGCATATTTTTGTTTGTATTGTCCTATTACGCATCGACTCCTTCAACTTAATGCGGAGTCGACCCAGCCTCTTGAAAAATTTAATGCTTGCCAGGTAATTGTTTTGCATTTAGTTGATATATCAGTATTCAGTTAGGTATCCCAAGTCATTAGTCGTTGAGGTGGAGTCTCTCTGTAAGTCAGTCATGTTTAACAGTCATAGAAATGCTTGTCAAATAATGGCACTGTCGAGGACATGTATTCAGCTCGAACAATCGCTGGGCACAAGCTGGTCGTGTGGTTACAGGCAGCAAACATCCCGGTTGGAACGTCCTATTTCGCAATGTAGCTGCAGACTAAATGAGGGCCCCACTCATAAACGTCTATACTTTTAGTCTCTTTAAGCTGGACCACTTTTGAAACTACAAGCCTTTGCAGCAAAAACAGCATGACGCATGATTATAAGCTCGACGTACCATGGCGTCCAACTAGAAGGTCACATGGCTTGCTTTGTGCACTGAATTTGCAAGGATGGCTTGAAGCTTCTGTCGTGGTTAACTTTAAGCTGAGATAGTTTAAAATAATGCTCTCAGTTTTTAGTGTTGCCCGGCATGGTTAACAAGTTGGTGATATAGCGCTGCATTGAAAAGTCTGTGCATTCATGACTGTATCACCTTATGAATGCAAGCTACCTATTAAACTCTTCGTTTTTCAGAGAAATGAAATGCACTTTGCTTCCAATTGCACCCGCTTCAGTAACTTCATGGTATGAAGCACCTTATGGCTGCAAGCTCTGACCGATCTTGTTCTGTGGTCTGCGCAGGCCCATATGAGGGAGTCACTCCGAGAGCCTCACCAGAGTTTCCTGCCCGTGGTCGTTCTAGATGTTTTTGTTGTAGGTATGCATCCTTTCTGTCTTTCCCTTAATTGTACTCAAACGTCTTCTTTTCATTGTCGCCGATTTGCCTCAAAATTGGTTAAGCACACAAATGCACGCTGTACAACTGTATTGTACATATTTTTTCCAAGGTAACTTTTCTTTGCCAAAGTTAGATTTTTTTATGAAGGTTAGTCTTTTTTGTTTTTATTTTCAAATTTATGTGAGTTTCCATGGGCAACACTAAAACGTTATGCCAGAAGCAAGGACAAGTTCACTGCTCTAATTTGTTCTCAACTGATTGCAAGAAATTTCGTTAATGTCGTGAAACCTCCTTCCAGCGCTTGCTTTGCAGCATAAAAAAAAATTATACATAGGACATACTCTGTTTCTTAAACTGCTTGCTCATTCTGCAGGTCTGCCTGCCATAGATGTTGTGCTACTGGAGAGCAGGCGAATTCGATTGCTGGTTTTGCCATTGCTTTTTTTTTTTTTTTTAGACGTTGTCTTAGTAGTTCTTGTAAATTTGGAGATTTTCCTAAAAAGCAAGCCGGGAAGAATATTTAGTTTAGTTAGGAAGCTGAAAATAATGGTTTAGTACCCCTTTGTCACTAAAATAGATACTGTGTGCCGCTGTTAGTGTCAAGCCGAGATCCACGCTTTTTTGGCATTTTGCTCAGAGTGGTACCCATTCTTATTCGTTAGCCTCTTGGTGTGCCAACTAAACTCTTTGTATACAGACACCTGCCCTCTGCTGGTACACTCTACCCTCATGTTCAGCGAGTGTATGAACCGGAGTTGTATCCACAGTCGACACTCGCTGAGCACGAGGGTAGGAAAATCTTTCCATTGCAGCAGAGCCATATATGGGGAGAGTCTGGCAGTCTATGATTTCGCTGCCGTAACGTCTCCCTTCCGAGTGAGCTGATCAGCCCGCGGCACAGAGCAAGAGGCGTGAGCGCGTGCGCGTGAACTCTAGGCTGCTCCCAGCTGAGCGGGGAGGGCCGCCATTTTCGTTCATTCGCCCGGCATGGGATCGATATTCAAATTTCGGTTCTTTCCTTTTATTTGGCAGGCTCTGGCAATAAAATGATATAGTGTTATTCCTCGGTGGCTTAAAAACCCAAAGAAAGAAGTTTTGACGCCACACTGACACAACTTGTGCCGGAACTATTTATAGTGTCAGCCTCCATAATCTCGCTAACAGTCATATCTTTGTGCCTCTCAAGAACAATAGACGAAACAAATAATGGTTTGCACCCGCGGTCATGACAGTGACACGACAGATCATGACTGCGAGTGCAAACCATTATTTGCTCAGTCTACTGTTCTTGCTAGGCACAAAGATATGACTGTTAGAGAGATTATGGAGGCTGATGCTATAAATAGTTCCGGCACGTGTTGTGTCAGTGTGGCGTCAATTGACTTGGCGGATAAGGAGTTGGCGTACTTGCGGTCCGTGGCAGGGCCACGGATTGGTTGAGATGTGGTGCGGTGACGCAGTGTGTTTCTACGCCGAGTTTCTTGAATTAAATCAGTTGAAAGTTAGCACTCTGTGGTGTCTGTCCTTCCTATGTCCCCGTCTTCAAAGCACAATCATGTTTTCTAACGTACCGTACCAACTTGCCCAACAATCAGCACTTGCTAAAAAGTGCTATTGTGTTTTAAGCAGCTCGCACCAAATATTTTCTTGAAATACATAGGTTCATGGAAATTATTATGTAGATGTTGGCAGACAGTCATGGTGAGGCCAATCTTTAATGCCAAGTGGTCCACTTATTCAGAGTTAATTGAGTTTGTAAATATTGTAGGTCGCAAATTAAATTTTTATGGTACGCAATGGGCACAATCATCCGTAATGACTAGCTCTACCTAGGGGAACTTCATACGTTTACTACGGCAAGATGGTTTCGAAAAACAAAGTATTTAGTTTATTCAACTCCTGCACTAACCTTGTCTTTAGAAACTTTTTATATTCTTTGCGATGCTGAGATAAGATTCTGGAAATAGTTTTTCCAGAACTACTCTAGATATTTCCAGTTCATCATTTTTCTCGCAACGCATTCGAGAGAGCCAAACCCTGTAATGTACGGAGAGAACTCACAGAATGATGCGACTGACAGTTTGGAACATTCGGCACTGTAACAGTAATAATGACATGTCACTTATGTAATGTTCATTATCGCAGATCAAACTGCTTTTTCCGTCTACACTCATTTTCAGTAGACTCATTCAGCGAACTCCCACCTGAGACTGCAGCGCTGGGTTCTGCAAAGTAATTTGAATGAATATAGATGCAACAGGTTTCTTTGAGCGTGCGTCTAACACATATTCTTCATATTGAATCTGCTAACTGTATTCATGTCCATGTCCATAATTCCACATTCCAGCTTATTTTTATTTTGACATTCGAGTTTTCTTCAGTACTTTTCTCAACATCTGTGCTTGCTGAGCCGTACTCAAGTCCATACATCTTGTCTTTCGCTATTACATTAATATATAAAACTGTTGATGCCGAGTGAGAATTCAAGGTACCGAATCTGTCGTGCGAGCTAAATAAGAACCAATAAAAAGCTCTACAAAGGAAATTTTGTTAAAGGATGCTGTATGGGCATTAGAATAGCACATGCCATGCTAAAAAAAATATACAAATTCTTGTTAGGTATGCGAGGATGACAGTGCTGTGCTGTTTCTGATGTGTCACAAAAAAAAAAAAAAATCAGTGCCATACAGTGTTCCTTATGGAAGTACAAACTGTTGAATTCGAAGCCCAGAAGTTTTATTCAAGAATGTTCCTCAATACAAATGTATTTAGAGATCTGAGCCACTGACTCATACATGACTATGTGGCAAACATTAATTTTCATGTGGATTATAGTTTACAAGGTCTAGTCTGCATTGATTTATTGCATTCATGCTGAAACTGGGAGGGGTTCTCTGGGTATGAATAAAGAGATAAACATTTCTTGAAATCAAAACATTTGAGAACGGACAAAAGGAAGGATCTGAGAACGGTATCTTAGATTCTCTTCTTTTTCTTACAGTATCTCTAATGTTCACTTTATTTCACCTGATGCATTTAGTTTTTAGCGCAGCTCTTAGCACCCGTTTCCGCGTTTCGCCGCGTCGCTGTCGGCGTAACCACCCAACTAACCTTGGCAGGAAATTGAATTAATGTTGTGGTCATGTGACGTTAATATTTCCGCTAAGTCTAGCTGAGAAACTGAATTTTTTTATGGCTGACGTGACACGGTCATGCGACGTCATTTTCCCTGCTACTTTTAGCGGAAAAACTGCATTTGTGTTGAGGTCATGTGACATCAATTTCTGCGCTAAATTTAGTGGGAAACTTAACCAGCTAAATTTAGTGGGGAAATTTTCCCGCTAAATTCAGGGAAGTTTCCTGCTAAATGGGAGGGAGCAGAAGAGGAGGAGGGGAGGGGGAGGAGGGGCATACCTTCCCATCCTCCTCTTCAAGATCTGTGCTCTAATTTCACGTTACAGAGAATTGTAAACGTCTCATATTTCATCTCATGTTTATTCAACTTTTATATTGCAGGTGCGCTCGCAGCACAAATCTGGGTTGTGCTGATCCTCTACGCACAAGTTAGGAACTCCTGAGTGGCAAGAGTGGGAGTTTGGTCTGACAGCTCAAGGGACACCATTGTTCAGTATTGAATTTTTAATAATCTTCTTTTAAGCAAAGTTAAGCTTTGCTGCATGCAGTTCTTGTAAAAATAAATACCTGCAACCAAATTTACCAGGTCACGACATTTCGCCTCTGCTCTTAGTGGTCCTGGTGAGCCTCGGATAAGAGCTTACTGGTGTGCAAACACCATGCTTGTTTGAAACCACTCACTGATGTAGAGACTCGCTGACATCCAGCATTCCAATGAAACGCTGGATGTCCACAAGTCTTTCTTGAACAATGCAAGCGGGGAAGGAACCATACAATCGTATCGTATTGGGGGACATTCTACAGAGTTTTTTTTCTATGTTTTACAGATTTTTTTTAAAAAAGCCGTAAAAGCTACATTTACGCGGTCTGTGCACGTGAGTTATATGGCCAGGGCGGCATAGTATAAAAGGCTAATTTGTAATGATCCGTCGGCTTATTACAGAGATGTGCCAGACTTCTTTCAGAAAACTAGATGGAGGTTCATTCTAGCGTAGTTTTATCCCGCGAATCTGAATATCCCGTTCGTTTTCCTCAAAGATATAACTAAACGTGAGAAAACACAAAAAACATCCCACCAACAGTGACATCGTAAGAAGACCTTTCGGCCGCCAAGCGTGTGTCGCTTAAGGGCCGCGCGTCCAATCGCAAGTTTTCTAGGTATATTCTCCGGCACTGGCACCAGTCGTGACACATTTTTCTGCCCTTTTAAAAAATAGCATGTGCGTGCATAGCTTTGATAGGCACTGAAGATGCGTGAACAAAGATTTTGAAAGCTGCTGTTGTGACGTCGCTCTCTAGGGAGGTGCTTTCACAGCGCTTTAAAAATGACTATGCAGCCTTGATTAATTAAATTAGCAAATAATTTTGATATTTGAGATTCTGGAGGTCGAATGAAGAAGATTTAAAAGTGTTTTCTCATATACAAAACTGCTTCAGCCTCTCTCTAAGTATAGTATGTTCGTGAAATTTTTGATCAGTGAAAATAGACCCATGGTTCCAATTAGAAACCTGCTAAGCATCATCAAAACACACTAAATCAATTTTCTTTGTAAAGATATAAGACGAGTAGCATTTTATGGCTTTATAAAAAAATGGTCAATTTGGACGCATTTCCAGACTTCGGTTTCTTACCAGAGCGCATCTTTGCACCTGCGGTCCAGCTGCCCGGTGACCGCAGTGCGAAGCCGCCCCCTCGCCTCCCTCGTAGGATGAAGGGAAGCAAGGCGCATGTGTGTTGCGTGTCTATGCCCCTGGGGAACAGGACCGTGGGCGCAGAGATGAGCTCTGATAAGAAACTGAAACCTAGAAACTCGTCCAAATAAAGCTTTTTACAGAATGCATAAAACGCTACCCCTGAATTATATCCTTCTAAAAAAAAACTTGATTTTGTGGTTTTCAATGACTCGGCAAGTTTCTAATTGAAACCATATTTTCATTTTCACTAATTAAAAAGTTGATCAACAAATTGTATTTAATTATCTGACTGATCGTTACGACTAGGTCCCTATACTACGTACGCCTGGCCGTATAACTCGCCTGCACAAACCGCATTAATTTAGCTTGCACGACCTTTCTAAACATATATGTAAAGCTTAAAACTAAATCGCCCTGTACGACAGCGAAAAGGCGAAACCAACATGCTGGAGCCATATGGCTCCACCGTGGTGGTATCGCCTTTTTGCTGGTATAGGATGTCCCATATTACGTTATGCATGTATGGTTCCGTCCGCCTACATGGTTCCGCCCTAATCCACTACGCTGGTATAGGATGTCCCATAATACGACACGCTTGTATGGTTCCGCCCACCTGTATCGTTCCGCCTTATTCCACTATACTGGAGCCGCCTTTTTCGCTTGTATAGGATGTCCCATATTACGGTTACGCTTGTATGAGCCTTTTCCGTCATCTTTCCATCATCGAGATTTTCCAACAGGGGTTGTCCATAATACCGAGGGAAAAATGCGCGTATTTTCAGATTTCCCCCCCGAAATGGTATCCATATAGCGGTGTATCCATATTAATGGAGTCCATATTAATGATGCATGTTTGTACCTTAATCTAGCAACCCTAGCTGTCGTTGTTTAGTACTTGGCGTTACCATCCGTCGAGTAACTTTACATTTATTAAGCACAGTACTTCACCTGCGTTTTCCTGTTGCTAAGTAAGGCATAAAAACCAAAACGAAACTTGACGTTGGTGTTCCAATAGCGTGGGGTCGGCCTGCCCTTGAGGTATGGCGGCACTTGTTTACGTTGTAGATGAGATATGTAGCCAGTGCAGTGCCACTGGTAGTGCGGTGTGTCTTAACGGGCATCACGCCGTAGCATTACAGGAAACGCAGGCTGGTACGATGCTCATCCCAATCGAAAATAGCGCGAGGATAGAACCCAGCATCCCTGGATTCTGAAGTACGTGCTTTCGATCCACGCACTCGGAGCTGTGGCGCGCTAAGACACTCTGCCACCAATCCCCGAAGTGAGACATCACAAAGTAGCGCGTAGGCATTACCCAAGGAACAGCGACGACGCTTGTAACGCTCGAAGCCAGTTTGGAGGTCGGATTATGCACGCATCGCAGCGCGCGTCGGACGATCGCGCCGTGAGCGATCCGCAACTCAGGTCGTGGGAGGCGTCGCCGCCGGCCGGACGCATCGGGCCGACACCCGTTGCGCCACGCAACAGATAGCGCCGAGCAGCACGCTGTCCCCGCAGCAGCAGCAGCTGTATCCTCGTGCAAGCGGCGCTGGCTTCGGTTGCGGCGGCGTCTGGCCGTGCTTGGCTCGGCTCACTCAGTCGACCTCCGAAAGCAGCACGCGGGAGCCTCGTCTCGTCGTCGCTTCTCGGCCTTGGTGGAATAGCACTCTTCCGGGAGCCATGCGTTCCGCGGTCTCCGTCGGGGAACCGCGCCTCGCAGCAGCTGCCCGCTTCCGGTGAGTTTGTTATGTGGCCTCGCCGTCTCTTCTGACATTTGACTTAAGCCGAGGGGAACCCTGCTCATGCACCACACACAAGACACGGTGTTCGGTGAAGACATGGTGACAAATGTACATGCGGGCACGTCTCATGTATGTTCCAAGCATGCATGCTTCACACGCGCTTCGAACATGACTGCAGAAAGTTTTTTTGTACAACCAATGTGGCCATTATAGAAGAAAGAAACCAGCCACATATTGAACCTGCAGACTGTGTTTTATGATGTATTAGCTGTGTCACTGCCGCTCTAGAGCCCTGCTGCGCTCAGGATCAAAGCAACTCATTCTCACATGGGGGCCAAAAGAACAGCACGAAGCAACCAAAATAGGGTCGGAAAAAGCCGTATGTAAAGCAGGAGACGTCATACCGATCGCATGAAATATGTGCACTCTTTTTTTAGCCTTTTTAATAACAGACGCCAAGAAAAAAAGATTAAGTCCTGCAAAGACGAAATGCTTTTTTATTTTTTATTTTCATAGTCTGCCAGTGTGCGAGGGCACTAGAATAGAGCGTGTTATGGCCAGAGCCCGGATCCTTCAGGGTGGTTGTGTGCCGTGACTTATGTATACACATGGCGTCGATTTGTATTTTAGTGTTTTTTATATCATTATTTGTGATTTAAACTTCACAATAAGCATATATAAAACACTCCGCTTGTTCGCCATGATGACGTGCTAACTTGTAGCATTTTCTCAACGTTGCAAGCAGTTTACCGAAGAAACTGCGCTAACCCTTACCTCCGAACAGCTGTGCTTTGATATGTGTGATATCGTCGATAAAATTTCTACTTGCAAGCAAACGCGGAAGAAGTGTTGCACGGTATCAGGGGACTTTAATGAGTGGGTTCCAAGCATGTTTTTATATTTTGCACGAAGTAGCCTGTCTATTGTGGCTTCCGACTGAATTAAGATAAGGTGTGCAGCGGAAAAAAAAAAAAAAACATACAAATACGTAGACATAGTAAAGATTTTTGCAGCGCCTCGTTTCTATCTATCCTTATCAGTCGGCTGGAAGATGTGTTTATAAGGGTCTTCTTTTTTTCAGTTTCCTCTGTACATGAACTCACTTTTGACAGTACGAGCTACTGGTAATACGCGTGCGCAGGTTCCTGATTCTTCAAAGCGCAAAGCATCCGCACATGCTCTCCACAACCACTTAGCTACAACTCCTTGCCGTGACGTCACAAAAATGTGTACGTGAACGTAATTGTTCGTGGAGATACTATCACCCGCCAAAGCGTCTACCAAACATTTTAGTAAACTTGATCAATCATCGATATTACAAGCCCTTTCGAGAAAGCCAGACTCGCAATCCATTCAACATTAAAAAAAGAAACGAAGGTAGCATTTACGATTAAAGTTTATTGTTAAATTTGATGTGCCAGGGATTCAATTTCAAAACCGGGTTAGGACGAAAACTTTTTGGGCTGTTGAATAGACGTGCTGTGACAGCTGTCCGCCGAGCGAGCGGTATCGACTCATGGGACCTTTTTGACCTTCTCGGGAGTCCACGATCTGGCTATGTTTGGGAGCAAAATTTCCACAAACACACAGAAGTCGAGAGGTCTTGTGACCTCTAATGGGCTCATTCCGAATGCTGCTTCATGCACCGGTCGCTGTTAATTTGTGTACGGACACAAGAAAACAACAAAAAACTTAAAATTCGTAAAAGACATACGGGTTGTCAATCACTTCTAACGATAGGAAGCAGATGATTCCACTTTCAGAATGCTTCCGATATCACTTGGGGACAGCACTCGGTTTGAGCAGACAATCCACCTTTTTTATGTTTTCAGCAGACGACGTACGGTGTATTCCTGTATCATTTCTGTCTGCGAGAAACGTTTTGTAATCGCTTTGTTTACTTGCGTTAACAGACGAACCGTGAGCGAAAAATATCTTGCTTCGCTCTTTCAAAGGTATATTAGGTTTCGCGCTCGCTTTCGCATGACCAGAATCGGAACACAGGAGAAACATAAGATCCGGGCTATTGCATAAATTTTTAGTTTTAACAAAATAAATACAATGGTGCAAGTGAGCTTTTATAGGTCGAACAGAGTGAAAAGCAGCCGATTCCTGGGTTACTTATTGCAAAACACAAGGTCAGATATGTCTAGGTGTTTTGTTGTCGCCGATATAGCTCCAGCCTGGCGCATGTTTTGCCGGATTGATGATCACAGTTCATTTAGACTGTGTTTCTACCAAGAAGTTCGGCAGTCATTCGTTTGCGTTACCATTCGTATTTTTTTTAATTTTTTTTTCAAGTTTCACAAACATGAAGTGTCAGGAAACGCGATAATAAACAATAAAATTATGGGCTGGAAAATAAATTTTGTTATACTATTTTTACAATTTAAATGAATGCTTAGAGTGGCTAATCCTCGCTAAAAGACTCAGCTTCTTCAGGGCGCCATATCGTCACCATTTGCAACATGGCACAAAGTGTATGAAAGAGAATGTGAATAACAGAAACGTTGAGGGAGAATCGGGAAATTAAAAAAAGGCATCGCCAGAATCTAAACTACGTAAAACACCGAGATATATATATATCTATCTATCTCTATATATATATATATATATATATATATATATCAACGAAAGGGCTTCGAAAGTTTACAACTTTACTGGCAGGAAAAGCCGGTTAAACCTCTATGCCGAGAAGGCGTGCAGACGAGAGGAAAAAAGTAGCAAAAGATTAGCGGTAAAAATAGCGACTGAATATCGCCGTTCGAGGAATGGGTACGGGGAGCGAAGAAAGGAGGTCGAAACGGAGAGCTTGTTTGCGGAGCAGAAGCCTGCAGACAACAAGGCCGGTGTCTCTTCATGGCTTTTGTTGTTGGAGACGCCTCCGCAAACGACACCGCACGTATGAGTCAAAGGAGAGAAACTGTGCCGGCAGCGTGTGGAGCTGCTCGGCTCTGTAGCGGGAACCACCAAGCAACTGTATGCTTGCTCAGAAGACACTACGGAAATGTTGCCCCAACCAGCTGTCGAGCTGTCTTCGTACATTGAGCAGCACGCTCAACTCGAGCCCGGCATTGACGGGTTCTCACATATTTGCTTCTTGTGAGTAATGTCGAACTGCCATCTAAGGATACCGCTCAGATTATTGGTAACCCGAACGAGAAGTGTCCAATGAACGCTAGCTGTTTTGGTCACAGTGTCTTTCGAGCTTACAGGTGGAAAAGGACGAGAAAATGCACGGGCTGTATGTTTGTACTTCGTCATGCTTTGTATGCAACACAGATACTATCACCGGAAACTGAGGAACAGGCTAACAGAGTTTTATATTTTCCTTCCTTTGCGTGCTCTTCGGCTTCTTTTTTTTTTTTTTTTTGTAACATTAGAAGTGTTTTTACATTTCGATAAAATGGAGATCTTTCTACAGTCTACTTATTCAACATTGAATGCAGAATTCAATATAGAACTGCGACGCGACTTAGCGGCGTGACTCCTGATGGCAACCTTCCTGAATAAGACCACACCATACCGGCAAAACGCATCCTACAAAAATGAATCTTCGCAACTTCAAAAAAAAAAAAAAAAAGAAAGAAAAATGTTACAAGGTGTTTTCGAAAGGCGTAAAAACAAAATAAGCGTTCCGGGACATATCTCAAACAATTTGGCGATCAACATATTACTCTCATAGTGTACGCCAGACCACTTTTAGTAGACAAGTTTTTTAGATAATTTTTAGCGACTGCCGTACGTGTGGAGAAGAAAGCGCCGTAACATTCTCTTCGTGGTCGTGCGTTGCACTACATGTCACAGGAACGCTCTCCTCGATCACTGTATACTCTGAGACTTCTCTAAATGCATACTGCCCCACGAACAGTCCGCCCACCGATTACTGGCATTCCATGTCTAGTCTGTGAAAAGAGCGAATGCTATAGCGCCCCGATAGACATTCATATATTATCGGCGACAATACGACGCCCACCATGCATTCGGTAGTTAGACCGCACGGCCATTGAAACTTGACATCGATGGTACTTCACATCGCGGCACGGTATGGACTCAAATATTTTACTATAGTAACTGGCTGCTTGTCATTGACTCTACGAGGATACTCTCCTCAAATTCATTGCGCAATCCACAGCACAAAAATAAAGAAGAAATCTTTCCGCGTGGGTACTTCGACACATGAGCATCGGACTGTCCACGCTTTGGCGCTGTGCCAAAGGAGAGGGCTGCCGCCTGCAGTCCGATATACCGGATTTGCTAAGACAACAGAGACGGCCGTCTCCGCTATATCGAGGAGTTTCCACAACGATAACTGTCGGCAGCCACCCTTCCCAATTTAAAAAGGAATGCCCCGCGAGCCTACCAGTGTTCCAGCCGTTCCAACTACACAAAGGCTGTCCGTCCCAATTACATTGGATTACCGCGGGGAGAGATGTATCCACTTAACGGATGTGCTCATGGACCTCTGAGGGTCTTATAGTAGTGTTTTTATTTCATTCAAAAATATTACCTGCAATTTAGGAATACACCACGGCTAGTACTTGAGCAAATCCGTACATCGATGGATATAGGAAGATTCTAGAGGCGACATGATGCTACCAGAGGCGAAGACGGGGCAGACTTCCGGTATGGAGGGGCACGCTCCCAACAGTGACCAAAAACGAACAAAATCAAAAGGTGCTACTGTACGCAGAGGACACCTTTGGGCGTTCTTAGAAGCGTCCCCACCGACCGCGACCTGCACTTTCGGCTTTATTTGGAAATTCATCGTTTGGCTTGCTTGAGCCGGTATTCTTCATACCTCCACGCGTACAACTGTCTTACAGTGGCCCTCGAGAGCCACGACCACTCGATTAGTTCGGGCCTTTCACTAAGTAGCGCAGAGTGTAGAAGAGCAGCTCGCTTTAAATTCCAAGTATCGTTTGTTTATATATCTATTTTTTTTCTCACAATTTGGCTCCCTGTAAAGTACACTGCGGATGCAAGAAAATTTCTCCGGAGATTCCGAAACCTTTAAATAGCAACTGTTTCCCCGCCGGGAGCGCACTCTCATTGCAGTTAGGAAAAGCCCATCTGGAACGTCTCTGCGAACCTTTCGAAAGCAAATAGTGAGTGATATTTTTAGTTTGGGGTTTACGTCTTCCGACCTATAAAAAAGAGCACATTGTAGAATGTATAACAATAAATACGGAAGTGTTTTGCACGCTAAGCGGCGCAGAGGCTGAGTGTGCAAAATACATATACGGGGCGTTAAAATTTCAGCACACCTCTAGAAAATTTACGGCTCCGGACCTACGGCGCTTATTTTGAATGGCTATCGAAGTAGTTTCCAATTTATTCGAAACATCAAAATATATACCCAATTTCGCTTTAACCTCATGCTTCGTCTGTTCTGTGGAACTCTAAGGCAAGTTTATATACTCGTAGGTTAGGTATGTAATTAGAGTATTAGTGAACAAATATTTACAAGGGTTTCTAATTCTTTCCTTTAACACTCAGGTTAAAAGGGTGATATTATTTATATCACATACTTAGTATTATAATAGACAAGTAGACAAGTGCATCTTTAGCATTTTTTTAATTGGTTGTTTGACAACTTTGCATGCGCTGCCTGAGTTAATCGCATTATGATTTATTATGACTTAAATTTAAATAAGTAATTTAAACATATTGCACTTTTCACTGCTAAAAATCTGACCCGTAGACGCATATTCAATTTTATCTGTTTTGGTTCTATTACAAAAAAAAAAAAAAAAAAAAATTGCTCTTTTTTGATTGGAGGTGCACCTTGTAGTTTTTCGAACTAAAGAGCAAAAACATTTGCTAGTCAAACACACGTGGAGTCACCATAATCAGAAACAAATTTGCATTCTAGGGAGCTTCTAAATGCTTATATTCCAGAATGCACGTACAACCTTACGCCAATCGTGTTTTCTTTTTTTTTAATCAGCTTTGCAAATCCTTAGGGAAAGAAGCACCTGACAACAACCATCTTATATCTTTGTGACAAAAATGGCACGCAGTCGCCGAGACCGCGCTCCCAATGATGCATGATACCTATTGCCCTTCGCGTTGGTCCAAATGATGAAAAGAATACCGACTACTGATTTTGCGAGTGCTACCAACACCACCTAGAAGAATGAAATCATCGAAATTTCGACGTCATCACAGTCAGGTCTAGCGCAGACGCAGATTAGACACGACCGCTGTGTCAGCATTCGCCTTACTGCCGTGCCCAATTAACGCGCCCAAGGCTGGGCGAACGTTGGACTCGGGGACAATTATGGAGTTGGTGCCATTCGAGTTTGATTACGTTTCGTCGAAGGAGAAGAGGTATTTCGGAGGCTTTGAGTCTTCTAGCTGGTATAGGTGCAACACTCACTTACGAACATCTGAAAATGTGAGAGTTGTCTGCCTTAGTTTTTTGTGTTCTTTTAATTCATCCATCAGCACTACTTCTGGCAGAGTGCGTTCGACCACCGCAGTCGGAAGCAATTGGAGCGAGAGCTCCCGCTGCATAACTCAGGGATCCTGATATCAATCTCCATCCCTGCGCTATTCATCCGGCATGTGCGTTCGATCCTACGTTCGTGCGGTGCTTTATTACTGCTGCCGCCAGGCATGGGCTGTATTTAAAATGCAAGCACATGGAATACGTATTCGAAATACTTTGCGTATTTTGTATTTCTGTATTTAATTACAGATTGGCTAACGCGTTTGTGAATTGTATTTAAATACTCGAAATCTAGTATTTCAAACACTTCTATTTTAAATAGTGCCCGAATACAATTTCGTCCACTGTTCTTCGCAATAAAAAGCGATATTATGCATTATCCCGATTGAGCTTACCTGAAAGGCTTCAGCAAAGCCTTTCAGGTAAGCTCGTGCTGAACACATGGTGATTTCTGATTCCCACCTGATGAAACATTTTTTTAGAGCTGCAATTTGTTTTATGTGCTTGATTCTTGGTACATAAGGACCACGCTTCATTTGACCAGGATTTTTTTTATACGGGGTCAAATGTATGTCTAAGATCTCAAACTATGGGAACAAAATGTATTTGCAAAAAGTATTTGAATATAGCCAAATTCTCTCGTTGTATTTCTATATTCTATTGAAATGTTTTTGTTCTAAAAAAACGTCTATTTAGATTCATAATTAAATACATTTTTGTCAAATTATTTTGTATTTGTATTTTCATAAATGTTTTTAAGTGTCTGCCCACCCCCGCAACTGCGTGATACACATTTAAAAATATAAGCAAGCAATCGGGCCGCATTGACCGCTTTTTATCTACAGCGTAAATCAGGCTCCCTGTAGGCGCTGATTGACCTCACGCTGCCTAAATACCTAGCGACTAAGCTAATTTTGTTTTTGCTCTCCCATTTTAAATTTAGCAGTTAACGTCTTGAAATTTAACTCGCAAGGGGCGTAATTTTTGCTCAATCAACAGTCTGAGAAAAAGCGTACTTTGGCTCTGCCAAGCTCCCTGTATACGCGAGAGGTTGCATCCTGGTTGTGTTAAAATTTTACAACTGGAATCGTGTTCTGTATACACCGACAGCTGTTATAGAGTCTGTAACCTACTATAGTACGTGCCCTGAAAGTGATCTCTGTAGCCTCGGTAGAGTTTGTGGTAGGGTTGCCGTGCTGCATGCCTAACCGGGAGGAACAACAGGAAGCTGTGGTTTCCATAACAAGAAACTACACTTATTATAGTAACAGAAATGTTAGTATTGTTAGTATTGATGAATAACATTGCCGTAGCGTTCGACCTACACACCGCCGTGACCTCGGTCCGTCTCCCCCTTCTGTGGGCGTGTCCCCTCTTTTATAGGGTCTCGCGGCAATTCTTCTTGGGCTGTTGTGCGCCTCGGACGTTGTACAGTTTGGGCGGTCGGCAGCATCTTCTGGGCATGGTGGCAGACTCTCGCTCCCACAAGTTTTACGCATCTACATTCTCGCACCCTATTTTACTGTCCGTCCTACTACAATATTCGGATTAACGTTTTCAACTTTGACATCCTTTGTGCGAATTTTGAGGGTTTTGGATGTTGGAGGGAAGCTTTGTAAAAAAAGTTCTCAGGTATTGCACTTTGTTGTAGGCTCTACACTCTCAAAATGCTTTTGCATGTGTGCAAACCCGCGATGCACCCTTAACGCCAGTCATTCCTTTATTCGATGCAGCCAATGAGAAAGGTAAAACCACGGTAGCATTGCACTCGCAATAGCAAGCAAGCGTTCAACCCTGGAGCCGCTCAGACTGTATTATTGGAGCTTGATACAGATCAACCTTCTCATCGGCTACCTTACTGAACGAATAGCCGATCACTGGTGTTTCGAGGTCATCGTGGAGAAAAAGAGAAGCAGGAGCATCAAGGGGTGTAAATATAGATGATTCGAAGAGAAGGCTTGTTTTGTGTTTGTTCTTACGATTCTGCATAAATTCCAGACCAAATGTAGGTTTTTACGCGTACTCAGATTTTATCAAACTTTCTTTGGGTGTGTATACTAAAGGGTTGAATGTGTTCACTTTGTGCTTTGAGGAACGTAATATTACGCGTGTATGTGAAGGGTTTATTTTTTTTACTTGTCTCTCTTCTTGGTCGCAAGCTACGAATTCGAGTTGACCATATGTTGAGACTCCAATCGGATTGAGGTGCTGCCTCGGTGTATGCCTCGGGGGAGCGGACGGAGGTGTTGTGTCACGGTTAGCGCTCTGGGAGCGCCGACCGATTCATCAAACAGGAAGCGAAAGCTCGGTGATGGACGTATTCTCGTCGCGTGAACATGAGGCTATTTGAGGCTTCTATGTTCTGTTTTCTGCAGGGAGTCTGCTGTACTTCCCCTTTGGTCCACCTCATCTATGCATTAGGAGTGACGATTTTATCAGGATATATGTTTGTTATAGATAATGCTGGATTGAAATGGTCTTCAAAAATATATATAAAAAACATTGGTCTTGAAACGCGTTTCTTTTTTTTTTCTCTCTCTCTTTATTTTGCTATTGATTTTTCTGTAACCATAAGAGACGTGACAGCTACGAATCTATATCCATCACGCCGTGTGCCCCGCAACCCGCATTCATCCTGCAACAATTTCAGACTTTTATCATGAGTTTCGGAAATAGCTAACTCCGGAAGGCGTTGTTGAATTCAGCACATATATCACTAATAATGCATATCGGCCATCTCATTGCCAAGCTGGTGTCCAAAGTAACGCAATGCTTCACTTGTATTCTTGTCTTGGAGAAATGTTAAAAAAAAAATGAAGCTTTTATTTATATCTGCGTAAGTCTACAAGTTCCTAGCGTCAGGAAAGGGGAGAAACTGCAAACAATCATCAACGTACGTTCGAAAACCGTTTATGACCTTCGGTAAGTTTATGCGTCTGCTCTGAATTTGTATTGCGTTTGGAGGTATCAGCCTCATCTCGTTAATGCAGTATTCTGTGAGCCCTGCCTTCGCCGGCCGTCACCTTCGCCATAGCTGATAAACGATGGCTCCCACAGGACTTAACCTGACATCACGGTTATCTTTCTTCACCTCCCACGCTGCACCGAGCGTGGGTGAACGCCTGTTTCCCACCACATCTATTTAACCTCAACTGCTTTCCGCTCCTCCTCCCCCCCCCCCCCCCCCCCCGTCCTCTTCTTCCGGGCGTCACTCGGGTAGAAAAATGTTTCCGGTGTCGCGCCCGAGCTCTCAAATTGATCGACATATGCAAAACCCTTATACCACCCTCACGAAAAAGAGTAAGGATTGGCCGATGCTTTTTTTTTTTTCGCATTTTCTAAAACCTTGTTTTAGACTTTAAAGAATCTTATTTTAACTACCAAAATTATATTCACTTTTAAAATATTATATTACGCCTTCCACTACGATGTTTGATTTGCATAACTGACAGCCCCGTATTAATTTTGGAATTGTTCTGAATCTAATATCGTGACTTTTGAAAACCGGATTTTTTTTTTAATAATGCTCAGGGAGGTTACTTTTTTTTTTAAGAATAAAACATTAGGCGAACATAATCAGGACCAATAGCGAGTAGCTAGAACACGCACAAAAAGACGTACTTGATACGTATTTATTATAAATTTACGAGCACATAATCTAGTTTTCGTATGCCCCTTGATTCACAAAGTGTGCGACGCGACGCCTGAAAACACAGCCCTAGGCGGAAAAATATCCTGAAAAAGCGGAACATTAAAAATGTCAACGAGCTTCCTCCCTCCCGTTTCTATTTTCAGAGCCGCTTGCCTCATAGCTCACACCTAAAATACATAGAAGAGGAACGTTGCCATTCCTAGAAGCGAAGCCCCCGGAAGACGTATGCCGCGGGGAGTTTCAACGTAACAATAAACTTTGAACAGGCCCCCGATATTTCGAGATGAGCCTCGCTCCCTCTTACTAAAAAATATATATATGTACACAAAGCTCTTTAGTTTTTGCTTTATTCAGTGAGTCGTCAAGTATTATCCTTCCAGGAATGCAAAGCTTGCTGAGAGTAGTTGCTAATGAGTTTTGATTGTTATTGCACTTTAAAGTGTTGAACTGCTAATTTACCGGGTATATAGAAGAAAATAAAAAAGTACTGTCTTACAGCAAAAGTAAACTACGCCTCGTCAAACGCTCAGTCTCCACTCAAAGTTAGCCCTGTCGGTTTGTGCCAGGCGCCACGGTTTACAAATAATCCTAATCTAATTCAAGAGGTATCAGAAGCTTTTTGGAAGTTTTCAATTAGAAAATGGGGTTAGTTCTCGGTAACGTGTGCCACTAATATCTATCTATTCGCGAGCTCCGTTGGTTGCTGTTTCTCCACTGAACATTTTAGAAACTCAAATTATAACTTTGGAATCATAAAACGGCAAGATCTGAAATGTTGACATGTGGATCGGACAGCTGGCACTACATTTAGGGTGCTGCTGAGCATTCGGTGATCTGTATAGTTCATTTCTGCGCTAAGAAAAACATGGTTATTCTTACTCCCAAAGACCGGGTTCGTTAGTAGGGTTCCGTGTTCGCGGTAAATACCGATAAACCTTGAAAATTAGCCCCCGAGGAGGTTTTTTTCAAACTCAACCGAAAAACCCCAAATTGGAGCTGTCCTTGTCTAAGAAAATTCAAATCTGCGCGGGAACAAAATTGTGTGCTTACAGTTTCGTATCACCTTAAACCTAAATAGAACCCCCCTCAACTGTCCGTGAGGCTGTTTTATTTTTGCGGAAACACGTCTTCTATCGAATTTTTATTTCTATATGGCTCAAATTATTACTCTATAGACATTCAGATCAAAGCCAATGTTCTCTGAAGACTGGGAAATTCCATTCCCGTGTCGTATTTTTTGAAAAGCAAATCCCGATAAACACCCATTTTTTTTGTTTTTGTTTTTTTGAGCCACCGAAAAACATCGATTATATAGAAAAACATAAACCCCGAGAAAACTCCCCAAATTTCGAAGATTAATAAACCCCGAGAACACGGAATTTTATTCATAAGGAACCGGATGATTCAAGACAACCGCGGGGCTACTATAATCTCGCAAAGTTGCGGAGAAAAAAAAAATTAACTCCACGTGACATAGAAAAACGCCTAAACACTTGAAATATGTATTCACTCATCTCTCTATATTTGTTCGTAATTTGTTTTATGTTTCTAATACGATTTAAATCCAATTGGGTGGTAAATGGAAGTTTTTCTTTTAATTCAATGCATTAAAATAACTAGGGAAGAAATTTCAAATTTTATATTGCGAGAAGGCAAAGTTCTGCTTCACTGAAAAAAAATATTGTGTTTTCCCTTTCTAGCAGAGCACTAGGAGTGTCATTCACTGAGTTATCCGCAGAAATATAAAGCATAAAAAATAAATAAAAAAAACTTCATGAACATAAATTTTTGAATGGGACACCGACTCTGGCTTGATCGTCTGAAGCACGCTCAGGGCAGGCTCCATAAATTTAAGCGAGTAGCAAGTAAGGTCACTTAGCTACTTTGTGGCGGCGTCAAGCACATGACTCATGAAAAACCCCTCCCCCCTCCCCTGTGTTTCTCAAGGCGGCTGCAGCCAGTAATACAGTATCGTTGGGACTTTCAACAGCGGTCCTGTTATAAACCTCGTCTAATGGAGCTTAAAAACGAAGACTGAGAAAATGCAGACAGTACTGTCGGTGATAGGCCGACAACCCAGTAGATGCATCATCTTTAGCCAGCGGCGGATCCAAGGGGGGGGGGCCCAAGGGCGGCCGCCCCCCCCCCCCCCCCAAACAAAGTCGACCCCCCCTCCCCTTTTCTCGGAGGTCAATTTGCCATTGGTGAACCCCCCGTGCACAATAAATAATGGGAGAATAGTATCCTCACAAATTTTCCACCCCCCCCCCCAAAAAAAAAAAAATAAAATAAAATAAAGTTCTGCATCCGCCCCTGCCTTCAGCATGAGCTCGTTGACTTCCGCCGAGCATTGGCTGGTTGTGCGACGAAGTGTTATCATATAAAGAAAACTCGCGGTAGAGGCGGGTCATTTAATCGAGCATAGTTGTAAACCCGAGACTGGAAAACGAACGGAACCCAGTCTCGGGTTTACAACTATGCTCAATTTACACCAGCTAGCCTGCACCCTCACCATTTCTTCATTTAATCGGTTCTTAACTTGTCACCGACAATAGACATGACAGGGGCTTTTTGTTCGGTTAATGTACCTATTTTAAGTATTTGCTTTTGAGAGATGTTGAATTTCCGTAATTTGTAGCGTATATTTACTGACCCGATTCTTGACCTTGTTCTGTTCTACGATATTTTAATGGCTTCATGTACTTAGCGCATAAAGATGTCGAGCGACTGTCCGATAACTATTCTGCATAGAAATGCGAATGCCGTCCTGGTACGCAGCGCTGCTGATGTACTCTCACTCTATCGATTTCCGGATGCTGCGGGCGAGACACGCTGTATGAAAATTATACGATCCTCCCAACGAGATATAAACCATTGATGAAGAAAGAATAAAACAATTAAAACAGGGACAACACAAGCACATCTTTCAACTAGCAACAGACGACTAAACTTTCAACAGCGAGCAACCGACTATACCCAGGAGGAGACTAGTTGAAAGATGTGGTTCTGTTGTCCCTGTTGTAATTGTTTTATTCTTTCTTCATCCATGACTTAAACCAACACGCTCTTCTCCCAAGCAGAGATATAAACGGAAGCGAGAATTTGCGACTTGTGGTGGAGTCTATAAGAGGGGGGAGTGTCGCCACTGAGGCCAGATTATCGTACGCTGAGTGGCTGTGAAGCTGTGCGCCTTTAAAATGAGTGCGGCCTTGATCGTCGGCTTCTATGTGGATTTTGTTGCATCCTCCTTGTGGCGGCGCGTTTCTAGCACCAGGCTTTCCGATCGTCAGATATAAAACATCCTTCTTTCCTTGGTTTGTTGGCAATGATCAGCTAGTCCATGCTGGTTAAGCCGGACCAAGTGCTGAGTATAGTAGCGCTAAACGTCCAATTTCTCTATGCTGATTTCTCGAAGATCAAACCACAGCGGAGTGCAATTTCATTTCTGGTGCCGCCTATTCAGCTTTTTTAGGGCTGTTTATGTAGGCGACACTCCAATTATGTTAGCAGCAGTGGCTATTCCTACGACCACGCTCAAAACAATTTCAAGTACTTTTTTTACGTCCGTGACGCGATTTCCTAGAAATGTAACAATTTAAAATTATTTTGACATGTTTCGTCAGAATACCTTTTAATTATTTTGACGTCTCAAACATTAAAAAAAAAAAATTGGCGCTTTGGAGCATCGGACTCTAAACCGGAAATTGATCAAAAGGGGCAGCCGAAAAAGTATCATATTGCTTGCTTGCAGGTAGCGTCGCGGTTCCATCGGCATTTTTCAAAAACAAATATCGTGCAATCGACTGCAGATTTTATAATCTATTAAATGATGAAGACTGCAAAAGAAAAAAATACATTCCAAGGTAGAACCTCAATTATCAGGCAGCACTAAACGTTTGCTTGGTTTTGTTAAACATTGCAGAACGCAGCACCGTTGCTTTTAAAATTTAATTCTCGTGTCATAAAATTTGCAGTTGATTCGACGATATTTGCTGTCGAAAAATGCAAGTATCTCGTACAACTGTGGTGCAGGCTAGAGAGTCGAACCAAAATTCTTGTTGGTTCAGTTCGGGTTTGAGTTCACGGCTTTCGGTTCAGTTGCGGTTCAGTTCCGGGAAGCAAAAAGAACCATTCGACCTGGTTCGAAATGATTCGAATCAGTTTGAACTGCTAAATTTAAAATATATTTACCGCGTTGCTTTAGCAATCGGCACTATTTCCGCCGCGAAACGAGGAACTGTATATTGTTTTACTGTTCGTGCAATTCACTTTCATTTTCACGTAACGAAAATAAGAAATTGCTTTGCTTAATTTCGACAGAACAGTAACAGAAAATCTAGATTGACATAAAAAAATGGCGTCTTCATACGACTCGGCATCCATTTGTTTACCTCAGTCATAGATTTTACCTAAATCGAAAGGTTGACAGGAAGTGCGGTAGGTCGCCTAAAATAACCGTGATTTGTAACATTTTGAGTCGCAGCATTGAAAGATGGCTCGTAGTTGTGCTCTTGAACAAATGGATAAATTACAATGCATAAAGTCATAAAAAGGGTCACCCCGTCACCATGTATATGGTGAAATACAGAGCACGAAATGCGTTCCACAATATACACTATATGATGAAGCCGCAAGTGACCTCAAAGCAACCATATTGTCAAAATATCACGAAAGTTTTAGGACAAGGCCTTTCAGTCTACCTTTTTAGAAACACTGAGCGGCAATCACGACGTTTGCTTTCCTAGCCAACATTGTTTACACTCAGCACCGTGATGCAGGCGAAGAATCACGCGGAAAATAGTGATCAAAATTGTTCACTCTAATATATTCGCACCTTCGTACTCAGATTGAATCTGGCCTAAAAAAGTGCGTATCCAAGTGAACATTTTCTTACACGGGATAAACTGGCATAGCCTGGCTCTTGTGGTCTGTTTTTGATAAAATAGCGGCCAATTGAATTTTCAAAATAGCATCCCCCTTTCCAATTTATATCTATTTGTATAAAATCAAACAAAGATGTGTTTCATAATCTACTCAAGATGTCAGCTATTTAATTGGTCACTTTCTGAGGGTTTGCGTGCGCATTGTCAGAGTTCCGCCGCGCGCCCTTCTGTATTTTGTTTTTATCCATCCCACAGGCGGATAAAATTGCCGTTCATCACATAAAAAACATTAACATACTTTTATATGTTTGAGAAGTTATAGATGTGTCAAGAACGCATTGCGATTCAGCTTTATGATCAGCTTCATAATCAGAAATTTGCTTAAGGCCCTCCCAAATCACCCTTGCAAGGACAAAGACCAAGGAAAAAATTTGCAGAGCTTCTTTCAGATAATTTAGGTGTGGATCGGCCCTTCGTTTATGTTGCCAAATCTTTAGTCAGTAATTAATTATGTTTTTATAACCATTAATTTGACTGTATGACGTTCACATAACCGCTTGGGATTGACACGAGTGAACGATGCTCGAAAACACGCCAGCTGAAGAGCCGATCTGCGGAAACACTTTTGATCGCTGTTCGGCAGTGCGAAACATCGGGTCACGGTGTATGCAAAAGGGATTTTGTGCTCACATGTTAGATCTGAAGGAAAATAGACGAAATGCGCAGACAGCGACAGATAATGCAGGGTATTCTTCTGAGTAATCCAAAAGTCAGCTCCGTATACTGCAATAATAAATACGTAGAAATGCAGTGATATTCCTAATTACACATACATAACGCAAAGGGCAGACTAAGGCACTTATAATTCTAACATAAATAATATTTTAATATCAGTTAGCACGAACTCGAAACTTTAAAAAATACTGTCTTGGGAGACTGATGCTCTATTCGTCTTTACATGTGCTTGTTTTTTGGCATTCGTATTACCACTTTGTGCTTTATCAGTCATGGGCTTTAAGATTTTATTAGGCTTTTGCATGTCTTCACGAGGGTGCTGTATGTATACTTCACAACTTTCCAATCTGGTCATTTACTTTTTTTAGTGTTGCGAACATCGCATTTGACAAAGTAACTGAACTCTTATACACGGTTTTAACTTGACATCATCGCACTATATACTGGTGGACATTACGATTTGTTCTTCATGAGAAATTCGAATCCGGGGTATTCGAAAATGGGGGCTGCAGAAGGTTCGAGCTCAGTGCAAGTCATGGATATGTGAGACACAATTGATTTTTGTTTGGTGCAGCGTCGTGAAGAACGGCACAATCGTTTGACACCACGAAAACGCCTTTTCTGGAAGGAGTGTTTTTGCGAAGTAGTTTGCGGGGCCACGCTTTCTGGTGTGTGTCAAAGATGCGGGCAGAGAAACATTTACAACACAGTATGCTTTAACCCCCCCCCCCCCCCCCCCACTTTTCCCCTTTTTTTTTACGTTGCTCCTCCAGAGGACACTTTTCTGGGTTAATAATTTTGTAATTTGGAGCCGCATTCTGTCGCCGCCAAGCGGCGTGAACGCAGGCAGGGGGTGGGTTAACGCGCTCCCGAATGATACACGCGCCGTCCAAACCGAAATTTAAGTTCCCACGCGCGTGCGCGTTGCCGACCAGCCAATCTGGCGTGAGTGTTGTTGCTAGGGGACCTATCACCTGCGCGGTAAAGATATCCTTCCAGTACCAAGTGAAACCGAAACTTCTTAGGCACGCGACACAGCAACATATGACACCGTCAACACGTCAACACAACAGCGACCGACTACACCCTCGGAAACTTCAGAGAAATAAACTGACGAAACAGACAAAACACCGAAACGGCTACCAGGCTATCAAATACCATTGCGATGGCCATTGACGAGGGGCGTCGAAATAATAAAGCCATTATTGTGACATTTTATGCAAATGACGTGATGAACGTCAAAATAAATTTTAATATATTTTGATGGTGATCATCGAGGTAGTCACTACCTATCCTATTTTAATCCTACATCAATTAAAAAAAACATTAATTTATGCGGCTGAACCCTTTGGATTGGGCGGCGGATTGCGCCACCTGGCGAAATCTTCAAACGGACGCCAGTGGCGCCATTTCTTCACCCGCGCGCGGCTTCGCGGTCACAACTTTCCCTCTTCTAAACACCGTTTCATCACAACTTGAAAACGGCGAAAACACCTGTCCCGGGAAGCCGATCAGTGCGCCGGAGCCATAGCACGTACGCTATACGTTACAGTGCATCGTTGAAATGCAGTCCTCGTGCAGAGAGCTGTAACGTGCATCGATCCGTCATTTTGACTGGCTCCGGAAGGCTGGAACGTTCAATCTTCGCTGAGTTATGGTACCTCCGCCCCACATTTCCTTATCTGGTCTCGCGCTCCGCGCCGTCTTCGGATGTCCTAAACTTGGCACCCTCCTTGCGGGGTGGGAGGAAGTTTCTTTCTGCGATCACGACTTCACGGTGCGTGTGCCGGTTGGCCCTGGCCGATGAACTCTCTGGTAGTCAACAATCCGTTATCTGCAGACGGTATCATAGTGGCTTGCTCTGCTTTTTATCTCGTAGACACGGGCAGGCGAGTATTTACCGGAGCTTCCGAATTTTTTTTTTCTTACTTCGAACGGGTGATAAACTTCTTGGCGTTGTTTACTCTCCTTGATTTGTTGGGTATTTCTCAAGGATAATCTTACAAGAAGTTTGCCGCTATAATTAAGTGGCCGCATGGAATACGCAGTACACCTGTTATATGCTCCAAACGTCTTCCTTAGTGCACGCTACACCTTGTGGCACTCGTGCCAAAGACCATTCTGCTTTGTTGAATCACTTGAACCACTGACACGAAAGATTTGTAGCATGCTGTAGTGATCATGACGGCTTGGTGACAAATGTATTTATAGCCTTTTTGCCACTGAAATCCCACGGCCACTCGAGTAGTGTATAGCTCGCCTTTTTAGTTGGTGGAACTAATTTAACGAAGCTAAGACAAAGGAGGGCTAACGACTAGGTTTCTAGCGCATAGTGGTATCTTGATGCGGTATGCAAGAGGGAACTTCCGAGAGTGTATGCAATACACTATATGAAAAAAAAAAAACTCGCATTTGATGATAGCGCGACCAAATTAATTGTTATCCCTTAATAAAAAAAAACATTTCATTTTTATTTTTGAGATTGTTCTTTCTTAAAAAAGCAGAGTTAATTTTCCGGTAACATGAATTACATAGTGTAGACGCACGGTCTTGCTGCGTCATGTTCTTCGGATCAAGGTTTGACGACAAACGAACCCACGCAAAATTAATCTCCCTGTTGTTAGTTGGCTGGTAACTATGTCCGATCGTCGTCTGCTGTGCGTCACCACAACCGTTTTTGCGTTGTTCGCTTGTCAGGGAGACGCAGTCGGAATCGGCAAGTAGGGTCGCACGCGTATCAAATTTATGAGACGAGTTTGAGTTGAAGGTCGACGGGCCCGAAAGTATGTAGCAACGGAAATTCAGCGTTGGTGTCAAGGGCCGCTCTGCATATCCATCAAACGGCCCGGGCATGCGTATCACGAGTAAGCACTGTATTTGAATAGAAGCACAGTTTTAAAATCTTTGTTGAACAAACGTTTCTCCTTTCTTTTTTTTTTTTTCTTTTCTTCTTACGAGGCTTTGCGATTATAGACAATCTGAAGTTTTGATGTTTTACATTCAAGAGCGATGCACTTAAATATAAATGCAGAAAAACGCTAATGACCCACCAAAAAAACACAAAAATAATATAAACAAAACAATAAGACAAAAAAAAAAAAGCCAACCGCTCTCGCTACACTAATTACTTCGGAGCCTGTAGCCAGAGATACAACCTTACTAAACTAACATAGGAACGTTACTCGTTAATAGTCCAGATGGTAACTAAGCGCGTTACTCAATGCCGATTCTCAAAAAGAACGCATTACTTTATCCTAAAAGTAAGGCATTCCATTTCTCCGTTCTTAAGGTAGATTTGCACAGCCCTTGAGGAAACACTGAGAAATGCAGAGACGGCATACACAGAGCATGTCATTGACGTCATTGGGTTTTGCTTACTTATTTATAACTACTGATAACCTATTTTTGGAGGCTGTGGCACAAGGGTTATGTGCATTCTTTCTTACTGCACCACAAGTTACACAAGAGGAAGTGCAATTAATTAAATGAAACGAATTCACAATAGAGACATGAAAATGTAACAAAATACAGTAATTTTACATGGTCAGCTGTTCATGGACAGCCCTTTAATGATTGCAAGAATAATGTGACAGAAGACGAACACCACGCCTTCAGAAGAGCTGTTCATCTCTTCAACCGTTCAAACAAGTGCTTGTTCATTTAATTGTTTTCAGGCTTCCAGTGCATAATTATTAGAACGGTATATGTATTCAGCAATTAGAGCCTCTCTATATTATCAGTACGTTCAGACGTCCTGCGCTTGCCTTTTCGCGCTGCTGGTGTTGGCTTTATTCAGTTCAGACGCAAACATAGGCCAAGGGGTGCAATGTGAAGTTTCGCGTTCTACACGTTCCCAGAGGTGTTGGAATTATTTGGGAGCGGAGGATGAGGCGTGCACCTCCCCTCTTGCTCCCCTCCCCTCTCCCCCCCCCCCCCCCCGCCCCCCTTTGTCATGTTTCGACGCCAAAGCACGTTCCTCCAAAGGATATAAAAATATGCCTCTACTAATTCTTATGCAGAAAGTACAAAAATTGCGCCATTCGTTCGCGTTGGTCACGTCATCATGTAGTACCAAAAGAATTTAAAATGACAGTGTTGAAACCAGCGCGTTGCTTGTAACGCTAGTCATACAGGTCTGGCTGCAACTCAAAAGATTCTTATTTGCACGTCCTCCTGTTATCTGGTTATTGCACTGGAAACACGCCCGCTATCCCTTTAGCGTCGGAAAACCCACTTGCAACTAGTTTTCACATAATCGAATCTTTGTTACGCATTCCGCTAGGGTGTTTATATTTATCGTTCTTGTTTTACGGTGTGGGTGTTTACAAAGTGAAACATTGAGCAGTCATACTTCAAACTTCTTTTTGGTAATTGTTGTCAACTTTGAGCAGGTTCACCCAGTCCGCCCGTTTAACGTCACACTGAACCGCGTCACCGACCTAAAGTTACCGATTGACGTTCAGTAATTTGACGTAGGCTGCGACTGCCTTTTTACCACGGTACAAATTTAGACCGTAACAAAGTTTTTAATTAGTTTAAGAGTTTCGACTAACGCATAGTAAGGAAAAACAAGAACTAAACTGCTCCTATCGTCTATTAGTGGTTGTTGAATGTGTGCAGACAATCCTGTCTCCCCCTTTCGGGCGATGCTCTGAAACATGAAAAATATCGTTCTGCTGCTCGTCCAATTCTGTCAAAACTGCGCCTTCAGAAAAACAAAACAATAACCAGACGGCTGTTGGGAAGATTTCCGGCGTGCTGCCCCGCTCACCACTTTGCACAAAGCCGACGCCGCAAATTCGGCGTCACTTTATTGAAAGAGAGGCTCAATTTTATTTTGACGACAAAATTAAGTATCTAATTTAGCTAGGAATCAATTTCTTTGTTTTCAAATCTGTGTTCTCCACCCCTTCGTCACGCTTCATTATTTTGGAATTTACTCATGCCTCTTTCATCGCGATACACTTGAGACGCCAATCGTTAGACGCCATTTAATCAAAAGGACAATTGGCATTTTGCTATGTTCCAATGATCCTCCACTATAATAGAAAAGAAGGGTGGACATCATTTTGCCACCAAGTCTGTATGAGGCTTGGGAGGTTTCCGGAAGACTGTTTTTTATAAACAAATCACAATCTTGATTAAAAGCATTACGCACCAACGGGCACGTTTAAGGGTGTCTATACATAACTTGAACTTCGGGGTGCCATTGGTGGTATTATTTTATTATGTTTCTGTTCAGCGGATTTGCACAAAAGTAGTGAACTAAAAAATGAAAGAAAAGGAGGTTAGGATAGGTTTAAAGATGCAGTGACATGTGGGGGAAATGAAACAGGCAATGGAGAGTGGAAATTGAATATAACAACAATCGTGATGAGACAAGTATTGCTTGCTTCTAACCGTGAATTGTTTTCTTTTTTTCTATTTTTTATTAAAGGTGTCCTGTCGTCCTTTTGCTCCTTCTTCTATCCCACCGCATCTCTCCGAGTGCCGCACAAGATGAGTCACTCAATGTGTGCCATCTCGTGGACCAACCCATGTACTGCCGCTGCGACACAGGCACCGAAGGCGAGCGGGCCACTGACGTGACGTGTTTTGTGGGAAGGCCGCTCACAGCCGAGCACGTCGTCTTCAAAGCGCTCGAGAGACAGACTGCGCTCAAATCCCTCTCCTTCACAAATTTTGGCAAGGAGTACAAGCTGAATTTTGTTCCTTCCAAGACCCTGCGGCACACCACCCTCCTGGAGAAGCTCAAGTTTGCGCAAGCCGAGTTGGGAGCCCTGAAGTCGCACTCCTTCTACAAGCTATCCAACCTCGTTGACCTTTCGATTGACTCAAATAACGTCACGGACCTTGAAAAAGAATCGATCGCCAACTTGCCGCGTCTTAAGAAGCTGGACCTTGCTGGCAACAGGCTCAAGATTCTACCGGCCCTTGCGCTCATCCAGCTTCCTTTGCTCGAAACTCTCTTGCTGGAGCGAAACCAGATCGAAACGATCGGGGACCTAGCTTTCGCCGACCTCGCCTCTTTGGCTGAGCTGGATCTGAGCGACAACCAGATTGAAGCGCTGACGGAACAGACGTTCAAGGGCCTTGGCCGATTGGTGCGTCTGGACATGTTTCGCAATAAGCTGAGGAGGCTGGACGCTCGGGTGTTTAGCGGGATGCCCAGGCTTGAAGATCTCGACCTCAAGTTCAACGACATCTCCGAGGTGGACCCCTTGGCCTTCGACGGCGTGTCCAACCTGAGGACTATCTACTTGTCGAATAACCGCCTCAGAATCCTTCCTGCCAATATGTTCCTGGGTGCGCCCGATCTGGTTACTGTGGACCTGGCTTTGAACGAGCTGATCACGTTGACGTGGCGAACCATTGAAGACTTGAGAAGTATCGATGAAGAGTCGTTCGACATGAGCCTTACTGGTGAGTCAATGCGTCGATTCAAGCGTATCATGCAGCGATTGAAGCAGGCACGTAGCCAGGGGGGAGGCCCATCGGGCACAGGCCTCCCCCGAAATCTTCCGTTTCGCTGGGACCTCCTCTCCCCCCTCCCCCTCATACAGCATTTTGTTATGGGCGCCCCCCCCCCCCCCCCCGCCCCCCCAAACCAAATCCTGGCTACGTGCTTGGATTGAAGCGATATTTATAGGTTTCGTAACGAAGCTGGACTCGGTAGTGTCCGTATATTGTCACTCACTATAACGCGTTCTGTATGCATCCGCTTAAATGTTTGGCATATCGCAACAGCCAAGATGGTTTCTAAAGGCTCAGTTTGATACAGGCACGTAGCCAGGGGGGGGGGGGGGGGCATGGGGACCCGCCCCCTCCCCCCCCCCCCCCCCCCGAAATCTTCCATTTTGCTGGGACTTCCTCTCCCCCCTCCCCGTTATACAGCATTTTGTCATAGGCGCCCCCGCCCCCCCCCCCCCCCCCTCCGAAACAAAAGCCTGGCTAGGTGCCTGGTTTGATGGTAGCGTTTGTCTATGGGTGACTACATTGCGGGGATCAAAGGCATATAGACACTGCCGCGCTTTACTACAATTTGGCTGTGTTACGAATGGTTACGCAGAGACACGACCGTGAGGAAAGACCCGTTCACAAAGAAGCGTCCAATTACGTTTGACTAGGTTGTGAGGACTAAAGATTCATTATCACAGTTGCATTTGACTCCATTAGAATAGGTTGTGAAGACTAAAAAGCTATCCCCAAAGTTGCGTTTGAGTACGTGTGACTACGTGACGACGAGGTACGACTACTAGCCCCCAGGATATGCGTACTATCGGGGAAAAATGAAATGCGAACAGAGGAGCGCGTGGCTCGCGGTACAGGCTGCGCCGCCTGGAAGTGAACCTAGGGGCCAGGGTGCGTGGCCTACTTCGATGTGTTCACGCCCCTCGATTGGCGCTCCCTCAGCTTCGGCAGTGCGCCTCTCAGTGCGCTGAAAGCTGTCATCGCTATCTTTGCCTGCTCGGCGAGTGCGGCGAGCTTCTTTGCACCGCACGCGCTGAACCAGCAAAGATAGTGGTGATAGCTTTCAGCGCACTAAGAGGCGCACTGCTGAAGCTTGGGGAGCGGCGTGAACACATTGAAGTAGGCCACACACCCTCGCTCCTAGGCTCACTTCCAGGCGGCGCAGCCTGTACCGCGAGCCACGCGCTCCTCTGTTCGCATTTCATTTTTCCCCGATAGTACGTGCTTTGTATATTGCTTTCCTAGCTGATCCTCGAATAGGTTGCCGTGCGGCATACAGCGCATGAATGTTCAGGCAGTCACTTCTCAACATAACGCTGCCAAACGCCACTGTATGTTTGGGCCTTAAAATAAATATGCGTAACGTGGATGTGTTTGGCTATCATGTGGAGTAGTCTCATACCCTTGTCTCACGGGCACTCAAAGAATCTTTAGAGCGAACTCTTTTAAAAAATCAGAAAACCCGATCACAATTTCGACTGTGCGCGTATCCTTCGTTCTGCACTGATTCACCGTTTTGTAAGAGAGATGGAACTCATGAAGCCATCTTAACTGTATACCCACCAAACAAGGGAATCGGTGGCATAATCTCGTCTACCCTTGTCACCCAAACTACGCGGCCATGGCAACACATGACACCGAACGCCCTTCTAACTGGATAAATAATAAAAAAAAGACCATGATATGTGGAGAGCACAAGAAAATAACCGCGCACCTCTGTCAACCATAGTTGGTGACAGGTTAATAATGCAGTAGAAGCTCCGTTTTCAGTACGCGCCCATCGCCTTCCGTCGAGCTTTGACTACGCGTGCGCCGAAGTGCTAACAGAGGTAGAAATGAAAGCTCGGGCTGGGAAGCGGAGCATCTATATTATCATCGACCGCACATAGCTTGCATTGACGTCTCACTAGCTGCTATTGTAGTGGCCTTGCTACAGTGCTTGTACCTTCTGTAGCAGCCATCTCACACCATCAAATACGTTTCCCGCAGCGAGTAAAAAGAGTATGAATGACGAATCGCTTCGTGCAGTGACGTCACGAGCAACGCATGTATAGCAACGAGCATTTAGTAATTTCCAAATTTTATCAACGGCCTTCACCAACTCGGAACATTTAAGGCGATAACCGCAACTAGAAGGAGGGCGAAGGAAGCGGCAAAAACAACATGCGGAGGCAAAAAAAAAAAAAAATTAGCTGAACGAAAGGGCAGTTTTTGAAACTAGTTCACTGAGTTGCCTTTATCTCTATTCGCTTTTACTTCGGCTAATACTGATATTCCATTTCAATTCACCCTATTTCCATCCTCTTAACTTTCACTGCCCTTCTTTAAGGTCTTTTTCCCTCCTTGAGCTTCCGGATTGAATCCCCGCTGATCAGTTTTGCGAATTAAATTTTTGTTGCTAGTCTAGTCGAAAGAAAAAGTCTGCATGTGTCGTTCCTGTCTTTCTTGTTAGTTGTTTTTTTTTTCTATCGACTGCCACAAAGAGCTTCTTACATTTAGCACCAGTGTCTTATGCTCCGTGTATGTCGCGGGTGCACTCCAGATTTCCCGAGAGGGGGTTCCCCCGCTTCGACTTGGCCTTCGTCATTAAGAGCTACGAATCTGTTCGCACGTCCGAGGCTGCGTCCTATTTGCGGGCCTCTGAGCCACGGGCTTCTTCTCGACGCGCTCTGGGAAGGGACGGGAGCTATTTATTCCCGTGACACCTTTCGCTGACGGGTTCAGCGAACATCTTGAAGGGTTTACTGGCTAAGTAAATCCGTTATTTATCTTTTATCTCGTCTGTGATTTCCTGTTCGTTCTCTCTTCACTGGAGGAAGATAACTCGGTGTTATCACACAAAACCACTCGGCAATGTTTCTGGCTGTTTTTAAATGTCGAAACGCGTCTACGTTTTTGAAAGCGCGTTCGTGTTCCCCTATCTTAAAACATCGAATAAAATCAAACGTGTTTATTTTTTCTTCCATATCAAGCTACATATTTCAGTGCGATAAGAAATACATAAAAAGTTCAGTCGCGGACAATTTATATTCCTTAAAAGATAATACAGACCGAACAGAACCTCTTGGATGTTTGTATCCTCACTTGGGAGGGTTTGTGAGTTCATTTCAATTGTAATGTTAGTGTCCTAAAACATTCGCCCCCATACTTTGTAATGTTTTTTTTTTCTAACACACAATTTGGTTTTTACATTTCGAATATAATGTGTTGAGTATATATTTATTTATTTCATAATACTACATTATAAAGTCGGAGACATGGTGGGAGTGGAGAAAGAAAACAAAACAATACACTTGTCCAACATAGGACAGTGCTTATAAATACAATGAAAACACAGAAGGGCTTAAAGCGCAGAAAATTGACCACGAAATTACCGTTAAAAGGGCGCCAAAAGACCAACTCAAAATAACAAAAATCATGAAACACATCCACAGCTATCGAACAAAGTCTCTAGTGCTAATTTAAATTAAATTAAATTAAATTAACTATTTTTTTCTGGTAACGTATTTTATTCACGGACGGTTCTTGGAAAATATGAATACTTTAAAGCGTGTCTTCTGAAGCTATATTCAGCGAAAGTCTTTCTGTTGCGCTGCCTGCATGGGTATCTAGAAACACCTGTGATGTAATGTGTAATCCTCTAACAATTTTTTTGTTTTTATTCCGGTCACATGAGCCTGTAATCCGGATTTATTCTGACCAGCGTGGTCAAATTGAAATGCAATATTATGCATCGATGTTATAAAAAATGCATTTCCTTTGAAGTTTGTCTTAGCTTTTGCCTCGATATACAATCCTGAGGGCACATTCTATATGTAGAATATGTAGGGAATCGTTAGAGTACACTTTGCCAGACTATTTTGTTGTCTTCCCTCATCAATCAATGAAAACCATATCTGGAACTTGTTTTTGTCGCACAAAGGCAATTAATTATACATATTTGTTACTTTAAATCGCTACAAGCTGGCCCCTACATACTTTCCATGTTAGAATGAAATTAGTACTTACGTTTTTAAAGTAAGTTGGGGTTTGGTTACATCAAAGTCAATTCTAAGAACATTATATCGACAATTACCTACATTCCCATTGACATAGTCCCAGCATCAGTGGCTTCAAGGGCGTTTACAGTAACAAACGTTTACTAGGAGCAGACTGCTAAATTAAAAGGGAAGCATATTTTTTTTTCAAATCAGGAACCGTGTTGTTAGCCGACAATCCCAACGCATTAGGAGTTAGCGATATCTCCAAAGTATATGGCATGCTATGTAGTCGCTATTTTATGACACTAAGCAGTACATCGTGGCATTTGTAAGAACCTAGCATATTATCGAGGTTAAAGGGATTTTTAAGTATATATTATTTTAAAGTCAACGATGAATGCGATGGCCATCTACCATAGCTGATTATACCGTTCCGCGCCATTTGCTGGCTTCAAGGCATCATGAACCGAAACAAAATGATTGTTATTTATAGCACAGGTGGTGACGCAGCCTAAAAGTAAAAATCGTATCAAAACTGTTGTGTATACTGTTGAAATGTGAAGACAAAGAATAGGGTAAATCGGACACGATTCTCTCGCACGCGCAGGCAAGACCATGCAAGCAAGACCACGCCTTTGACAACCAATCTCGCCCGAAGCTATTGTTGAAGCTAGAATTATACTAGGAGCACGAAACATTCTCAAGTGGATTGAAGACTACCTTTCATATCGCTGCCAGTACGTAGCACTTAATGTGCACTCATCATTCAAAGGCAAAGTTTCATTGGGAGTCCGACAGGGATCAGTACTGGCACCTTTTCTGTTCCTAATATACATAAATGACTTGGTCAAAGATATGAACGTAAACATTCGTCTCCTTGCTGATGATTGCATACTTTATTAACAAATAAATAACCCAAACGACCAGATTAACCTAAATAATGTGCTTTAACACATAATAAATTGGTGCCATGATTGGCAGATTGAAATAAATTCGAATAAAACTGTATTCATGACCATAACCGATAAGAAACTATACTCCGTTCCTTACCAGATAGGCAATAACCTCTTAGAACAAGTAGCTGAATACAAATACCTCGGCCTCAACATCAGTCAAAATTTGCATTGGGACTCACACATTCACTTCACAACTAATAAAGCTTTAAACAAACTGAGTTTTCTTAAACGAGTTTTAAAATTTACATCTCCTGCCAATAAATTGTTAGCCTACAAAAATTTAATACGTCTTACGCTCGAGTAGGCCAACGTCGTCTGGTTTCCCCACACCGTCTCCGGCATCAATAAGACAGAAAGAATTCAGAGAATGGCACGAGGTTTATTTGCGTACATATAGAGGGTACGTCTCTCCCTCTGAACTTTGCAGGCAACTGGGTCTCTCCTCTCTAGAAAAAAGAGCGAAAATCGTTAGACTTAAATTTCTATACGAATTAGCCAACGATCAATTTAACCTAACAAAAAAAAATTATCTTATCCATACAAGCAAGCGTATAACACGGTACAACCATGGTAATCTTTACGAGGAAGACGTCGTTCATGATAACTGCTTCAAATTTCGTTTTTTTTCCCCGGTACATTAACGAATGAAACCACCTGCCTCAAAATGACGTTCATTCCTCTTCTACTGAAATGTTCCTTGATTACGTAGATGCTCACATTTCATCGTAAACTAATATTTTATGCTGTTTTTAAAAGTGCAATGTTTCTATTGTATTGAAGTTTGTACTAATTTTTCATTCTTGAGTTTTATATTTGCGTGGAATATTGACCTGAAAATTTAGAGTGTTGAATATTTTTTTCTGCTTGTAATATTTCAAACTGTACCACCCTACAATAACCCCGAAGGGGGTTAGTAGTATTGGAATTAAATAAATAAATAAAAATAATTAAATGCAGCTTAGAAAAGGGACTTGGCGGATTACGCAGAATGAGTAAAACAGAGTGTTTGTCCAAGGGAATGCATAAGCCGGTTAGTAACTACGCTAAAATTTACTACGGAAGTTCCCTAGGGGCGATCTTTACATTGACGAAATCTGGACCATTACCTTTCTGAAATTATGAAGCCCAAAGGCGCAGGCAAAGACATGAAGTAGACAAGTTAGCACTATCCTGTCTACTTCATGTCCTTGACTGTCCCATTGCACTTCTGGAATGAATCTTTGGAATGAACTTTCCTCGGTTAAAAGCAAAATAAGTATTTTTGTTTTGTTTTTTAAACCTCCAGAACACCCTACCTATGGCATCCATCGACCACGCTAACCTAAGCGACAGCATGGCCACACCAAACGTCTGATTGGCACAACGTTTGACAGATGGCGGCCAGGGTCCTCAAAGTGCGCCCGCCCGCATCTCCGCTATTTGTTGTTTATTTGTGTGTTTTTTTGGAATCGAGTTATTCTTTTTTTTTTCTTTTATTGACCGCTAAATATAATAACTTTTCAATCGCAACATTTCCACTAGCGTGTCTACATAGGTTTGCGACTGTCTTTGTTGATTCTCCGAACGTTGTTTCAGGAAATAAGTTCAGCTGCGACTGCCGCATAGCCTGGATGCTGCACCTGGAGAACGTGACGCGAAGTGACAAGTTCCGTCGGGAGCTCCGACACGTCAAGTGTGACTTCAGGACTCCCGGCAGTACGAACAGCAGCAAGGTGGCTCGTCTCACCATCAAGCAGCTGGGCTGTGCCGCAGACTACGACATACCGCGCGTTCACAAGGAGCATCTGGAACTGACGACAACCACTGAGCCGCCTTCTTTGGAGGACCACGACGAAGTAGTACACACTCACGACGAGGATAACGTCATTCACAAGGCATCGTCCGAGCATCCCCCCAAAAGTGTTGAAGATGAGGACATGGAAGAGGACATGCATCCAGTGAAGAATGACATCGACGTTCTTGTGAGTGATAAGAAGACAGTGCAGAAAGGGCCAGCGCCTTCTCCGAAGCCAAGCGGCAACTCTGGGACAATAGTGTTTCGCGGCCTCGTGTTGCAATTCGCGTGCGTAGCGGTGCTCTTGAACAGGGCGCTGGTGAAGTCATGGTAGATGGTTCCGTAAAAACCAACCTGCAAACATTTGCTCATTTGTGTGGTGTCCGTGGATGTGCCTTAATTGAAGACAATGGACAGCTGGATTCTGGAAAATAATTTAACCTATTGGCGAGTCATTTGGGGATACTATATATATATATTCGAATTCATAAAAGGATGAAACATCGAGGACGGGGACGGAAACAGGACTTCTTTCATTGAACAACAACATAGACAGGTACAAAATATAAAACCTCCCCGAAAGATTTCAACGTTCTTGAAGAAGGAAAGTCGAAAATTGTTAATTAAAAGAAACATTCACCATAAATTTTGAAGCTTAAGAAGCACTGGCGTCACGAAGAGGTCACAGTAATTTAGTTATCTGTGATATTAGGAATTCGACCTGTGTCATTGAGCGTGATAATGAAAGTGCAAAAATATTGTTTTAACAGACCCCAAGGGTCTGTCAAAACAATGTACTCTGAATGTAAAAGTTTAAGAAGCACTAGCGTCACAACGAAGTATCAGTAATCTAGTCAACTCTAGCGTTAGGAATTCGACCTCCGTCTTTATCAGTGATTATGAAGGCCCAGAAATGTTGTTGACAGTCCCCATGCCAAATGATTCAGTAATTTCTCTCCTAAACATGTTGCTGTGCACGCCCAGTATTATAGTATAAGATAAATAAGGAGTACAGTCATCGCACGTGTGGCTGAGGTCGACAATTGGAGGGAAATACTCATTTGAAGTCTTTCATGTTTCCAAGTTGTGTTCTCTGAGTTGAGAGTTAACGCATCTCCCAGTTTGTTCAATGTACTGACTGTCGCAGCTTAGTTGAATTAAACCTTTCATTCTTCGCACTTAACGAACTTTTTGGCATGTTTAACGTTGCATCCTCTGGGACTGTCGCTCTCATTTACCTTTTTATACCCCTGCTTAAGGCGCATATGACAGGAAAAAAACACACCCGCGTGGAACTTGGACGCGGTAGATCTTAACTGGTGCGCGGAATTGTGCATGTAGTTAATCAGAGCGAAACGACCTTTCTTATTGGCAACACCGTGCGGAAGTTGTGGCCTGAGAATGAATCTCTCAGGGGTAGAACGGAGTAGGTCCGCAAGGGTAGTGCGAAGTAGGTCTGTTGTCAACAACCACATTTCTGCACCTTCATAATCACTGACAAAGACATAGGTCGAATTCCTAACATCAGAGATGACTAGATTACTGATACCTCGTCGTGACGCCAGTGCTTATTAAACTTTTAAATTTATTTTGAATTTCCCTTTCCCTTAATAATTTTGTCATTTCCTTCTGAGAGAAAGTTAAAAGCTTTAAAGGGATGTTTTATATTCTGTTCCATTCTTTGTTGTTGCTCAACGAAAGAAGTCCTGTTTTCCGTCCCTGCAAACTTGTTTTATCTGTGCTCTTTCCTTTCAAGTTTCGTTCATAGAGATATATATGTAATACAACCTTATTCCTTGATTCATGCGTTAAAGTGATTTACTCTAAAACCCCAGCATTAATTAAGCTAATTGAAAGAGGATCTCCTTTAATTAGCTTAGGTAATCTGAAGGGCGGTTGTAGTTCGTACCGTGTCCAGAGGCAACGCAGTTTCCATGACCAATAAAGTACCAGCCTTTTCAAAGTGAGAAGGCGTGACTATTGGCCGCTCTACTGCTTGACGTTTTGATTAAGAGGAAACTAATGATTAAACTCCAGAGTACACTTTAGTGCATATTTTTTTTCCCGGGAGTTCTGAATCTGTGCTATATGTTATGAATAAGTTCTTATCATCCGAGTTTCACTAGCCGAACCTTTTATGACCAAATCAGGTCAGGGACATCATAAAACGACATGGTCGTAAGCCCCTAAAGGACACTAACCAGATTTGCATCAGATATTTTGTACCAAATACTTTTCAATTTGTGAAGCGGCCATATCGCTAAAGTGGGACTCGGTCACCAACAAACCTTTTAGTGTCACGTATTCCATCAGAGCGGGTTGAACAGTTGCGTAGTTATTTATACCCTGCTCTAAGGCACAATCGGCAAACACTGCAGGAGTGTTTGTTTTGTCAACAGTTTTCTTGTTAGCCTTGGAACCTTAAAGTCTTCATTTATGATTAATTAATGTGACCTTGTCCCCGAACGCTCGTTTACGCATTACATTAAAAGCAGCTGTATTACATTGCGTACTTTTCCGAAAGGGTAATTTACGCAAAGCCTTGAAGGCGTAATCTGTGGTAGCACAGGAAAAAAAGGATGAATCAAGACGATGTTCGCGTACAACCACGCACAACCGTATGGTAAAATAAAAATCTACTCTAGAGAAGTTCCTTCTAAAGTACTGTGACAAGAGGGTAAAATAGTTGTAAGCGCGCATGGAAGCAATTTATTCGTACACATGTTGTTTATGTGCGGCCCATTCATGGGCAAATTTGATGACCGTTTCAATTCCATTCTTGCAACAGTTTTTGTCATACTCTGTATAAATTAATAATGTAAAATGACAATGTACGAAGTGTAAGTGTATATTGAATGTTTATCTGAGGTATGGCTGTTTTGTATTCAAACATTGCAGAGCATTGAAAACAGGTAGACCTAAATTTATGCGTGACCATTGATTTGTTTTTGTTTATCCGTAAAATGTTTCGTAGTGCTGTCTGCTATATTATTATCCGTTTATGCTTTGTAACACTGCCATAAGGAACATACCGAAACATTGTCCTACTCATTCTAGATATTATGCAATGTGCTCTCTCATGTTGCGGAGTCTTTTCTGCGCTAAAAGTTTTTCTTTTTTGAAGAAATGTGATGTCTTTCTTTTTTCATACGCGGCCCTTGAGTGAGCCTACTGCAAAATATTGTAATTCGAACCCGTTCCAACTAAAACAAATGTAAATAGGTTTTATAAAAAAACAAAGTCTTGTCATAAAACTACGGTTTTCCCGATATTATTATGATTATGATTTGCCTTAGACTTCCGCCGTAATGAATAAAAGTAATCAAACTGCTTGTAACCGATTCATGTTTTGATGTTATTTCGTAATCATTTGATTGCTTGTAATACATAGCATTCGCAAGCGTAACGCGATGTACTTTTGGATGCAATAAATGTACTTTTAACTACTATTACTTTTCCAATACCACTCGCTCACCCCTCCCCCCCTCCCCCCTCCCTCTCTTTCTCTTTAACTCGGGAACCCCTCGGTTTCTGAGCAGAGGGGCGGGACGGGGGGAGAAACAACAGTTATATGTGCATTTAGTACATCCAAAAGTAATCACATTACTCTATCAAATGATTTACGACTCTGTCACCACAGTTCAAGATAAATGCCGCGACATGTCCAGGTATATAAGTGCTGCGATATGTCCCATGACGTGCATTTCTTACATCAGACACTTATGCAGTTTACATATGAGTGCTTTAACAGTAATCAAGCTAATAAATGTAAAACGCTTTTTATCTCGCGATTCGCATGGACTTTAGTTCAGCAGGGAGTCTTTTTTTTTTCGGTAAAACATTAAAAACAGCGGAAAGGCATGGACAACAACGAGAATCTGAAACACGTGTTCCCCGTCTCGATCTAGGTCTAGCTCAGGCAGGGCGTGGGGCGTCCCCATGTCAGGGCGCGTCCCGGATGCTATGCGAGACCGTGTTCCCTTGAGAACGGCTCTCTCTCGCCCTTCTTGGACAGACATGTACAAATTACTCAAGAAAGGTAGTTAAGTTACTGAGTATCGATGCCAGAACTAATTGGAGTAGAGTAGAAATTACGCATTGGTAATAGTAATTCAGTAAACTACTAACTACTGTAAAAAAGTAGCGAGTTACTTTGAAGTTACTTTCGGAGTTACTTTTTATATATGTGTGGTAGCAAAATGAACGGCAGTTTTGATCCATGAAAAATCCTGCGAGCCTAAAATAAAAGCAGTAATTTTATGGTTTGCGTTTTCACAAAAATAGTTTATTTGCTCGCAGAAGCAATTGAGTTTCAAAGTTCTTGATAAGAGAGTCTTCCCTTTTTTCCTTTTAAAGACGTCCCCAGCCAAGCTAAAAATACGTTCCACCGTGGCAAATCAAATAAAATCAAATCTGATTTCAGAAACAGGCTGAGCAGGGTCGGGTATGCGAGTGTCAGCATCTTTGGTGTCCATGACGAAATATGTGAAGTTCGTTTCGGCCCTAGAGGGTCTTTTATAACAGCCTCTCCTCTTTTTTTCTTTTTTCTTCGGAAAATTGAGATTGTTATGACTGGCCCCTCTTCATTCCCACGACGTTCGGAGAGTACGCTGAGCGAGTGCACCTGACCGTCAAGGGGTAAAGTCTCGCGCCACTACGATGAGATCATCCGGACGACTGCGCGTCTCGTTGCTAATGATACGCTACTAAAAAAAAAAAAGTTTTTTTTGATACGAAGTATGTTTCGCCGCTGACGTCGGGTCCAGCAAAAGGATCTCCCAAGGGTAACTCGCAATCCTCGCCGGTGACTACGGTATCTTGACATGCCTGGCGAATAAATCGTTCTCACCAAAGAGGAGGTCTCCCTGGCGTGGAAGTTCGAAAGGACGCGAAGGATTACGTGAACAAGCATCCTCGCTCGTACAGTTGCAGGTCGAAGCAGGAACGTGCTTGCTCAAATTAACGGATTATCCGTGTCTGGGTTTGTGCGCGGGGGAGTCCGGCTTTGCAAGAAGCATGCGCTGACGACGAGGCGACCATGGGAACACTCGCCCAGGTGCGAGGTCACTCCAGTGGCGTCTCTAGTGGAACCCCCAAACCGCTTGAGGTAGAACTCACTAAAAGCAAACAACACAAAAAAAAAAAAAATCGCGGGGTGGTTTTTCTTTTACGGTTGCAGCTGAAGGCGCGTCGCCTGCGTGCATTACCGGATTAGGTCAATACCTGACCAAGCATCTCTTCCTGCGTTCGTGCGCGCCGGTGTTATGTTTTGGCTGCTCGTCGCCACCTTGGCCCAAGGACGCCTGTGATGAAGTTTGTACGGCTGGCGAGTATACACCTTTCCAAAAAACACTCGACCCCAGGGGCAACAAACCGTTTTCGAGCCCAGTCACTGAGTTTGAGGCTAGACTCTCACCGGCGTCCCTGCTAACCCTAACCGAGTGGACTGTGATTTCAATAGGCGCAGCCTGCGTAGGCGCTGTTTCAAGCACTTCTGGCGGCTAAATTCTCGTCTTTTCCCGCTATATTTTGTGTTTCAGGGTACATGTATTTTCCCGAGGACATTGAGAAAGCATTGTACCACATTTAAAAAAACAAAAAAGAAAAAAAAAACTATAAACTATTTTCGTTGGGTACGCGCGCGACAGAACGAATGCGACTGGAATGTATAGTTCTGGTTATTTTTTTTTTCTAAGGATAAGTTTTGACGGTGCCGCGGGATTTGCCGCATGTGAAACGACAAAGCGCTTTGCTGACAAAAATAAATTGCAACAGAAGAGGGCCGAAAGGCATGCATTTTTCACGCTTACAAATAACGTGTTTACCGATGGACAGGACACGGACATACAATTGAGGAAGTGTAAACATTCGAACAATATATCGTACGTACCACACGATGCAGCTTTATCCGAAAATAATTTATTTGAGAAAGATCTCAAATAACACAGTCACAGTCGACGACAGTCACATCTTGACGATCGGACGGAATCCGAGATGACTTCGTTTTGGTGCACGTTTTGGGGAGAGCTTCCTTTTTTCACAACCGCACCAAGACAAAAGAACGAACGCGACTGACCCGTTTCTCACCCCAACCCGGACCACTATTTTTGGAGAGGACTGAGGATTCTACGCGGATTATCTCTGGGAGGGGGAAAACAATTAATGTTCGCAAAATCGCGTCGAGGGTCGTTCGACGTCCTTCACTTCCTTCGTTTCCCGTGAATGTCGAGCAGAAAAGCTTGAATGGCAGGCACTTACCAGCCTTATTTCTCATCATGGAAGCTAGCACAAAAAGGGTACGCAGCACGCATAAAAAAAATTAAGTGGAAACTTTCAAGAGGGCCGAGAAAACGTCGAATGCAAAACCGCAAAAACGTAGGTAGAGAGCCGCACTGAGCGGGTCTTCACAGTCCCAGAGAGTGGCAGAAACTTTCTAGCTGATAGAGGGCGCAAGAGTCGCACCAGCTGCATCAGCATCAGCAACATGGCGGCGGCCTAGGAGCGTTTTTTTGGAAAGGTGTATAAGTGCGTGGGAACGGAATGTGAGGGAGCCCCTCGTTCGGGAATGCCACTTCGTATACCGCCGTCTTATTTACTTCTGTGCTCAAAATTTTATGATGAGCAAAATTAGCAGTACATTTCGAAAGTAGTTAGTAATTTGAGTAGAGGTTACCTGAAAAAAGTAGTTAAATTAAACTACTAATTACCCAAATAAATTTGTAATTTAAAGCTACGAAGTTACTCGGTAAAGTAGTTAAACTACAGTAGTTCGAGTAGAGTAGTTCAACTACGTCAAGTCTGTTCTCGGGTGGCTTGCCACGGGCACACCCTTCGAGATATCGATATTTGGACGCGTCCGCGCCCTCCGGGGAGCGAACCTACCACCGACAACCCGGGCGCGTTCATTCCCAACACGTTTGCAAGTCCGGTTCTAAAGAACGGCCGGAGGCTCCCGGCGGGGAATGGCCTTGCTCCACGGAGCTCTATATAAGCCTCTTCCCCTATTGTGCTAGTGCCTACTGCGGCAGCGCGGAGTCTGATCGTTGATCCTGACCCGTTGAGGCAGCGCCGATACTTCGGACTTTATCGAGGGCAAGCGTGTTAGCCTTCCAAGTCAATAAACACGTCATTATACGGGTCCAAGGAACCTACTTTGTTTCTACGTGGTACCCCCTAAGGGGAAGCCCAGAAGGTAGACGAACAGCAGCGCATACTTTCAGCTGATTTTTGTTTGTGTTAACATCAAGTGTAAATACTACAACGCCAAACAAACAAACCAAGAGAAAAAGAAAACATAAAAAAGGCGCCACGTGCTTGTTAAGCCACCGTCACGCGCTGTTCCAGCGCATCTAAAACGCAACATTTCTATCTGACAGAGATAGTGATGGTGCATTGAAGCAGTTTGGCTTTAATCACACAATCTTCCGTGCTTCTATAATTTCTTGAGTCGGTTTATCGTTGTTCGCACTGTTAATGCTTAATGAGCACAATGCGCCATTTTTAATTGTTTTCTATTTTTTTCTTTGCGTTGCAGTATTCATATTTGATATTAGCTCAAATAAAATTTAGTTGTGAGTCAGCGCTGCGGTTCGTCCACCTTATCCTTTTCCTTATCCGTGTCTTTGCCCTGTTTTTTTCTATTATTTTTTACCATGAAATACTAACAAATCCAAATGTCAACGTTAGCTTTTTTTTCTCGAACGCTGTAGCCATTCGTTGACTTACAGCTTTAAGAACACGAGGTCAGACTTAATGGCTCCGAATGGTCAGACTTAATGGCTCCAAAAAACACACACATTGAACGCCTTACTACTCGAAGACTGCACATTCATCAAGACCGCAGGGAAGGCTCAGTGGTGACACTCTCCACACCGCACTTCCGATAAAACAATGTCGCAGTGCTAGATTTTCTGCGTAAGCTACCGGAACTCAGCACACAGCATAGGTTAGACGTAACTGCTGCGTGAGCGTCTAGCTGGGACTCTGGTTCATCAGTGAGAACTCCACTCTCCTGGGACTGCTGGCGCAGAACAAAGTCCAATCTGTTATTCCTTGCTGGCCTGCGGTAATTATTGAGAAAATCCAGCACTGCAGCCTTCTTTAACTGTGAAGAGGTTTTCTTGATACGCCAAATAACCCCTGGCTCCCGCTTGCAATTAGGTCCTTGTATCGACGTCCGTCCCCCATGTGAAGTGCCTTGTTCACAAACGGCCAGTGGCCCTAGGCGTTTTTTTTTTTCTTGTTTGCCGGTTTTAGGTTTAAGGCTTAATCCGACTTCACCGTTTTTCTTTCCTTTTTTTTTTTTTTTTTTTGCCTCTTTGCAACTTTTTACACGCGGGACTAAACGCATTCACCGTCGCGAAAAGGTAATTCCTCGTTTGTTTCGCTGAGGTGCCGATCCGTTCGGTCGGGATCGTTAGGGGGGGGGGGGGGAGGATTTAGAAAAAACGAGGGGACAGAGGCCCGCAAATTCCCGTTCTTTCTTCTTTCATTTTTTTTTCTTTTTAATAAGGAAAGCCGTTTTCGTAGACAAAGAATGATTGGTATTACTGGTTGAAGGAAGGCGTTCACTGAAAGACGAGGAACCATCGGGGTTGCTCTCGAAACCCTATTGGAAAAACGTACACGAAACAAACCTGCCGCTTTTACAATTCTGGTATGACACCACCATAATTTCTTGGTATTATGTATGCAGCTAGTTTGGTTTGGCGTTCTGCATAACTGGAGATACCGGCACCGCTATGGCTCCGGGTCTGTCTATACTGGCAGCCAGTTTGCTTGCCGATATGATTCCGTGTGGCTGGTATGATTTTGCGTCCGATGACGTAGGCGACCGCCGTCTTTCCAACAAAACGCTTACTCCACAGGACCACCGGTATAACTAAATCATACATGCAGAAAGACGACCGCCATCTTCCACCAAAAACGTCCATCGTTCACCACCGGTATCGTACATACACCATGTATGTCGAAAAAGAACATAAGCCGCGTTTACATGAATGCGACTTAGTCGCATTGAATCCAGTTGCCGCATTCAATATATGATCATGTAAACGGCATAATGCGCAAAGCGCATCGCATTTTGGAACGGGAAGGATAATCGCAAGGCGCTCGCTGCAGGAGCGAGTGAACAGCTGAGAACATGGCGGCGGCCAACCTCGTCAGCGGCGCGGAGAGCGGTCCCGCAATTTTTTTTCCCGAGAACAAACGCAAGCTTTTGTGGCGATCATAAGTAAGCGGAATATAGCGGAGCTGCTCGGTGAGGGCGGCCCCGTCCAAACCTTTGCGAAGTACGACTTGCGCGTCCGAAGGGGTCACAATGGCTTCAGTGCAAGCACGAATGACACCCGAGAGCTCCGAGCACTGTAGAGCACTGCATGGTAGCGCAGAACGAGCAGCTCCTACTTCGGTGCCGTTCCTGGCTGCGCAAGAGCCTCTCGGACTCGGGGTCCGGTTGGTCCTGTCGCGATCGGCGAGGTCTGGCGCGGCGAAACGCGGAGGCTTCCTCAAAGCGTGGGCACACACGTCGCCTCTCGTTCAGAGTGAACCGGCGGCCCGGCCTGGAGTCCTAAACGCCTTGGTTTTGATGCTTCTTCCGTCTCGCAACTTCTTCCACAGCACCGAAGACAGCGGACACGATCTTTACTTTCACTGAATGCGTCGAAAGGACTCCACGTGCGATGCACCGGAAAACGTGGTGCGGCTGGTGCCGGAACGGAACTGCGGAACTTCGAGCTTTGAGTTAACGTGCACGGCAAGAAACCGATCGTAACACCAAGCCGCGGATACCGCATCGCCGGTCGACAGCGGCAAACGGCCCGTTGCTCGTACTCGGCAAACTCGGCGTCTTTTCGTGGCCCCTCGCGTCCTCGCAACCAGCCACAAACTCACCAGCCCGCAACCGGAGCGACCGTAGCCGGCGTTGGAGAAAACCGAAACCGAAACCGAAACTTAAGGCTTCCGCCCAGTGGCTTCGGTGCTTCCGCTGCCGCGGCTTTTCTAAGTTCGCGGCTTCCACTTCCGGTCGTCGCGGAGATGGCGAACAATGGCGAAGATAGCGCGATGTGGTTCGTTGGCTCGTTTACGGTTACGGGACAGATGTTTTGCGGTCCGTTTCTACTGCGTCTCTGGTTCTAAACTCGACGGCGCCTCTCATAGTTCAACCAGGTGTGGTCGGCCTGGGTCAGCGCGGTCGGCTCGCCTCGTCCGATCTCCGGACCGCCGGCGACTTCCGAGTTCTTTAGGCCTGGGATCCGAAGGCGTCTGTCTCCGTGAAACGGTAAGCGAATCTCGTCCCGTTTTCGTTCTACTTTTAAATTACGTTTGGTGCGCTACTGTGTAAGCATGCGTGCCAAGTGTTCGTGACAATTTTGAACTAGAATAATTGTGCGTCATTGCGGTTTGTCATTTACCGCAAATGTAAATCGAGCAATGAACGAGGAGTAAATCGAGCAATGAACGAGGAGCCATGCTTGAAAACGATGTATGTACGATGTTAACTTCTACCTGTGCGGCTTTAAAGAAAGTCAAGACTGGTTACGGTTGGATGCAAGGCTGGTCCCAATGCAATGTTAAGCACTTAGAGCGCCTTTCTGAACGGCATGTAAGCAATATAGCGATCAACGAGACGAGCGACGGCGAGAAGCTACAAGTGCCGGCGCCGAGCGACGAAGATTTCTCACTCCCGCTGCTTGCGCCGCTCGGTTCTTGGGCTTCTAGAAAACGTCGCTCATCGCCTTGGTCGCTCGCACCAATCGCTTTCATAATGTGTGTGTCGTCGCGCGGCCGTGTTTATTCGAATATAAGTCGACCTTTTTTTTTTTCTTTTTTTTTTTTTCGGAAATTGTGACTAAAGAATTTCGACACCTGTATTCGCGACCAAATTTTGCGACCCTACCGGAGGCATGAAGCTATCGAGTCACCGAGCCGGCGTTGCCGTAGAGCCGCGCCGCTTCTTGTTTCAAAAAGCTTTTGGTAACCGAAATGGCTCGCCGCCCGCGGTGGCCCGTGCCGCTCCTCGGGCGTCGGATGTCGACATCGCGCCTCTAGCGTTCCCCTTGCTGGGCAACGGGGAAGGAGAGGAACGCGATGCGCCACGCACTTTACCCTCCATCCTTGCAAACGCGCACAAAAAAAAAAAAAAAAAAAGTTACTTTTGTTAGTTGCTTGAGGCGGCTCGGCTCGCGTGTTGCTCATGGCGACACGGCGGCTTTGCTTGCGTCTTTGTAGTTTGTCTTCCGTCGCTTCGCACCTTCTTTCGTTTCCTGTCGTCATTTTACAATGGTGTCAGTGAAGTATTGCTGCGAATACGCGAGGATGTCTACCCAGCTGAAGAAGCTTCGGACGACGATGACATGTCCAGAAGTTCTGACGGTGATGAAGTTTTTGGCATCGCCCCGTGATTTAGCTGAGAGTGATGTAAATAAAGGTTTGTTTCTTTCTTTTGCCCAAAATTTCCCCTGTTCTTAAAAATAAAAAAAAAGTCGACCTATATTTGAATTACTTTTTTTTTATTCTCTATGGACCCAGTAAATAGGGTTCGACCTATTTTCGAGTAAATACGGTAACTTTAATTTTTATTTTGGTTTACGTCGGACGCAACTCGAATGCTTGACAGTTACGTTGGGCGTAACTTTAATTTTTATTTCGGGTTCCGTCGGACGTAACGTTAGACACTCCGTTACACTTAAGGAAAATAGGGGCTGCTGGTTCATCATAAACAACCATTTGTGTTTAATTAAAATGCATCACTGACCTCAAAAAAAAAAAAAATGATACTGCTATCCTAGAGTTTATGCTATAGGAATGTAGCGCTTCAGATAAATTTGTTAATTTTTACTTTTAGTCCCTGCCCCCTCCAGATACCACATCTGGCCTAAAGCAGTGTTCCGGATCTCCTTCCAAGACCTCAGGCGGGTCGTCATTCAATCCATGAGTCGGCGGCGTCTCATGGGCGTGTTGCTGTTGCTTACTGGATGGTGCTACCGAGGGAAAAGTGGTCATGCTTGGGAAAGCCAAGTATGGCCGCCGTAAGTATACATATTGTCTTTACCTTTGCTGGAATCCACTTTTAAGAAATGCACAGTTCGCATGTGTGCATCTCTCAATGTTTCCACAGTCGGCTGTGTGTTTTTTTTTTTTTTTTTTTTGAGTGCTCCAACTCTGCTAGTGCTAGTTTCTCTAGATCATGCAAATGGGATGCAACACTAAACCACATATGCTCTCGCAACAAGCAGTGCTGTGCAGAAGCACAGTGGAATTTACTCTAGCTTTATAATGCAGCACAAAATAGTTGACTCCAAGTATAGCTACTTTTGTGACTCCGTTTAACCAAAAGCTCTGCCGAAACAAACTTGCCGCCTTATAGGTAGTGCAAAAGAACCTCGCGTGCCTAACCTTGAGAAGGGCATTTTTTTTATAGGTCAATTTTTTCTTAAACCAATACCTTCAGCCTCCTTGAAATGTTAACATCCTGTGACACACGGAAGAACAGTAAACTCTTTAATGTTGGCGAACCTTTAATTTTCGCGGCCTTTAATTTTGCAGAATTCAGTGGCTGCGATTATGTGCTCTGTGACTGATTCGAGAAGAAATAGGGGCCACAAAGATAAGGGGGTTTTACTGTACATCGGAGGAAAGAGGAAGTCACTTTTGTTTGTATGCAAGAGTAAAACCAACAACAACAATCATGGTGTCGACACTTTGTGAGCCTATCTGTGTCTATTGAATGATATCAATTTTGTTTTAGTTCGTTAAACATTGTTGCCTGTACACTGTGGGATGTCGTCTTCAACACGAGCAGTGGTTTTCCCTGAAGTAGGCAGCATGGACGCGTGCCGCAGCGCAACATAGTTCATTTGCAGGTGGTACCGCAGGTTGAAGGATGGTTGGCACAATATGGGGGAATCACAATTCAATGTTCTACCTCGGGCGTAGACAAGATTTGCTCATTCTAAATCATTTTGTCTAAAAATCGGGGATTTGCGATGAATGTACCCGCATGGTTGGAAGGGCCAGACAAGCCTTGTGAGCGCTTCGTTTTCTAGCGTCTCAGTCCTGAACCCACTCACGCACCACATGTGTAGATGTTCCAATACATGGGACCACTTATTTGGAAAATGGTGAATGGCAACTGTTATCTTTATCAGACTTCTGTATTATGGTCAAAGTTGGACTGCATATTTGCAATACTTTTTCTCACTTAAAAATATGTCATACTAAAATATGTAGAATAGCCGATGACAAAAAGAGAATGGCTGGGCGTCCTCCAGCACGTGCTTGTGCTTTTTACCCCACTTTGGACAGATGTGCTTGCTCCAGGCTCATGAGGCGCTGAAACGTCATCGAAGGTAGCAGACGGGCTGGTGGTGGAACAACGGAGACTTCTCCCTGCCTTCCTCATGCTGTCAGTGAGCGTGTACCTCTATACTCTAACTTAGCTTAACCTGCACAGAGCTGAGGAGAATAGGCTTGGCGAGTGCCCTTACTGCATATGCATTTGTACAGCTGAGGCACTTTCTGAATCAAGAACATTGTGTATCTTACCTTCAAAAACACATCATTTTGGGGGTGCAAGAGGAATTGTAAGGCATATCTTTGTTTGTATTGTCCTATTACGTATCGCAGGCACGTAGCCAGGGGGAGGCTTATGAGGCCCGGCCCCCCCCCCCCCCCGATATCTTCCATTTTGCATGGGTCCTCCTCTCCCCCCTCCCCCTCATACAGCATTTTGTTATGAGTGGGCCCCCCCTGAAACAAAATCCTGGCTACGTGCCTGACGCATCGACTCCAACTTAATGCGGAGTCGACCCACCTTGTTGATAAATTTAATGCCTGCCAGGTAATTTGTTTTGCATTCAGTTAATATATCAGTATTCAGTTAGGTATCCCAAGTCATTAGTCGTTGAGATGCAGTCTCTCTGTAAGTCAGTCATGTTTAACATTCATAAAACTGCTTGTCAAATAATGGCACTGTCGAGGACATGTACTCGGCTCGAGCAATCGCTGTCCACAAGCTGGTTGTGTGGATACAGGCAGCAAACATCCCGGTTGAAACGTCCTTCCTCGCAATGTAGCTCAAGACTAGGTCAGGGCCCCACTCACAAACGTCTATACTTTGCATCTCTTTAAGCTGGACCACTTTTTACACTACAAGCCATTGCAGCAAAAACAGTGTGACACATGATTATAAGCTCGACGTACCATGGCGTCCAACTTGAAGGTCACATGGCTTGCAGCTTCTGCCGTGGTTAACTTTAAACTGAGATAGTTTGGAATAATGCTCTCGGTTTTTAGTGTTGCCCGGCACGGTTAACAATTTGGTGATATAGTGCTGCATTGAAAAATCTGCATTCGTGACTGTATCACCTTATGAATGCATACTAGCTATTAAACTCTCCATTCTGCAGAGAAATGAAATGCACTTTGCTTCCAATTGCAGCTACTTCTGGAACTTCATGGTATGAAGCACCTTATGGCTGCAAGCTCTGACCGATCTTGTTCTCTGGTCTGCGCAGGCCCATTGCAGGGAGTCACTCCGAGAGCCTCACCAGAGGTTCCTGCCCGTGGTCGTTCTAAATTTTTTTCTTGTAGGTATGCATCCTTTCTGTCTTTCCCTAATGTACTCGGGCGTTTTCTTTTCATTGTCGCAGATTTGCCTCAAAATTGGTTCAGCACAGAAATGGATGCTGTACAACCGTATCCCGCATATTTTGTTCAAGATAACTTTTCTTTGCGAAAGCTAGATTTTTTTTATAAAGGTTAGTTTTTTTTGTTTTTATTTACAAATTTATTTGAGTTTCCATGGGCAACACTAAGACGTTATGCCAAGGGCAAGGACAAGTTCGCTGCTCTAACTTGTTCTCAACTGATTGCAAGAAATTTTGTTAATGTCGTGAAACCTCCTTCCAGCACTTGCTTTGCAGCATGGAAACAAATTATACATGGGACATACTCTTTTTTAGACTGCTTGCTCATTCTGCAGGTCTGCCTTCTATAGATGTCGTGCTACTGGAGAGCAGGCGAATTCGATTGTTGGTTTTGCCATTGCTTTTTTTTAGCTGTTGTCTTAATAGTTCTTGTAAATTTAAAAATTTTCCTAAAAAGCAAGTCGGCAAGAATATCTAGTTTGACTAGTTAGCTGGAAATAATGATCTAGTACCCTTTAGTCAGTAAAATAGATAGTGTATGCCGCTGTTAGTGTCAAGTTGAGATGCACGCTTTTTAGGCATTTTGCGCAGAGTGGTACCCATTTTTATTGGTTAGCCTCTTGGTGCGCCAACTAAACTCTTTCTATCCAGACACCTGCCCTTTGCTTTTATTTGGCAGGCTCTGGCAATAAAATAATATAGTGTTATTCCTCGGTGGCTTAAAAACCTAAAGAAAGAAGTTTCTCCATGTTTAAACGCAAAGTTTTATAAAGGCAAAAATGAATTAAGCCAATAGCAGACGACACATAGCCTCAACAGTGCTCCGCGCCAACAGCGTTGCGTCAAAATAGTGGTCGTCTCCTTTTTGCTGCCTTCTCTCTCCCTCCTTCGGCGCTCTCCTCCCTTTCCTCCTTTCCGCCACCTTTGTCACCACACCCACTGGCTAAACTCTCCCACTATACGGCTCTGCATTGCAATAGTAGTTTTTTTTATAGTCTTTAGAGTTAAATGTGAATATTTGACAGAAATCTCCCAGGTTGGGGTGAAAGAGGGTTAAATGAATGCATTTGATCATTCGCCTTAATTCAGTACCCATCATTTCAAGGCCTGTGTGGCCTTGTCCTGGGGTGTGTCTATGACTGTGGCTGTGAAGGAGCAGTTTTTTAATAGGTACAAGTACAAAGTATAAAAGCAAAAGGATCTATGTGCTGATCACGAAAGAATATGCTAGCCATTCTAATGTAGCTCTGCCAAGTACTTGATTGTGATTTGTTTTTATTTCCAGCTACTTGGTTGCCTCAAGATCTGGGGATCCTAGTGGCCACAAGCTTGGACTCAATCTTCTTCTGTGGTCCGGCCAGGACCATGGGGGAGGTAATCCCAGCAACAAGAGCATCACAGTATCTCCCTGCCTGTGACTTTCGATTAGCATCACGACAAGGGCGTGCTCATGCCACCAAGTGTTAGGTATGCTACTCGAAATAAGCATTCTTACCTATTCTTGAAGTGAAACAGCAAAAGCACTGCTAAGCCTAAAATGCAAAAAACATTCAAATCTCGGGTTGGATGGAGTTCCAATTACAAAAAGGCGTCTGCAGACATGATTCACATGTGAACTTAAAGCCCACGGATGTAGGTTCGACGGAGTCACAGAAATAACTTCCCGCAGATGGCTTCGCTAGTGCTATACCCAAACAAATTCTTAAAATAATCATTGTGTTACGTTGGTGTCATCAATCTTATGTACCTACCCCACCCAGCAGTCGGGAGATTTGAAATATAAAAAAATGGGAACTTGCACATTGTCAGCTCTGCAAAGATAATATATTGAACCGAGCATAGCACGTTCAACTTAAGAAAGCAATTCAGTGCAGGCCTAGTTTTAAGGTTCACATATTTGTTACTGCCCTTCATAATGAAGTAAAAACTGCTGAAGTTGTGGCCCACTACAGGCTTTCTATTAGTGTTAAAAAGTGTTATGGCAGTTTAAACAGCTCGCTCCAAATATTTTCTAGAAATGCATAGGTCTATGGAAATTATTATGTGGATGTTTGCAGACAGTCATGGTGAGACCAATCTTTAGTGCCAAGTGTTCCACTTATTCAGAGTTGGTTGAGTCTGTAAATATTGTAGGTCGCAAATTAAATTTTTATGGTATGCAATGGGCACAATCATACGTAATGACTAGCTCTACCTAGGGGAACTTTATACGTTTACTACGGCAAGATGGTTTCGCAAAACTAAGTATTTAGTTTATTCAACTCCTGCACTAACCTTATCTCTAGAAATTTTTTATATTCTTTAATATTCTTTACGATGCTGAGTTAGGATTCTGGAAGTAGTTTTTCTAGAACTACGCTAGACATTTCCAGTTGATAATTTTTCTCGCAAAGCATTCGAGAGAGCCAAACCCTATAATATACGGATGGAGTTCCAGAATGATGCGACTGGCAGTTTGAAACATTCGGCACTGTAACAGTAATAATGCCATGTCATTTGCCTATGTAATGCTCATTTTCGCAGATCAAACTGCTTTTTCCGTCTGCACTCATTTTCAGTGGACTCATTCAGCGAACTCGCACCCGAGACTGCAGCGCTGGGTTCTGCGAAGTAATTTGAATGAATATAGATGCAACAGGTTTCTTTGAGTGTGCGTCTAACACGTATTCTTCACATTGAATCTGCTACTGTATTTATGACCGTGTCCTTAAATGTATCCACATTCCAGCTTATTTTTATTTTGACGTTTGAGTTTTCTTCAGTACTTTTCTCAACATCTGTGCTTGTTGAGCCGTACTCAAGACCATACATCTTGTCTTTTCCTATTACATTAATATATAAAACTGTTGATGCCGAGTGAGAATTCAAGGTACCGAATCTGTCGTGCGAGTTAAATAAGAACCAATAGAAAGCTCTACAAAGGAAATTTTGTTAAAGGAGGCTGTATAAGCATTAAAATAGCACACGCCATGCTAAAAAAAAAAAATACAAATTCTTGTTAGGTATGCAAGGATGACACTGCTGTGCTGTTTCTGATGTGTCACAAAAAAAAATCAGTGCCATACAGTGTTCCTTATGGAAGTACAAACTGTCGAATTCAAAGCCCAGAAGTTTTATTCAAGAATGTTCCTCAATACAAATGTATTTAGAGATCTGAGCCACTGACTCATACATGACTATGTGGCAAACATTCATTTTCATGTGCATTATAGTTTACAAGGTCAAGTCTGCATTGATTTATTGCATTCATGCTGAAACTGGGAGGGGTTCTCTGGGTATGAATAAAGATATAAACATTTCTTAAAATCAAAACATTTGAGAACAGACTATACGGCTCTGCATTGCAGTAGTAGTTTTATTTGTGGTCTTTACAGTTGAATGTGAATATTTGACAGAAGTCTCTCAGGTTGGGGCGAAAGAGGGTTAAATGAATGCATTTGATCATTCGCCTTAATTCGGTGCCCATCATTTTAACGCCTACGTGGCCTTGTCCTGGGGGGTGACTGTGACTAAAATAAGAGGATCTATGTGCTGATCACGAAAGAATATGCTAGCCATTCTAATGTAGCTCTGCCAAGTACTTGATTGTGATTTGTTTTTATTTTCAGCTACTTGGGTGCCTCAAGATCTGGAGATCCTAGTGGCCACAAGCTTGGACTCAATCTTTTTCTGTGGTCTGGCCAGGACCATGGGGGAGGTAATCCCAGCAACAAGAGCATCGCAGTATCTCCCTGCCTATGACTTTCGATCAGCGTCACGACAGGGGAGTCCTCGTGCCACCAGGTGTTAGGTATGCCACTTGAAATAAGCATTTTTCTTACCTATTACTAGAACAGCAAAAGCACTACTAAGCCTAAAATGCAAAAAAACATATTCAAATATTGGGTTGGATGGAGTTCCAATTACAAAAAGGAGTCTGCAGACATGATTAACATGTGAACTTAAAGCCCGCGGATGTAGGTTCGACGGTGTCACAGAAATAACTTCCCGCAGATCGCCTTGTTCGTGCTTTACCCAAATTCTTAAAATAATCATTGTGTTTCGTTGGTGTCATCAATCTTATGTCCCTACCACACCCAGCAGTCGGGACATGTGAAATATAAAAAAACAGGAACTTGCACGTTCAGCTTAAGAAAAAAATTCAGTGCAGGCCTATATTCATGGTTCACATATGTGTAATTGCTCTTCATAATGAAGTGAAAACTGCTTAAGTTGTGGCCCACTACAGGCTTTCTATTAGTGTTAAAAAGTGTGATAGAAAACATGATTGCGCTTGGAAGATGGGGACATAGGAAGGACAGACACAACAGAGCGCTAACATTCAACTGATTTAATTCAAGAACCTCAGCGTAGAAACGAACTTTGTCACCGCACCACATCTCAACCAATCCGTTCTGCCACGGACCGCAAGTATGCCAACTCCTTATCCGCCAAGTCAATTGACGCCATACTGACACAACTTGTGCCGGAACTATTTATAGTGTCAGCCTCCATAATCTCGCTAACAGTCCTATCTTTGTGCCTCTCAAGAACAGTAGACGAAGCAAATAATTGTTTGCACCCTCAGTCATGACAGTGACACGACAGATCATCACTGCGAGTGCAAACCATTATTTGCTTTGTCTACTGTTCTTGCTAGGCACAAAGATATGACTGTTAGAGAGATTATGGAGGCTGATGCTATAAATAGTTCTGGCACGTGTTGTGTCAGTGTGGCGTCAATTGACTTGGCGGATAAGGAGTTGGCGTACTTGCGGTCCGTGGCAGGGCCACGGATTGGTTGAGATGTGGTGCGGTGACGCAGTGTGTTTTTACGCTGAGGTTCTTGAATTAAATCAGTTGAAAGTTAGCACTCGGTGGTGTCTGTCCTTCCTATGTCCCCGTCTTCAAAGCGCAATTATGTTTTCTAACGTACCGTACCAACTTGCCCAACAATCAGCACTCGTTAAAAAGTGCTACTGTGTTTTAAGCAGCTCGCACCAAATATTTTCTTGAAATACATAGGTTCATGAAAATTATTATGTAGATGTTGGCAGACAGTCATGGTGAGGCCAATCTTTAATGCCAAGTGGTCCACTTATTCAGAGTTAATTGAGTTTGTAAATATTGTAGGTCGCAAATTAAATTTTTATGGTATGCAATGGGCACAATCATCCGTAATGACTAGCTCTACCTAGGGGAACTTCATACGTTTACTACGGCAAGATGGTTTCGAAAAACAAAGTATTTAGTTTATTCAACTCCTGCACTAACCTTGTCTTTAGAAACTTTTTATATTCTTTGCGATGCTGAGATAAGATTCTGGAAATAGTTTTTCTAGAACTACTCTAGATATTTCCAGTTCATCATTTTTCTCGCAAAGCATTCGAAAGAGCCCAACCCTGTAATGTACGGAGGGAATTCACAGAATGATGCGACTGACAGTTTGGAACATTCGGCACTGTAACAGTAATAATGACATGTCACTTATGTAATGCTCATTATCGCAGATCAAACTGCTTTTTCCGTCTACACTCATTTTCAGTAGACTCATCCAGCGAACTTCCACCTGAGACTGCAGCGCTGGGTTCTGCAAAGTAATTTGAATGAATAATGATGCAACAGGTTTCTTTGAGCGTGCGTCTAACACATATTCTTTATATTGAATCTGCTAACTGTATTCATGACCATGTCCATAATTGTATCCACATTCCAGCTTATTTTTATTTTGACATTTGAGTTTTCCTCAGTACTTTTCTCAACATCTGTGCTTGTTGAACCGTACTCAAGTCCATACATCTTGTCTTTCGCTATTACATTAATATATAAAACTGTTGATGCCGAGTGAGAATTCAAGGTACCGAATCTGTCGTGCGAGCTAAATAAGAACCAATAAAAAGCTATACAAAGGAAATTTTGTTAAAGGAGGCTGTATGGGCATTAGAATAGCACATGCCATGCTAAAAAAAAAAAAATACAAATTCTTGTTAGGTATGCAAGGATGACAGTGTTGTGCTGTTTCTGATGTGTCACAAAAAACAAAAAAAAATCAGTGCCATACAGTGTTCCTTATGGAAGTACAAACTGTTGAATTCGAAGCCCAGAAGTTTTATTCAGGAATGTTCCTCAATACAAATGTATTTTGAGATCTGAGCCACTGACTGATACATGACTATGTGGCAAACATTCATTTTTATGTGCATTATAGTTTACTAGGTCTAGTCTGCATTGATTTATTGCATTCATGCTGAAACTGGGACGGGTTCTCTGGGTATCAGGGGTGGAAGCGCTGCGCCAATTGCGCCACCCTGCGCCAATTCACTTCCCTGCGCCAGCCTGCTCCAAAACGCCAATTTCAGCTTTTTTTGTGTGTGTTTTCTTTAAATTTAGCGGAAAACGGTCGGCCACTGGCCACCATGTGGTGTGTACTTTTGTTTAGGCGTCAGTGCGGGAGACTCGTACCAACTCGACTGGGGCTCCGAACCACGTGTAACCGCAGGGCGAGGAGTCGATTTTAGTTCATCGAGAATGAGATGTCGATTTTGACTACAAAGAGCTTGATATACGAACACATCGGTTTGGTTTCGGGCATAGTTGGTTGGCGCGGTTGGAGCGCGCATGCAGTTGCCCGTGGTCCCAATTTGCCGTGATCGTGGAAGTTGGTGCCTCGGCACCGGTGGGCTACTTCGGCCATTAACATGAGCAGAAGTAAGTGGCCTTTACTAGCTTTACCTGTCATTTGGTAGCGTACCATATTTGGACGCTTAGCCGTGAAGAATCGCGAGCACAGGCACATGCGTTCTCGAGCTCCATTTGTCTTGTCAAAACGAAACCAAAACCATCATTGTGTGCGCGAATGTGCACGCTCTCGTGTGTTGTTTCCCACCGTCAGACCACTGGCGAAAACAATACCCGCAATCTTAAGGGAGTTGGTTAATTGGCTGTGCTACACACTTTTTTTTCTTTCCTTTAGCGTGGAGGAGTGGGGGTTACATCAGAGATGCCGTACAACACTCCCGCGCTGCCGATTCCTGCCGTGAACGCTCCTTAACTTGCTATAGCCACTCTACTCGTACAAGTTTCGGGTATAGGTGTATCTGGTTGGGAGGGGGGGGGTTGGGTAGAGAGAAGATAGTGGGGCTTTTTGTCACGTAAGAAGGCAGCCTGCCCCGCAGGGATCAGCGCCTGATCAGCTACATCTCATTTTCAGTCTCGTTCAAACTATCTTCTCTTAAAGCACTTCTACTGAGTGCACAAGAACTCATAAGCAAGGGTGTGGCAGTTAAGGACATGGACAAGGTGTGGAGTGGACACCTCCTGCTAAGTGATGTGAACTCTAAACGGCCCAAAGTACTCGAGCGCATAAAAGAAATGGACTCTGCCCTTCAAACTGTGAAAAAAAAAGGTGAACGGTAAACTTCAGTTGTTTCCAATGTACACAGATTCAGCTTAGTCACAACCTCTTTTTCCTTTTTGAACATGGAAGCCTGTGGGCTCTTCTAGCCAGTGTTTATGCTGCATATGTGTTAGTGGCTGTGATATTTTTAAGACTATATATTTTTCCACCTAAAGTGATATAGATATAGCTTTGTATGTTAACTTGAGTGTAGGGATTACCGTATTTTATGAACAGGGATTAAGAACATTTGTATTTAATGAAAACAGGTCAGTAAGGACTGCTTTATTTTGAAACATGTTGCGGTACCTTAATTTTTTTATGGAGACACGCAATGCACAACATTTTATGGAGTATATAAGGTTGCATTGCTCTTCTAGTCGATGCTTAAAGTTGCATATGTACGAGTGACTGTGCTATTCTAAAGATATAAAATACACATTTTGTTTTGCATCTGAATTTTCGTCAAATGTCAGTAGTCTTGTATTTTGTTACTAAACTTGATATAGGGCTTTTTAAGCAGTGATTGAACATGTGTATTCTTTATTAAACAAAAACTGTAGTAAGCGAAAGTAGTTTATCTGACACCTTGTAGTGGTTTAGTTTTCTGGATACATGTTTACAATTGGTCTATTAAGTAGACGGTTTTGTACTGGCGTGGCCCAAGTTGTGCTTTTATTGTCGGGGCCTCCCATATAAAGTCTGTCATGACTCTGCCTGCTGCCGGAATGGTTTTCGAAGCCTTTCCTTTGCATAAATTGCCAATATTCCATATTTCAATGCAATAGAAATAGAAAGGTATGTATGTGTCTTGCTTGAAAATTATTCTGGGATGTGCATGCATATATTTTTGCTACATTTTCACATTTAGAAACAACAAATCACTTTTAGACACCTGTTCGACCTCCGTGACCTGCTCCAAAACCCATTTCTACGGCTACAAAACTTACTTTTGCTGCTTCCGAGCTGCTCTAAAGCGAGCCTTTTACTGCTCCAAAACTGCTCCAAAGTGGGACTTTTGCTGCTCCCAGCCCTGCTACAAAAGGCTCTAGCCCGCTTCCACCCCTGGGGTATGAATAAAGAGATAAACATTTCTTGATATCAAAACATTTGAGAACGGACAAAAGGAAGGATCTGAGAACGGTATCTTAGATTCTCTTCTTTTTCTTACAGTATATCTAATGTTCACTTTATTTCACCTGATGCATTTAGTTTTTAGCGCAGCTGTTAGCACCCGTTTCCGCGTTTCGCGGCGTCGCTGTCGGCGTAACCGTTTAACTAAACTTGGCAGGAAATTGAATTAATGTTGTGGTGATGTGACGTTAATATTTCCGCTAAGTCTAGCTGAGAAACTGAATGTTTTTATGGATGACGTGACACGGTCATGCGACGTCATTTTCCCCGCTACTTTTAGCGGAAAAACTGCATTTGTGTTGAGGTTATGTGACATCAATTTTCGCGCTAAATTTATTGGGAAACTTAACTTGCTAAATTTAGTGGGGAAATTTCCCCCTAAATCGGAGGGAGCAGAAGAGGAGGAGGGGAGGGGAAGGAGGGGCATACCCTCCCATCTTCCTCTTCGAGAGCTGTACTGTATTTTCTCATTACAGAGAATTGTAAACGTCTCATATTTCATCTCATGTTTTTTCAACTTTTATATTGCAGGTGCGCTTGCAGCACAAATCTGGGTTGTGCTGATCCTCTACGCACAAGTTAGGAACTCCTGAGTGACAAGAGTGGGAGTTTGGTCTGACAGCTCAAGGGACACCATTGTTCAGTATTGAATTTTTAATTATCTTCTTTTCAGCAAAGTTAAGCTTTGCTGCATGCAGTTCTTCTAAAAATAAATACCTGCAACCAAATTTACCAGGTCACGACATTTTGCCTCTGCTCTTAGTGCTCCTGGTGAGCCTCAGATAAGAGCTTACTGGTGTGCAAACATCATAATTGTTTGAAACCACTCACTGATGTAGAGACTCATTGACATCCGGCATTCCAATGAAACGCTGGATATCCACAAGTCTTTCTTGAACAATGCAAGCGAGAAAGGAAGCATACAATCATATTGTATTGGGGGACATTCTACAGAGTGTTTTTTTTGTATATTTTACAGATTTTTTAAAAAAAAGCTGTAAAAGCTACATTTACGCAGTCTGTACATGTGAGTTATATGGCCAGGGCGGCATGGTATAAAAGGCTAATTTGTAATGATCAGTCGGCTTATTACAGAGATGTGCCAGACTTCTTTCAGAAAACTAGATGGAGGTTCATTCTCGCGTGGTTTTATCCCGCGAATCTGAATATCCCGTTCGTTTTCCACAAAGATATAACTAAACGTGAGAAAACACAAAAAAAACATCCTACCAATAGTGACATCGTAAGAAGACCTTTCAGCCGCCAAGTGTGTGTCGCTTAAGGGCCGCGCGTCCAGTCGCAAGTTTTCTAGGTATATTCTCCCGCATTGGCACCAGTCGTGACACATTTTTCTGCCCCTTTAAAAAATAGCATGTGCGTGCATAGCTTTCATAGGCGCTGAAGATGCGTGAACAAAGATTTTGAAAGCTGCTCTTGTGACGTCGCTCTCTAGGGAAGTGCTTTCAAAGCGCTTTAAAAATGACTCTATGCAGCCTCGATTAATTAAATTGGCAAATAATTTTGATATTTGAGATTCTGGAGGTCAAATGAAGAAGATTTAAAAGTGTTTTCTCAAATACAAAATTGCTTCAGCCTCTCTCTAAGTATAGTATGTTCCTGAAATTTTTAATCAGTGAAAATAGACCCATGGTTCCAATTAGAAACTTCTAAGCATCATCAAAACACACTAAATCAATTTTCTTTGTGAAGATATAAGACAAGAGCAGCATTTTATGGTGTTCTAAAAAAATGGTCAATTTGGACGGGTTTTCAGACTTCGGTTTCTTACCAGAGCGCATCTTTGCACCTACGGTCCTGCTGCCCGGTGGCCGCAGTGCGAAGCCGCCCCCTCGCCTCCCTCGTAGGATGGAGGGAAGCAAGGCGCACGTGTGTTGCGCGTCTAAGCCCCTGGGGAACAGGACCGTGGGCGCAAAGATGAGCTCTGATAAGAAACTGAAACCTAGAAACTCATCCAAATAAAGCATTTTTACAGAACGCGTAAAATGCTACCCCTGCATTATATCCTTCTAAAAAGAGTTGATTTTGTGGTTTTCAGTGACTCAGCAAGTTTCCAATAGAAACCATAGTTTCATTTTCACTAATTAAAAAGTTAATTAACAAATTGTATTTAATTATCTGACTGATCGTTACGACTAGGTCCCTATACTACGTATGCCTGGCCATATAACTCGCCTGCACAAATCGCATTAATTTAGCTTTCACGACCTTTCTAAACATATATGTAAAGCTTAAAACTAAATTGCCGTGTACAACAGTGAAAAGGCGAAACCACCATGTTGGAGCCATATGGCTCCAACATGCCGGTATCGCCTTTTCGCTGGTATAGGATGTCCCATATTACGTTATCCATGTATGGTTCCGTCCGCCTACGTGGTTCCGCCATAATCCACTACGCCGGTATAGGACGTCCCATAATACGACACGCTTGTATGGTTCCGCCTACCTGTATCGTTCCGCTGTAATCCACTATACTGGAGCTGCCTTTTCGCTTGTATAGGATGTCCCATATTACGGTTACGCTTGTATGAGCCTTTTCCATCATCTTTCCATCATCGATATTTTCCAACAGGGAAGCGCATTATACGCGGGGAAAGTCTGTATTCGTAATCGTCATGCTCATTTTTCCTGAGCACATCAAGTTCTCCGGCCTATATGTCTCTAAAGCCGCACTCACACGTCTCAAACATCGAACAAACGACACGCTGTTCGCAGTAGGCATAACAGGGAGTTTTAGGGTATCGCGTTTGCACATTCGATACGGTGCAATGGGCCGTCCGCTACGAACTGCGCGTTTGAGAGTCTTTAGCGGTAGTGCGTGCGCAGTTCGTATCAGAGAGTCTATCGTGGCATATGGAATGCGCAAAAACGGTTCCCTAGATCTCTCTCACAGGGAGGTTTAGGGAAGCGTTGTTGCACATCCAATAATAGAGAGTTTTAGGGAACCGTTTTGCGCACCCGATACGGCAAAATGGGCCCTCCGGCACCAACTGCGCATATGTGTCTTCTCTGTTAGCGCATGCGCAGTTCATGCCGGAGGATCCGTCGTACCGTATCGGATGTGCAAAAGCGGTTCCCTAAAACTTCCTAATAACAGAATCATGCGCGGACACGCCTTATGCATCCTCGAAGCACCTTTGCTTTATACATATTTATAGTTGAAACGTGTCTGGAGATAGTTCTTGTATGGCCGATGTCGTGGTAGGACCTTTACACAAGCAAGAAACACGTTTCAAAGAGTGTCTCCAGACTGTCTTCTCTATGATGTATTTGCAGCGTACCCTCGGCTTTAGACTTGATTAGCTGACTGCAGTGAGAAGGTTACACCAGCGAGCAGTAGTAATGTGTGCTCCGAGGCAAAGTAGGCGCGCAGACATTCTAACCGCGCCTCTGGTCAGTGGCGCCACTCAGCGGGTTGTCTTATAACTGAACGCCGTTGACGAACACGGCGCGAAAGTTCGATTGTCTGCCTCGCGGCTGTTTCGGCGTTTCTGCTGCGCTAGGTACTTACGCAGACTTAAGAAGTAAACTGCTACAAGTTACAAATTACTTGTAACCCATTACTTTTTTCAGGTAATCTTCTGATTCTCAGGCTACATCTTGTAGCAGTAATTTTCGAAGCATTTTAAGTAGAAAATATTGCAACGAATCACTTTTTTAATTTCTCGTTTGTTTTATTTAAAAGTATGAATGCGGTAACTAAAGTCCTATCTTCAGTCAATTCGACCAAATAAAAACAAAAACTTAGTACAAACTACGTATTTCAGAAGTACAAATGGAGCGTGGAAATAGAAAAGCGATTACTTTCAAAGCAAACGCCTAAATGTTGGTATTGCGCTTTTTTTTTGTGTGTGTGTGTGGAGTTGCTATGATTTTTATGTTTATTAATACACATTATGTCGAAAGCAGGTGAAAGTACAACTATAGTCAGTTGCAACCTGAGAACGAAGGGCGAGGGTAAGACGGGGCGGGGAGGAGGAAGCAGACGGAACGCTAAAGAGAGAAGGATGTTTCCCGCTCTCTTCTGCAGCGTTCCGTCTGCTTCCTCCTCCCCGGCCCTTCTTAGCCTCGCCCTTCGTTCTTAGGTTGCAACGGACTATAGTGCAAACGTAGATATGATTCGCGTAATCTTTTTTACGACATGACACGCTGTCTAAATATCCTTACAACCCCATTTATTATTTAAGCGAACGGAGTCTGCCATTTTCCGTTACAGTAAGTTTTTTTTTTTTTTTTTTTTTTTTTTTTTTTTTTTTTTTAGGAGTTGCAAAATAAACTTTGAGTTTGGGAGAATTGGGAAATTACGAAAAATAAACTCCGACAAACACCGAATTTTTGCTAAAAAATAAACTCCGAAAAACACCCTCCGAATTTCACGAAAAATGAACTCCGAAAACACGGAGCCCTACCTATATTTCACTTTAGGTGTCTGCAGAGGGCTTGCCTTGTATTCGAAGTGCCAAAGTTAGAAAAGAAATATTACATCGAGGACACTTTAGCGTTGTAAGACCGGGCGGCGGAGAAAAGCTCACCGGAGAAAAGCTCACCGCAAAACCGGAAGATGCGGAGAAAAACTCACCGGCCTTTGAGCGGATGCGGAGAAAAGCTCACCGATTTTTCTTTAACTTAGCGGATTTTGTGTCAAACGTGGTAATTTAACACAATTCGCATTCGTCACTTCATTAAAAATATGTCCTCTTTTTTTTGTGACATTCTTAAAGTTCATTGGGCATATTTACTAAATCCTCAGAAATTAGTAATCACCCATTTCGTATATCAATGAAGCCACAATTATAAAATCAGAACATTGTACACCGGTAAAAAATACAACAATTTATTGACAACTGACAGTGTGCTGTCGGTAGCTCTGTCAAATAAAGATGTCTGTTCTTTGTGAGCTAATATGAATAGCGGTGTGTCAACCGTTTCAGCTCCAAATATTGCGTAGTGCCTGATAGATAAGTAGGTGATCATGTAATCAGTGTCCGCTACGCTGTTTTTTTTTTTTCAGTTAATTTCATTAACAAAACTTTATTTGCGAGAACAGCTTCGTCCCGTCGTGTTTGTTGTGTTCACTACGTCGTCATGTGAGCGGTATGTATAACGTTTACTAACTCGCCCTATTCGCTACCTTACAGAAGACTACTTCTTATATAGGTCAAGAGTAACAACGGTGCCAGTGTGCAGCCTAAAGGTCACGGGTGGCTCACCGAAGAAGGGCACTATCACACAGTGGCAACCTGTGGAAACACCAGCACGAACGGCTAGAAAACGTGCAAGTTCCTGGAAGAAAGAAGCCTCGATGTCCTACTGACTGTTTTATCCTGTTTTCAAAGGTTAACAACAGCTTCAAAAAGAATTTCAGGCACCGCGTTGTTGCGCATGCACCTTCGGATTTTCGGCATTTACAGTTCTGATATTTAGGTTTTAGGCAGACATTATTAAGTTTTCGAACTTTTTCCTGTTCTTCAAGTGCATGAGGACATTTTCTTTTTTACAATGCTGAGGAATTTTAATGATAATAAATTGATATATGTTACGCATGACCCAACAGCCTTCATATAAAATGAAGGGAAAAAAATCGGTGGGCTTTTCTCCGCATGCGCTCAATAGCCGGTGAGCTTTTCTCCGCAACCGCCTGTTTTGTGGTGAGGTTTTCTCCGGTGAGCCTTTCTCCGGTAAGCTTTTCTCTGGGATTCGTAAGACCACAACTTTCGCTCCGTTCTATATTTTAGTCGCCGGTCTGTTCGCAGCCGAAATCGAGCACGGCGAATGTCACCGGGGAAACTCTGAAACAGAACGACGCAGTGTAAGCGCGGGTTTACGCGACAAAAATACGCCTTCGTTCGAACGTCTTGAGTTATCCCGTAGATGGAGCCACTCGTGATTATTCTGCTTAGAGAGACTAGATTTAGAATAGGGAGCAACTCAGCCCATGGATAGCGTTTGCAATTTAATGGCGGTCGCCTCTTTCGCAACTTGGTCGCCACTGTGCATTCGCTGCATCGCCGCGCGGCGAGAAGGAAAGTGGATCGAGAAACAGAGACGCTTACAGAATATCATTGCGTTCGTCTGCTCCTTGTAACTCGTATCGCAAACGCGGCCATTAAACCACGTGACCGTGATCCAGGAGTTGTAAACACTGGGAAATCTAGGCTCACTAGTTCCGCGTTATGCCATCACCACCACGACGCTAATAACGAATTTATTCAGGCGAACGAATAGGTTAACTGGCTGAGATCAATATCCAACGTTCTCGAGCATGGTACAGAAAACGAAACGCCCGCCAAGACGGCTTCCGCGAACGGTGTATATGCGTGGCGCAACCAACCAGTGGCGCCCCCCTTGTGTGACGGGGCTACGTGCTAAAGCCTTCAAGATTGAAAGATAGAATAATTACGGTGTCAGAAGCTGTTGATACTGAAAATGCTAAACATTTCGACAAAAACCCCGAGACTGGGACAAAAAGGGACGGACAAACACAAAGTCTCAAACACAGCTGAATTTTTGATTTGACAAGGAAGGGTGCTTATATAGGCGTCAAGTCCTACACAAATCAAAAGAGACTAAGGAAAGAGAGGGAGGAACCTTCACAAACAAAAGAGACGAAAGAAAAAAGAAAACCCGTGCCACAAGCAGTACAAAAAAAAAAAACAAGCATTACAATAGAACTGAAAAGTTTATACAAAAACAAAAGCTAAGTAGAAGGACTAAAGTGCATTAGTCCCCAAGAGACCCCAACACTACAACAGGTCGTTTATACAAAAACAAAAGCAAAGTAGAAGGACCAAAGTGCATTAGTCCTCAAGAAACCCCAACACTATAACAGGAAGGACGCAACGAACCAACGACCAGGAAACAACAATGCGAAAAGACTTAAAATCGGACAAAGGCCTCAACACATCAATTGACAGGACGCGCAGACATCAAATTTGTAAAAACTTTCTTTGTTCTTTATCTATTGTGAGGGATGGCTTATTTACCGCATTCCCATGATTCATGATTGTTATAGATTATTTTATCAAACGCTTCCGATCATCCTTTTCTGATAAGATGACAGTTGTTGAGTCCCAGTTGGGTAGACAATTATTGCATTCAACTACATGTTTTGATACTTCCGAATAAGGATCTTTGTTTTTGACACAACGATTGTGTTCGGTGAGACGATTGTTTATACAGCGCTTGGTTTGTCCTATGTAGCATAATCCACAATCAAACGGGATCCTGTATACTACTCCTGACACACAACTGACCTCTTTTTCCTTGTGTTTTTTAGTGCACCCGGCTCTGGCGGAAGCAAACGGAGTCAAACGATTCAGTTTGTAATCATTAATGAAAACCGTGCTAATACCATACTTATTACCAATAGATTTAAGATTATGTGAAATCTGGTGAAAAAACGGAAGAACTACACGCTTTGTGGGTTGAAGAACACTTTGGCACTTTTTCTTGAGGGAGATGAGAAACAACAACTGATTGAACACGTAATCTTGAGGGTACCCAGCGGCTTTAAACCGGTCAAACAGGCGCTTGAGAGCAGACTCAATAAAGTGGGAACATGACTTTTTTTAGAGCACTGTTCATCAAATTGCGTACTATGCCAGCCTTTACATGTTTTGAGTGACAACTGTGAAATGGAAGGAGAGGTTTTGCATTTGGCTTGCCGTATTCCCAGCACAAATTGGATGGATGTTTCAGCTGTAGATCTAAAAATTGTAAGATACCCCCCTCTGGTCTATCTACAGAAAACTTTAATTCTTGAGAACTGTTAAGGGCAGCGTTTTCAAGTGATGCCGCTAAATTAGGATCGGTACTGCATATCAAAAGGTCGTCGACGTACCGCCTTACAAGAACGTCGCTGGGAGAACGGTTCCGGACGATGTCATGGAGCTTTAGGTCTAGATAACTTAAATATATCTCTGACAAAATTGGAGCAACTGCCGAACCTATGCATATTCCACGTTTCTGAATGAAATCTCGATTATTGTGTTGAACAACTGTTGCTTTTAAATATAGTTCTAGAATCCTAAGGAAGTCGGCTACCCCTATCCCAGAATGTGACTGGAATCTAACAAGATTGTTTTCAAGAAACTGACCCACGCGTTCAAGTAACATCTTAGGTTCTAGCGAATAATATAAGTCTTTGATATCCATCGAGAAAAGAGTGCAGCGCTTACTATGAAAAGGCTCCAATTCTGTCACTAAGTCATCTGAGCAACGTAGGGTCAATGGACTCCCGACATCTAAACCACTCAAGGCCTTTTGAAGAAAGGACGACACTAGTTTTTGCCAAGTGCCGTCCTCATTCACCACAACTCGAAAAGGAAGGTCCACCTATGTTCCTTCAAGAAAAACTTGATTCCAAAAGTGTCTTTTGAGGTTACTTTCATTTTGGAAGCTAAGGCAGGAAATTCATTGTCTTTCATTATTCTTACCATTTCCCGCTTAATCTGTCTTAGGTTTCCATTGAACTGCCTGAACAACCCCTCTATGGCTAAATCTGATTTTTTCGGAACTCATTCATTGGTAAAACAGCAAATTTCCCAGATTTGTCAGTTTCGAGAAACATGATGTCCTTTTCTTTCAACTCGTTTTTCACGGAGGTAACTTTTCGAAAATCCCTACGGTCAGTCCGGTAAGATGGATCTACTAAGGAAGACATTATTTTCATCGAGGTTGATTCCAATGCAGTTTTTTCAACAGGATTGGGTAAAACATTTGACAAACTGTGGATGGCTGAAACGATACCGAAAACGAAAATGCTATTGATGTTTAAAACAAGAATCAAAACAAAAATTTCCCAAAATATTTAAAAGTTATTGTTTATTATAAATCGATACATTTATGTGGTACACTACGCGCATCTGCAAACCACGGTTAGAGCATGCGTGGGAAATTATTTTATATACTCAAAAAAATCCAGGGACAACTTAAAACGAAAAGAGACGCTTGTTAAGCGAATAGAGGAGATCGATTAGATCTGGACCCCGTAGAAAAAATGCATGCCCTTGGAGAAAGCCTGCACAGCAGGGCCTTGGCGTTCCGGCAATTGGAGTTAACGTCATAAATGCTATAGCTGGTCGTACCGTTATCATCTTCTGTTACAAGTGCTGAAAAAGAAGTATTTTGATTTTATCAGTTCGAAATTTTCGCCACTCCACGTATAACAGATTATACAAAATGCTCGCGGCAGGTAGTACGCGCTTAAACCGCCTAGCAGCTCTTATCGCTTGCTCCCTTTTTTTTTGGTCTCGTGATAACTTTTATGAAGTCAAGAGGTTTTTAGACCTTCTTTGCAATACAATAGAATGTGTCTCCGTTGGTTTTTATTCATAATCTTTGAAGCACAATTTTTGTTTTCATTTTAAATATATCTCCTTTATTGACGGTTTAATTAGGTACGTGTTAGATGTTCATTGTATCATTTTATTGTTTCATATGGGGTATTTCTAATTATAACCGGCGTGCATATGCCTATGTACCCCAATTCACGTCGCCTATATTCACTAAGTAAACAATGTTTTGATGAAGTATTAATGTCGTCCGCAATCTTGTGAACCAGTTCCTACACTGTTTTTGCGCTCAAGTAGTAATCTCGGAATTATCTGATCAAATCGATAATATAAATCTTGCAAATGCTTATGAAGTCGCTCAAGCAGTCTATCAAAAGATCCTTAGTTGTTCGAGCTCTACAAATTAAACGTATCTATGTATCTGCACGTACAACTTAAAGCTTGAATTCTGTGAAGGTAAAGCTCATTTAACGTTTAAAATAAGTGAGGAAGCGATTCTTTTTTTATGAAAAAGCTTGTGGTAGAAAAGATTAAGCAAGGAAGAGCCGTTTATGTGGTGTAATATGGTGACGCATTTACGGCGATTAAACTGGTGGACGTATTTTACCATTCAATGTAATATTGGCGTTCAGAGTGCATCGTTTTTAATTGCATGTAAGATATTCTGAGACTACGATATGTCCAATAAGAAATGCATTGTTAAATATACAGAATTTTTTGTTTTAAGATTGAATTTTTTGTGCTTCCATATGACTTTACTCAATAAATGTGCAAAGTTTATTTTCTGTTTACAAGTGTTGGTACCATATATGTCAGAGTTGCCATCATTGGTGCATATATATATATATATATATGGGTGGTTTCATCTCAAATCGTGCAGGCAAAAAGGGTCGAATTTTTAATTTCGATGAAAAAAATATATGTTGTGGCGCCGTTTCTAAAACCGCAGTCGACACAAACCGCAAGTTCGTCGGATTTTTTGTTCTCGACTTATGAATTTTTAAAGAGGCCGCGGCGAAAAGCAGTGTTTTTCACACCCGTCGTGGGTCGGATGTTTCGCTTGATCTACCGCCATGAATTTTCAGTCCACATTATATTACCTTTTTTGAAGCACTCTGTGGACACATTTAAAAGGCTCCAATGCCATAAAATAATTTTAGGCCTTTTGCTTTTTTTCTGTAAAAATGTCAAAAACGCCTCCTCGGTCAATTGTTGACGAACTTTGACAATTAATTACTGGCGATCTACTTGGGTTACACCAATATTTTTTATGTCCACGGAGAGCCCAGAACACGCTCTTTATATTTATTATAAAATGCCTTGGCTGTATAAAATATCCTTTGCGGTACGTTTACGTTAATATTATGCAAAAACCAAAAAGTACCATTTTTGAAATTGATTTTCTCAAAAAACCCATTTTTTATTTTTTTTATTTTTTGTTCAAATGTAGATATGATCGTTATCTACACGAAAATCAAGCCTAGAAAGTGTATATTTTGTTTGTATGTTCTACATTTAAGCATCAATATCGTACAAAAACGTGTTTTTACGGCTTAAAGTGGACTTGCGAATTGCGCGTCTTCACAAGCTTGGAAATAATTTTTTTCTTCTTTTCAACGTTCCCACATAAAAATGAAATACAGTATTTCCACCCTGATATATTTATTGATTATTTAAATTTTATTGTAGGCGGCAAGCTACATCGGAGGAGTTCCAAAAAGAGAAAGCAACACTTCTTAACACACCAGCAGGTGTCGTAAATTTTTAACGTGTAGGAGTCGGCAGACGTCTTATTGATTCGGGGCCCTCATTGGCCTGCATGAACGTCCCGCCCTTTCGGAGCCAGCAGATGACCACGGCCTTTCGCGCTCGTTGTGTTAGATAGGACGGCCCGTGACAGTAAAGCGAGCAGCGCAACCTGTGTCACCAAACGTGAAATGGTACGATTGTGTCATTGACGCGGCGAACAGTGACAGCCACCCAGGAGGAGTCAGTCAGAGTATTGCACAAGGGAAAGCAAAGGAATCGTTGCCTGAAAGGATGAGGACACCACGGCCTTACAATGTCGACGGTCAACAACTGTTCTGCCAGCCAAAACAACGCCGCGTGCGCGCTAAAACCGGCGGCGCGGGACAGAAATCGCGCAGACGCACACACGAAGGTGAGCCGGTTTCGTTAGGGATGTGGGGAAATTTGAAACCAGCCATCCGTGCATGCGTGAAACGATACCGCATGTTTGCCCTAGCTTCGAGCGCCCTATCCTTACCTTGAAACGGCCGTGCTCTCTCTCTCTCTCCGGGAAGATCCGATAGCACCGAAGGGTTATCTATTAAACTTGAGGAAGAAAACGAGAAGGGGGTGTTTAAGTTTAATTATCCCCACCAACCCGCTCGTTCTGTCCTTATAAAGGGTTATCTCTTTTGGAAACAGCAAAGCCCGGAGACTGACATTAAAACGAGCGTGTTGGTAAATATACTTGTGTTTGTATTCTGCCCGGAGACTAGTTGGGTCGAAGTCAGCCTCCTTGTCAACTATAACCGTTTGTGAAGAGTGGGCTTCTCCCGAGGTGAAACGTTAGCGCCGGCTGACGTGTTTTTTTTGAGAAAAGGGAAGGGGAAAGAGAAAGTTTGAGTAACTGCAGAAACTACTTCGAAAGCTCCTTTCCCGATATGAAGCTTGAAGCATAGTCTCGGTTACCTTCTCGCGCATCGCCTGCTCGAATCTATTCTTCACTTTGTTTCGTACAGCCATTGTTCCGCACAGCCGTCGTGGATGTGCGTAATGGAGGGAGGAACAGATTCGAGCATCATCTGGACGCCGTCATCATGCCAGACTTCAATGTCGTGGGACCGACTCGTGTGTGTGTCTTCGCCCCGCTGAACTTTGTTTCTCGGGTGCGGTTTTTTTTAACGTTTTTTTTTCATTGTTTTCTTACTAACTGTTTGTTAGCACTGTTCAGTTGTTGGGTTTATTTCGTCATGGCGTAGCCTGGCGTAGCGGCCTGGCGGTGATGTAGAGAGCGTGTTCGCACGCGTTTGGTTGCGACCAGTTTAGGGAATGCCCGGGGGAGTTGGTTTTTGTTCTTGCCATGTGCGGCTGAGTTTTCCCGTCTTTATTAAATTATTGATTTTTTTTTTTGTTTTACCTTTACGTGCCGTCGACTTCTTTGTCTGACCCTCCACCAGGCGTGGACCTATCGCCTTGCCACCGCTCGAACCTAAATACTTTATTTATTTATTTTTTTTAACGCAATTTTCGTTAAGATCGGAGTTGGGCAATTTAATTCCTATTTATTTATTTTTATTTCCTACCCCTCTCCATGACACACTCTCTGTGTGTTTCGGACCGTTTCTGTGTCATCACTTCTGTGTATTACGGAAGTGAAAGGACATTCCCTGGTGACCTGTGCGATGTGCGGTGAACAAGCCCCAGTGTTTGGTTTCGTAAAGAATTGTATATAATATATCCACGATATGGTGACTTTCTTTGTCTTAGTAATATGACAGCTAATAGCTAGTCGTGCTAGTTTACTTTGAAAGGTTTATAAATCGAAACAATACAACGTCTGTGCCTTTTGGTTATTGAAAGTCTACTAGGCCTGCTGATTTGGTTAGATATGTATCTCATGGTTCCCGCTCTTATCCAAACATACATAAATATTCAATACCAAAAAATCAGTTTATAATTGATTACAAAATGCGGAAGAAAATTCAAGAAAACTTTTTCACAATTCATAGAGACGCATGGGTCGCTATGTCTGACTTAGGTCTTGCAAAACGTCTTTTTCCGATATTGAGGCCTAAATATAAAACATTCAAACAAAATATACACTTTCTAGGCTTGATTTTCGTGTAGACAACTATCATATCTACATTTGAACAAAAAATAAAAAAAATGAAAAATGGGTTTTTTGAGAAAATCTATTTCAAAAATGGTACTTTTTGGTTTTTGCATAATATTAACGTAAACGTACCGCAAAGGATATTTTATACAGCCAAGGCATTTTATAATAAATATAAAGAGCATGTTCTGGGCTCTCCGTGGACATAAAAAATATCGGTGTAACCCAAGTAGATCGACAGTAATTAATTGTCAAAGTTCGTCAACAATTGACCGAGGAGGCGTTTTTGACATTTTTACAAAAAAAAAAAAGCAAAATGCCTAAAATTATTTCATGGTATTGGAGCCTTTTAAATGTGTCCACAGAGTGCTTCAAAAAAGATAATATAATGTGGACTGAAAATCCATGGCGGTAGATCAAGCGAAACATCCGACCCACGACGGGTGTGAAAAACACTGCTTTTCGCCGCGGCCTCTTTAAAAATTTATAGGTCGAGAACGAAAAATCCGACGAACTTGCGGTTTGTGTCGACTGCGGTTTTAGAAACGGCACCATAACATAGATCTTTTTCATCGAAATTAAAAATTTGACCCTTTTTGCCTGCACGATTTGAGATGAAACCACCCATATATATATATATATATATATATATATATATATATATATATATATATATATATATATATAAAACGAAAGGCGATAATCAATATTTTAACCTATAAATGTTACCTTTTGAATCTAGGAACGCATGGCATAATTCTGGTCTAACTACTTTCCTTCTAAACTAAGCAAACGCATTTATTAAGGAAGGCAGATTAACTGAAAGGAAATATAGTAATCATGTGCATGGAATGACGGCCATCACTTTTATCAAAGATTAACCTTAATTTCTCACAATAGAGAGGATGCAATACTCCAATCACTAAAGTAGAAATGTACTATATATGTACATGTTTATATACGTATACGTATATGTCTGTGTCAGCTTTGTCACTGAAAGAGCTGCGGTATTACAGGAGATCGAGGTAGGCCAGTGCGGCCTCATATTCGCTCTCTTAGAATATGCTCACTAGTTCTTAGAAAGTATGCTGCTCCTCGGTAAGGGTGTTGTAGCAGGGTGAGTTCCTCTGTTTGGCCTGAAAAAGAACGTCCATTTAGTACGCGGTCATCCATCTTGTCTATTCACTAGTAATGTCTGGTTCACACAATTACAACCACGTTACTGCGCAGCTAGTCGTTAGCAGTCACAAAAGGCTTAAAATCCGGTTTTGGCGTAGTCGGTCGTAGTCAAACGCGAGTGTGTGAATTAGCCTTAGCGTCTTCATCAACGGCTGTGATATAGGCATTAAGAGGAAAAAGTCGGTCCTCACAATGTGAGGCCAGAAGACTATGTCTTTTGTTTTAGGTTTTAACTTCCGCGCAACATTTCGGATTAATTGCACGTCGTTGAAACCGGGCGGAAGTGAAAGACCAAACTAAACGAGAGAGAGAGAGAGAGAGGAAAGTTTACAACTGAGAGAGGCTTTAAAGACAGTATGCTAATTGATATATTCTATAGAATACTCAATTAACCCAACAAGATATTAGGGCCAACAACCGGCCTCTTGACAGCTTTGCTTTAATTTACTCTAGTTGGCCGATGCACCTGAAACTCAAGACCGTAGGGTGCATATCCAAGAACAGCTACTTTCACTCAAAGTACGAAAGGCGTGGTAAAGTCACATTATCGCGCAGAAAACCAAAGGTAAATTGTTTTGCCTTTTTTAAGCCCTATCTTTCCACCTAGAACTACTTCTTGAGTAATCCCGTTTTCACTAACATTTTTATTTGTGTTTCTGAATTCGCTTTGATAGATAAGATGTTCCCATCTTGAACACCCTTGGTTAGGAACGAAAAGTGAACAACGCACACACACACACATTTCAAACCTCTTTGTGTGTGTTGTCTGCGTTTTGTTCCTAGTCTCGGGTGCTCAGGATTCAAAAGTTCACCAGCTCGCCTGTATCTTCTCCGTTATTTCTATAAATTAAATTAAGCCGAAAGTAAGATGCTATAGAACGGGTATAAGTTCATGTAATTAATGAGAACTAAAGAATTCTAAACTTAGTTGCTGAAGTGAATAAATGTTGTGATTAATTATGCTCAAATCAATGTTACTTTCTCCCATTACCGTAATTGAAGATCTTTAATTTTTATGAGATTCATATGCTGTTTATTCTTAGAAAATACTTAGGTGGCTTGGTTCTTGTTTAACGAATCAATAACAAAGATTCACAGATTGGGTCTAATAATAATTAAAAGAAAAATAAACTGTATTTTTGCTCCCCCACTGAGCGTTTTTTTTTTTCTTCCAAGTTGGGTTTAATGCCATTGGACACGGTGGCCGTTTTCTACTTACCGTTGCCTATGACCAGTCCAGTGTCGGAGTCGTTTTGGTAGAAGCTGGTCAGTTCAAACCTGAAATAGGCACTTCGTTCAACTTTGGTAAAGTATTTAAAAGTATCTTTATTCGTTCTACAGACCACTTTTAGAAGTTTCTTAGAAGCTTAAAACTAAACTTTCTCCCAATTGAAATAAAGCATTGAGGTTGACTTTGATCCCAGAACTTTTTCGGAAGCTCGTGAATACATATTTCCCGTGATACACATTTTACATCAGGCATGGTAATTTTTTAATCAGGTTAGCCAGTAACGATCAGGGAAGCAATTTCGTCCAAACGTTCACGACGCGTCTTTCGCAAAGAATGGGAATACTTTCGCCACAGCCTATTTGAAAGGAAAAGAAAACAATAAAAAACTATTTTCCCATAGGACTCCCATATCCCCTAGCACCCCTAGAAACAACCATGCCATTTTATAGGCACTTTTTACTTAACGAACAGCGCACGGGTCGGTTCAATGCTTAGACATGGTTGTCTATCCTTGTTTCTCTATCAGATAGCGCATAAGTTGTATTGTTGTCTTCCACGTGTTTTTAATACTTTTTTAATTAGCAATAATCTAATTAAATGCATTTCGTACGCAGCACCGATGCTATTTTGTGTTTTACGATTATAATTCATGTATAAAGTAGGATAGATTGTTTTGAACCAGGCAAAATTGTGAATTCCGCTAATACAACTACATAATATTTTGATTGTTTTGGCAGGCGTTCATCCCATAGTATGATCTGATAGAGGTCGTAGGGTGCATACGATGTTTTTGTAGGGTGAAGTATTATCGTCATTAAACATGTTATCGATCTCTGTGAGCATTGTCCTAACAGATGAAAGCAAGATCATTTAATGGTGTTATCAGTGCATTAAGAAGAAAGTATTTATGCAAAAATTTCGATAGCTGTAATACGTAACTAGTTCGGAGCCTTATTCCTGTATCGCATGTGAGCTCTGGAAACCCTTACTTTCATAAAACCGTACAGCCATGCTCGTCCGCTGCTCTAACTAAACACCAAATGTTCTTTCTTTAACATTAACAATACGTTGAGTGAATGGTATCATGCTCCAACATTCATGTGGCTTCGGTGCCAAGAGGCTTATGCATTTTTTTCCTATTGAAACGGCATGGGTTCTGGCTCAGAAAATCATAAAATCAGTATTCTTCCCCACTGTTTGTTAAACTGTCGCAAGGAAAACCATTTGATTTGTTTTTCATGTCAACGGTTTTGACAACACTCAGGGGGGAACTTCCAAGATTTAGACCGCTATTTGAAACTCCAAAAATAGTTATTTACTCTTACTTGCACTATAACTGTCGTGCCAATAGATGAAGTACCTGGTAACGTTGTCTGATCCGTATGTAGTTTCCCAAACCGTTCCTTCTACGGTGTTTTCACCGTCTGTACCGTCCCAGAGCACTGCTACGGTCACGGTGTTCAATGATCCAGAGACAGTTGAGTTACGAAAGCACAAGTAGAGGAGTATTGGACGTATCTTGATTGCCTGTAAGTGTACGGTTGGCCTTCGAATAAGTTTATTATACTTTTTCGTATTGGGTTTTTTAAAAGTAAAAGAAAATCGTGTAAATCAATGAACAGTTTACTTCTTTTTTTTTTAGCTCTATAGCTGTGGGAACCACTTGTTCGTCGCACTTTCATTTTCCCGCTAAATCTCGCGGGAACATTTTTTGCTAAACTTGGCGGAAAACGTGTCCGCTAAATTTGGCGGTAAAATTGTTCGCTACATTTGGAACGAAACTTTTCCGCTAAATTTGGCGAGAAAATTTTCGGCTCAATTTATCGGAAAGTTTTTCCTCCGAATTTAGCGGGTTGGTAGGGTCATCACGTCACAGCCCCGTGTGAGGTTACACATGGCTGCGCGCGTGAGATTTTACGGTCCCACCGGCGCCGACGCCGGGTTTCCCGCGACACAAGCTCCTAAACGCTATCACGTTAAAAGTGTATTTTCAATCGATGTTGTATGAAACTTGGGGGTGGTTGCGGTCATGTTAAATATTTTATTTTATTTTGCCAAAATAGTACGATTGGGTATTCAGAATTTGAATCATACAAGATAACAAACACTGCAAAGTTGACGTGAGTGTTTGTTCTGCCTTTGTGGAATGACAATATTGATTCACGCTGTTGATAAATAATTTAGTCGCTGCTGTGCGACTGCTAGTCTGGTGTTTTTAACTTGCACCGTGCAGCTGACTAGAAAAGCGCCTGTGGTGCCTATCCAAATCTAAACAGGCAGCAGCAGAAATCGAATAAAAGGTACCGCCATATTCTGCTACAAGTGTATTTAATAAATTGCTTCACTTTGTTAATGCCTACCATATATCTAAGCAGTCATTGTGAGTGCCGGGAGGACAGTTGTCCGATTGCGATTGTTGAACACATCCTTAAAAGTTGCCCACAATATTTTCAATGAATTGACTGACTTCCAATAGGAACAAAATATTAGACGACTATCCCTTTCCCATACGGTCCTAACAAACTTCGACATGAAGTTTGTTAGGACCGTATGGTCAAAACCACCAACGTTTATTGAACTCAATGGCCATAAAATGCACTGTATCACGACTCCAAACAGGCGAGAAATATTTAGATATCACGTTACCTCCAAATATTACAAGGTGATTGAATCATGAGATTAAATAATTAGGTCTTGACGTGTTGTTGCATGTCTGTTTTTTTTTCTTCCAATGTTTAGTAATTAGTATGAAATATAGATTATCATATGGAAATTTAGAGAACTCTGTGTGTGGAATTTATTTAATATTGAGCTTTATTGCATTGATTTTATTGCGTATCAAATTGTATAATATATGTATTACTAAAGAATTACTTCTCTTTACAATGTAGTCGTTCCCTATTTTAATTTCTTTGTTCTATTGCCCCTACTATTATTACATAAACTGCGTGTTTCTTTTTAGATATTTGGTTACAATGAAACTAAGGGGTTGTCACATTTTATTAAAACTTTCTATCCTTGTCCCGGTCTCTAAATATGATAGCGACTTCTAGAAACCATCAAAAAGGTACTAAATTATCCATGTATTTTTTAGGACTCTAAGGGTTAATTTGACGTTATAATTCATGTAATCAAATGTGACGAATGACGAGATGTCGTATTACCGACAACATTAATCGTTTAACGCCGCGTACTTGTGCCTCCTAACAAAGACAAACAATGCTAGATGCGTGGATGCAGTATTGGTAGGCAATGTGGAACGCAAATTAAAGAGGTATAAGGTGCACTCCACACTAACCTAGCGCTTCATTTCATACGCACGCCACAGCCGCGAGCATCCGAGGTCAACTTAAAAGTGAACTTTCGCAATAAAAAAAAAAATAAATAGTGTCATTCATCGGAGCTATGAAACAATTAAAGGAACGAAAGCCCCGGTTTTTTTTATGCAAGAGCCGAGTGTGCTTCATTCTTGGCCCTCGTGCGGGAAGATGTTTTAAAAATATTCCGAGTTTGTTTTTCCTCACAGCGCTTGCATTGGATCTAAACGCGTCACAAACGGCTATACCTCCCTACAGAGTTTACGCAAAAGTCACATCAGGGCACTTTACCAGGTATACACGTCGGAAAAGCAACTAACTTGGCACAAGCTTGGCCATCCCATGGGGCTTTCTTTAGGCCTAAGACGGTTTTGCTCCCTTCATACGTTAGTTTGTCAGAAACCTTTTTTTTCACCTTGTTTTGGCCTTTCTGGGGCTCGCCACATAATTGCCGAAGTCCCAGGCTTGAACCAAAGATGCCACATACGAACCTAAAAACCAGCTGGGAAACCCAAACCTAGCACTTGTTGGCAGTTTAGGCCCAAATTTGCCCCGTGAAAACCAAACAACCACAAGTGACGCCAAATTCTGTGACTTCTTTGGGGATTTAGGCCCAAAGATGTGAGATGACGCTCTAACTGCCAGCAGTGAAGCCAACCTTTGGCACTTGTTTGGTTAATATGGTCCAAGATACCCTGACTCTGGCCGAAGAACGTCAAGTTTGGCTCTCCCTCGCCTTCTTCGGGCTTTTTAACATCCTGAATTCCCAGACAAAGCCCAAATTTTGACCCGAAAATACTGTGCTAACTGGATGGGCTTTTCACCCGTACAAGTTAGTCGTGAACAACAAATTTCAGTGCCTATGCTGGAGCTCTACGAGGGCAGATCCAACGTACAGCTCAGAACTTCTGATGAAATTAAAAGTATATCGTATACAATTCAAATACATTTATATTACCTCGTAAAATCTCTTCGTAGGTGTCGAGGCTCCATCGATGTAATACAAAAATGTTGCGGACAACACAGCAAAAAGCAGCACCGAAACTTTCATGTCAGTTATCTTAGTCAAACGGCTGCGGGAGAAAAATATACTCGGTTATTTTCGCTGTAGTAAGTTCCTGCATAAACACAATATACCACGATGTACTCGAATTGTCAATCACTTATGTTTTCTGCGTGAATTTAACCAACTAAATAGGCATAGCTGGTCAAGTGGTAATTACTCACGATGTTCAAGTGACAAAAGGCCTCCACCTTTTGTGCCCCTCAAATAGTTCCACAATATGCAGAGTCACACTGTTCGCCTTTATCATTGGTTGAACTCATTGAAATTTAATGATTGGTGTTCTGATTACATCAGTGCACAATATGTACCTAAATCACTTGAATTTAACACCTCCAACACTATAGATGTGTCCTTCGTTTAACAACGACGAACAAATTAAGGCAGCCGAAATATAACCTTGTAAATTATATTTATCTTGTTTATCGACAATCATGACAATTTCGCGGGCATAGCAACCGCAAAAACTTTTTAAAACAAAGAATATATATGTTTCGCTTCCGCTTTCCAATGTGAACATTAGAGTGCCATAAACCTACGAAATCGTCTGCTCAAAGCGCGGTGAAATCAAACTACTACGGCTGCTAAAACCTGAGCCTAATTGCAGTAGTAGTTGCCAGAAGACATTTCCTGAATAGACGGCTAGTTTTTTTCTTTTTACAACGCGCCAGCCACTGGAAACATCTGTAGCCCCCCTCGTGCAACAGGCGCAATGCTGGCGGTTCAAAAACATGCCGAAGGTCTCCTGTAGAATACACTCTGTACCATCTCAAATGTTAGCAGGATACTGGAGAAGATACTGGGGACTGCGCCTCCTCGGCCCTCCAAGTGATCGATCAGCCTGCGGAGTTGAGGATCGCACTACTGAAGTGCTGCCATCTCACTCTTGCTGACGGCTCAAATGAAAACCTCATCGTCGTCGTCGGCAGTGCTGGTGAGAGTTGACTCGACGGGGGAACTCGAGAGACAGTCAGTAAGCGCGTTTACATGAATGCGACTTCACCGCATCGACTCCAATCGTCCTTCGAATGAAGTCGACGTGGCAACGTTTACATAAATTCGCACCAAGCCGTACGAGAAAGTGGTGCCACGCCGTGTCAAAGCTCAAAGTTAAACCTGCGTTTCTGGCACCGGCCGCACCACGTGACCACATTTTCCCCTGCATCGCACGTGAAGGCCTTTCGACGCTTTCGGTCAGCGCAAAGATCGTGCCCACTGTCTTCGCTGTGGTGCAAGAAGTTACGAGAGGGAAGAAACATCGAAACCCAAGCGTTTCAGGCTCCGGGTCGGGCCGCTGGGAAACTCTGGATCAGAGGCGACGTGCGTGCGGACGGCCCGGCGGCGAGCGATATCGTTTCCAAAGGCTCCGAGGACGCCACCGCGCTTCGCCTCGACAAACCTTGCCATCCGCGCCCGGATCCCGAGGCCGATTGGATCCGACGCAGCCAGGAATGGCACCGAGGTGGGAGCTGCTCGTTCTGCGCTACACCATGCAGTTCTCGGAGCTCTCGGCGTCGTTCGTGCTTGCGGCGAAGCCTCTAGAGACTCCCTGGGGCGCGCAATTCGTATTTCGCAAGGATCGGACAGGGGCCGCCCTCACTGAGCAGCTCAGCTATTTTTAGTTCACTTATGATGGCAATAAAAGCTCGCTTTTTTGTCCAGGAGAAAACTGGGGCCGACACGGGACCGCTATCCGCCGCCAAGGTTGGCCGCCGCCATGTTCTCAGCTTTTCACTCGCTCCTGCCAGCGAGCGCCTTCCAACAATCCTCCCCGTTCCAAACTGCGATGCGACCTCCGTTTACATGGGTTGAATGAATGCGTATTCGCCATCTCGATCCACGTCTGTCTAGCGACTTGAATACGATGCGCCTCCCTAACGCATTATGCCGTGTACATGACCGCATTGAATGCGACAACGGGATTCCAAGCGACTAAGTTGCATTTATGTAAACGCGGCTAATTAAAGTTCTGCTGGAGCGCTTGCTGGACTTCCCTTCGAACAATCTCGGCGATCGAGAGCGAATCTAGACGTTCGGTGGCAGGTAGCGGCTTCTTCAGGTCTGCACGGAAGGTAAACCGAATGATTTCGCGGATCCCCGAGATATTGGGGCTGATTGGGCAGCTGGACGGCGTGGGTGCAGCGACACTAGGAAGTCGATGGTAGTGGGCGGCTCGTGCTTCCAGGCCTTGTCCTATGTTGGTCGCCTCCGTCACAAACCTTTCGACAATGACAGGTGGACATCGCACACGGCCTTGGAAGATGCTCGCCTTGACACCGAGAATCAGGATTCTCAGCTTCTTAGCTTCGGCTGCTTGAGGATCGACGCGGCTGCTGAGACGAAGAATATCTTCGACAAAGTTAAGGACGCTCTCGTTAAGGCGTTGAATCCTCGCTTGATGAAGCTCTTCGGCACGTTCTCTTCGCTGTTGGTCGGTGAACGTACCTCGGAGCTCAGCCTTCAGTTGGTCCTAGGAGGTGATCGACACTCTATGGTTCTCAAATCAGTTCCGTGCTGTGGCCTCCAAAGCGAAGTAAACGTTCTAAAGGCACTGCTCTGGTGACTAGGTACTCCTTTATTTTAACAATTTTCACAGCAAGCCCATCGTCTGGACAGACATTACAGACCACTTCAAAAACCTTGAGACATATATTCTGAAACCCTATAAACAAGTAATGACATATTATTTCATTTACTTTATTTTCAGGCATCATAGCTTATTGGCGATGCCATCGGTGCTGGAATTGAGATGCTCTAAACCGGATTAGAGTTGTGATGTAGGCGAGTTGGTTTATCGTAATCGGAAATAAACAGCGCAAAAAAATACAGACAAGGACAAAGGAAAGATGTGAACGACACAAGCGCTGGACTCACAGCTAAACATTTTTTGAAAGTAGCACCAACGAAGTAAACCTCACTATCGCGTCAGCATGTGTCAAGATAAGCGTTTTCTTCTCTTTTTTTTTTTTTGTCTTTGTCAAAATATTTATGTTTGGTTGACGCATGCATCTTTCCCCTCTTTTGTTTTGTATACGCTTCCAGTATTTATTTGGTAGTTTTATTTTTGCATCTCCCGATGATGGTGACGTTGAATTTGGGCTGGCATTTACAATCAGCACACTGCAGAGGCAAGTGACCCCCAGCGGTCGGCCGGAGTGACCCGTCATGATCACGGGCTCTCTCATTAATACTTCGGCCAAACTGGCCGATGTATAAATTACACTCTTCCGTAGCTTAGTGTGATTTTGTACACCACAGCAACCACAGAATCACACAAAAGGGTAACCGGGTGTTTTGACGTTAGCATTGTGTTTTCGGCACCCCGAAACGTGGCGCAGCCCTGTCATATAATAGCGGAAGAGGCTGGCGACAAGAGCCAATGTGCCGTAAAACACAAGAGCAAGCATGTTGATGGTGTGGTTTGTGTGGTAAGGTAAAATCACACTAAGCTGAGGAAGAGTGTACATCTGCGAAACTGGCCGATGTATTAATGACAGAGCCCGTGAGCATGACGGGTCACTCCGGTCGACCGCTGGGGGTCACATGCCTCTGCAGTGTGCTGATTGTAAATGCCAGCCCAAATTCAACATCAACATCAACAGGAGGTGCACAAGTAAAACCACCAGATAATTATTGGAAGCGTATGCAATAACGAAAGAGGGACAGGATTCATCTGTCAATCAAATTTCGGTTTTTCTGAAGAAAAAAAAAAAGAATTTGCTTATTTTGAGAAGTGCTGGAGCGATAGTGCAGTCTACTTCGTTGGTGTTTTTTCTTGTTTTCAATAAATGTTTAGTTGTGAGTGATGGGCTTGTGTCGTTCGCATCTTCCCTTTTTCCTTGTCTGTATTTTTTAGCGCTGTTTATTTCAGATAACTCAAACCCGATATGTTTTGAGATCAATACTTGCCTGACTCGACTAGATTGAAGACTTTCTCTGTACATATTACCTTCATAGCCCTGCGGGGTTCACCATAGTTCATACCGAAAGAATAAAAGCACTGAAATGACGATGAGTGTACAGCGTCATTATGACCGACTGCTCCAAGCCGGGTAACAAGCAGACCTCCTCCGTACTACCCTTCGTTGTCTCATCGCAGCCCCCAACCGTCCTTCATCTAACAACAAAGGACACAGACAGACACGCCCGGCCTGCATTCCATACGCGCATAACGCCGCCCACCGCCTGAAGAGTACCGTACCTCAAATCGCCACGTAGGTGGTCTTCACATGCACATTGAAGTTAAAACAAATGTACCAAAGGGTGAATAACTAAAGTCGTCCACCAGAATGCACCATCAAGCACTCCAGCAAATATGCTAAATGCCAAGAAAATTCAATTTATTCTACTCCTCTGGGTTGTGGCAGCCAATACATCGGCCAGACAGGACGACGCCTAAACGTTCGCCTTAGGAAACAGTTTCTAGGAGTCAACAAGGCGTTATCTGACTCTTACCATCCAATTGTTGAGCACGCCCGCACCTGCCATGATTGTATTCTTTAGCTATGAAAACACTACGGTGCTTGGTTCACGCAAGGACAAGTATGGGCGAGAAATAATTGAAGCATTTAACATCAAGAATATCACAGACATTGTTTGAGAACCCTTATTGTCGTTATCGACAGAAAAGCTGGAATTCCTAGCGCCAAAGTTACCATAAAAAAGCCTCCTTAAATTTTATTATTTTTCCGGCAGTAAAATAGAGTTATCTTTATCTTTACCTTTTTATAGTATTTCCGTCTTCCTTCAATTCCTCTGTGACCATAGTGGTTTTCGTAGTGCGAGGGACATCATACAAATGTCGTTGCTCGTTGAAAGAACTATGAGCGTCTGTAACTCGTCCGTTTCAGTGCTTTCACTCTTTCAGTATGAACTATAGCTTTTCCAACGCGCACTGCCACTTGTGCTAAAATTTAGCAGCACGATATATGACGTGTCACCACGGTTTGAACATGTAGCACTGAACAGGGACTTTCGTTTGTCAATTTTGGCTCTTCTCCATACAATCTACAGGCGTGTTCTTTTTTTTTTTGGTCATTGTCGCAGAATACCTTTACTTCTTGCAGTCTGAATAGGTGTCTTATAAGCAACCTTTACCCTAGAACTTTTTTTTCACGCTTGCATACAAAAAAGCTTCATAAACGGTATTAAGTTCAATAGCATTTTAAAAGTAACAAAGTGCAGAGCGTTCATTTGTGCTCTTAAAGATACACGCTCTTTTCCATCAAAGTATTTCCCTGTGGGTTGCCGATACTGCCCCCTGCAGTGGCCGCGGCTGCCCGAAACTGCATGTTGACGATTCGCGCACTACAGAAAGAGGTGCAACGTGTTTTAGACAAAAAAAAAACAAAAAAAAAACTTATCTTTGACGAAAATATTTATGCGAATGAGCAATTTATGTGGCGTGATGTTAAAATTAGATTTTACATGTTAATTAACTTCAGACATTTGTAAAAGTATAAACCCAAGGACGGCCAGCACGACTCATGTTTAAACTTTTAACACCCCATATGCTGAAACTAGAGATCTCTCGTTTTGTCCATCCTAATGTTTATTCTTCTAGTAACGTGTAATTTCAAGTAACGTGCCTCCTTCTACTTCTACTGTATTTTAACGTGAAACATTTATAGGCTGGGTTTTCATGTTTTCAGGTGAAGTAAAGCCACAAAAAGCGTAACCACGAATTTCCCTGCTGATTTTAGCGGGGAAAATGACTTCGCATGGCCCGATGTCACATGACCTGCACACAAATTCAGTTTTCCCGCTAAATTTAGCGGGATAATTGACACTTGACTGGCCGCAATCTGTTCTTCTCCGTGCTCTGTGGACACAGGCCGCCCTGACGAGGAAAGTCAACCAGTTAATAAGTGAATGAGTCAACGGGTGGAGACGAGTCAGTGGAATGTACAGAAGTGAGTGGCGTCAATGGGGTGGAGAGAACTGGATACACCTGGGCCCGTTTGCACGAAGCGCTAACCGCGGCTAAAGTTAGCCGCAGTACCTAGGAGAGGGATTTTAAAATCACGTGACTGGCTCGGTTGGGATGCGGGGAAACATGGCGGCGCCCCGTTGAGTGAGCGCCGCTCGCTTTAAAACTATGTGGTTGTAGCTGCAATATCGGGCGCGTTAGTCAGCAACGATTGGTGCAGGAGGCTTTTGTTTTGCCTTACCTCACTTAAATCGCAAAGCACGAGCAATGGCCTCGCCGCATTTTTTAGAGTCTTTCGATTCTGGCCATTCCTAAGCCTAAATGAACGCGATAATTTTCGGCACGGCAACGTCTTTGGAAAGCGAATTGCCTTGACTCAATCGGCCAGGTATTGATAGCACACGTAAGCAGACAGCGTCCCAATAGACCTTTTTCTAAAATACGCCAGGGTCGAGGAGAACGCTGGAAGTGTAATTCTACGGTCCGCGCGCGCTGGCCTTCCTTTTATAAAGGATTCGATGTAAATAATCGTAATAAGGCTTTGACGAACGCGCCTGCGAGCCAAAATTTGTTTTAATTTTCGGCTTTAGAACAATTACTACTGCAGACGCCAGCACGTGCAACGCGTGTAACTACACTCGTAGCATGCACCTCGGTGCTTGGGAAATTTAGAAAAAGTCTACTGGGACGCTGTTTACTTTTTTGTGCTATCAATGCCCGGCCGATTGAGTCAAGGCAATCCGCTTTCCAAAGACGTTGCCATGCCGACAATTATCGCGTTCATTTAGGCTTAGGAATGGTCAGAATTGAAAGACTATCTAACAAATGCGGCGAGGTCATTCCTCAAGCTTTGCGATTTAAGTGAGGTAAGCCAAAGCGAAAGTCTCCTGCACCATTCGTTGCTGACTAACGCGCCCGATATCTCAGCTACGACATGATAGAGAGTTTCAACCGACCGTTTTTTCGCCCCGATAATGACACCCGATAACGATACGATGCATGCCCAAGGCCGCCAGAGGAGAGAGAAGGTATCGTTATCGGGGCGAAAAAAAACAATCTGCTAAAACTCTCAATTAGTTCCAAAGCGAGCGGCGCTCACTCATCGGGGCACCGCCATGTTTCCCCGCATCCCTACCGAGCCATCCACGTGATTTTAAAATCCCTCTCCTAGGTACTGCGGCTAACTTTAGCCGCGGTTATCGGTTCGAGCAAACGGAGGCACAGCTCGAGAAGAAATGCTTGGAGGTTCCAAGCGCTAAACCACGAATGTTTCATGTAGCAACACAATTGCAGGGCAATTAGCGAGACATTTTTTTCTTCAACGAATTATATTGCTTGTGCTTGCAGCCCGTTTACTTAAGAAGTAGACGCTAACCATACAAGATATGGGCCACCATCAATAAGCGTGAGCAAATATTCTACCGCTGTCCTTGTTATGTTACCCTACTCCTCCAATAAACTTACAACTTCCTGGAGTGGGGCAGTCTTGTACAAAGTATTGCTGCAGCAAATAGGAGAGAGTAACTTTGGTATCCTCGGATATCTGTTCTTCAGCCCAGAATCTCCTGTGATAAAAGTGGATGGTCAATCCACGTAGATTTCAAAGCTGCGGCAAAATGACCACAGGGAGTGCCAAGTCACTTGTGATTCTGGAGCCGTGCTACCTATGGACGGCTATAAATAGGACTTACATCAATCGATGTTGCAGTCTGAGGTCACCAGGTCACCAAATTGCGGTTACCTACTTACAACACTGACACGTGCGCTCCAGTTTCGCTTTCAGGAAACGCATCAAACTAGATTTGAAGCGAGTCTCAGTAGAGATGGCAATATCCGTATTTAATTATTTGTTTATCTAACTCCGTAAAAACATCAATGCTACGCGAAAAGTGTCCAATCACTTTGAACTGCACAATCGTGCAACGCGAAGAGGTTTAAAACAAAGTTGACCTAAATTACTTGATGTTAGCCTGCAAGGTGTCGAGGTTGGAAAATCACGGTTACCTATTTGTCACATTGACACGTGCGACCCACTTTTGCTTCCAGGAAATGCATCCTGTACAAAATAAAGCTGAAGCCGCTGTATGTGCTGCTGGCAATGTCCGCCCAAATTGTTTTAACTTACTTTAAGTTTCAGTATCCATACTACTCCCGACATTCTAAGAAATGGCCCATACTATTATTAGCATTTGACTTGACCAAAAGAGTTTGGGCCTAAAATCGAACTCTGCGCTGTTGCTGCACGAACAATGTGCATGTCAGCGTAAAATCGTGAAAATACTTTTTTGGTTAAAATGTTTTTTGTTTTTTTTTACCGTGGAACTCATTATTGATGGTATCAAAAATTGGTTTAACGAGTGCCGTGTAAAAAACGCAAATACACACGCAATGCCTTTTTTCAATTTTTTAATTTTTTTTAGCGTGACGTACGTTCTTGCTTTTTAATGTTAATCTCTCTTTCTAATGAACCGAAATTAGCTAGATTGTGTGCTAAGATTTAAAGAGTCTAATTAAAAATCAATTGTTTTCTCTTCGGTGCTACATTCCACACGAAGAAGGAGCCTGCACAGTATAATACCGCCCGGTCTACTACGAGCAAAAATCGCGTATTTGAAGCTCAGTCGAAGTGTAGGGCGAACAATATCACGCCTCTTTGACAATAATAATAGGGCCAGAAAACTCGACAGTTATTTTATTAAAAGAAGGTGGTGCGTTTATTGCTAGAAAAAATATTTGGAATAAACGGAGTGTGTGAGAGATACAAAAAAATGTAAAAAATATGAAATAAAAATTGCCGGAGCCTGGATATACATATAAATTGAAGGGCTCAAGTATCACGTAGTCCGCATTTGCATCCGACCTACGGCGAAAGGTTCAACTTGGTTGAAATCATCCCACACCCGTCAGGGCAAACCATAGGCAGAAGCTGATCGGCGTTGACGCAGCTTTCCACCCTGTCATATATCTTGTACACCTGGCCTTGGCCTCGTTTGCCTGCATATAAAAAAGCGCATATTAAGAATATAAAATACGTATATGATCGGTATATACACTTTGTCATATCGTCTAAGACGCCATTTTTCCGATGCATTGGATCCACCCTTAAAACGTTCGAGGGTTTTTCGCTGCGAATTAATAAAGAGCACTTTGTACCGCGGTGAGACTACCGAAAGGTTGCCCCAATGGTGAAGGCAGGATGAGGAAATTTTAACCCAGTACATTACCGAAAGCAAAAGATTAGAATGACTTGTTCAGGTCTTAATTTAGAGGCACCGTCCTTCGTTGGAGACATACGTTAACACAAGCGACTTGAAGTGAAGTACGCATAGACCAACTGAACTCTTTGACGTCACGCCACTACGATGGCGCTGCTGCCGGCACTGCGCATGCGCAGATGCTTCGCCTCGGGCGAATCTGTTTTCTGTGGGCGCGCAGTGCCCACACCCGGCGTGGGCAAACTCGGGCTCCTTTGTAAAGAGTGTGTTGGACGATAGGTGTCGCGGGCTCCTAGTCCCGTGTAGAGTTCCTGTATAGGTTCCCTACGGGAGCCAGAGTTGCGCGTCTGTTTTCCACGTGCCGCCGCGCCGCGATTCGCCGAGATCAGATCACGTGGGGAGCAGACTCAAATGTCGTGCAGGAAAGTAGACATGGCGCGCGTTCCGGCGTATGTTCCCTTGCTTTTGAGCGCGCCGCGCCTGGAACGTGCGGCGCCGCTAGTGGCCGAATCCAGTCGCGTGAGCAGTAGGCTCAACATGCCGTGCAGGAAAGACGGCCCTACGGGGATGAACATGCAACTCTGGCTCCCGTAGGGAGCCTATGCAGGAACTCCAGTCCAGCGCCTCTGCGCCTCTGCGCGATAATCCCAGACGCGTTGCACCAGTAGCTTGCGTCATCTATTACACTTTGTTCCACCACTTGTCGGAGCGCCATCGATGCTATGATTCAATTAGGCCGATGAAGCATTGCCGGAAGCACAATGTCATACTGTTCGTTATCTTTCTTGAGCGCGTGTTATCAAGGTGTCAACCAACTCGTCTCAGCGAATTTTATGTGATCTGACTCTTCTAGTATATGCACTGGTGTTCATGCGTTTTCTAGCCTTTATGTATTCGCGACTCCACCTACCAATTGGAATGAATGAATGATTGGAACTTTATTTCGGCGAGAGCTACCAGGGCCAAAATGCGCGAAGTGCATAAACTATTGCGGAAATAAGGATTGAGAAAACAGAGCTGTAGAAGATGTTTATTTAATAAGACTATGACCATGAGTCATGCATAACATATGCCCATGAGTTCTGGGTATAAATAAAAATTAGTATGACTATGGATTTTAAAATCAAACTGACCATAAGATGCTACACTCTAGGCTATTTACAATGGGAGACACATATTTTACAAATAAAAGTTAGAACCGATCTATATAGACAGTTAATTTAAGAAATTCTAAAACAGGCCTAAATGGGACCAGAGGTTGATCCTTGAACGCGATCTTTTATCTGCTGAAATTTTCTGGATTGCATGCTTCATGTTAGAATGTTGATGAAGCGGTCTCTGTCTTACGATACATCACAGGCGAAAGAAACGTTTTATTATTCGGTGTATATTTTTCTTCTTCACTCGTTTATGGCAGACGCTCCATTCTATTAATGTAATCGATGCTTTATATTTACATGCCTTATTTCGTTTTATTTTTGGGGCGTGTTTTTCGCATGATGTTATTTATTGTTCATGGTTTGTACTGCTAAACTCCAGGAGGGGGGAGGATAAAAATGGATGGAAAGGTTAAACTGAAGATGGGTGTCTACAAATATCTGGAAAACACACCCGTCGTTGTTGATAAAGGTGCCTGCAGGGCATCACAACGTGTAATACAGTCATTACTTTGCCATAATGCTCACACTCAGGAGCATCTTCACCATAAATTAAATACACATGTGTCAAGCGCGAATGGCCCATCCTCAATCGGGATGTGAAAACTTCATGAAAACGGTTCCTATGATGGGAACTTTCCCACGCCCCTAAACAAGATTTGAGAGCTTGTGGTTTATTGCCTATTTCCATCACCCAATCTGACTGCCTAAGCTTATTAATTGCTCTGTTTAAAGCTGGTTTAAAATCTTCATACCGCAGTCTAAGGTTTTCTTTTTAATGGTATCATTGAGAAAGGCGGCTAGCGTATCTGCCCCTTCATTACCGATAGTACGTACATGGCTTGGTACCCAGGAAAGTTTATTATCAAGTCCGAGTAGGCAACATGGTGCATTTGTACACGCGCTTCTTGTGTACGCCGGTTCATTGTGTCAGTAAGAGAGCAAGCCGGGGGGGGGGGGGGGTGCGCTGTGAGCATCAACACACTAAATAGTATTATCACATGACTCTTTAAGATATGTTCAGGGGCCATAATATATCATAAAGCTCAAGAGTAAAACTACTTGCAATGCTATCGATATTGAACTGCGCTTAAAAACTGCAGAACCTAGGTAAGGCTAGGTTTTGGCACCATCCGTATATAATTGTAGGTCTTCCTGTTATTTTTACAGCAATGCTCTAAACTCCTGCTGATTTCGAAGAGGATTGACTGATTTTTTATAAAAATTTGCCAGTGACCAGTCACATCAAAAGTTTACTGCACTCCATCGAGGAATGCTCTCGACCCTTGTAATCAAGTTATTTTCAGGGACTGTAAGCTGCAGAGATGTTCAATTACCATGAAGCCGAAAACTTGATTGTCGCACAAACCTCGGCTTGTTTTCAAAAAAAGTGTAAGAAACAAGATGTCTCTACACAGCTAAAGGCGGGATATGCTAGGCCAGATTTAACTTTGAATCCAAAACACGGCTAAAGTATTGTCTCCTTTTTTCTAAAAAAAAAATTGATGAGTATCTGCGTACAAGCTTATTAGAAGCGACATCCGAAAAACTCTTGTAAGCAGTCGAAAGCCAAGATGATGGACATTATCTAACATTTTCAAGACCTATTCCCATGCTGATTCGTACACAATTGCACCATAGTCCAGACCGGAATGAACCCGGGCAATGTACAAACAGATAAACAGCGCCTGTCAGATCTTCAAGGCATGTGAGAAGCTACATTGAGGATATTAGATGATTGCAGGCACTTCTGCTTCAGTTCCTTGACGTAAGCCAAAAGGTAAGTTTCTTGTCAAAAACCACCCCTAAAACATGTGATCTTGCTTTACAGGTACAGAAGTACTACTGAGTTGTAAACTGTGCTCAGCTGACGGAGCACGACGTAGTGAAAAGGGCACGCAAACTGCATTTTCAGGAAAATATTAAACCCACTTTCATCACCCCATATACTCGAGTCATTTATCGAGACATGTAGCTCTCGCTCGCAACCTTAGAGGTTGCAAGAAAAAAGGAAATCTGCATATCGTCGACATAGGTACAACCGATAGGAGACAGATGGCGGTATTACTGCAGCCAGGCCGTTATTCTTTCTTGCAAACAGAGAAACACTTAATGCACCTCCTTAAGCAGCCCCACATTCTTAGAGAAAAACATCGGAGTGTGTGGAGCCGAACCTAACCTGATAAGTTCGGTTAGTAAGAAACTTATTTGCCACGAAACATTCGGCCACGGATGCCGTACGTATGCAAGTCCTCAGGAATCCGATACCGCCAAATAGTTTCTTAAGCCTTTTCTAGGTCGATGAATACCACCACAGAGTGCAGTCGATATACAAAAGCTTCACGTATGGAAGGTTTTCGACGAACAAGATTATCCAAAGTTAAACGATTCATTCTAAATCGACACTGATTGGTATCTAAAACTTTTCCGCCTCTAAAAAGTATACTGGACGCCTATTTATCAGCCTCCGGTAAGTTTTCCCGAGACAACTGGTCATCGCAATGGGACGATAACTCATAGGCAGTGAAAAGACTTTACCGGGTTTCACGAAGGGAATTATATGCGCCTATTTCCAGCACTGAGGAAAAACAGAAGCTCCCCACGAATGGTCAAAAAGTCAACAGATGACCCAGCGATTCCTGGGACAGGTGCCCGCAACATGTCATAGTATATTATTTCAGGTACGGGCGCAACACCTTCTTTGTTGCAAGGGCCACCTCAAGTTCACACAATGTGAAGGGCTGGTTATATTCTAGAGCATTCGATCCAGATATAGAAATCGGCTGCTTTTCTGCTATAGCCCTCAATTTTTTTTTCCCGAAACAGTGTAATTAGAAGAATTATAAACTTATTGAAACTATTCTGCAAGAAACTTAGCCTGACCCTTCAATGTTGGCACAGGTGAAGAAAAAAGAGGTGTCTTAAAATGAAGATACTTGCCCCGAATCTTTCTTACTCGGTCCCACACCACTTTTGAAGTAACAAAACTGTTCACATTGGAAACGTAATTTACCTACGAGCTCCTTCTGGCCTGCTTCCTTGTCCAATATGCCTTTGCTTTACTTTTATTTTAGCTCTATCTTGTTCCTGACAGTTAGGTAGTGGTAAAAAGTGCTCCAGGACTTGTTCTGAGACCTAAGTATGGAAATACAGTCCTTAGTCTAGCAAGGCTTGCACCACTTCGGAGGGAGAGAGAGAGGGGGGGGGGATTTATTATTCACACCATCCGCTTCGCAAGATGCATCCAGATGCTTGTGGAACGGAAATATATGCTGAGTTTATGATTCGGTCAGTAATGTAAAAGGTAGCATTCGCAGGGGTTATAGCTAAAAGTTCGATAGAGCCAAGTACCGCTCCCAACTAAGAAGAACCCAGTCCGCCTTGTCCGATTTCCACTTGGGGATTCTGTTTGGAAGTGACGGCAGTGCTACCATCCTCTCTAAAACTACAGGAAAATGGTCAGTTCCAAAGGGATTGTCTAAAATTTTCCATGAAAAGCATGGAAGTAAAGACGGTGGTGAGAGGGCCAAAGTGATATAGGTGAAAGTATTAAAAGATGCACTAAAAAAAGTCGGATCACTTCCATTTAAAAGGCAAAGGGCAGATGATAACAAAATCGTTGAATTACTCCGCCATGGGAGTCGTAGCGGGTGCTGCCCCGGATGGGGTGGTGCTCATTAAAATTTTCTAAATTAAGAAAAACGTTGTGGAAGCTGGCCAGTCAGTACATGAACGTCAGGTAAATGCAATGAAATACTTGGTGGCAGTTAGATTGAAGCCAGTGTAATAAGGCGGCCACGAAGAATATGAACTAACACTACCACTAGTGAGGTCGCGAGAGAAAATGGAACACAGGCAACTCCGCTCTTTACAACCACAGCCACTCCACCAGACGAGTTTTTTAGAAGGTGCACGATTCTTTTTAAGAACTTGATAGCGGCGTAGAAACTTTTTGTGTGTGTCCCTAAGATCTGTCTCTTGTAGGCATAAGACCACTAGGTCGAAGCTCATCTAGAAAATAATTGATTTATTCAACATTAGAAAAAGGGCTGCGGCTATTCCACGGCATGATACTATTCTTATTTACCATTTTGAAAAGAAAAAAAAAATCTCTCTCTATATATATACTATGAAAAGTGACCTAAAATAAAGGTTCGTTAAGATTTAAAATCTATATTTACACGTGGGTGCTCTTTCTTTTTTAGGAGGATCTCTCTGCCCACGAGTGTGGTCACTGGCGACAGAAAGAGAGCCCACTTTCATCCATGGGCTCGGCTCTTGCCGTCGGCAGCTGACCCTTGGAGTTCGACAGCTTCGGCGGCTCCCCGGGCTTCCTCTGGCGGCCAGAGGTGCGAGGGGGTTCACCTCGGTCAGAGGGGTCGAAATGCAAGGTGAAGCAGGGGATGCCAACCCTTGCTCCGGTGTGGATGCTGACGGGACAGCATCCACTTTGCGATTAAAAAGCGGTGCCCCTGGCACCGCTCCCGAAAAAAGAGGAGACCGCGACGGGAGGCGCGGATCATCGAGATACGTCTGTGTTCCAGTTAAAACCATCAGCCTTACCGGTCCCCTGAGTACGGCCTGGACATAAGAGCCTTTGGAAATAAAGGCGAGGCGCTTTTTTGAATCAATCTCAGAAATGTTTTCAGCAACCTTCAAAGTGATGATTTCTTTTCCGTATTTTCATAAAGAGCAAGATCGGGAGAATGTGTGATGCTTACCGTTACAGTTTTCGCATTGAGCTTCGTTCTCGCAGACATCAGCAACATCCTCGTTACTAGAGCACTTGGCGTACGTCAACACCCTGACAGCTCCGCAACCCAAGGCAGAACCTTTGGCACTTAAAGCAGCCCTGAGGCTTCAGCACAAAGGGCCGGACACTGCATTGAATACAGCCTGCTTTCACAGTAGTTGGCAAAGTCGTGGATTCGAAGGCCAAAATAACATGCCTTGTTTTGCGTTCCACGCCTTCGCGATGGGTGTTCATGCGTCGCGCTGCAACAATTCCCTGCCCAGAGAGACCCTCAACTAGCTATGTATCTGTATAAACGAGCAAATCATATTCAGAAATGCCACCTTGGACAGTTTTTACCTTTCGGTGAGGGGTCACACTAACCTTGTAGACTTAGTTGAAGTTCAGGGCTAGGGTTGACCCACTTTGTTTCTTTTTATTTATTTTAACAAGAATGTTGCCTGATGTCATCCGTTTGGTGCTGCAGTTTTCACCAGCAACACCTTCCAGCACTTCGGACAATAAAAATGGAGATATTTAGCAAGTAGCTTATTGCCCTGGGAAATTTGAAAAGATCGTGGGCCATGGTGGCAAATTCAAGGACTTCGGTGCGACCTCTTTTCAGAGGCCGATCGGGAGGTTGTAGTTCGGAACCCATAAAAGATGGGAGGAAGATTCGGTGCCTGGGTGCACCGCCCACTACGAAGCCCAACAAGGGGTTAGGTAATGTGTCATAGCAAGGTTGGCTTGTCTGACAGAATTACACTACCTGTAGAGCCCAAGAACGATGCCCGAATGTGGTCGCAGGGACAAGACCTTTTTCACTCAAGGTTGGTTCTTATCGCCTAAGAAGGTCGAAAAGGAAGAAAGAGAATGTAGAAGAAAAGAGAAAAGGTGGAAGGAGAAGTGAAAGAAGAAAAAAGAGATTAGAAGAGGAGACTGCCTGAATCATCCTGGTCGGGCCAAGCCAGGACACCCGTCTACGAGAAGCAGGGGCAGAAGTGGTATATTGCCTCGCCGTGGGGCCCCGAAAACCAGGACAACATCGTCTGCTGCGATTGGTCAGCGCCACGCCGCTCACCGATCGCAGCAGACGGCGTTGTCCCGGTCTCTTGGTCCGGCTTGGTCCCGCCGTGTATGATAGGGCCCCAGGGTCGCTTTTCCCCGGACACGGGTCAAGCCACGCACAGCCAGGCGTGGGAGGGTGAACCTACACGGTTCCGGGTTCGTGGTGACGCCACTCACCAAACACCTACTAAAGCAAGTGGCCCCTGCGTGTCGGTATAGGGGGGCTCACGTGGCTGAGGTCCGTGGTGACGGAACTCACCGAACACACCGACCAATAGGGATTGGCACTCTCAGGCACGTGTTGTGGTTGAAAACTAGGCCTGTCGTGCCACGATCCATCAAAATGCACAGCGTTCGGATTTCAGCAGGCAAGCATTGGATCTACAATGGTTTGCCCCTATTTTTATTCACTGCGCTCCAAACCTGCGGCGGTGCGTAACATAAACGTGCTTCCAGTGGCTTAGCGTTTTTGAGAAAGCGAGAATTCAAATTAGGTAACGTTTATAAGCGCTAAATAATACGCTAGTTAACGTTTATAAATGCAAAATTCCTGGTTCACGCAGTTGCGTAGGATGCGTCTTGAGCGATCTACGCAACATGCTGATACGAAAACGACAGTCACCGGGACAACTGTGCGCCCTACACAACATGACAAGCAATTCTAATCGCACGTAAATCCTCCGGCCATTACGAGCCTTGATTTTTGTGGTTTTCTTTGGGTCTTGTCATTACTGTTGTTTTCGTTTCTGTGAACACAAGCAACGACATTTCCCTCACTTTATTTCGGTGGCCATAGCACCAGCCGCCGACAACATGCAATCCCGGACGCCGAAAAAGAAGATCAGAAATCGCGAAAGGACCCAATCCGGCCAGTTCATTGCTTTCCCACTAGAAGCCGACCGTTTTGCTGGAGTCGTGAATACTCTATGATTTATTGTGAAGCAATGCATAGCTGCGGAGTAAACTATCCCCAATACGTGCGCTATCGATGTGCGACGGTAATTGACCTTCACATTAGAAAAGAGTTGTGTAACTCTTGATACAGAAAACGTATTAGCCCTATACGTTCGCATCCTGCCTTCCCCACGTAAAAGCAGCTAACCGCAAGACAATCCCTAAAAGGGCAAAGGAACAGAGGCATATTAAAATTATGAAAAAGAAATGAAGCTAGTGAGTGAAAATAATCTCGGTAACGTAAGAGAAGCGAGCAAGGCATTTTAACCAAGCATATTTAACCGGAAAATGGTTTAACGTTAGCGAAACTTTTCTTTAATTACCTGATGCGTTTTACAACATAGTCCGTTCTAAATAAGCGATTCATTGGTTCATAAGGGCCTTGAATCGAAAATAATTAGGTGGCAGTATAACTGCCGTAAATATGGTTCTAGTCATCTTTTTTTTCAAATATCAAGCACGGGCCTGATTTAACGGATTTTGACCTAAAATTAAAAACAATGAAGGATATACAACATGTCAGCTAACTGCTTTAAGCCAATTTAGACGGCCCGCAAGAATCGGTTTCTTGTAAAATCGCCCTGCGACTGGCTACAGAATGCAGAGGTGAAAAGAGGTGGTGGAAGTTTACTGTGAAAAAACCAAGGACTGGTCTCATCTCATTCAAAATATAAATAAAAAAAACTGTTTTGGGTAGTTTACGCTGCCATTTAGCAGACTGTGCACGCGTAGAGAGAATTGCTGCCAAGAGATGGCGCACGCCGCGTCGAGGGAGCGCGGGCCGATTCGGGTTCTTCAGCGAGGTCGTCTGCTATGACCTCGAATCAGCCGGCGCCACTTGCCACGGCGTACGCCATCTGTCGACAGCAATTCTCTCTACGCGTGTATCGCCTTCGAAGTTGCAGCGTAAACTGCCCAGAACAGGTTTTTGTTGTCAATATTTTGTACGAGATAAGTTTACTCCTTGATTTTTTCTTTCCATCTAAACTTTCACCACTTGCTTTCAACGTTGTAGTATATCGCAGCGCGATATGTTGAAGAACCAATTTTTGCGGGCTGTCTAAAGTGCCTTAAAAGCGTTAGTTTACAAGCTGTATATCTGAAGTACGACTACAGGGAGTATATTCTGCAGCTTACCATATGCCACAAAGTAAGCCATTTCTTTATAGGGTTCCTGCAAGATTGTGAAGGACTCGTGCAATGTTCCTGAAATGATATGAAAGAAAAATCCTCATGTGATTGCAATATGCCAGGTCATTTAACGGGTACTTTCAAAAGTCGAGGTAGCATGAGACACGCTTGTTCAATCACCACTCAAGGAGAAAATAAACACTCGATAATTCGGGTCAGGCGGCTCCTTATGTGGTCCCGTATTACTACTGGGCAGGGCGAAAAATAAAAAAAGGCAATAAGATTTAAGTTATGATATAAATCATTATATCAGTTTTACTATGGTGAGTTAAATGAAACCTTTCGCGCAAAAATAAGCCCGAAAATGTATTTTTGTTTGTTTTGCGTTTGTCTATCATTTGATACTTCCTAGTTCCTATGTAATTGGTTTTAGATTAAAATCTAAGAATCAGCGAGAAAAATATTTTTATAAAAGTGAACACGAGCAAAAGTTAAAAAAAGTTTCGAAAGAAAATATTTGTTCTGAGCGAAACGGAGTGTAGAGCTTCCGCTTTGTTTCTAACGGACTAAGAGATAAAGCTGTTTTATTATGGCAAATATTACAGCGTTAAAAAGCGTTTTAGTTTAGTCTTGTAAAATTGGATATTTACGGGTCAAGCCGGGTAGGTGGAGAGAGAAGGCATTTCCGCCTGTCTGAGGCCTCTGCCCTCCGTTGTGTACAGTAAATACACAATTATAGAAAACAAAATGCATTCAGAGGAAAAAAAAGATACAACACTTTGCACATTCACGCGTAATAAATATACACGCTCGTCTGTAAAATGTTTAAAATATGACTAACAAAAGGTCATCGTCACTTTTTTTCACCTTTCAAAAACATGGGAAAGGAGGAAATTATTCCACAATCATCAAAAATAATCACCCCTACAAGAATTAATTTCGTAAATCACAACCAATTATTGACTGGTCATAGGCCGGGGCACAAAAACAATACACTGGTGTGATTATTAAGGTATAAAAATTGATATGGACACATTAACACAAAGGGAAAAAGCAAAACAGTATATTGTAATGTAATGTTATCTTTGAACATCTTTGAACCGTAAACTAATTTTTATTTTGTGTAATTCTTTTTTCCGCATTGTCATCAGTAACCGGAAGAATTGGTCAATTAACCAATGTGTTATGTTGAAATATAGATCTAGTAGTAAAGAAGCAATATCTTGTGGCTAAAGGAATTGAAACCTTTTTTTTTTATTAAAAAAAAAAAAAAAACTCATGAGTTTTGTGTTTTTTCGTTTAGTTTCTGTCTTTTTTTTTTTCTGATTTACCAACGGCTGACCCGCGTGCGTTGTCACGTCGAGTGTTCTCCGGACTCGTGCCGTTCCAGCATATATGGACTGCTTGCGAAAGCGATCGGTTTTGTTTTCTTAACTTTGTTTTTAGAGTTTATTGATATTTTTACGTCAAACCTTTATAATATTTCTGTTCAGTAGGTACACGTATACATCAAAGTTCTCCACGATCTCATTTTTTATGAACAAAAAATGTTCTTCAGTCACTTTCCAGTAAGAACAAATAACGATGCTAGATGTTGATGATTATATTTCTGTGATTTTCCTTGAGATGGAAAACACTGCTTAAGAAAGAGCAAGGTTCTACGAAGCGTGCGTGCTCTCACGAACCAGCAATCTCAAATAGTTTTTTTTTTTTTTTTCTTAAAATGGAAGGGCTGTCTTCAAAACTACGAGTCCTGTGCTCTTTCGGGGCACCAGCCTAACCGGTGCAATCTGCTGATCGTGAAAACCCTGAAGGAAGGAGTGAAAAAGTGCGGTCATTCCGCTCGCGTTAAATGCGTAGTACAGCGTATATCTGTAATAGCCAAACTACATTGAGATCAATGAAACTTTTCTCTGATCTGAAAATTATGCGAAGACCATCGGCGCTCTAATTGTCGTGGGAATTGGGAATTGGGGGGAAAATATCATCCTCATCATCATCATCGGCAATAACACAATTATGCCATAGAAATATTCGCTATACCTTTAGCAGAAGGACTAAACCAGCAAATTTTGCATTAGAACGAATTATGCCTTATTTAACACCTTGTAAAAACATACGCTTGCATAGGGCATACTTAAGAAAAACACGCAAATCGCAAAATGATCAATATTTTCGAGGCGATAAAGAGAACGAGTATGGAATCCGTGTTGAGTTGATTGGACATAAAATCTTTTTGAAACATAATTCGCTTTATTTAATTTTGTTCGGTATTATAAAGTGCATTCATTTCTGGTTGATTGTTGGCGCCTATCTGGAACTATGGTGCCTGGAACACGTCTCCGATTCTGTGTTTACCGCCTCCTAAGAAGTGGTGCCCTGGTTTCAGCATGATGACGTGAAACAAGTGTCATGTTACCGCCAACCGCGATCCTGGAGGTGCCACACCTCAGGGGTGGTGGAAAGGCAGGCGCGAGTTTTGCTGCAAGTTGCTCTCCGGTTTCACAGCCAGGAGTTGAGACGCCTGGACAACAGCAACACTTACGTTCTCTCGTTTTTTTTTTTTTTTCTGGAATTTCGATGCTGAACAGCCAGGCTCGCAACATGCAACAGTATGGCACTCCGGCTTTCGTAACGCCATTTCTTGCCACTTCGGGCGCACTTTCCATGCATGGTAAAATATGACGTTAAACTCACCAGTCAGAGACGCGTTCCCGGCACAGTAGTGGAATTTCTTATTGAAAGTTCTAGGGAGCCGTTTTTGCACATCCGATACGGTACAATCGGCCCTCCGGCACGATGTGCGCATGCGCTACGACAGAAGACTCACACATGCACACTTCGTACCGGAGGGCCCATCGTACCGTATCGGGTGTGCAAAAAACGGTTAATTAAAACTCTCTATTAGCGAAGCGTTTATGTAGCAGTTGAAGATAGGGCTGGGCAATACATCGATTAACCTTCCAACTAATGAATTAAGGCTTTAATCGCGAGCAACTTTTGAACCGGTTAACCGGATTTTTGGTCGGTACCCAACAAGAGGTAAATTTGATGCACGCACGACTCTATCCTAGACGATCTGCCCAATCTAAAGGTGGCTCATTTCCCCCCTCCCCCCTGCCCCCCGCCCCCCCCCCCCCCCCCCCCCCCCCCCCCCCCCAAAGAAAACGCTGCGCGGCTTGCATCCGGTCATTCTGTCCCGGGTTGTTTTCCGTTCCCACCCAGGTGCTATTGGCACGGCTCAATTCTCGCGCTCGCCAAGCGTCACGTGTCCGAGGATATACATTACAGTTCCGCCGAGAACAGACAAACAAGCCGGGCCCGCAATTAATCTCCGCGCGACCGCGAAACGTCACGTGTTGAGGATCTATTACACACTCTGGCCCAGGCTGTTGTGGCTTACGACCACGGTGCTTACGACAAGAGACAGGACGAGGTGCAGCCGATGTAGCTTCCAGAGCCAAACGGTTTTAATGTCCCGTGCATTCGTTTCGTCTCGCACATCCCAGGCGCGCGCTCACTTCTTTGCCCGCCGCCTCGCGCTATTTATTGAAACAATACTCAAACACAACACTCCTTCCCCATCAATGTTTTGGCTGACTCACACAAGAATACCTCTCCGGTGGCCTACGTTGTCGTATGCTACTTCGAAGCACTGGTGTGGTCGGTACCGCTGTCTTGATTTGTTGCTGGCGATCTCTCATGCGTCTCTCCATTTCAGGATGAAGGAAGCTCAGACGGGTCCTAGGCTTCCAAGAGAGAAACAGCTCGGCTGGAGTTCTGTCGGTCGTACCAGTTGGGGTGTTTCTGTATGCAAACAGGAACTGGTCGACTCGATGTTGCATCGATTTCGATACACCCGTCCGTTGCTCGTCGATTACCTGCCTCAGGAGGTCCCGCTTGACGGTTTGCACACACCGTTCCGCGCTTCCGTTTGAGGCGGGATGGTACGGAGGACTTTTCGTGTGGCGTACCCCATTCATCGACAGAAACTCTACGAACTCTGTCGCCACAAACTGGGGTCCATTGTCTGTCACTACCTCTTCTGGTAGTCCAAACGCGGCGAAAACACTTCGCAATCTTTCGATAGTACATTTTGTCGTAGTGGAACTCATTAGAAACACTTCTACCCACTTTGAATGAGCATCTACGACAATCAAAAACCAGTTTGACCTGTTGTCCTTTTATCAAACCCACACCTTCTCCAAAAAGTTCAGCGTACTTCTCAAGGAGCCTTGCTTCCTTTTCTTCTCTTACACTGTTTACGCATGACCAGTCTAGCCTCAGCTCTTCTAGCCAGTCTCGACCAAGCAGCGGGGTTACGTTGCCCCCTGGTGCCTTAACTACAATAAGAGGAAGTGTCTTTCTCTGTCCATTGTGCTCGACTGGTACTGACAACTTCCCAGTCACCGTGAGAAAATTCCCCCCATACGTTCTCAATTTAAGGTTGCATGGCTCCTTAGGAATGTTTGCCCAGTATTTCACACACCACGATTCTGGCACTACCGACACGGACGCTCCAGTGTCTATCTGCATTCTTACGAGCTTGTCGGCTACTTTAACATCTACTTCATAGTTACGCCTTCCCGTTTCACACGCGTACACTGTGTAAAGCTGCATATCATCAGCTCCCTCACTTGCGACGTGTTTAACGGAGTCTGTTTTGAACCTACAAACTTTTGCCAGGTGTCCGACTTTTTTACAGACAGGACATTTGTACTTGCGGTACTTGCAGGGCTGTCCAGTGTGTACCTGTCCGCAGTAGGAACATGAAGACGTGGTGTCTCCCGTATGCCCGGATGTCTGTTTAGTCGTGGAAGCTCGTGGACCCTTATTTGACTTGCGCCACGGTTCCCTTTTCTGTTGCCGAACCGCGTTCACGTCGTCTTCTTCTCGTTGGCTAGACGACCTATGACGACCTGCAGTAGGCTGAAACGTGATGGTTTCCTTGCGTGCGAGCTCGATGCTTTTAGCAATGTCACACGCGGCACCAAACGTCAACGTCGTCTTCTTCAACAAGTCGGACTGTGTTTTCTTGTCTTTTAATCCCGCGACGAACCTGTCGCGCAAAGCATCATCCAAGAAACTGCCGAACTCGCAAGTCGACGCGAGCCTCTTCAGCTCCACTGAAAAAGTGGCTACCGTCTCCTCTTCCTTTTGGTAGCGACGGTTAAACTTAAACCGCTCTGCTATCACCATCGGCCTCGGAGCGTAATGACCTTTCAGAACCGCCACCAACTCCTCCCAGCTTTTCTCTTCTGGTTTGACCGGATGGAGTAAAGTCTTAAGAGTCTTGTACGGTTTCTGGCCAATTGCGGTGACAAAAGCAGAGAGCCTTAGGGCTTCGCTTACCTTTGTAGCCTTTAGGTAGTGTTCGAATCTTTCGACGTAAGATTCAAAATCTTCGTCACCATCCTCCACAAATGGATCGAACCTTCCCAACCCTGCCATGTTCGTTCGTCCTTGCCGTGGCCCGGTGGATTCCTTCTACGATGCCCGTTGCAGTCGTGATGGACATCCCATCCTCGTCGCCAATTATGTTGTGGCTTACGACCACGGTGCTTACGACAAGAGACAGGACGAGGTGCAGCCGATGTAGCTTCCAGAGCCAAACGGTTTTAATGTCCCGTGCATTCGTTTCGTCTCGCACATCCCAGGCGCGCGCTCACTTCTTTGCCCGCCGCCTCGCGCTATTTATTGAAACAATACTCAAACACAACACAGGCAAGACAGACAAGCACACAAACAAGCTGGGAAGTTAACAACGCTATCGTTACTTCTTCCAGTATTCAGCCCCTAAACATGGACGATTTCATGAGCATAAAAGGCAATCTCGCCGGATAGTTTGGGTTTAAGGTAACTCATCTGCATAAAGTCGTTTTCGTGACGTGGAAGCGTAAGTTCGCTTAGTGTCACCTACGAGCGGAGCACCCGAGTACGGCGCTGCGGCAAGGGTCATCCGCAAAAACGCAGACAACAATCGACGCCTTCTCATCGAGGCCCCTTTCTGTGAAAAAAGACGAAAGCATCGCCCAAGCCCTTTCTTCTAGGCTTGTTTCTGCAAGCGGGCCACTGAACATTGTACAAGACCCAGGACTGAAGAATGTGCTTCAGATGGCCTTAAGCTCTCCGTCCTACCAACTGCCTTCGCGCCGCTATGGTGGACAGCCTGTACAACACAAAAAGAGAGTTTCCAAGCAGAACTTTCGGCAACTAACTTCATCAGCTTAACGACTTACTTCTGGACCGCGATTTCCAATGATGTCTACCTTGGAGTAACGGTGCATTGGATTAACGACGCCTGGGTGCTCCAATCCGAAACGCTCCAGGTGAGACACGTACCGGAACGCCACACAGCAGAACGATGTGCCCGTGATGTTTCGGAGGCTGGGAAAATTGGTCAGGAGGTGGAAGCTGTGTGCACCGATAACGCGCGTAACATTTGTCTTGGTGTAGAGAGAGCGAGCTTCCAGAGCCCGAAGTACGCAGCTCATACGCTGCAGCTGTGCATCCAAATGGCTATCACCGTGACAGGAGTGGAACGACTACTGGCCACCTGTCGACGCGCTGTGGGTCATTTTAAGCACAGCACGAACCACCAGGCCATCCTTTCAAAGCACGCACCTGTTCTCGGAGTGCCAACAACAAAGCTCCAGCAAGATATCGCCACACGATGGAATAGCACCTGCATAATTAAAACACCCTGCTAGAACTGAAGGAGCCTTTGCGCCTCGCCATAAAGGACGACAGTGCAAGCAAAGCGACTGTTCAACGCCTCACATATGTTGACTGGGACATGCTAGAACAACATCGGTAGGTTTTGAGACCCCTTTAGATGTAACGGAGCTTCTTTGAGGAGGCAAGTATGTAACACGGTCCGTCCTGATTCCAGCGATGAAGCTGCTGAAGAATAATATGAGAATAAACGACTGTGACCCCGCCTTCATCTGCCGCTTGAAGGCCATGCTGGTGGATTCAACCGACGAGAGACTAAGCGCGTGGCCGCACTACATCCTCGCCATCTCGGATTACGAGATGACGACGTGTCTTGACCGTCGGTTCAGGAGCCTCCATTCCATGGACAAAGATCGCCGAGAACACATGTGGCATGGGCTTTAGCAGCTGGCACGAATGTCGCCGGACACTCAGCGTGACAACACACAAAAGAAAAAAAAAAGAAAATACGCATTCTCGGAGGGGAGCGAAGGAACCACAGTCTCCTGCGAAGCATCACTATATCGTTCGCTGCCAGAGGTTACAGACGATAACCTGGACCCGCTACAGTGGTGGTGAGCACAGTGCTCTCTCCTTCCCGAGCTAGTGTCAATCGTTAAGGCGGTGATGTGCGTCTCAGCCACCTCAACGCCGTATGAGCGTCTTTTCAGTGCAGAAGGCATGATCGTGAACAAACAAAGGAACTCGGTCGTGACGGAGAATGAGGACGATCGTTTTTGTCTTCGAAGCTGGAGCAAAAATATGTGAGTCTTTGAAACGTTGAACTATATGTATCATCAATTGCAAACGTCCTTTGCGCCGTGTATCTGACAGTAAAGTAAGTATTCAAACGCAAGACGAGCTGTTGCATTAGTTTAATTTATTATTTATAGAAATCAGCGCAACCGAATAATCGATTAATTAATAGATTAAAGGGCGGCGATTACTCTGGTTTAGACTTTTTAATCGACGCCTCGACCTAGTTTAAAGTCGCCAGCTTATTTTCGTTAGACGTGTTAACTACCGGAACGTTTCCGTAGGACAGGCTTACCGTTAATAGTTAGATATCCAACCTCGGATTCTGGATCGTAGTAGGTAGAAAAAGTTGTCCTATAAGGGAAAGGTTCACTTAATTAAGGTCAGGCAGAGAAGTCGCCAAAGAAGCAAACCATCAAATAAGTAATTCACAGTTAAAGCCTTAGTATCCGTTAGGATATGGCTATACACGCTCATTGGTTCTGGCATATTTACAACACTGCCAAACTTTTGAATCAATAATTATTGGTTTTCTTAATTAATTTATAAATCAGAAGATCAAACGGACACGCCCACTTATATCGATACATGTTGAACAACTTCAGTTTTGGCAAACGCAACTGTTTATTGAATTAATGCCACTATCTCAGAGTTAATATCGTTCAAATGGCTATAGAAGCCTGCGTCTGAAAAGCCAAGAAATAAACAATTTTTCGCTTCGTGTGGTTCAAACATTTTTGCGATATATATTTTTCTATAAATAATTCATGCCTCAGGTCCCTGCCGAATAAATAGCCGTAAATATATCAAATAGTTTTGTAACGGAGCAGCGCAAACATTCCCTTTTCCGTCTCAATAGGTTAAAGTTTAACCAGCTCGACTGCGACTAATTGCTACCAATTTCCGAAAATAAAAAAATGTCTGTTACGACGTTGTTCAGGCGCAATAGCTTCTTCATACGTATTTCTCAAAGATGCGCTTGGAACATCATTCGTTTGTCTTTTTTTGATAAATTCAACCGGTAATAATGGAGGAATATCGTATCCCAATCGGGCGCTTGCAGGAGTCTAGGATGCAACGTCACTCCCAGTTTGATATTGCCGTGTCCGTTATCCAGTAGACAGCGCACTTGATTATCACGCGGATGTCCTGGAATCAAAACTTCTCCTTTTTAACCTTGATTTTAAGCGAGACCAGTCCTTTAACTTTTCATAGATATTCTAGAAAGTTCTAGCATAATCGGGATGATGCCAATAGTCCTCGTACAAAAACATCCAGAAGTTGTCGGGGGTATAAAAGCAGCCCTGCGTGCTAGATCACTTTTTTTTCCTTTGCCACCGCCCTACCTTGAAGTTACGCCGATATCGGCAGCCGGGGACGCTCGTTATCGTACATTTTCTTTCAGAGCAAGTTTGCCACATTAAAATTTTAGATTCCCAGTTTTTTTGTTTATTTTCTTGTCCTTGCCATTCGTTGTTTGCGGCAATACTTCTACAGGAATCTATGTCGGTGACACCATTCTGCTCTCATCACATGTTCGCTATGCATGCCTTTCTTTACGCGAACACAGTGCTTTCTAGATCACTTGAGTTGTTTCGTGTTGTGATCCACTGAGCCAGCCAGACTCGTCAGGAACGTAAATAAAAATGGGCTGCTTCTCGATTTCTGTACATATTTGTCTTTATTCCGGCATTAGACGAGCCTGCACTTGAGGAGTGTACACGTCAGTGGCAAAAATGGCGCCTTAGAACGCCACCGGGAGGCTCCGAAGAAGTAAAAACATATATGTATTTAAGCATCCCAAATACATCCCCGACTTAACTTCTTGAGTTCTGTTGTCGACTAAGCGTCTGCTTGGTTTCACGTCTTATCAGCATTAAAAACAATGCTAATTAAAATCGATTACGTGCCTTTAAATAGGGAAAGTAGCGGAAGGTTGTTAATGTTCAATTTTGCAGTTTTCGAACACGCTGTTTTGGTAACGTGCCCGGAAATGACGTCAGGTGCAAAAGCCCTCTAGGCATGCCGTCTTGCTAGAAAAAGGGCCCGCACCCTAATTGCCAGTGAAAGTGTAACGATAGCAACGATACCGATGACCCGTTTTATCAGCTGAAAGTATCGAAGAACGAGTAATTATAACCTTTAGAAGTGCATTGCGTTGTAGTGCATAGAACCTGCGATTTGTTAGAATGCAAGCAAAGTTTAGGGATCAAAATCGTTTAGCGTACGTTGTACTGCTTCGTGCTGTTCCGTTAAATATCTCCCATATTGTGTTTTTGGCACACTCGTTGTTTCCAGATGTTCCATCCCACAGCCCTGACGTAATAATGGTATTCGGCGTTTCCAGGAAGCTCCCGTTGCGATAGCACTGGTACCAGATAAACGGAATGTACTGCATTCTCTGCAAACGCAACAACACAATGAACGAGGGAATGGCAGTGCGCTCTTAGAAAATTCTATATCTACATTTGCCCCCAAACACACTGAAAATACCAACCATACTATGTAAAGGTTCGTGGGTTACGTTATCTATAGAAAAATGTGTTTTTGAGGGCGCAGAAAAAAAACTGGCCAGTGCGAAGGTTTAGCAGTATACATTATGGTCATACAGTCGGAATGGCTACGAAACGTCCGCTCATTTTGCCACTGAAACGTTTAACGTTCTCGTTTGATGGGTGTTCCGACCTTACTAAATACTTTATATAAGCGTATAGTGCGACACGGGTATAGTTTGTCTCACTCCAAATGATCAGTAATATCCAACTAATTTGTTCTCGATATATTTTGTTCATTTGTAAAACTGTAAAACGCACGGATTAATTTTAAATAAAAAATAAGACTTTATACCAAAAATCAAAACAAAAATAAAACGAAATGGTTTCCAAGGACAGATATTTCAATCATGGTTTTTGGCGAACAATGAAGTGGCTCCTGATTAATATGCATTACTGCGCTTTATTGCCTATCGTACTAAAATCGTCAGATTACTCCTGACCTTATATCAGGTAATGAAGGCAGCACGAATTAAGATAAAGGCTTGGGCGGGTTGGGAATTCTAGAGGCGTTTGCAAGCAGCCGCACTTCAAGAGCGAGTCTGGCCTCCATGAATGGAAAACACTCTGTTTGGGCGCCAGATTTGAAACCGTGGGGACGCCTCAACAGTACTTGACTATCAGAAGGTCTACCCACACATGCAGCAAAATGGCGGCGCCCAAAGGCCGTACTTGCAAGCGTCTATTTGTGGTATTTTTCCATGCTTTGCAGATTTGTGAAAAAGCAAAAAAAACTGAAAGCTACGCTAATACAATTTGTGCAGTTAAGCTACACGGCCAGGGGGACAAATATAAATGAATATTTACCATGATTATTTTAACCCGAGTCTGGGTCAGGAGTAATGTATTTTACATTTGAAGGGAAGGTAAGTGGGACAGACAGCATCTGAAACTCAGCTAATCATTATATTCAACCAACCTTCTTATATACAAAACTACAACCACCACAAAAGTACCGAACATCATGTTTTTCAAGGTGGCGAGCACGACTCTCACCCACATCACAAAACAAATGAAGTGGTGTCACCCATAAAGCACAACCACCTTCCGGTTTAGACAAAAATGTTTCCAGACAGCTAGAGGTCACATATAATATACAACGCTTCTGAACTACTACATACACACAGCCAGTTATACCTTTGGTTAGTTTAGACGAAAAGCTTCTAAAATACTATCTCAGAAAAGTACACTAACAAAAAAGAAACAAACTTCCTTGACACACAGACTCATGAAGGGTTTACAGCCTTCACGCATCTACACAGTGATACTTTTAATAGAGTATTGACTAAACAGGAGCTTTTCTTTCTAAGACAAAGAAGTAAACACAAATTTAAAGACGTTTATACTCTCCGTGATGCCGAATTAGAGCGCAGCTCTTGGGGAGGAGGAGGGGAGAGCGCGGAGAAGGAGTATGACCCTCGCCCCCCCGTACCCTCTCCTCCTCCCTTCCTGCCTCCCTCCCATCTAGCGGGAAATTTTCAGAAAATTTCCCGCTAAATTTAGCGAAAACTTCCCGCTAAATTTAGCAGGAATATTTTTCCGCTAAACTTGGCGGAAAGCTTTTAAAAATTTTAAAAATAAAATTTTCAGTTAAGTCTAGCGGGAAATTTTTCCGCTAAATTTAGCGATAACTTTTCCCGCCTAAATTTAGCGGAGAAATTTCTCCGCTAATTTTAGCGGGAAATTTTCCCGCTAAACATAGCGAGAAAAATTTCCCTCTAAATTCTGGGGGAAATTTTCCAACTCAAGATATCGGGGAAATATTTCGGATAAAGTTAGAGGGGAAATTTTCCCATAATGCAAGGCGCGGTTACGCCCGGTTGCATTATTACCGTAAGGCCCGCTTCAGACGGGGCAACTTTTCCAGCAATTTTGAGGTTGCTGGCGGGTTGTTCCCTAGCTTTCCCTAGATCGACGCGAATTGCTGAGATCGGGTCCGGCTCGAACAAGCGAGCAACTCGGAGCAATTCGTAGACGGTTGAAGCGGCTGCAGCCAATCAGAGACGCGATATTTTCACGTGACACCCCTGTCGTGGTGATGATGACAGCTAAAGACTTAGTTCTGGTTTAGAATGGATCGTTTTCGGAAATAAACAGTTTCAGAAAAATGAGTTAGTATTCTAAACGACGTTCAAAGATATAAGAACAAATTTAATGATTATGGTGGCAAGTCGGAGCAATTCGGTTGCTGCGTGTGAACGCGGGCGGCCGGTGTTGCTGGTGTTGCGACCTCAAGTTGCTGGGTGAAATTGCTCCGGCTGAAGCGGGCCTAAGGCAGCGCGCGCGGTTACGCCGACGCCGACGATGACGCTACTCGAGCCGGAAACGGGCGTCTACGAGCTGCGCTATAAAAATTCATTCATAAGGGAGGCATAAAGCTCCATGTTTGACCCAAACCTAGCCGACTTCTGGTTCACACGAACGGACAACCAAAACAAAGCGCAACTGAAGCTGAAAGGATTTATGTGAAATACTACTAAGCTGTAAAGAGGCGTGACGGATACAGCCTCCTACTGTTCTTATGCGGATCGTCTCTCTTACAACTCTCTTTTTATTTTAGCTACCTCCTTGTGTACTATTTCTGGTCCTGACCATTATGCACTCTATTCGTTTACGTGTTCAGCTAATTCTGAATTTGCAGAATTATTCTTTGCGTTTCTTTCGGGTTCGTGAACCTGTCATTGACACACCTTGAAGTTTGCCCTACGTACTTAACACCACAAGCCAAAGGTATCTTATAGACCGCTCCGCTCGAACCTGTCTGAAATGGCGTGAGTCTACTTAACCTAAACTCTGAATTGAAAACGGTGTAAACTCCGAACTCTTTTGGAGTTGCTTTCAGGTTAGGCGACATTTATGGCAAGAGAGGATTGCAGCGAATTCTCGTTTTTATTTCTCTTTTCCTTCACTTTTATCTGCGATTTCTATAAATAATTATCTTTTTTGCGAACTAATTTTTATATCCGGCTTTGTTCATTCTTTTCCACTGTCGTTCCAACGTTTGAGTCATCCAATAAATACAAGATCTATCTAGTGCATTCCTGGTTAATGATTTAATCACCTCCTCTTTCACAGTTTTTAATTGGAAACATAATTTTGATAGCACTGGTTTTCAACTTTCCTTGTCACACTTGCAGCACAACCCATCTTCAGTATGAACTAAAAACGTTAAAATTTAAGGACTCTAGTTTTGGGTCTTTCCACCCTGAAATGAGGCTCGGGTGCTGCTGACCTAATTAATGTTTCTAGGTTGTTTGATAGACATTTGCGAAAATAGCAAATCACTTTGCATCAACATATATTTGAACAGTGCATGTATCTGATGACTCTTGGAGCCATCAGACACAACACAGTCTAAGGAGTTCAAGTAAATTTCCACTCACGCCGTTGCAACAGACGACCCTATGCACACTCCCTCTTTTTTCTGTATACTCTTTTGCTTCATAGTCCACAAACGTCGACTGGAGGTAATGCTAAAAAATAGAAAGAAAATTATCTATGGAAATGCCTGACTGTGATTGGAATTAAACCAAATTCAACTCGAGAACCTCTTTCACCCTCTTCAGTTAGTTTATTATTTGAGATAGTAGTTCAGAAGCTTTTCGTCTAAACCAACCAGAGGTATTATTGTGTGTGTGTTTGTCGTAGTTCAAAAGCATTGTATATTTTTTGTGACCTCCAGCTCCCTGAAACCGGAAAGTTGTTGTGGTTTTCTGGGTGACATAGCTTAGTCTGTTTTGGGATGTGGGTGAGAGTTGTGCACGCGACCTTGGAAAGCAGAATGTTTGATGGTTTTGTGGCCGTTGTAGTTCGTTATATAAGGAGGTTGGTTGAATAAAATGATTAGCTGAGTTTGAGATGGTGTCTGCCCCTCTTACTTTCTCTTAACCTATAACAGAAGTTTCTCCTTCTGCCACAGTTTCGAATTAGAATAGTCAGAGTGATCTTCCTCCAGCTCCCCTGCCTACTAACCGTAATTTCGTTAATGAGTGTATAATTTCCGCCATAAGTTAGATCATTAACCAAATTTTGTTCATATGTTTTTTTTTTTTTAATGACAGAATGTAAACATTCGGTTTAAATAACGCATTTGATGAGAGTCATCGAAAACCAATAAATAAGTAAACTTGGAAACAAGGCAACGATTGCGGCGCGTGGGAAGGGCCGTGGTGCGCTAAAGTTACTACTTTTGGAACGAGTGGCATGCTGGTGGTGGAGGAACCGAGCGGGCGCGTATTTTCACCACCATTGTTGCACCAGTTGCACGAGTGGTAAATTTTGCGCTCATCCGCACTTCTCACGCTCCTCAAAACTTTCTAAAATTCATTTACTTAGTGGTTTCCCGTGACGCTCAGTAAGTCTATGATTAGATTAATATCTTTATATTTTATAACATAAAGTTAATCAACAAAGTTTAGTTTATTCACCGACTAATCGTGACAATTATCTTTCTACACTATGTCCACCTTGCCGCACAGCTCACCCGGACAAACATCATTGACGTAGCCTTCAGGTCTTTAAAAAATCAGTAAAGCTTTAAAAAATACACCCAGTACAGGGAGCAACAGCACAATAACGGCTAGGACGACACAGGAGACACACAAAGAAAAACAGCGCCCTTTTTTGTCTTTCTGCCTTTGTCTTTTTTTCCGCTGTTGCTGCCCAGCATGTTACCTCATAAAACTTTGCAGTAGGGCTCTTGCCCTTTGATGTTCCTGCTTGTGCGCAGGATATTCCGCCGTACAAGACGAGGAGGATTGAGAGCACCGTCCATGACTTCATCCTTACTTCTCCTCCACGGATTTCGCTTGTAGTCATGTAGGTGCAACCGAACCTTGAACGCAATTGAGAATACACATTTTATATATTGCGCACAAAGCTGGCCGTTCGTTTCAAGCAGGAATTGTTCGATCACACATAGCTGCAACGCATTCAAACAGATTGAAGATGTCTTTAGTGAATTGGCACACGCAAAGATACTACACAACGTTGATTGGCAGCACATTCCGTTCGTTGATTCACGCCACTAAAAAAAAACAAAAAACATTAACCTTTCTGACATGCCTACACTCTTATCATACACAACTGGGTTTCTTTCAACAAGTTTAGCAAATGTTATGCAGGATCGGCATTGTGATTCAATGAATGCTTCAGAGGCGAAAGAGTCACTGGCTGTGTTTTTGTGATTGTGACCGTAGCACGTCGAATTAAAAAGAGCAGATCGGTCGAAGAGAAAAAAAATGAAAGCCGTTTACAACTCCCTGTAACGCAGAATTAGAGCGCAGCTCTTGAAAAGGAGGAGGGAAGGGCACTGGGTGGGTGGGTCAAGTGACCTCGGGTGGCGGGGGGGGTCACGTGACCTTGGGGGGTCACGTGACAATGCTGATTGGTGACGTCATCAGTGATGATGACGATGACGATACGGATACCAGTGACGTCATCCGTGACGTCACTGATGACGTCATCAGTGGCGATGACGCCAACGGGGGTCACGTGACCTCGGGGGGGGGTGACGTGACCTTGGGAGGGGGTCACGTGACCTGGGTAACCATCGTGACTCTCGTGAGGGTAACCCTAGTAACCTTCTTGAGGGTAACTCTCGTGACCCTCGTGAAAGTAACTCTCGTGACACTCGTGAGGGTAACTCTCGTGACCCTCGTGAGGGTAACTCTCATAACCCTCGTGAGGGTGACTCTCATAACTCTCGTGACCCTCGTGAGTGTAACGCTTTTGAGGGTAACCAACCCTCGTAACCCTCACGAGGGTTACGAGGGTTACTCACGGTTACGCCGACGCCGACGGCGACGGCGACGGCGACGCCGCTCAAGCCGGGAACGGGCGCCTAAGAGCTGCGCTCTAAAAGCAGGAAGACAAGTTGCATGCGATTGGTCCGGACTCAGTTCGATGAGCTACGATCACATTTATGTAACTCCAGCCACTGGCAGCTTATGAAACACAAGACGAGTTTTGCACATCTCATTATAGCTCATCATTCCATGGCATAGAGGCATTCGCTAGTCAGAACACCAAACACAAATAACGAAACAATATGACAACAGGCCGCGTCTGGCGTTTCTCAAGTTAGCAGCGACTTTAAGCACAATTTGTATCGCTATGGCGACATGACGACTGGGGCGTGGTGCCGCTCACCGCTCTCATAACGTAATCTGATTAAAGGGACTCCGACAGGGCATTTATGTTCGCCGAGGTTTTTATTTGAACACGACCTGTAAGAGCCCAACTACCCAGAACACAATTTACGGATCAAAACACGTTTTCTTTCCTCCCCAAAAAAGCTAGTCGAGAATTGGCCGCTTGCAGTCGCGCTCTTTCTCTTTTTTTCATGGTCACGTGGCGTTTAAACTATATATACCAAATACATTCAAAGTTCTGGGTCATCTAAGGCACACATGCAATATTAAAAATATGATGATGATGATGATGGTTGGGGGTTTAATGGCGCAAGAGCAACTTAGGCCATATTGCGCCAAAACAGAGGTTTTTATAAGGAGCTTAGAAATGCAATCTAAAATAACTGCAAGTTACAGCTGGTGTAAAAGGCCAGTTTTATGTAGAAATTTTATAACTCGATTGAACGGTACCAAGGGTTGATCACCAAGTAGAAAGTATGGATGAAAAGGAAGATGATCCCGGAACAGTTCTGGGAAACATGATTGGCGCTGTTGATTTAAAGATTTACAATGCCACAGGATGTGCAGGACAGTCATAGCTTTACCACAGTTGTCGCAGAGCTTAACATCCTCATTACAAAGAAGGTGCAGGTGAGTCAAACGGGTATGCCCAATTCTTAAGCGGCAAAGAAGAACTTCAACGTGACGGTCTTTATGAAAAGAGCTCTCCCATACCCCCAGAAGGGGCTTGATGACGTGGAGCTTGTTATCTTCTTCCATATCCCAATCCAGCTGCCATGACTTCATAATCAATTTTTGTATGAACGGTTTCAGGTCTTGGTGTGGCAGGCCAAGGGGCAGTTTTGGGCACTCTTTCGCAGATGCAGCAAGCAAGTCTGCTTTCTCATTGCCAGGAATACCCACGTGGCTTGGAACCCAGCAGAATTTGATCAGGTGTCCTTGCTGAAGAGCTCGATTTAACTGAACCCGAAGACGTTGCACAAGAGGGTTCTTGCTGTCTGTTAAGTACGAAATTGCTAGAAGAACGCTCTGGGAATCGACAAACAGAATTGCTTTCGTGATATTGTTCTCTAATAAATACTCCACAGCCATTAAAATGGCACACAATTCAGCTGTAAAAATACTTGCAAGGGTGTTGAGCTGTCGAACTTTCCTGAAAGCATTGGAATAAACCGCACATCCCGCAAAAGTTGAGGTTTTAGACCCATCAGTGTATAAATGCAAATAGTCCTTGTATTTCTGTTGTAAATCGAAAAACTCCTGTTGAAGAACAAATGGTGAAACAGCTCTCTTTCTGTACTTGGACAGTAACCAGTCACAGGAGATTGGTAGAAGGTCCCAAGGTGCAACTCTCGCATTGCTCTTCAGCAAAGCAGCATCACTAAAGGGAAGATGGAGCGATGTTGTCATCCTTTGAACTCTGAAACTCAGTGGCCGAACAATACTAGGCTTGTTTTCAAAGAGTCGGAAGGATCTAGAAAGTTGGAGGGCACCAAAAGTGGGATGTTGAGGATAGCTGAGTATTTTGTAAGCATAACAAAGACTCAAATATTGCCTTCGTCTTTCCAGGGACATTTGATGTGTATCAGCATACAAGCTCAGCACAGGTGATGTTCGAAATGCCCCCGTGGCAAGTCGGAGCCCCAGATGATGGACGGGGTCCAACATCTTTAGGGCAGACGGACGCGCCGACCCATAAACAATCGCGCCATAGTCCAGGCGGGACCGCACCAAGGAGTTATAGAGTCGTAAGAGGCACCGTCTGTCAGACCCCCAGGACGTATGCGACAGGACTTCGAGGATGTTTGATGAACGTAAGCATTTATGTTTCAACTCTTTTAAGTGGGGTATAAAATTGAGCTTTTTATCAAATATTATTCCTAAAAACCTGTGTTTTTCCTTTACAGATATAGCAACATTATTCAAGTGCAACACTGGATCTGGAAACAGACCACGGCGGAGAGAAAAGGAAACACAGATTGTCTTTTCAGGGGAGAACCTAAAGCCATTTTGATCAGCCCACCTGCTCATCTTATTGATTGTGAGCTGCAGTTGCCGTTCACAGCTGGACAAGTTACAAGAGGAAAACAATATTTGCACATCGTCCACATACATTGAATAGGATACAGATGGTGGTATAACCTTAGCCAGACTATTAATTTTCACGGCAAAGAGTATAACGCTTAATACTCCACCCTGAGGGACGCCATTCTCCTGGGGAAAACATCCGACAAGATGGAGCCCAACCGCACTTGGAAGGTCCAACCCGTCAAGAAACTTTGAATGCAGCGAAGCATGCGACCTCGGAAACCATATGAGTACAAGTCTCGAAGGATCCCATATCTCCAAGTCGTGTCGTAAGCCTTTTCTAGGTCAAAGAAGACAGAAACACAATGCTGGCGATGGACAAATGCTTCCCGAATAGAAGTTTCCAGGCGGACAAGGTGGTCAACCGTGGAGCGGCCCGCTCGGAAGCCGCACTGATTTCTATCAAACACACCCTCTGCCTCTAAAAAGTGGACAAGACGGCGATTAATAAGTCTCTCATAGGTCTTGCCCAGGCAGCTTGTCAATGCAATCGGGCGATAGCTCGTCGGTAGTGAGGGGTCTTTGCTGGGTTTCAGTAGAGGAATTATGTGCGCCATTTTCCAGCAGTCAGGAAAACAAGCAGCATCCCACAATAAATTAAAAAAGGTGAGCAAACTGTTTAAACATTCAGGCGATAGTCTCCTTAACATCTCGTATTGAATCCTATCTGGCCCAGCCGCAGAGTCTTTTTTGACGCCGAGAGCCAGTTCAAGCTCACACCGTGTAAATGGCTTGTTATAAGGAGCACCCTGACCACCAGACAAAGGAATAGTTTGTCTTTCTGCTACTGATCGAAACTTCTTAAAAGATTCACTATAATTGGCCGAGTTAGACACTTCCTGGAAGTGTTTACCAAGTACATTTGCTTGTTCTTTAAGCGATGTTGCTGATGGAAAAAGAGGTACCCTGAAAGACCGATAGTCTCCCCTAATCTTCCTAAGATGATCCCACACTTCCTTTGAAGAAACAAAACTACTCAAAGAGGTTACATACTTTCTCCACGAACTGCCTTTAGCTTGCCTTCGTGTCCAGCGAGCTTTGGCTCTTCTTTTCTTGAATTCAAGTAGATTCCTTTGAGTGGGATAACGTCTGAAGATGCACCATGCCTTGTTTTGCAACTTGCGTGTTGTGGAGCAGTCCCTGTTCCACCATGGCTTGCACCTCTTGGGGAGTCGTCCAGAGGTCTGGGGGATAGTGTGTGATGCGGCATTTATAATCGCTTCAGTAACGTACAGCGTGGCATCTTCAGGGCTCATATTTACTAGAACAGATGAATCAATAAAAGCCTCCAAACGAAAAAGAGACCAATCAGCCTTTTCCAATTTCCACCTTGGAAGTAGTGTCGGAATGGAAGTAATTGGCATCGTGCTTTCTAAAACAATAGGAAAATGATCGCTCCCAAAAGGGTTATTTAAAACAGTCCATGAAAAGCATGGAAGTAAAATTGGTGATGCAATAGAAAGGTCAATAGATGTAAATGATTGATGTGCTGCACTAAAAAATGTAGGTTCCCTCCCATTATAAAGACACAACCCAGATGATAATAAAAACCGCTCTACGACACCTCCACGTGAATCCTGGCGAGCACTACCCCAAAAAGGGTGGTGGGCATTAAAATCGCCTAAAATCAAAAAAGGTTGAGGTAGTTGTTTTACAAGTGACTCAAGTTCACTGATATGCAGTGGAGAGTTAGGTGGCAAATAGAGAGAAACAACAGTGATCAAGCGGTCAACAAGAAGGCGTACCGCTACAGCCTCCAAGGGCGTAGAAAGGGGTACCTCCGAGCAAGCAACACCACTCTGCACCACCAGTGCCACTCCTCCCGACGTATTTGGGGAGAGTCTATCTTTCCTAAAAACTTGGTGCCGACGTAAAATCTGTGTATGAGTGTCATTTAAATGTGTTTCTTGCAGGCTGAGGGCGATTGGTCTCAACTCGTCCATAAAATAATTTACATCATCTATATTTCTGATAAGGCCACGGCAGTTCCACTGCATAAAATGGAAATTGGTCATTGTTTAAAAAAGGAGATTAAAATATGAATAAAGAAGAAACCCTGGGCGAATAAATGAAAGTTCTAAAGCTGCTGCATGTGGCATAAATTAATTTACAATCTCACGTTGGAGGGATCACAGGTTTTTTGCTTTTGTGTTTACTTTTAGAAGTCTGCCACTCCATGTCGTCTTGGTCAGACGCATGAGTGGAGACTTCTTCACACTCATCCATGGCCTCAGTTTCCTTAGGCGAGGCTTTTCCTGCTGGTTTCTTTAGGGTCGGGGAACGGGGCGCCATGCGCCGCCCGCGACCAGACCCAGCCAAAGGGGCAGAGGAGGTGCTGGGCGGAGCGTCACCCGAGTCCACCCGTTCCTGTCCCTTAGGCGCTGCAGGTGCGGCACGAGAGCCATGCCGCTCCTTCGATGATGCTCTCTCCAGGGAGTGTGGGCGAGAGTGTACACCCTTCTCCCTGGAAGGAGACTGCGGAGGAGGGACGGTTGCAGTAGCCACCGGCCCATCCTGGGTCTGGGAAACAGCCAGAGAGGACAAAGGCTGTTGTCCCGTTGGAGCGTGAGGGTTCGCACTCTGGCCGGGAGGGTCGGTAGACCGCCCGGCCGAGATCGCACGCCCCGGAAGCTGAATCTTCAGCTGGGGCGTGGGGGACTGCCGTGGCTTCCCATAGTCCAAAAAGGACGTCTGGGTTGCAACTGCAACCTTCAGTGGTGCAGGTCCCCGCTGCACCACTTGGGCGTAGCCGCCTTTTTGCACGAATGCAAAGCGACGGCGGGCTTCAGGATAAGAAAGGTTTTCTTTGACTTTCAAGGTGAGGACCTCTTTCTCGTCTTTCCATGTCTTGCATGATGTGGAGTATGCTGGGTGAGGTTCTGAGCAGTTTACGCAGTGGGGGTTGTTGGTACATGCATCGGCTTCGTGGTCGGTCTTGCTACACTTTGCACAGGTGGCCTTTCCACGGCAGCTTTGAGAGCCATGGCCAAATCTCTGGCACTTGAAGCATCTACGGGCGTTTGGCACATAAGGCCGAACCCTGCAGCGCAGGTACCCAGCCCTCACAGCTTCAGGAAGGACGGTCGATTGGAAAGTGAGTACCACATGTTTTGTCTTCAGCTCGTTCCCGTCACGACGCATGGTGATACGCCTTGCAGCTGTGACACCTTGGTCAGAGAGGCCTTCAACAATTTCACTTTCAGAGCTATCAAGAAGGTCATCCTCGGAGATAACTCCTTGAATGCTGTTTAACGTTCGGTGGGAAGAGACAGAGACGTCATAGCCAGAAACAGACGTTAAGCCTAATAGCGCACTACTCTGCTGATTTGTTTCCACCTCAACAAGTAAATCCCCAGAGCTCATTTTCTTCGCTTTGTAGTTTCTCCCAATTGCACCTTCAAGTACCTTTGCTACTAAGAATGGGGACATTTGTGAGAGTCGTTTATCACCTTCAGAATGTATAACTAAAAACTTGGAGAATTTCGAAGGAAGGTCAGGTGTTTTTGCAGTGGTGGCTTCGGTGCGGACCCTTTTCAGGGCCCGATCAGTGGTTTTTTGCCTAGAACCCATAAAGATGGGAGAAAAGTTCAGTGCCCGGGTGCACCACCCACCACGGAGCCCAACAAGGGGGTAGGTAATGTGCCATAACAAGAAAGGCTTGGCTGACACAATTACACTACCAGTGCTGCCCGGGCACTATACCCTAGTGTGGTTGCAGGGACAGGACCTGTTTCCACTCAAGGTTAGCCCTTGCCGCCTAAGAAGGTGAAAAAAGAAGGAAGAGAGTGCAGAAGAAAAGAGAAAGAGGTGTTAGGAAAAGTGAAAGAAGGAAGAAGAGGGTAGAAGAGGCGACTGACTGAATCATCCTGGTCGGGCCAAGCCAGGACACCCGTCTACGAGAAGCAGGGGTCGAAGCGGTGTATTGCCTCGCCCGGGGGGCCCCGAAGGGTCCAAACATACCCCGGGCTCAGCTCAACCACCAGGGTCCCCTTTTCCCCGGACACGGGTACGCCACGCACAGCCAGACGTGGGTGGGCGAACCCACATGGCTCGGGGTTCGTAGTGACGCCACTCACCATGCACCTACAAAAGTAGGTGCCCCCTGCGTGCGGGTATGGTGGCCCACGTGGCTGGGGTCCGTGGTGACGCTACTCACCAAGCACCTAGCACCTAAGGTGCAGGTGCCCCCTGCGGGGCTCGGGGTCCGTGGAGACGCCACTCTCCAAACACCTGCTTTCACAGGTGCCCCCTGCGGGGAATATTAAAAATAGAAAATGCAAACCCCAATTCGGTGGCCTTGAAAAAGCTGCGGATACGTTGATCGAAAAAAAAATAATAATAATCGAGGACACCTAAGCACCCACTGTGAGTTGTGAATGCAAAAACATGAATGTCGTTCTTCCGCTTCCTTAGTTCGTTTGCGGCGTACTGGCGTGGACGGCCACGCTTCGTTACGGCCGAGGTTGCGGCCACCGAAGATATAGATGCCTCAGGCGCCGCACGTGCTCACACAAAAGGGTGGACGGCTTTGATATACAAGTAACGAAACTAGAAGATGGAGGGTACCCTCTTACGCTTATTAAACATGTGGCAGAAGGATTGCTACGAAAGCTTCGGGGAGGGGGAAGGGGTAGTGGAAAGGTCAGGCGGAATGTGAGACCGACTGAGATACCATATGTGCACAAATTTAGCCATAGTCTGAAGAAAGTGGGCGAAAAACATGGAGTACCGATACTACTCTCAGCGCCTCAGAAATTGGGTAATCTGTGTGCAAGAATAGAAAGGGGAGATTTGAGGGTGGGTATATGTAAGAAGAAGCCTAGAACTAAATATGTGGAGTGCAAGGAAGGGGTGGTGTATAGAATACCTTTAATGTGTGGGAGGGTTTACATAGGACAAACCGGAAGGTGCATCAACGACAGACTAAGGGAAGACGCACTGGCAGTAAGATCTTCGCCTTCGGGTAATCTTGCGATACACTGCAACCGATGCGATTGTGGCCCAAAGCTTCAGGAAGCTGTTTTCCTGAGCAGGAATCGTAAACAAATGACAAGGGAAATGTCGGAGGCGTTTTTCATAAGGAAGTGCGACAGCGACACGTCCATCAGCGCCCCATTGATAGCATTGTACGATTCGGAGGTGGCGTATCTTCAGTCCTTTGTTAGCCCAAGCTAGAAAGATTATATATAGATTCTTGAACAATGTTTTTACATGACGTGGATGGTTGTTGACAAGGCATATATGTTTCTTCTTTGGTTTAAATGACAATAAACCTCAGTTGCAAGTGCGCTCTACTGTGTGTGTGTCTTCTTTCACTGGTCCTCGTTTTTTTAGCGCTTTTATTCCTGAAAAGGAGCAGAAGCGGCCGCAGCCCGCCGCCTCTCCTGCAACGCCTGACACAAGAGCGGCGGCCGAGCGCGCTCTCGTTAAGTGGCCGTAGCCCCCCCCCCCCTCCTCCCCTCTCTCTCTCTCTCTCCTGCAACACCTGACACGAGAGCAGCGGCCGAGCGCACACTCTCATGAAGCGGCCGCCAATGGTTGTCTCGACGCCATATTGAGAATGAGGAGTACATGTACTTCCTGTCATCTACGCAACATTTTTTTTTTTTTAATCTGAAAGCATTATTATTTTATGAAGCGGAGCCAACAACACCTGTAAAAAAACAAAAAAAAAACAAAAAAAACGAAAGAAATGCTGATTTTCAGCGACGTACCGCGGGCATACCGCGGGCTGGATGACGTTTCTACCCCACTCCCTTGTTTTCGATCTGTGATCGTTGGTACAGACTCCCCACCGAATCGGTATTGCCCCATTCTAAATGTTCGTTAGCTCTAGTGGATAGAGAAGTTGAATTGGTATTTTTAGAATACCGTTCTTGTTCGAGCGTACTATACATGCACGGATCTTGCCGTTTCGTCCACAGAAGACTTTTTCAACTCTTCCCATTTTTCAAAGTAAACGTGAAAGCGGTTCCTTCAGGAGGACGAACTGACCCAACTCCAGACGTGGCGATTGCCGCCCTTTTGTTTCATAGGCAGATCGAAGCACTTTTATATATTCTGACCTTCACGTTTCCCAGAATCTGTAGAGGAACGCTATCCTTCGTTTCCACAACTGAAGGAGCAACTCCGGAGACGTCTCTAAATCTTCTCTCAGCCACTGCAAGTGTTGTCAGCCGTCGTCCAGGGAGAAAGCTCGCCGGTGTGAGCGGTTGGCCGCCGTGAAGCTCATTGTAAATTAACATTAGGGGGTGTGAATTTAGCATCGCCTCAATTTCACAAAAGACTGTGGACAATTTTCTGCGTCCATACTTTTTCTTCCGATAATTGTTTTTCGTCCCACCCTCACAAATCGAGTTGGTCACTCGTAGAATCCTCTCCATCAAGGCGCACGCTCGACAGTAAAACGCCACTCAGTGGTCGCAATGGCGAAGCGATTCACCATTTATGAGTGTTCAAGGATCTTCCAAAATTCTTCCATGTCTCTCGAGACTCGCTTGAAGATTAGTGCGTTGTCTGAGTAGATCATAAGGGACAGTCACCTTCGTGACACAAACCTACGGAAAGCCAGAGGAAAACTTCTCGTCGAAATGTCTGGTACGAGCTTTAAAAGGGTCCTGCAATGACTTTTTTTACTAATTTTTAATTTGCACCGAACCTGAGCACACTGAACGTAGTACTTTAATGAAACCTTTCTTTCCTCGAATTTCGCTTTACCTTAAAAGTTATAGGCAAATTCATATTACAAAAAAAAAGCAAAAAATAACCTTCTTCATGACGTCCTTGGTTGCTTGAGTGGCCGTGAACTAGAGGAGGGCTAGTACGCTATGCGAGCGCTCACGGCTGCCGCACTCCGTGTCGACGGCGCGAGAGGGCGCCACTAAAGCATGTTCTGGATAGGCTGTATGCAGCGGGCAGCCAGAGCGGCTCACATTTCATTTGCTACGCGATTAAACACTAATTCGGCATGAAACTTCATTGGCCACGAACGACAGCAAACACGGGGTAAATATCAGTTAAGAATGGGAGCCACTTCGCGGTGCCAAACCGCGAAACGGCCAAACCGCCAGAGAAAGCTGCTCGCCGAAGGCCTTCGGAACTCTCGGAGCCGATCGGATCCTCCAGTTCCTACGACCGCAGCGCCGCCACGTACATCCGGTGCCTTTCCGTGTCGGCGCCTGATTCCACTACTCCTTTCTAGTATCCGCCGCCTTTTCCACCGCTTGGTGGCGGGTATGTCGACGTGTCATTTCTTGTTTCCGTACTTTATAAACTGCATCTGTTTCTTTTCTGATCTAAAATACTGAACAAAAACTATTTTTATACCTAATTGAAACGGTCCGCCCCACTTGTATTCTGTATTTCGACTAGAAAAGAAGCTTTTAGCGGCTCTGACCAGTAGTAAGGCCAGGACCAAAGACGTCACACATCGCGCGCTTTCGGTACCGCGGGTCGCCTCCGTCGGTGGAGGAGGTTTCCGCGTCGTTCGGTTAAAATATGACGCACTGATATTTAGTTACTCTCTCCGTGTCCGCTGGCTTGCCCGAACCCCAAGAGACGTGGAAACCGCAAAAAAGGTAGGCGCTTGACTATGATTGCAGGGCCCCTTTAAGTGGACCGCCTGTGTCACAGACCAAGTAAACAAAGTGTTGTACGACTTACGGATGACCTCCTTTGTCTGTATGTACATCGGCACTGCAAATCTACACCGACTGCCTCGATAGATTCAGCCTGCTTCGTTCTCGTACACGGCAAAGATCCCGTTGGAGCACTCGCCGGAGTAGCGCTAAATCGCTGGCACGTTACATACGCCCGCAGCACCTTCATTACCAGCTCTCGAAACCGAAGGATCTAACACCTCTCAAGGAGCTCTACAAGCGTGCCTGTCACTCTCGCGTGCAGCATCATCCGGTCAGCTTCTATCGAGAGTAGCGTGGAATATCGAAGCTGTTTCGGTAGTACGATGAGGTTTCGTTCATCATGTGTCATATTGTCAGATCGGAGTCGACCACTTATGCGAAGCACTTCCTCCTGGTCGATGAAAGTACTGAAGTCTCGGAGAGGAGAAGTAGATGGGGTCTCGGCTTTGTTGCTCGCGCATCGAAGCTCGGCAGCAAGCGTCGATCGCCGTGACTCTTTTGTCCAGTATGTTCGCTCTTCTTGGATTTCTTCCTGACGTTCTGGAGGAAGCGAAACATTCACGCTGTTTTCGGTTCAGTCTTGAAACCGAGTTGAATGCGGTGACATCGAGCAACAATGCAGATGATGTTTAAATTATGTCCAACACGAGCTTATCTTGAGGTAGCTCCTCGCGCTCCTCTTTGGGCCACTCTTTCGCTAGCGCAATGGCAACCAACTGGGCACCGAGCACCAGAGTGGAGGGGAGACCATTCGAGATGCGGTCAGATCTCGCGACATGAGGTCGGCGGGGCTCACCTTTGCTTGCCAGTGGTGCCATGTCGCGTCTTGGCAGTTCTTCTGGGTCCTTCGAGAAATCTGCTTGTTGTCTACCACCCTGACGTCTACATTCCATGGAAATTCGACTTCGTATCTCCCATCTGACTTGGCGATCGTGGCCTCAAAGTCTCGCATGACCTTGTTCTTCGACGGATAGTCCATGGATTCGTTGATGACATTCATACTCACTATATCCCCGAATTGCTTAAGGCTTGGCATGAGTTCGGGCTCTTACACCACCGTTCTCAGCACGACCGCCTGGGAGCAACTAATGACTGCGAAGCTTAAACCTGTTCGTTTCTTAACCGCCTATTCATATATGGTCTCCGCCGCCGTCAGGATTCCTCTCAGTTGGTGAATCCTTTCAGTGATGCACACCCAACAGTGATCCAACCCTAGCAGGATGTTGACGCCGCGTTGTTCCAGTCAGGTCATGCTGTCTCCTACGGGGCAGCCGAGCTCCTCTAACGTCGCGATGATGGATTCATCTGGGCTTGGGAGAGCCTGTTCGCAGATGGTAGGTGCTTCGATCGCGTCGACCTCATATCTTTGATTGTACCGTTGGTCCCGCAAAGCCACTTGCACCCTTCGAAACGCACGCTCGGCTCTTTTGCCTCTGAACACACCAGATGGGAAGTTCTCCGTCCCGAGCTTTTTGCAACCGAGTCTCTCGGACGGCTCCTCCGAAAAGAAGGAGCGCTGGATGCCGCTGTCAAAAAGAATTCGGTCTAGTCTTCTATTATTTTTTGTCCCAGCCCATGTGCTCACTGCTGCAGGAACACTGCCGGCTTTTTTTTTTCACATACATGAAGACTAACCGGTGTTGTTTCTTCATTTTGTGTTTCGTTCCGCGGCACATAATCCGGGTTACACAATGTAGGTGCGTGCAGTCCCCGACACCTAGTGCAACACAGCGTGCCTCGGCAAATTCTAGTGGTGTGGCTAGTCTTGGTACACCGGAAGCACCGCTGGGTAGGCCTGCAACCTGCGCTTCTTTTCAGAAGCTTTATCCTGGCGTTGCAGTCAGGGGTGCCTTGCGTGTTGTGTGTACACAAAAAGCATTCCACATCTTTGGCCGTGCCATGCAGTACGGTCGCTGGTAACCGGTGAGGCTGGGTGTAGCTTTGGAACCTGTCCAACCGTTCGTGCATTGGATCAGAACGATTTGTGGGCTAACCGCCGATGCGTCTTCTTGTTCCTCTCACGTCCTTTCTCGGCTCTCCACGTCGACTCGAATAAGTTTGAGGAAAGTCCGCATAGCTTTCAGGTGAACGTGCTCTTTTGGAGACTCGGAACCGGCGCCTGTCGCTGCGGTGGCGTTCCCGGTGTCTTCCGACGACGTCTTCCGGTTGTACATCAGAGACATGTCCCTCGGGACTGCTCGCAGAAAGACCGGGTGCACGATAGCGCAGTAGGATCCCTCACCCACACCCAGTGCTCTGAGTCCCCGGATGCGCGCCTGAAGACTGCCGTACGAACGACGCCCGGCTCGGACATTGCCCTATAAAGCTACCTTTTAGATTTCTATTATACTTAACACGTGTTCCTGTACCAGAGCCTCTTGGGTGCCCAACCGCTGCTGTAGAAGGTTGATCGCGTCCGCGTAGCACTGGCGGTTGGCAGCAGTCCCTGAATGGCAGCTACTTCATCTCCGGTCAGCTCCGGACTCAGGTAATTAAACTTTCCGATTGAGTCAGTTCCGGATTTTCGAGGATTGTGGTTTCAAACTTCTCTCAAAATACTTGACAATTCTTCCGGTAGCCGTTGAACTTGATCAGTTTCAATTTTGGGAGTTTGATATTTGTGTTTACCGGTGTTGGACTTCGACTGTCGCTAGAGGACCCGCTTGCTTGTTGGCTAATGTCCGCGCCCTTCGCCTTTTCTTTCTTTCCTTATTTATTGATATTGTCAATCTCTTCAAAGATTGTAACAGGTGTGGTACATCGAAATAGTTTCAAGCAGGGAGAACTTGCATGCGACAACAGAAAACAAAAATTTGAATATGTGGTAGCATTTACAACGTCAGGTGGTAGGCTGTTCTAATCGATGATTGCACAAGGAAAGAAGGAGAACTTAAATGTATAATCATTTTTATATTTATATGGTTTTATTGTTTCGCTATGTGTATATCCAGTAGACCTTTGTCAAAAACAAAGTTAAATATTTATCCTTCTCTATTCCAAGCTCGTCACTGGTGATAAGGTAAAGAAATTAAAGGCGGTTTATTCTTTCCTGTAGGGATTCCAGGCCTGCATCATTACAGAGTTTGGTTCGAGGAACATATAAGGAGTACATATTATACACAAAGCGCACTGCTAGTCTCTAAATTCGCTCAAGTTCCGAAGTACAATATGAGGTATGTGGATCTCAAATGACGCTTCCATATTCTAGCACTGGCGAACAAGAGTTTTATACAGGAGTAGTTTTGTATCACAGGGAGGCCTGCCTCATATAACGATGCAAGAGATCAAGCTCACGCACTGCTTTCCTAGCGGTTCGATATATATGAACATTTCATTTAAGATCAGACGTTAGTGTCAACCCCAGATATCCTCCAGGCCACCCAACCGAGCACGAGGCGCGGCCAACCGCGGTGGCCGACCACGACAACCCGCCGCCCGCACCCGCGACGTCCCTGACGCCGCAGAGTGACCCCGCGACGTCCATGACGCCGCGCAGTGAACTCTTCCCCCCGTTGCGACGGACCCTGCGACCCCCCCCCGACCACCTGCTCCACCGTCTGCCCCTCTGGGACACACTGGACTACGCGCCCCTTCCCGACACACCGCCACCCACAGTGGTGAGTTCAGACTTGCCTCCCCCTCTTGTCCAAGAACTGATAGAGCCATTAGACATAGTGCTGCATGACCCTCAACCAGTACTAGTGTCCATAGCCGGCCAACTTATAGTGGCCGTAGTTCAGGACGTCATAGACCCCCCTGATCTCCTTCTCCAGGCCCTTAAGGCCGCAGACATCCCACTTCCGTTGCATGTGCAACCTCCGTCTCCTTCTCCAGAACCGTCCTCCTCGGAACCCTCCTTGTCCTCCTCCTCCCTCTCCTCCTCGGAGACGGAGGAGGAGGACACCTGGGTCCTCGCGGCCGATCGCATTCTGCGATGGCTGCGAGACCAAGACTCTGGTGAGCCCTCACAAGGGGACGATGAGTCACCAGAGGAAGACTCCCGTCTTCCCATCCTCCCAGGCCTGCCATGGCAGCCCGTGCGAGCCAGTGCTCCACCCCCAGAAGTTAACTGGGATCTTACCGCCGACACCTTTGGGTTCCACCCACCTGCAGACTATGGCAACTTGCGAGTCCGTTGTACCGCTCCCTCCGTCGTCAATAATCGGCCCCCCACGGCCGACCAGTTGCCCATTCTGCGCGCTGCAGTCGCGTCAATGGCCGCTTCCGGCATCATACGGCGTACCCGTCGGGGTCCCTACCTGAGCCCCATCCAGCTAGCACCCAAATCCACAACGGAGTCCAGGTTTATCCTTGACGCTAGCCACTTAACCCCGCACCTCGGGGCCCCCCCCCCTTCCGTCTTGACCCCCTCCCTAAAGTCCTCCTCCAGGTCCCCCTTCCTCCAAATGCATATTTTACAAAGGTGGACCTGGCGGAGGCCTTTTACCACGTGACCCTTCACCCCTCTGCCCAGAGACTCACGACTTTTCGTCTCGATGGTGTTTATTTTTCTTTCACTAGACTCCCGTTTGGGCTTCGCCCCGCTCCTTTCGTCATGCAGTCCCTCGCGACCGCTTTTGCTAGAACCCTTCGTTCAACCCATGTACCCCAGCGCAGTACCGTCGCCTTGCCGGCCTCTGGGCCTTCTATTTTTCTTTATATAGGTCCGGTTATAGTGCCCTCCGGCCGCTTTTTGACAGTACTCTTACCAACCACCCCCCCTCCCCTCCAGTGGCTTCTCGTGTTCAGGGAACTGTGGCGAAGCCTCCCGCACACTCTACCGCTCGTTCCCACTCCGCCAGTGCATTTTTCTTTTGCGGACGCGTCGAACAATGGACTGGGTGTGGTGACCTCGACCTCTGCGCTCGCCATCCTGACGAACACCGACCCACGCATCTACCTTCGGGAGGCAATGGCATGGACCATCGCAGCACTCCTCGCACCAGTCTCGTCGGTGATCTTCACCGACAACCGCGCCCTCAGATGCGCCATCACCAACGGACACCTCCGTGCCCTCCCGTGGCACCTGACTGTAGCCATAACGGCGCTTGCAATAAAAAAGGATTTGCGAGCAAAATGGCTTCCAACGGAGCAGAACCCCGCCGACATGCCCTCACGCCTTCCGCACTTCTTTTCCGCCCATTCCCTTCCGGGATTGGCTGAGGGCATGTCGGAGGGGGGAGAGGAGGCATCCACTATAAAAGCAAATGCCTTCCTCTCTCTGCCAGTTGGTTGACTGAGTGAGGTTGGGACCTCCGTGTTGCTCTCGGATCCAGGTTTCAACCATGGGTTGAACATGGGTTTTCCAGCATCGGAAGAGTGTCGGCGAGGGACTGAACACGCTGTTTGGTATGACCAATAGTGGATGCGGTAGCATCAAGCTGGAAACCGAGGAACTTGATGTTCGTGGAGGGAGAAAGGCAGGTGTCTTTGGGATTTATACGAAATCCGCAGTCAGTTAATTGTTGGACAAAAAGTTGGGTTTGCTGAGCAAGAAACGAGGGATCTGGGTGTGCGAGAAGAAAATTATCGATGTACGCCCACGCCCAGATCCCGCGTGAACGAAGAGTTCTAGCAAAAGCGGTCGCGAGGGACTGCATGACGAAAGGAGCGGGGCGAAGCCCAAACGGGAGTCTAGTGAAAGAAAAATAAACACCATCGAGACGAAAAGTCGTGAGTCTCTGGGCAGAGGGGTGAAGGGTCACGTAGTAAAAGGCCTCCGCCAGGTCCACCTTTGTAAAATATGCATTTGGAGGAAGGGGGACCTGGAGGAGGACTTTAGGGAGGGGGTCAAGACGGAAGGTGGAGCACTGGCTCGCACGGGCTGCCATGGCAGGCCTGGGAGGATGGGAAGACGGGAGTCTTCCTCTGGTGACTCATCGTCCCCTTGTGAGGGCTCATCAGAGTCTTGGTCTCGCAGCCATCGCAGAATGCGATCGGCCGCGAGGACCCAGGTGTCCTCCTCCTCCGTCTCCGAGGAGGAGAGGGAGGAGGAGGACAAGGCTCAAAAACATGAACTTACTCTCTGAAGGCTACGGATTCCAATCGAATAATTGAAAGTGATAAGCTAATTTTTTCGAGTAATTGACATAAATGCAGTTTTTGCAAATTTAGTGACATGTGCAAGTCATCACACCATCTAGACAGTTTTTCTAATCAGGAGTTTAGTACTTCACAGTCCGCAGAACTTTTGATTTCTCTAAAAATAACACTATCATCCGTAAACAGTCGACTCTTTACTGTAATTGCACAAGCAATACCATTTACGAATAATTAAAACAACAAAGGCTCGAGGACCGATCCCTGTGGGGCGCCAGAGGTTACGTCTGTGGTACCGGAACAAGCGGTGTCAACTTGGACAAACTGCTGTTTCAGAGATAAGTAACCTTCAAGTCACTTCAGGACGGCAGGATTATCTAAAACTGGTGACAGCTTTATCAGTAACTTTTCGTGCTAGACACGATCGAACGCTTTCAAAAAATCGAAGTAAATCACATCAGTTTGCCCTCTTCATTAATCACAGATGCAACTTTATGCACAGTTTCTGTCAGTTGGGCAATGCTAGATACTTTTTGGCAAGAACCATGTTGAAAATTAGTAAAAAAATTATTTTGTTTGAAATATGTATATGTGTTTAAACACCACATCCTCTAACGCATTGCTGAAAGTATTAAGCAGAGAAATAGGCCTATAATTAGAAAATAATCTTGAGTCACCAGACTTTAAATTGGGATCATCTTTAAGACTTTCCATATGGAGGGCACTGTGGACGTCTCCCGAGATTTTCTGAATATCAAAACCAAGTACTTGGCTCTCCATTCCGCTTATCTTCTGAGAAAAGCATTAGGAATGTTTTCTGGCCCAGCCGCCTTTTTAACGTCAATATTCAGTAGATAGTTTGCTATACCCTCCTCAGAAGTCGTTATATCCGGCAAAGCATTTCTACTATGTGCACTGTAACTGACGTGAACTAGCTATTAAGAGTATAACCAATGCCCTTGGGGCCGTCCACAATGTCGTAAGCAATAGGCAACTCGTTTACTTTATTCTGCGGAGTTTACGGCGCTTTTGGATAATTTTCCTATTAATCCACGGATTTTTTTGTTGGCAATATTTACTCTTTTTGGTACGAATTTGCCGATGCAGTCGAGAACGACATTTTTGAAGAAGTCCAAGAAAAAAACTCAGGACGTACTCAGTCACTTTGTAAGCACTGAGAAGATCGCTAGAACATGAGGCTAACGAGTCAATATTAGCAACGTCATCAGCATTAGAGAAATCCGAGTATTCGTTACGTCTTTCTGTGTTGCGTGTTTCATTCATAAAAAACAAAGTAAGAAACACCATCTGATGGTCCGAAATGCCTTCCACTACATCAATGCACTGCATTCGTTCATGCAAGTTCTGAGAAAGCAATATCAAATCCAGTATCCAGTCTTTTTCTTCAAAAAGTATGGTGGGGGAGCGTAAAATTTGATTTGTTTTATGACAAAAAGATAGCTCTTATTGTGTTTCCGAAATCTGGCACGAAGAGCAGCTGTTCTCCCAGTCAATGTCTGGTAGATTAAAATCACCGGCAAAGATAACTATAGAGTTCGCGTGTACATTCTCTGAAAGATAGTCTTTTATTTTTTCGAAAACATTGTTGGCTTTTGTCCGCGCTCTTCACCTTCTTATTGAGATTCGTGATGCATGTTATGATCTTGTCGGTATAGTCTATAACTTGCGTGAACTCCGATTCACCGTCTCTTTCGTCAATCAAAGGCTCGATCGCGGCATCATCGTGGCTGAATTGGTCACTAGTAAGGTTTAGGCGCTCGATGAAAATCTCCAGATCATCGATGGCCGGCGTAGTCCAGCTGGAGTAAATCATCTGTCTCGCTGAAGAGTTTCGTTACTTGTGTTCGCAGAGTCTTCCGTTTTTTCTGGAGGATGCCCATGATAATACAGTCTTGTCTCAATTGTTTGTTGCTTGCCTGTGTCGTTTGAGAGTTAATGCGGCGGTGTACCAGATTCTCTTCGTTGTGTCGTTACTACCGGGTTTCGGCATCAAATGTAGGAACTTCTGGTGGTCGTCGTTGGATATGGTAAAGGGAGGTTGTACATACACGATACTCAAGAAACAATGCAGTTTTATCTGACGTGTCGATTTCACCTCTTTCGAGCAACGAGCTGCCCCGAGCCACCAGCTCCTCTTCAAAACGCTTCTGCCCCACTTCCTCGTCTTCAATCACTGGTCGTTGGTGCACACGAACGCGAACAAAAGAAACGCGAACGACGAAGTGACAGCCTCTCGAATCTTTGGCGTTAATCACCAGTTGTAAGCGGAAAAGCGCGGCCTGTTATGCAATAAATTCACCCGTATTTCCATCAGTCTTTCACTTGATCCAGACATAATCGGGAAGTTGACAATGCAGTATTCGCGTTTCGAATTCCCAGTGATGGCACATAAAATAAACCAGCCTCATATCGATATCACAGTAATATTACAATTTACAGAGAGGTTTGCGACTGATAAAATATTGTTGTATGTAATCATGGGGACATTCGAAATGCTTATGCTGCATCGTCAACATAACGAAAGCTCAGGAATTAGCGCCGCATGTGTGGTTAACTGAAACAACTCGACTCGACTTCTGTCTACTGAACGAGCAGGCCCACTTGGCACCGTAACTACTTTAGAAGCGAACTACAAGCTCCACGAGAGCTTCCACTGACGACCGTCGACTGACGCGACGAGCGCGCGACAAGCGAGCCTATCGCACCGTTGTTTTTCATTTCTTTTGTTCAGTAATGTGCATCGCACTTAGTATCCCCAGTCACAACTATTGCACATTGTCAGCAGTAGTTTATTCACTCTTGTTTGTTTTTCTTTTCTTTTTGCACTGCGGGAGTGCGCCAGTTTCCATGCGGTTATACCTTGTGAGTCTTTTTGGGCGCAAGTGAAGTGTAATATCCTAATCAACTAAATATTGCCTTTCAAATTGGAGTATATATATATTAATCCACTTTAGCTTGCGGAGTTCTCTTTTTTTATACTTTAACACTAATATCTGTGCTGAAATGATTATATATGTTTATCCTCGCTCATGTATACTCTTTTACACCGGCCCATGGGACTGCCATAGATTGCTAATCCGTCCAACCCCTTTGACCGAAAGTTTGGAGACCCCTGCACTAATCAATCCAAGCAAAGCTCGGTGTTCTAGCGTCCAAACGACCTCTTGACATCACCCCTTCCTCAGTTTCTCATCGCATAGTCAGTACATGCCGATGAAAGACAAATTTCTTGAAGAACATAGAAATAAAGCAAACTTAACAGATATAGTGGTGACTTCTAAATAAATGCCAACATTCCGTTGAAAGCCAACGCTTCTTCGACTTGACCCCCCCGTGTCCCACGTTGCTCCTTTTATTATTTTTCTCCTCGAGAGGGGCAGGAGCGTGCGTATATTATGGCTTACTTAATATAAAATAACAAAAAAAAAATAATACTAGATTCAGACAAATAATATTTTTGAGCGTGCGGTGTAACTTGCAATTCTTTATTCCTAGTTTAGATCATTTACGTAAATATAATCACTAATACAAAAGGTTAATACTTACAACTGAAATTATTTTCTGGAAACGTGCCCGCTTTCAGTTGCAGCTCTTGCAGAAACTAAATACGATCGCAATTTACAACAGGTTTTTGCTCGAGTTGCGTACCAGGTGGTTTTAAAGGCCAAACGAAATTGGAGAGTACAAATAGAGTTTCTGTGTAACTTCGCGCCAGTTTCGTATACCAAAAAGGATATATAAAAAATGACACCGCCTTGTTATGAAGCGGTGGCACGAAAAGCATTCTGAGTACAGACGTCATAGAGCTCGCTTGTAATGCAGGAAAATAGCATTTTTTCCACTTTTTTTGTTAGCAACATTTTTTCCTCTACCCTGCCGAATCCAGAATTGGAGTTCATTGATGCCACGTGTAGATCATTGCAATACAAGTGTACAATCTAAAAGAAAAAAAAATAATTTTTGGTGGCACTATTAGCTGGGGCCAAAAAGGTACTGGCACATCCGAACAGCAAGGGTCTGGCCGTTCGCCAGTAACCACTGAATGACTGTAAATCTGGAAAACATCTGTAGGTGACAGAAATGGCCACACGCAGCACAGTGTGACTTAGTTCAAAAATGAAGAAAGATCTTTCATTAGGAATACTCTTACTGCGATTCGCCGAAAGCATGCTAGCAATATTAGAACTACAAAAATCCAAAGAGGAGCACATGTAAAAACAGAAAAGAGAAAAAAAAAACTGACCAGAAAGCCTTCATTATTTTGCCTGAAATATAGAAAATAATAACGTTTATCATAATTAACATTTCCCACTCCTTTGTATTCGTATGACAAAAACATGCCAGTCAAAGTTTAACTGGGCGTGGACTACATAATGCGCATGTATGAACACGGGAAGGACACCAATCTTGGGTCCTGCTATAGTAAGCTTAGACAATTTGAAAGGTTCATTTACTCAGTTCAAATTAAAACAAGTCAAATTATCGGTGTTCTAAGTGCATAGCGGAGAAGTATTCATGCGGTATCATCTGTGAATGCAGAACCCTAGAGAAAGAATATGAGGATTGACCTGATGGAATGTTGTTCTCGTATTAGGTGTGTTCCTGCTTGACGTGGCAAAGGGGTTACGACGACGGCATTTAACTACTTGTTATTTTAACCTGCCGGTAAAATTTTTGGGCTGTTAATGTTTTCTAAAAAAACAATTATAATTAAATAATTATGCCCCCTTCCCCCAACCTCCCACACATATAGATACGCTGTCAGTCGTCTTTGGGCCTTGTTATTCAGTGAACGACGAATCCGAACAATGCAGAATCCTTTGTGCCTTTTTTTTCCCCACAGCTTTATGTTTTTACAGCTCAGGTGACACAATTGTTTGGGTCAATGTTCCTAATGCGAAAGCAATAACTGTTGCATGGAGTGAAACGAGCGTTGCCTATAGCCGCGAAAAACGGCACCTAAATTGTCATCGGCTGGCCGAAAGGGCACCTAATGTCCCACTAGCCCACTAGCGCGGCAACGCAGATGCATCGTCAGGTAAGCCAGCGGGATGCTCAAGGTCAAAGAAAAGACAAAGAAAAACACACAAACGCAGATGCATTGTCACGGAAGCCGTGGAGGCGGTGGGGGAGTCGCGCTTGCGCAGTGGGGAGCGTGATGTCACCGCCGGCAGGGAGTGCGGCGCACCGCCGCACTCCCCGCCGGCACTGCGGTCACGTCTGGTGGCGTTCAATTAGACATTAGACTTTTGCATTCACAACTCAAAAAAAGTGCTTAGGTGTCCTCGGATTTTGTTTTGGTCAGGGAATTAAGGGTTTTCAAAAGCCCCAAAAACCAAAGGTACAAACAACATTATTTGGCCAACATCTCGCTATTATGACCCTAATTCGCCGAACAAGTGCCAAAGTTAGGCGTCACTGCTGGCAGTTTTCTCTCATCTTGTATCTTTGGGCGTAAATCGCCAAACAGGTGCCACGGTTAAGTCTTCACTTTTAGTTGTTTGAATTTCATATCGCAACATTCGGCTTAAATCGCAAAAGAAGTCTCAAATTTAGGTTTCACTGCTTGTTTTTCGATTTATCAGTCTCGCACTTTGGCAATTAGGTGGCGAGTTAGAGAGAAACCACAAAAACGACGCAAAAAAGGGCTTTTACACTAACACCTTGAAACGAAACAGTATTAGGTCCAAGTCACGCCCTGGGATTGCCAAGCTTGTGTCAAGTTAGGCGTTTCTCTGGCGCGCTTGCTCAGAATGTTCAAAGTTCACCAGCTCGTATGTAATCTCTTTGTTTTTCCTATCGTCCGAACAGACGATTTGGCTCAAAATGAAATTTCCGCAGTGGTAATGAACATGACTTCTTGCTTCGTCACTGACCGTCCGCCAATCACATTTTCGACCAAAGACAAATTTGGCGAGTCCTAGAGCGGAGTGGAAGGACACGGGATGTGGACCAATGCCATAAACGTGTGAGTCAGGATGTATCTACTCTAAGCATTTCCCTAAATTTTATTGTAATCTGCGATTGATTATTTATTTCATAATATAAAACGTAGTCGTACTGAGACGCGCATTTCTAGAAAAAATACAGTTAATTTCATAAAAAAAGTATATTTTTAGAAATTTGACGGGGCCTTTGAAAAGTTTGTGCAATTCAACAATAAAAAAACACGCTTAGCTGCTAAGCAAATATTCCAAGGCAGCACAGGAAAATATGAGAGTTTTGTTTGTGTGTAGGATAAAGAAACGATAGCACACCGTTCCTGCTGCATTGCTCTGTTGAGCTCCCCTAGTTTTCTGTAACGGTGTAACATTCACCAGATCATTCGTACCCTTACATTTTGTTTTCAACGAGATCCACCACAAGTCCTTGAAACACGCCAAGCTGTTCACTCAATTTTGTTTTGTTTTTTGCTTTTTTTTTTAAATCCCGGATCTCGGTAATTTTGTTTTCTCGCAAAAAGCACTTTTTTTTTTTTGAGAAAACAAACTTGTCGAAATCAGCTGGAAAATTTTACTGTTATTATGGGAAAGAGGGATGGGCAGTATCTTAAGTACAAGTGTTTCAAATACGTATTGGAAACAGTGAGTATTTTGTTTTTCGTATGTAATTGCATACTGGCTCATGCATTGGGCAGTTATATTTAAATACTAAAGGTTAGTGTATCAAATACTGCCCAAATGCAATCTTGGGCACTTCTTTTTGCAATCAAATGATATATGATGCACTCTTCGCTTAGGGATCGTAGGAAAAGAGCATGAAACTTGCTTAGCTTCACTCGCTTGATATAGGGCTCTGTTTTAATTTTCTTTGTGTGCACCACATCATAGACTGTCAAGTTCTTTGTGGGCACGCAAAATAAAGATTTAATATTATTATTATTATTATAAACATGGAATAAAAAATAAAAATGCAAAACAAGGAATGAACGAGGTGTGTGCAATTATTGAATTTTTGTTGACTAATTAAATTTGTTAGATGTTGCATTACGGACATGTTTTTAGAAAGGGGGTGATTGCCTTAACTGAGCATTTCAGATTAAACTAAAAATAAAAAAATTGTGCTTCCTCACCTTCTTGTAACAAACAATATTTTTTTAAAGGTCTAGAATAATTTTCAGCGCTTGATCTTGGCATATATGAACTCCACTATTTATTTGGGCATGGTCTATTACACGGTTTAAATTGACGTCTATGTGGCAGACTATATCATAAAATGTATTTGCAATAAACATCTAGAAGGAGAAAATACTTTCATTATATTTTATGTAGACTTTAAATACTTTTCTAAAAAAGTGCGGTTATGGGTGCAAGTAGATACATTTTGTCGAATATTTTCAATTGTATTTCTATGCATTTTTTGAAGTATATTGTTCATCCTTGATGAAAAAAATGCTTAAATGTTATTTCAGCATATATTGTTAAATAAATTCTGCACATAAACATTAATTTCTCTTCACTGTAGCCTTCAGCTAAATTCACAAGCGATGATATTGATCTGCAATACTTTTTGTGCATGTGACTTTTAAAAATGGTCAAGGACACTGAAAAATGGTGTGACAAAGCAAATATTAGATATTAGATGAGTTACAAGCAAATTTCTTGATAGTCAATTAAGTGGGAAGTACGGTGCCATTGAGCATTTATTTTTCTGGTTGACAGTATATAAAACAAATTATAACTATTGTGACTTAACATACCTGTATTAAACTTTACAAAAAGTATCTTTCCTCCGATTTAGTGTCTGTAAGCAGTGTTTTAATAAATGCATTGATTGCTTTAGCGCGCCAACATTACAACAAATATATGCAAACTTTTTGCAAATCCCTTGGAAAAGTCAATTGTTGCAATATAGGGATGAAGGAGGGAGCTAACCGAATTCCCAGGCAGAGGTATGTTTAAATCTTTAAGAAAATACAGACTGCGTTGGGACTCTGAGTATGACGTCTCAAAGGTTTTGTTATGCTCGCCGCCACAGCCCAGGGTATTTTCTAAGTCCAAAGTGTGGGCACCCTGGCGGCTCCCAAGCCAAGTTGCCCGACTGCGAGGCTCAAGCCGAACTTTTCCCGCGTGGCGGCGACGTCACGCCAGCCACGCGCACATCGGATGCGCCTCCTTGATAAGGCAGATCAGAGGCGGCGCACGGGGAGTCGCTGCCTGGACTCAGGCGCCGCTGGTAACCATGTTAATCGTCTCGTCCATGTCCCATTAAATGTAGTTTCTTGTTGTTGAAACCGCTGGCTCCGTGTTATTCCTCCGGGTCGGGTATGCAGCAAGGCAAACCGACCACAATGGCGCCCAACCGTGGTATGCTACCCACTCGTAGGAATTTCACGGGGCTTCGTTTCTTCTTTCGGTAAGCCTTTTTCATATTCCCCGTGTTTCCTATCGTTGTTTCGTACTTCCGTCACGTCCACGTTTGTTGTATTGGCGTGTTTCTGACTGTTTTTGTGACCGCGGCAATCGTTTTGCGCGCTTGTGTTGGGTTTTTGGGGGCGTTTCTTTTTTTGTGCTTGCAGGAATGCTTACGCGACGCAGCACCCGGATGAAAGTCTGGCCCGGTACGTTCGGGTCATGCAGGAGCTCTTCAAGAGGGCGGACCCGAAGTCACCGGAATCGGACAGAGTAGCTCGGGTCAGAAGACAGTGTCACCCCAGGTACCACGTCTACCTGATCAACCGCACCTTTGAGACCCTTGAAGAGCTAGCCCGGGGCGCCCGCTTCATCGAGGAAGCTCTTCATGCCGAGCGGAACTACGTGCCGCCGCCACCAGCCAAGTACACGCTCGAGCCGGCATGCGCATGGCGGGGCCCCGAGGCCTCCACGCAAGTGGACTGTCCGAACGAGACCTCCCTTCCCCACCACGTCAACCAGGAGAGTTGGCGTGGCATGCATGGTGAACTCCCGTGCGGGATAAGCGTGTGTTCGCCTAACTCTCCCCGAGAGGTCCCCGGAGGTCACAGCGAGGCCCGTGAGGGTTTCGGGCGGGGGTCGCCGCGACAGGTGGGAGGTCGTTGGCCGTGCCCTATCGCAAGCTGGGGCCCAACGGAGATCACCACCCAAGCGAACCATCTTCATCAGTCTGCTCCTGCAAGTGCTGGCGAAAACTGGCACGGTGCGGTCGCAAACCCGCAGCCCAGCAGCATTGACCCCCGCCGCAACGGAACAAGCCCTCCTGACAACAGCCAGCCGCAAGCCTGGTGGAGGCCCTCCCATAGTGGTTCCTTATCCGATCACTGGAGGCAGTCCGACGGGCACCTCGGTGCGGGTGACCTAAGCAGGCAACTGTCGTCGGACTGCTGCTACGAGTGCGAGCAGCCCGGCCATCACCGAAACCAGTGTCCAAGACTTCTGGACACTACAAACAAGAGGTGACACGAGACGGCGGCAAAGGGCCGGAACCAGAACCAGGGAAACTACTACGGCCGGCGACGCTGAAACCAGACAGCCACTCGCCGACGGCCGTTGCAGTCCCTGGGAGCAGTGAGGCCGTGGCACAGATTCCATCGGTATGTCGAATCCAGCCCGAGCCTAATATCATTGAACCGCGCATGACGATTTCACTGCACGATTTTCCCATTGCCGCACTTTTGGATTCCGGGGCCGCTATCTCGCTCATAGGGGATTTCGTTTTCGAACTCTGCAAAGCAAAAAAGATAAGCCTCCGGGAGTGCAGAACCCGTTTGCAGCTAGCTTCTGGTACAGCGATAACAGCTGGAGGAGCCGTGAGGCTGCAGATTCGGTTTAATAGAAAGAAGCGGCGTCAGCGATATCTTTATCTGCCAGGACTCGTGGTACCTGTGATCTTGGGCCGAGATTTCATTACAGGCGAAAGCATGACACTCGAATTTTCTGGTGGTGGATACCGGCTGGGACAACAACCGGAGCTGACTCCGTTTACCAAACGGGAGGACTGCATCCCTAAACCGACCACTGCAGCCCACTTCACCACGGTGCCAGATGTCTTGCCTGTCGGCGTTCCGGACCGTGATACCCCGCAAGCTACGTAAGCTTTTCATCCGATACATGCATGACTCTGCTTTGGCAGGACACAGCAGTGGGAGCGAGACTTACGAAAAGTTATCCCAAATTGCTACCTGGCCAGGCATGAGGCAGGATGTGGTCCGATACGCTCGTAGCTGCTCGGTGTGCCAGAAGGCAAAACCACGTGGTGGTCAGGCCCCCGGTCTCATGCAACCAATCGCGAGTCGGAGCCCTTGGCAGATTTGTTGCTGTGACGTCATGGGCCCCTTCCCACGTAGTACCCGTGGCAATCAGTACCTATCCGTGGTAACCGACCACTTCACGAAGTGGGTCGAGTTATTCCCTTTGCGGAAGCTAGATTCGCAAAAAATCTGAGAGTGTCTACTCGAAACATTCGCTAGGTTTGGCTTTCCCGCACAGCTTGTAAGCGATAATGCCTCCTATCTCACGAGTAAGGTGTTTGTGGACGCATGCGCGGTGCTGGGAATCAAGCACAAAAGAACTTCCCCGTACCACCCGCAAGCAAACATCACGGAAAGGGTAAATCGGAACCTTAAGATGATGCTAGTGGCCTACACCGAGCGCCACAAGGACTGGGACGCGAAACTGCCCGAGCTGGCATTCGCAACCCGTACAACCACTAATCGGTCAACGGGTCTCACTCCTGCCCAATTAAATTTCGGCAAGGAGCTTGCGTTCCCGCTTTTTAACAGTCTCCTTTCTACACAGTCTGGGGGAAGGCTTCGCCCCTACGTGAAGTTCGCAGAGGACCTGCGAAAGCGCTTCTCCGATAACCTAAGAGAGGCCCGAGAAAATCTCGACGTCGCCCGAGTACAGCAGGCAGAACAGTACAACCAGGGGCGACGTGACTTGCAGTTCGAGGTGGGAGATTTTGTACTCCGGCGTACTCACCCACTGAGTGACGCCGCTCGAGGCTTCGCAGCCTCCCTCGCCAACAGGTGGGAAGGTCCGTTTCGCGTGCGTGAAAGGTGCTCACCACTCACTTACAAACTAGTTAACTGTGAGTCTAGTGAGGAAACCGGACCTGTTCATGTCACCGACCTTAAACGATTTTTCCAAGCAGAAGACGAAGATTCCTCGCAGGACCGGAACGACACTGACGGCAGTCCCGTTCCGGAAACCCCCTTGTCTCCACCAAGGCGGCGGTATAACCTGCGACGTCGGTGACACCAAAGAGAGAGGAACCTTTTTTTTTGTCTCCTTGGCTTTGCCTCTCTCGCATTTTGGGGGTAGTTTTCTACTTCCACGGATCTGCCCCTTTTTCAAGAGAGGGGGGAGAGGATTGTGTGCCCACCTCAGATCCGTTATTTCAAACTTTCTGGAAGGGGTCCGAAGATAACGTCAGGCTCAGCCCTCAACTGAGTCCCATGTCGTCTGCTTCTATGTTTTCTACGAAGCTGACTCGTGGACAAAACCGTCGCCACACCCGCCATCTGAACGACACGGCGGCCGGTCTCATCGTGGACCGCGGCCACCCTCTACAGGACGGAGCAGCAGCTGGCTAGGATCAAGGACCACGTGCAAAGCAGCCACCTGGTGGAGCCCTGATCCCGAACAAGCGACAAGCTGGAGCTGACCGAGCCGCCGCGCTCGTCAGCAGCCGCCGCGCTCGTCCAGCAGGCGCCGGCCGGACTTACAACGTCAGTCCGCCCAACAGCGCCATCCACCCCCTGACGCCCACAACGTCTCCGTCATCGACATGCCGGACGAAGCTTGAGGGGGGGGGGAAGTGTGGGCACCCTGGCGGCTCCCAAGCCAAGTTGCCCGACTGCGAGGCTCAAGCCGAACTTTTCCCGCGTGGCGGCGACGTCACGCCAGCCACGCGCACATCGGATGCGCCGCCTTGATAAGGCAGATCAGAGGCGGCGCACGGGGAGTCGCTGCCTGGACTCAGGCGCCGCTGGTAACCATGTTAATCGTCTCGTCCATGTCCCATTAAATGTAGTTTCTTGTTGTTGAAACCGTTGGCTCCGTGTTATTCCTCCGGGTCGGGTATGCAGCAAGGCAAACCGACCACAAAAGATAGGTTCAGCCTTTCTGTTCGCAATGCTCATTCCGCATATTGTAGCGACTGGCACTCTAATGCGCTTTTGACAAAAATAGACGCGCTCTATATTTAAAGTAAGCGCTCACTGCAGCTCAACCCCTTAACCGAAACAACAGTGAGTATGCAGACGAGCTGGTCATAATTGATTGCAAAATAAAACACCTGAGGCTGTGGTGCAGAAAAATTAAGAAATTTTCAACCCGAAGGGAAAGACAACAGTAGTAGAATGATGATATTGCGATTCTTGCAAATGCGCAAGCGAGCTGGACGGCTGAAACTCGGCTAATTTGATCAAATGAATGTAATGCCACAAACAAGCTGGTGTTTGTTCTGCGTTTGAGACCTTCTAGTATATGTGTCGTTTTGCCCGCAGTCTCTGGGTTTTTGTCATGCTCAGCTAATTTTATTAATTTTCCTGACTCTTTATTTACATCCTATGCTGACGTCACCGACCTCTTCACCCTTTGTGGACACAGCAACCGAATGACCTCTTAACAGCAAGTTTTTGTTAAATTAAGACACATTAATCTAAACTGTGCTACACTTTTCACAAGGGCTATAGCTTTGAGACGCTTTATTTCACAATGAATAACACAACCGTATAGCAGAGGTTGAACTTTATAGGTGTGGTCCCCTGTGTTTTCTGAATTGTTTTTTTTTTTATTCTTCAAGAGGTTCTGTTATTTCTTGTGAAAGGAAGGGTCGCAAGGTCATAACAATTTTTGAGAAATGATATCACTCTTTAGTTAACTGTGTCTATCGGTATCAAGGCCTTGCAGTTAAGAAGTTGTTTGCTTCGAATCCTGCCTGCATTGTTAGCCCTGCCAAGGCGCGAAATGGGATTGATAAGGCCAGAAGTAGAAAAATAAAGATGATAAACGTGTCAGCCACTGCACGGTGGCTCAATCCTTATCGGCGCTCCCGTTTGTAACCCCCACTCCTTTAGTCCTCCCCTGTTCTCGTCAACACGTGAATTTTTCGGGCCAAGATATATGCATTCGTCCTTGCTAAATGAAAGAGTGTGGTTGTCAGAAAAATTCCTCCGTTTTTTTTTATTCTTTTTATTTTAAATATTCATTTTGTTGTTGTGTCCACAAAGATAATTGGTTCTCGGGAGGTCCACGGACAATCCCTGAAGGCCTTCTTGGAGTCATTGAAGCCTTGGTCATAGAGTGTATCTGGGAAGAGGTGGGTAACGTCGGCATTTGGTGTTGGAAGCCAGAAGCATCAAAGAAATTATCCGAGTTTGAGAAATTCTCCTACTCTTGTCTTTTCGTTCGAGCTGAAAGACTCTTCATTTTTCCGCACCACCTTCTGAGTGGCTACGTTAGGATTAATTATCACCAGCACGCCTGCACACTCACTGCTTGCTTTTTTTAAGTTTCCCCCAAGCAGGCTTATTTCCTTTCCCTCTTGCCTCAAAGGTTCTGTCAACACCAAACACCATTCTTTATCAAGCATACACAGTTCTGGACAACCTCTGAAGAGTTTGGCGGAGTTGCAGGCTGAGCTCGATATCTTTGGTATCTGCTCCAGGAAGCGTAACGCGGAACAATAACTCTTGAAACATCTCTTATCAGCAGGGCTCTCATGGAGTACTGAAACAATAATCTAGTCCTACAAACAAGGTGCAAGCAAGGGGATCGAGTAACTCCGGAATGTCTGTGATTGTGTCTGGACTGTTCTTTGGAGAAATCATCAGGCCCCATAAGGACTTTTGAAGTTTTCACAATGAGAAAAATTGCTCTTTGACCAACTATAGGTTAAATTACTAATTGTTTTAAATAGCACTGAGAAGGTAGGAAGAAAAAGAACCAGCGGAAAGGTATTGGACCAAAAGGCTTCCTTCAAAGTGGACCAAGGTATTCGTTTATATCCTTCCGTAACTGTGATATATAGTGAAACAGCAGGCATTGAACAAAGACGCTAAGCTTAGTTTCAACGTAAAACTGTCCGAGTTTAATATTTGTTTTTTATGGACATTTCCAAAGTGACCAGGTTTCAAGAAAGGGTTCATTTTGTAGATTATGCGTTTGATAGAATGGAAAAACTACTGGATGATACCTTTTTAGCAAAATGGAAATATTTGTGTGCAGTATAACAGGTCAATAAAAATTAAGAGGGAATGCGCTAGAGTTCATACACAACGACAAATCCAGCAAATTTGCCATTCTTCCGACAGCAGTGGTTGAGATAAAACAGTAGATGTCTGGACTTTCTTTTTGTTACATGTGATTTACCATTAGAAAGATAAATATGTATGGCAGCAATTTTAAAGAGAGCATGAATTTCCTAGCAAAACAAGTAATAAACCAAACGAAATTCGAGTTAAGTTCAATTTTTGCAAGAACAAAAACAAGAGATGCCCTGTCGTACAGTAATAAAACGGAAAAAAACCTGGCAGTGCGGCGTGTCTAAGTTTCTATAACGAGGGTTAAATGTACTGTATCTTAAAAAGAATAACGTTGAGTAACTCAGGGGAAATGACCTTTTCCTTCGAAATGTTTAAGGTCCCTCCTCTGCTGGGTGAAGTCTCCTCTTTGCTGATTTTCGCGCATGCGCCTAATAGCGAACATAAATTCAACACTTTGCGGTACTTCGCGATGAACGTAGAACCTTGAGGTCACAACTTCAGACAGCGATCAATTGATAGCGTAAAGGGCGCCATAAACCTCATCCCATCTTGATTGTATTAGTTACCCCCAGGTGGGTCCCTCACAATAAAAATAATAATAATAATAATAGTAATAATAAATTTATTCAGTAGTACATGTATAGCCAGTTCAGTTTCGGGTCTGATCAAAGCCATAAGGGACTTGTGGGACCAGACCCTTCACTGGAAAATACAAAAAATGAAGTTCGTACGGAATAACATCACGTGCAGAAAAAAAAGCAAATAACATACACGTGATTCACTTGACAGGATGTAGTCGGAATGTTTGTGTCAATGACTTGGGTGAAGCTGTGAAGGTGAAACTGTAGCAAACGTTGTCTTGATCGCTGTGTCAATTACAATAATTTAAGTCATAAAATTAAAAAAAAACACTCATGCATGGGTATTTTTGAACACTGTAAGAGTAGAATTCGAAGACACAGTCCTTGAGTTCATGAGTCTTTCTCTCAAATATTTCATATGTTCAGTAAATAAAAAACACTTATTAGTAGAAAGAAAATTAGTCAGTCAACGGGTCTAAAAAAAAAAAACTTCACGCAATAAATGCAGTCGTCATTTGGCATGTCCAGCGATTATCTCAAAAAGCACGTACAGCGCCATACTACAAAAAGAAACGGAAAATAACGACATGGGAAAAAGTCACTATCTAGGCAGATCGGAGAACATGCTTTTCAGAGAGTTCTTCAGCATTTTGTTTGAGGTAATGGCAAGCAGAGCAGCTGGAACGTCGTTAAAAACTTTTGGCACATAAAAGGAACGCATGCTTTCACCATAGTGAGTTGTCACTAGAGGAGATTAAAAACGCAGAACAGATCTAAGTTCCCGACATGGACTGGCCGAGACCTTAAACTCACTCTCCCAAAAGTGTAGTCAAATTACTGTTTGAAGAAAGAGTGAATGAAAACACGGTAACTTTTAGTGAAGCAAACAAGCTCGCACTAGATGACATGTGTGTGTTGTAAGCTACACTCTTCAGAATTCCCTTTAACGTACGATGAATTCTTGAGTGCCAAAAGAATGGACAGTTAATAAATACGCTTATGCCATACCTTAGTGTACTACAGGCTAACGCGTGCATAATGCTCTTTCTAATTGACAAAGGTAGAAATGATTGGGTATTGTAAAGCAGACATGAGACAGTTCTCAATCGTTGGCATATATATGACATGTGAGAGTTCCATGAGAGGTCACTGTCGAAGTTAAGGCCTAAATACTTCGCGGAGCTAACATATTCAACAGGTGTGAAGTTAGAGCATGAGTAATTGGTGTTGTAGAGAAATAGCTGAGAAGTCAAGCTTACATTTTTAAAAGCTATGAAAGCAGACCAGCTTCGTTTTTGAAGCATTTACCCGAAGCTTGTTGGCGAAAAACCAGTCCGTTAATTTAGCGACATCGATCTGAAGCCTTTCAATTGCGCGCTCGTACACTAGATGTCGAGAAAATATAAGGGTGTCATCGGCATATTTAAATATTTTGGAAGTTGTGATTGAAGTTGAAATATCATTTGCGTAGATGTTAAAAAATAATGGAGACAAAATAGAGCCTTGTGGAGCTCCGGAAGTTAGGAAAGCGAGGGAGCTGCGTAGGTTACTAACTGAAACAACTTGGGTACGATGTATTAGAAAACTTTTTAACAATGCATGAAATGGGCCACGAAAGCCCACTCGGTAGAGCTTGTCTAATAGGATATTATGGTTTACGGAATCGAACGCCTTGGCAACGTCGATAAAGAGTGCGCACACAAACATGTTATTGCCAAATGAAGAGTGTAGAATGTCCGAACATTCTTCAAGAAGATTAATGGTACCACGGCCAGTGACGAAACCGCACTGATGTGGCGAAATTATACTGTATTTCTCAAGAAACCCAGACATAGCAATAAATATATGTTTCTCCATGATTTGTGAAGCGCCGGACAGTATTGAGATAAGCCTGTAGGATGAGTAATGCGGGTTCTTGGGCGAGTTGGTACTGAAACTTGGAGAACATAATAGCGCTTCACGACAAAGACGAAGAGTAGAAACGAGACAGACATGTCTCGTTCCTAATCTTCGTCCCTGTCGTGAATCGCTATTATGTTCTCCAGGTTACTGTAGGATAAAACCACCGAGGAAAAAAGCTGCATCATGCAGCTTGACGAGTCCCCGGCCCCTCTTTCACACAAACAGCAGTGGCACAAGAAAAATAAACCAGACACAATGACATTCAAAAAGTAATCCGGCGGCTCTATTAATGTTTTTAGTAACATGATACATATATTGAGAGTTATGTGAAATCATGTACACAAAAAATATCATACATATATAGATTTAGATATATACACAGAAAACACGCACTATTATACATCTCAAAGCTCTCGAAAGGACTTCTAAAAAGCCACACTGGAAAAAAACAATTCTCGAATATCTTTTCTCGGTGACATAATAGAATCAATACTTTTGGAGCTAAGAACATTAAGTAGGTTTGAAAGCGCATAAGATAACATTTGTTTAGCATAGGTCGTTCAATATTGGGTAACTTCCAATTTTGCAAACTTCGAGTGGGGTAAGTTGGCACTTTTGGAGCAAGAGAAGCCAGGCCAATCAGATTAATATAATTTTTTGTACTTAAATTTATGACACACACACAAACGATATTTATATATACTATTAACATTAATCAATTTTAAACTTTTAAATAAGAATGGAAGCACCGATATTTCTCGGCCCTACAGGAATTCACGGATTAATCGGAGTGCCCAGAAAATGAGTAATTAAAGCATGAGCGGGAGACATGTCTACTTATATATAAACTCAAACTCGTCTTGATCATTCTGGTACCCCCGAAAAACACAAGAGCATTTTGTTTGTGCAACACATACGAACCCAGGCAAAGTTCCTTGTAACCAAGCATAGCAAATTGTAACGCACGCATAATACACGAACGCCGTATTCTGTGATCGTCTGTTTTATCAAAAGGATCAAGACAGGCTCGCGTTTTCCAAATGTTGCACTTATGGCCCTTGATGAAGATTCTCGCTGCTTGCTTCTGGGTTTTCTCCATACAGCATGCAGACGTCTTTTCTTTTAATATCACAGTTTAGTCCCATCTTTTGTAAAACCTACAAACGTGTCTTATAGGTATACCTTTAGTCTGGCACTTTTTCACGCTTTTCCTCCCGGAGAGGCGCAAAAAAAGTTTCAAGCCCAATAGGACTTTATGAAAAGCGACAAAGAGCACTGCCTTTATTTTCGTTCTTAAAAAAAAAAAAAAAAAAAACTAAAAAAACGCGCTATGTTCTTTAGTTGTCGCGCTGTGGGTGGCTGGAATTGTCTCCTTTAGTAGCCGCCACTACCCCACACGGAGCGACTAACCACGCGCTTGCACTCCTGAATGGAACGCGGCAAGTGAGGGTAAAAAAGAACTTGTTTCACGTGAACATACCTATATTCGGTGACAGGTTTAAAGTGAGGTGGAAGCTCCCCCCCCCCCCCCTTTTTCCACATCAGAAGAGCGAACGCTGGAAAGGAAGTGACCTCCCCTCCAGCATTTGCTTTGCTCTAGTGGAAAGAGGTGGGAAGGTTTTCCACTTTACTCTTAACCTGTCTCCAACTACAGGAAAAAATGAAATGTAATAATTGTGATTGTAAAAATTATACTTTATAATTTACCTAACCGACGTTTTTGAATGTGCAAATTCAAAGACGCCCCAAACGATACATATTCTAACTTTCTATGCTCTATTGTTGCAAGTAGAGAGATGCGTCGTCGTTTTGTCCGCCATTCTGTTTATATTTTAAATGGCATCTACTGGCAACCAAAGGGCCCGCCTTCTACTTTATTCTATAACGAAATTGTATTAAATTCGAAATGTACCTTCGTCCATAAACAGGCAGAAACGTGTTTCTGCCTGCGGCTGCTTTGCTTAACTAGTAGGAGCTATCCATGTTAAATATAGGCAATCATCTAGGGCGACTATCAACGAACGCGTAACAAATGTTCTTCTCATATGCCGTCGTTATGTTACCCTAACCCCTCAATAAACAGTTTCAAGAAAGTATTGCGAAAACAAACAGTTTGAGCTTAAATTGTTTTCTTTTGAATAGTTTTACATTAGCCCAAAATCATATCTGATGAAACATATGTTTCTCTGTAGAAGTTTAACATCTTTTGAAAATTACCACACTACCTACGAAACAACTTGCGACCGCGTAAGCCGTGCTACTTATTGACGGCGATAAAAAGAAAAGATACATCACCCAATCTTAGCGTGTAAGGTCACCAGGTCGCGAAATAACGGTTACCAACATCCACATTGGCACGTGACCCCTAGTGTTGCCTTCAGAAAATCCACCAAACTAGGTTTGAGCGTCGTTTTGTAGTGATTGCAATACGTCTACCCTGAGCCAAAATGGCCACAGGGCGTGCATGCCCACAATCAATCAGCGAAAGCGGAACTCTGTCTCGTAAGTGCGCGTGACCCCGCTCAACTCGGGAGACGCAATTCTTTGGCTGTGTTCCAAATCTTACCCAAATGGATCGGAGTTACTCCGGCGGATCGTGTCACGTGATAACACAGATTAAAAACGCTGGACGCAGGTAGGTTTCAGAACACCAAGGATACAAAACCCTTACCGTGGAGTAAGATCGAGTAAATTTTGGAACACGGCCCTGGTCTGCGAAGACGCTTCCTGGGACCTAACCAAATAGCCGAAGAGCGGACAGATATATAAACACCACATGAACAACACAAAGCGCCGGATGCTCTCCTGACTATTCTCTAAAATGAAAGTTCCAGGACATTTAAGCAGTCTTTATGAGTATTGAATCCAAAAGCATTAATGTCTTTCTTCCGCTCCCTTAGTTCGTCTGTGGCGTAGTGGCGTGGACGGCCATGTTTCGCAGGCCGACAGCCGAGCGCGCGCCCTCGTGAAGTGGCAGGGCCGCGCTGAGCTCGGCCGTGCACCGTCTCCGGAGTTCGCCCGACGGGGCTTGCGGGCACCCCTTCCTCTTACCGGCGGCCGGGTAGCTGCGTGCGCTGCGCCGCCATGGAGATTGCTTCTCCTTTGACGTCTTTTGGAACTACGCCGCACGAGAGCCAATAGGAGCCTCGTTCCTTGATGACGCGTGCCAGCCAATGGAAGCATTTCCATCAGATTTCTCGTACAGACGACATTGGGACCGGGGAAGCTGCCGTTTGGCGCGGCTTCAAAGCTCATGACGCCGGTTTGCTCCATGGACAGGTAAGGCTTTAGCATTAATAAATAAAAACGGCCACCTCTCTAGCGATCTAGCGGTGGCGAGTTCAGCAACATTGAAAGGCCGAGTAAAAAGGGCGTCTATGCCTGCCAAAGTGCGACGGGTTTACCTTTGCCGTGTTGACATATAGCTGCGGTGATGTGTGCCCCACAGAGGCTGAGAAATGACTGCCGAACCTTACGGTGCTCAATCTCCGACTGGCCCCGCGCGCCCGCCCGTCACCTGGTGCTTTGTCTTCTTATTCACTTATTTTCCTTCCCCACAAGCTATACCTATTTACCTCGTACTAGGTATGAGGGGCTAAACTTGTAATTTTCATTTCTGTACTCCGATGAAAGTCATGTTTCTCAGGAATAATTTCGTGTAAATAAAGAATAAGTTGGTGCGCTTTCAGAATTATTTATTACATGATGAACGAACCGGTACAATGTTCGCGAAAAAGTTTTTATTTATAATTGGTTAGAGATCAACAAAGGCTAAGCTATTATAAATAAACAACCAAATTAAAAGTGGTTGCTCTTCTGCACTTTGGGGGGAGGGGGAAAGGGGCGGTAAGTTTAAGGGGGAGTTGACTGGCTTCTTTAGAAGACTTGCGGCAGTATCTTTGACTTGGTGGAAACCATGCCGCACCCCTCGGGACAAACAATTGGCAGGAATTCATCAGCGTTGGTGCAGGTTTCGACCCTGTCATAAATCTTGTATGCCGAAGAAGTAACATTCTCTTGCAGTGGTATTCCTGAAATACGAATAGCACATGTTCTTCATTTAAACTTCCTTATCCGAAAAAAATTTCTAAACATTTCTTTTAACTAGCTCGACCTCTGATGTATTGGGTAGAATACTGTTTAGTTATTTCACCACCCTCTTTCATTCCTCAGTAATATTCATTATTAATCATGGCAATTCTATAAAAACAAATGCGTGTTCAGTGTACAAGCATTGGACGTAGTTTTGTCGTTAAGATTAAGTGACCATAAGCGTGTGATGGCGCTCGTGATTGTCATTGGCTTAAACGATAAACTTTGAAGCATTAATTGGTATACTGAGCGCACCGAAGGGACTGATGCATGCAAGATATTTTACAGGTAATTTTTTTCTAAACATCTGCCAAAAATATACTGAAAGAAAGACAATAAGAGAAAAGCGTAACCTTCCTACATTGAGCTAATCCTTGGAAATGCAAATTAGAGGAACATAAAGTACGAAACATAAACTCCAGTCGAAAATGTTATTTGTATACGAAAATTCTTGGTCCTAGAAGCACATATGATCGAATAAGATTATATGAGTAAATAAGAACATAAAAGGACAAGATAAGAAGTTATAAGTAGCTTTTTGATGTTCCTTACCTTTTTATAATGTTCTTGTAGGCTCTTATAGTGTCTTATTTAACAACATGCGCTTATTGGGCCAAATAATTACGTATGGAAATGCGATTTTTAACTATGGAAACGGTAGCTATCTTCACACTGTGTAAGGTACATGATGTATGAGGAAGGAAAAATTTAGGCAACGCGAAAAAAGGATTTCACATGCTAAATTTTTAATTAGCCTCCTGCCGGCACAACGGAAAATATATAATTGACATTTTTTTCATGGACATTACATTTAAATCCTATTTTCATATTTATTTTATTGTATTTGGAATATTCCTACATTTTGGCATGCAACTATTAAGATTTGTAAGAGAGAACAAAAAGGAGATCGAAATGGAACTTTTTTCGACATACCGAATTTCACAAAGTATGCCATCTCTTTATAAGGCTCCTGCAAGATCGTGAATGTCTCATAAAATGTTTCTGAAATGCAACAAGAAAAAGATGTCAAGCTGCGTCACTTTTCTGGCTCGGTAACTAACTAATTTTCTCTTGATTACGTGCAGTCATGTATCAGAGTTAATCGGTTTAAATCGCTAGTTAACACACAGCCAGGAAAATGAAGTCAGGGGCAGTTGGTAAGCAAAATTTGTTTGAGTTTAGTCATTTTCAATGTACCTATTTCGATTTTTTTTTTCAGCCAGAGCAGTATTTTTTTAGTTACACTTTCGTTCGTTGGTCATCACGCGTTGAATGGTGACTGAATGGCAGCGAGTTTGCGCTTGAATTATAGCGGAGTGATTACTTCGTTTGCAGGTGATTATTTTTTTTTTTTTGGTTCGGGTTCTAAGACGATCCCCAATTTTAACTACTACACTTTTCCCCAAATGTAGTTTTTATTAGCTCAGCCCCTTGTCAAGACTTATAATTATGAAATTGATTTCTAGTAAATGTGTTTAGTAATAACAAGTGCATTTCTGCTGTACATACTTACCATTAACCTTTACAAATACCATCCTGGACTCCTGATTGTAGCAGGTTTGAAAAGTCGACCTATAATTGAGAAATTCTGAGGTTTCAGCTTAGGCATAACAGTGAATTATCAAACCGAAGTAATGTATTTTGATTGCCACCATCCTACATGATCGTGCGAATTGGTTATGCGTAACTCAAACATGAGTATTATTCCTACGAACACAATGTGTTCCAAACTCTTGCCTTTGATAAGCTGAGCTAATTAGAAGAAAAATTCGCGTCCTACTCTAATGGTCAAGCGGTTCGATTGCAGAATGTGGTTGACACATTTTTTTTAATTCAAGAACAGCGTACCATTATTTCGCAAGACTGTTAGGCCATCTCGATGTAACACTTTAATTGGTGAAAAATAAATTTAATACAATATGCATTCGAGAAAACAGGCAGCACGTGCATGAAAAAAGTGTAAGAAAAAGCCTGGGCGAAAAAAATAAAAAGGGCCCACTTGAATTGTTAGCTGCTTGTGTGGATAATTAAAAGTAAATAAAACCATACGAGATAATTAGATCCCCACGAATATAAATGTACACTCTAACAATCTGCGAATAAAATTACCTGCCAGCATCACCATCCCGGTGATGGCGCAGCCCAACACGGAAGCCAGAAATGGCCTACAATAAGCAAAAAGCGTAAAAGTTTGTGTGGGTCGCCAAGCATCAATTAATTATTACGGCTGAGCGTTTCTTCCAATAAACGTATAAAATATATCAATGAATAAAAATGCAGCTTTCTTTCTCGCTATCACCCATTAATTAGTATAGAAAACAAACAATGTTTAATGTTTCAATCTCTGTGACAACAGGTTCAAGGACTGCATGGCATGATATTTTTTTGTAAGACATGCACTGGAAACAGACATGAAGGTAGTAAAGGGCAGAAATGACTCGGACAATAATAGTGTGTTTTTTTGCGGGGGAATCGACTCTATACGCCCGCCAGAACACAGTCTTCACAGTAATCTACAAGTCATGTCTTGCCAGCCACAAAGCTTGCGCTTTTTTCTGATTGGCCGCCATTTTAGCTTTAGTTTTGCAGCTCGTCGCTCCAGGATAAGCAAGGCGGGTAATTTATTTCGCAGAATATTTCAGCTGATTTTCACATTTGTGTCCATATCGTTCAAATACCTAGCTTTTTGTCTTATTTTAGAATACCACGCATTTATGCGACTTTTCACGTAGACAAAACCTATGTTCGGAAAACAACACTTTTATGAAAAATGTCGCAAATAAAAATCACAATGATGTACTTTTTGCTGCTTCCGGCTGTTCCGTTTTGAATTTCCCAAATTGTGGCCTGAGCACAATCGGTGTTTCCAGAAGTTCCATCCCACAGCGCCGAGGTAATAATGGCATGTCCCGTTTCAAGCACGGTTCCATTGCGGAAGCATTGGTAAAGGATAATAGGAAAAGACTGGATCCTCTGAAAAAAAATTAGTGCGTGAACATTAGAAAATTATTTCCGGGTTAACCGCTCCATGACGTACGTCGATCTGGTGGTTAGCTCAGTTTGGTCACGCGTTTCACCACTAGAATGGGCGAGCGCATTGCGTCGCTACGGTGATGCGGTCTTAGTCGCGAAAATGCGCCCACTTTTTGCTACCGAAACTATGGTGCCAAGAACGCAGATTGCGAGTCTACCGGCCACATTTCTGGTCTCTCAATTTCTGCTTCATGGCATCATTGAAGTCTAATGCTGCTGCCTGCCACGATCCTGGCCGTGGCACGGCAGGCGGAGCTGTATACGGCAGGCAGCTGTTTTGCCACAGGGTGTTTCGAGCTTGACAGAGGGAAACTTTAGGAGCCACGAGTTGAGATGGGGCGACGACAGCGGCACCTTTATTCAGAACTTCTACAAACTAGTGGTATGTTTCCCCAGAACTTCTATAACCTAGTGCTTAAATCGTGGCTTCCGATCCTAAATTGCAGATCGGGTTCACGTGGTGCATGGATTCTGTTTGCAGTATGAGCTGTGAGAAGATAGCAAAAGCTTTCATCGCGTCAAGCACCTATGCCTTTCCGCCTGCTTTTCCCATCTCCACGAGGCAACGCAGCACATGCGCACTTGCGATGAATCTCTGAAGGAGGCGTCCTCCATTGAATCGCAAACGCTCCTGGTGGTTTCAGATGGACTTTCTTTACAACCCAGACTCTCTAGCATAGCACGCCGTCTCCTGTGACGCAATTTGTGGACCCTTCGGGGCTACTTTCGACACATGTGAGACATAAGACGCAGAACTAACCAGTGACAGACACCGTACAGAAATTTCATTACTAGAGAGTTTTAGGGAACCGTTTTTGCACATCCGATACCGTATACGATGGGCCCTCCGGTACAAACTGCGCATGCGCCTGTCTTCTGCGATCTTATCGTAACGCGCTGGTGGAACCGTAAGGCACGACCGGCACGACCAATGGCCGACATGGACAGTCTCGCTTGGTTAGCAAAACAACTATTTCGCTGGCGGGGAGAGCGTGCCGGTGCTCCAAACATGAATAAAATAAATCGTGGCAGTGCCTGGCAGGAGCGCCATGTGTGACAGCAAGTCCATAAAGTTTGAGTCAACAAATAAGAAAAAGAATAAAGAACAAAACGCAATAGCACTTTTACAATAGAAATAAATTGGTGTTTAGCGTAGCCAAAAAGCGTCTGCTCGGTAGGTCAGTGGATTAGAACGCCGATTTCTTGATCTCGTGGAGGCCCGGTAGTGGAGAGTTCGAATCACTTTTTTTTTTTTGTTCTTTTTATACAAACATCGGATGTGCATTTTGAGCACTTATCACCCGTTTTTTACAGCTGCTGTTATGACTGAGGATTATCTGAAGTGGCAACAGAGTGAGCAACAGCCTTGTGCATCAAGGCTCTAGATACTTTTTAGTTTAAAAATGTTGCATGAATTAAAAATTTCTGTACAAATGCTAATCACATATATCCTATAAAACGAGCCCTTTGAATATTGGGTGATAGTTTTAATAAGTGTACAGCAGTAAAGTTACAGGTTTTCCTTTATATTTTCATCGTGGTCGTACCGTACACGGCGCAACGATCGGTACGCGGGCGTGCGACCGTGATCGTCTGCTATCTGTACCGTAAGAGAGCAACATGAGCACCGCATCTACCACCGTCCCTCCGCCTCCTCCTCGCAAGCGGTTTACAGCAGTAGACATCTTTCTACTTCGGGAGGTGCTAGGCGCTACACCTTTTTCGCTCTAGAACTTTGGAATGACGCAGCGTTGAAAAAGAACTTCTCGGTGCGAGGAGCGAAGGAACGGATAGGCCTCCTCGTAAATAAAAATAGAGATTTGAGACGTACTGAAAGATACGGCATTCCAAAAATATACACACTGTATGGAAAGAAAAACAGAAATCATTACATTCCTTCCTTATTTAACGAACTCCCAGAGTCCCTTATGAATATAGAATCCACTAGGGTATTAAAAAGGAAACTAAGGAATTGGTGTCCAGCATCTGAGCTGCAGATATCGTAGCCTAACCGTTAAAGATGTTTCGTACTTTTATTTCATGGTTGCGTGAGTAGACTTGGCTATAAACACCTATATTTCATTCTCTAAAGTGTTCCTTTTTGTATGTATTTGTGCTGCTACTTTTGTGCTCCTTTCATTTTTTTTGTGCTGCGGAGTGTTTTCTTTTTTTTTTTGTAACAACATGTATTGTAGTTGGTCGCCTGGCGCCACATACAAGCAGAATAATGCTTTTGTGGGCCAGCTCTTTATTTTGTATGACTTGATCTTAAAATAAAAATTGAATTAAATTTAAAATTTAATTGAAAATTGAACTGAATTAGCTTCGTACAAGAAAAATGGCCGCATCAACTTGAGAAAGCGAGTATATTTTGGTTATTTTTGTATTTTCTTCGAGATTTAATATTTCTAGTTTTATTTGTCCATGGCTTCCTTAATACTCGATGCTGCATTATGCCTCGAGGGAAAGAGACAGGATCGCTAGCAGACGACTTCGAATGTTGATGATAAGCGCGCGCGAGCGTGCTCCTGTGCCAAATCGAGTTTGCTTTCGGCAACGTTTCAGCATATCAGGAGGTGGTTGGTGTAAACATCATATTTGGTTGATATAAAACACCGAAGCTTGCCCGCTGAGTACGCATGATTTATTAGAAAACAAGTTACCATGTACGGTCGAGGCATTATTTTATTCCCCAAGTATATAAATCTGGTAAACTGAAAGAAAAAAAACCCAAAATACGCTGGCACATCATTCGTGGTATCCGCACTTCATTCCTGGTATCACAACTTTTCTGTTTACTCAAAAGCTACGCCAAGTTGAACGTCCTATGCCTTGCCGCCAACAAGCGGCTTCTCTTAGTGTATCGGTGGCACCCGAAAGAAATGCGACTGACTCCGTGTCACGGCCCACCAAAAAGAATGTTTATTCCCTCGTGCCCTCGCACAAGTCACGGGCCCCACGGCACGCGCGTGCGTGCCTCGCTTATAGAAAGCGGGAAGTTCAAAAGAGACTCACGCCACACTTAGTGCGCAGGCAGTCGTACAAAATCACTTTTTCTGAATTTCTTTCGCTGAATAGAGCCAACTCCAAGTCATGGTCAAAAAGATCGAGCGCCATTGTTGTCGGAAAGCTCGTCTGCTTCTTAGCAGACGAACATTTTAGATTTTGGTTGTGCCAGGGGCGACACGCTGTGGTGCGCCAGTTTTTGCAGACTTGGACGTAGTTCAACTACTCTACTCAAACTACCGTAGTTTAACTACTTTTTCGAGTAACTTGGTAACTTCCAATTACAACTTGATTTGGGTAATTAGTAGTTTAATTTAACTACTTTTTTCAGGTAACTTCTACTCAAATTACTAACTACTTTCGAAATTCTATAGTGCTAATTTTGCCCATCACGAAAGTTTGAGCGCAGAAATGAATAAGACGCCGGCAGATAAAGTGGCATTCCCGAACAAGGGGCCCCCTTGTTCGGGAAGGCGTCCTTGGGCCAAGGTGGCGACGAGCAGCCAAAACATAACACCGGCACGTACGAACGCAGGAAGAGATGCTTAACAAGCCTTGGTCGGGCACTGACCTAATCCGGTAATGCACGCAGGCGCCGCGTTTCCAGCTGCAACCATGAAAGACGAGGACACTCCAAGAGTTGTTCTTGTTTTCGTGTTGTCTGTCTTTATTGAGTTCTGACTCAAGCGGCAGGTTCCACGGGAGGCGCCACTGGAATGACCTCGCAGCTGGGCGCCTGTTCCCATGGTCGCGTTGTCGTCAGCGCATATGCCTTTCCAAAGCCGGACTCCCCCGCGCACAAACCCTGGCACGGATAATCCGTTCATGGGAGCACGTTCCCGCTTCCAGCTGCAACTATATACGAGTGACGATGCTTGTTCACGTAATCCTTCGCGTCCTTCCGACCATCCATGCCTGGGCGACCTCCTCTTTGTTAAAAACGATTTACTTGTCAGGCGTGTCAGGCGCATCAGAATATTGTAGTCGCCGGGGAGGATTGCGAGTTACCCTTTTGAGATCATTTTGTTGGACCCGGCGTCAGCGGCGAAGTATACTTCGGTTCATCATCTGTTAAACCAAAACAAATTTTTTTTTTCCAGTAGCGTAGCACTAGCACTACAATGGGACGCGCAGTCGTCCGGATGATCTCATCGTCGTGGCGCGAGACTTGAATCCTTGACGGTCTGGTGCACTCGCTAAGCGTACTCTCAGAACGACGTCGGAATAAAGAGAGCCAGTCATAACAATCTCAACTTGACGAAGAAAAAAGAGAAAAGGAGGAAAATTTGTTATAAAAGTTCCTCTACCCGAGGCAAACCTCACATGTTTAGTCATGGACACCTAAGATGCCGACACTCGCTTACCCGACCCTGCACAGCCTGTTTCTCAAATTCAACGCTGCCGTTCCATCCAGCCCGTCGGTGGAACGTCTATTTAGCTTGGCTGGGGACGTCCTTAGAAGGAAAAGGGGAAAACTCTCCTATCAAGAACTTTGAAAGTCAATTGCTTCTGCGAGCGAATAAACTATTTTGGCGAAAACGCAAGCCATAGATAGACTGCATTCATTTTAGGCTCGCAATGTTTTTCATTGATCAAAACTGCTGTTCATTTTGCTACCACAAAAATATAAAAAAGTAACTTCGAAAGTAACTTCAAAGTAACTCGCTACTTTTCTACAGTGATTAGTAGTTTACTCAATTACTATTACAAATGAGTAATTTCTACTAGGGATGTCGCGAACCACCCTAGGTTCGATTTCGAAAGGTTTCGATATTTGCGAAGCGAACTGAGGTTTCGATATTTTCGTACCGACCGAGGTTCGATTTCGAAAAATTCGCAACTTTTGTCCACAGCGGAGTTTCGAATTCGAAAAGTTCGAAGCCTTCACGGTTTCTAAAATTTCGAATTCGAATATTTCGAATATTTTTTTACTTCAGGTTCGATAAATTCGAAGATTTCGAAATTCTGTGTAAAAAAAATTCGAAAACTTCGAACGCTTCGAATTTTTATAGACATGAAGTTCGAACAATTCGAAGATTTCGAAATTCTTTTTGCATAAAGTTCGAAAAGTTCGAAGGTTTCGATTCTCTTTAAACGCTAAATTAAAAAAAAAAAAAAAAAAAAAAAACTTTGGAGATTTTTAATTTTTTTTTAATCCCAGTTTTCAAAGTTCGAAGTCCGATTTTCAAGTTTTTCCACAGTTTCAGTTTCAAATAACGTTTTCACGACTCACTGGTTTTCACGAAATCAAGTTTAGAAAAGTTAGGGTGTGATATCCAGATTCTGCGAAGTTGGTCAGGCAATGGACTACTTCCAAAACCGACGCGCCCCATCGCGGCGAGATTCCACGCAGTGCACTCTGGGAACTAGTTGGCCACTCATTTTCGGTTTCGACTGAGCAGCTTCACCTCATGCTATCACTCCGCGACCGAACGCGCTGCTTGCGTTTTCGATTATCTGACTTTTCACGAACGTACAATAGACTCATTCTCGAACGATACAAAACGAAAACCGGGGCACTTTCCTTGCTTCCCGAAACACCGGATATTGTGCGTCCGTATGCGAACGTAGGAAGTCGTGGCTTAGTCACCTCACCGTACGAGTGCATGTTTGAGCTCAATTTCAATAATCCCGTCTAGTACCACTGAACTAGAACTGAAATTTGTTCATCTGGAGCCTTATACGTATTTTGCTTGCCAAACGTCCGTTTCTTGTTACTTCATTGGGCGAAAAGAAAGCCGCATCCTCACAGGGTATCAAAGTTGAGTTCAGCGTTTACGCATGAACTTTTAAGGAAACGCAATAAATTCGACCTAACTACTGCACAAAAGTTACTATGATGTCTTCCTCGTGTCATCATATATCTCCCACTCGAATTTTATGCTGGTAGAAGATTAATTTCTCGCAAATGCTGAGATCGGCTAGCTACGACGGAGGCCCTAACAAGCGTCCCCTACTCCTCGCTAAGCCTTTTTGGACGAGCTTTTACTGACGCCCAAGATCTGCGCCTGAACGGTGCGTCTGAAATTATCTCGGCATACTCAGGCAGGAGAAAAAACAAACACAAAACAAATATTATGGCCATTAGCAACCGTCAAATGCGCTTTAAATTCGTTCGAGCACTTGTGTGAAGAATGTCGCACCGTGCGCCGGACGGGCATGAACCCCAATGTGGTGCGCATAGGGGTTCATGCCCGTCCGTCGCACTTCCGGGGAACGGTCCGACACTCTTCACACAAGTGCTCGACTTTTGCTTTTTCAAAACGGTCTGTATGTGCGAATTTGCCTATATGATTGCAGGATAACTTTATGTGCATACGCGATGTTGAATATTCATGGAATGCAAGCGGGTGGGGACTTCACTTCGTGCAGTGCTGCGGGTCAGTACAGATAAGAGATAAGAAGTGTGTCAAAATTGGGCTTTTCAATAGCGCCTCTGAGTTTTACCTCGCATACTTAGGCATATTAAGAAATACAATAATTGCAAAAAGTAACATTTCGTCTATGGACGCACGAAACAAACAAACTTCCTGATCAACAACATTAATGTAAAGGCGCGAGCTCGATGTATGCATACTTATTGGTTGCTACAGCTTGTTGATTCGTATACAAGCAAGATCCCCGAGCTTCGCAGCGTCGAGATTCCCAGCACTGGCTCGTCCACGTACCTCGATTGGAACGCTAACAGGAAGGCTCAAGTACAAAAATACAACAAGCATGTGTTAAGACAAGCTATACGTCTCAGGCTTGTGCTAAAGCTTCGAGGCCTGGCCATTTAGGTTAGTTTAGAGACCACAAATGACGCTCTCGGGACCAGAAAACCATCTCTTGTCGACGTGTCGATCGAAACCGAAACCATGCCACCCTCCTCCCTGGCCAACTAGTTCCCAGAGTGCAACGCGCGCCGTGTTGCATGCAGGGCTTTATGGAATTAGTCTATTAAATGAGACGACGAGTGTCCCGGACGTCCTAGAATATTTGCCAGTGCAGAATTGTGACCGCCAGCCCCGGGGCGGGGGCCTTTAACCTGCATCACGCAGTAGTGATTGCACGAACACACTGTTTTACGAGAGTCATCCAGTTCGAAACGGCCAGGGGCGAGCAGGAGGTTGAGGCTCAGAAAAACCTTGAAGCGACCTGGCAAACTAGCTCGCCACCCCTTGCACGCTGGTAGTAATCCGATCCGGTGATGTTTATAATTGTCCTGGAGGTTTATTTTCTGGGACGGAGGAATCGCCTCGCAAAAAGCACAAAAGCCGACACAACTCGAGGTCGAGGAGCGTTCTACCATAAAAGTGGCGTCGGAAGAGGAAAAACGGGGGGAAAGAGGGTAGCGGGGGGGGGGGGGGGGGGGCGGGGGCTTCAGCCTCTTTTTCCCCCTTGCAGGTATTTCGGACTGTTAAAGAAAACAATACGGGGAAAGAGGGCGTGGTCGAGCTTATTTTAATCTGAAATTATTTATGAATATGTATAGCTAATGTCGCTCTTCACTGCATAAAAGGTTGCGTAGATGGTCATTGTTAGAAACTCGTTGTCAGAAGGCACTGCTCGTCACATGCTTAGTGGTTCGGAAGTTCAAAGCTGTCTTTTCGACCTAAACACCTGTGCCGATAGTAACAAAAGAAAAAAAAAAAAAAGAATAAATGCGGGCATAAAAAGCAGGAGAAAAAAAAAACTATCAAGAATTCGTCGGAAGTGTTCTATTCTTGCATATTCAGAGGTTCAGAACTTCGAAACAAGTTTCTTTTACCAAAATGTGTGCAGGCTAAAAGAAACACGTCCCAGGAACGTGAAGCGAAAAAAAAAAAAAAAGTTTTCTTTTAATGACGTGCTGAACTTGAACACTACTAGAAATCTTCTCCCGTGAGTTAATTTATTCCTTAACGTGAAAAACAATAAATATATTATTTTGTATTCTGCAGATGGCAATGATATGTACTGTCTGTGGTGTTAATTTAAATGCGATACCTCAAACAACTTAGACGAAAATAAATATCAAGTTTAAGTCATAATTGCATGCAGATACATGTTTGGACATTTCTTCGAAACTCACGTTGAATAACAATAATCACATCTTAAGACGGCACTTACCTAGGCTATACATAGATCATTATTAAAAAAGTATAATTTATCTACCATGAATAGCTCCGGCTGCAGCGTGCTTCAAATCTGGCACAAACGATAATCGTCAAAAACCCGTCGTCCTTCCTCGCCCCTTCGGGGATTTATTTCTTTAAACCTAAGCATGCCAGAACATTGAAATAAACGACATTGTCTTTCGTAAGGAACGCAGCACCGCGTGTAAAAGTTCGAGAAAAAAAAATTACGAATGTACCCCACTGCTTGAAATCAAATGAAACCATCCGCCGGTCTTTCGAAGTTCGACGAACGTCGAACTTTTACCCTAAAAGTTCGAAGTTCGTCGAAATTCTGACTTTTCAGAATTCGAAAGTTCGAAACTTTTCGAATTCTCTTGATAAATAAGTTCGAAATTCATCGAATTTTTTGGTCAGTCAAGTTCGAAAGTTCGACAAGCATCGAACCTTGCAGCGCAATAAATTCGAAAGTTCGAAAAAGATCGAATTTTTTAGCGTAATAAGTTCGACGGTTCGAAAAGCGTCGAACTTCTTAGCTTAACAAGTTCGAAAATTCGACCTCCGTCGAATTTTACCATATAGACAATTCGAAAAATCGAAATCTTTCGAACCTTTCGAACCGCTTGATTCGATCATCGAAACTTCGATTCGAAAAAAGTTCGCGGCATCCCTAATTTCTACTCTACTCCAATTACTTTTGGCGTCGATACTCAGTAACTTAACTACCTTTTTTGAGTAATTTGTACATGTCTGAGTTTTTGTATTACGGAAGCGCATTCATTCCAGTAAAAAAACGAGACGAATTATAAGTAGGTATACTATATTTTTGGTTCTCTATATAATTATTGTGCGATCTTTATTTACTTGAGTTCCGGCGATTTGTACAAATACGCGCAAATTCGTCTTTTCTCGATGAGGCGGATGCAGGTTTCCGTTGCCAGGGGGCGCGACCTGTACCGATCGTCTGCTATCGTCTGCAAATACGGTTCCCCCAAAGCCGTTTCAGGGCACACAATCGGTCCACACGCCCGATCCAAGGTATCGATCGTTTTTGTTTATCGATCGTATTTTGTTCCGGTTCCCTAAAACTCTCTACTATTTTAGCGTAATGTCGATCGACTACTTAGTTGGCTTTACCAATACAGACGTAACAAAGTTGGGTGTTCTGATCGTATCGCGTTGCTTTATGAACTTAGAATTATTCATGTCATGACTTGTTAGCAGTGCGGAGTTTTTATGCTTAACACGCTTTTTGTTTTAATAGTTCACTACGCTACTGCGCTGAAAAGCGTAGCTTTGGTTGCGTTAACGAAGAGCTCCTGGACACCAGAAAGAGGGTAAGACTGACGTCACGTCCAAGCAATGCATATACGTGGCTTGCACATGACGTCATTTCCGATGCCCTCCAGAGAAAAGCGGAAGGAGCTCCCCTCTTATCAGGATCCTCCTTTGTGCCTCCAAAATAAACACAGACGTCGCTGTTCTCCTCCCAGAAGATTGTAGAAGATTAACCTGTCACTCAAAATTCTTACAAAAGCAGCTTCCCTCTCGTTCCTTTACATTGTGTTCAAAAGTATGCGATGTGACGTCAGTGCAAGGAGTCTATAGTTGGCCTCAAACTTAACAAAACGCAGCCTGCTTGAAGATGTAGAAATTTATAGTTTATTTTCACTTTGCAAAGCGTGTCGGCATCGATTACATTAGTCGTTCCTTGAGCTTTATCACCCGTCGAATATCATTTGGTAGAGTTCTATTATCTTGGTAGAAAGAAGAAGAAAGCACGCATTACCTCATAGAACTTCGCAGTTGGGTTTGTGCCGTTTGATTCACTTGCTTCTGAGCACGATTTTCCGCCGATGAAGGCGAGCAGGATCGAAAGTGTGACTGATACCTTCATTTTTTTTATGTTTTGCTCCCAATCTTCGTGTGTTACCTACAATAAACAAAAATATACACTTTACAGTTTATCCACTTTTTTTTTTTTTTATTTGAGCAAACGCTGGAGCCGTTTTTTGAGAGAGATATTACATTGGGAGTTATAAGGGGACTTGCAAATATTTCATTAAACAAAGGAATGTCGCGAAACAATCGATAAAACTGACGCACTTCTACGCGCTTAGAAAATTTGAGGAACACAGAACCTGATCATCTGAAAAAGTAGAACGGACAAACTGTCCGTATGTAACGTTACGGACCAAAATCCGTCAGGATTAAGACAAATCATTTGGTGTAACAATAAAATTATTTTACAGTGTGAGATAAAAAGGCGAGGAGATCGATCGCGGAGCTGCCACCCCTAGCACATCACTAACCGCTACTGCAGGTTTCATTGGTGGTTGCACCCGCTATATACTTTTGAAAGTGAACGCACGGATACGAAAATATGAAAGTACGCCCGATATGTCCACTTCTACGATAACATGCAATTCGTGAACCGCTACACTCCGACTCACCGTACGATGTGGAACATCGGACACTGCAGGCCAACGGAGCGAATGTAATGCCCCGCGTGTTTCACGCGACCATTGGGAGGTCACGAGACAAATTTACAACGACGAATTAACTGGGATGGCTCCTGACGTCCGCTGCAGTCCGCCTGGTGACGTCACGGAAGGGTCAAGCTGTCGCCGGTCGTGTCGCCCCAGAAGGAAGCTTCTGGGGGTGACACGAAGCCACCAGAGGTGAAGCCAGAAGTGTGGAGGGACACAACCCAACGATGATCGAAACAGCGGTGGTTTTGGTCATCGTTGGTGGCCTGTCCCTCCACACTTCTGGTTCCTCCTCTGGTGGCGCCAGGTCACCTCCAGAAGCTTCCTACCTCCGTGTGTACTATCGTAGACTCTGTTAGTTGTAACACACGAGCGGCGGCAGTCTAGGGACGCTCTAGTGAGGGTGGGCGCAACTGCTAGATCGAGGGTCAAGGGATATGAACGCCATTTGATTGCTACATATTCCTGGGAGTCTACGGGGCAAAGGGTCGTTTTATTTTCGAACTCAGGTCATAAGAGTCCATTAACGTGCATGAATAATTTTACGCAAGGCAAAATTATTACTTTTCTTTGGCCACCAGTTTTGTTCCGATAGGTTAAGTATTTCCTTAACGCGAAAATAATAAATTCCGCTATCTTGGACGCTGCTGCTTGTCTGGCAACCCTGCTTTCTCCTCCCGATATTTGCGATTCCCGGAGCGAGATGGAAGCAAGAAAGGCTATGCTAAGGCATTCGTTGCTTGCAATGCAATGGGAAACCAGAGGAGGAAAGGAGCATGGGGCAACAGGGTTGCAACAGAGCGGCCGTCTGCTCTCGTGCAGGCAACATTGGCGCACATCCTTTCCCAATCTTCTCCCTCAGGTGCCGCCATTAAATTGAAAACGCTCTCCAGGATTTGAGTTGCCCTTAGTTGCGCTCACCCTGACTTGAGCCTCCCTACGGCAGTCCCGTATACCCCCAGCGGCACAGAGCAAGCGCCGTCCGAAACTCCGCGCATGTGTCGTGTGGCGGACTCGCGTTTCCCCCTGCGAGTACCAGCACACCCTCGCTTCGTCGTCTGCTCTGCGCCAAGCAGACGACGAAGCGAGGGTGTGCTGGCACTCGCAGGGGGGAAACGCGAGTCCGCCACATGACACATGCGCCACGCCACAGCTCTTGCAAATGTTCGGTGAATACGGTTTCATGTTCAGCGAATTAGTGCGTAAGAGGCGCCAACGGTTTCGTGGGCGCCTCTTACGTGGCGGTTGATTCCCTGATTCACGGAAATCTGCCCGCCGGCCTAACGATAACCATCGTCACTAATTGTATGCATCGCGGAAGATTTTTTTTCTCTCGGACAAACTTAGTTAACTATATGTTTCTGTATCACGCCTGCTGCGCTCATGCTGGTTCGCAAACGCGTGTTGTTGAAGCATGCATTGGGCACGCCAGTTTCTAGAAAAGCATCAAAAAGAAAAACGTAGACAGCATTTATGTTGAAATCACTCTGAAATCTGCCCCAATAAACATCACCTCTCGAGCATGAACTCGAGACCAGTTCGCTATGGCGAGAGTACAGCTGCAACGGAAAAACGTTAGCACAAGTGAACGATGACCAGAGCGGCAAGATCACGACACACGGCGCTATTGTTCCTGAGCGCACCGATAGCGAGACTGCCTGTCACGTTCTATGTCTCAACGCGGGGATGGCCGGCAGAAAATTAAAAAATAAGATAACTTTAAAAATGCGGGCTTTTGGATGGGCTTTCTGCCGGCCACCCCCGCGTTGAGGCATGCGACGCGACTGTCACTCTCTTTATCGGCACGTTCAGGAACAATAGCGCAGCGTGTCGCGATTTGGCCGCTTCAGTCGTCGGTCACTAGTGCTAATCCTTTTTTGCTGCATCTGTACCAGACGAGTAAACACGGCTGATAGTCAATCTTTGCCTAAAAGACTGAAGAGTATTCTCAGCAAGCGATAACAAAAATGACCGAGTCACTCGAGTTACTCGAACCATCGGGCACCAAGGGCGGATAAATGATGCTGCACGCACCCCGGAAGAGTACGGTCGTCGGTTGTTTGGCAGACACGTTTCTACGTATCAGGGAATCATCCACCGTGCAAGAAACGCCCGCGAAACCGTGTTCAGCGACCATTTGCACGCTCTCTAACGTAGTGTGCTCCGCACCTAGCCAACACCTCCTAGATAAGAAAGCCGTAGTGCTAATAGAGATGTCATCAGCGACGGCCCCGTCGCTGCCGCGACGACACCGACACTCGCGTTCACTAGTACCTTTTGCTTGAACTACTACGCCTAACTGTCAAGATCGCGACATCACACAGCACAACACTCCGGCTTTTGTATTCCACCCTGGCATTTTCAATGCCAGGGTGGAATACAACTCTAAACACACCAGCCGGAGACGCGTTCCAGACAACGTAGTGGAGTTTATAGTGAGGACAAGAGGAAACCGAGCTTACCTAGTCGCTTTTAGCGCGAGCGTTGTTGTAAATGGTCTACGCAGCGCTTCTGGACGCGTCCGAAAGGCTTCAAGTTTCAACAAAGTGGCACGGGGAGTTGGCCCTCTCTCTCTCTGTATCCTGGCGGTCACAGCGTGAAAGGGTTGCCACCGCTACGCTCAAGGAGGAAACTGGTTTTACGAAACCGGTAAGCGTTTTCGAAGTAAAGCCTCTTGATGCGTTCGTGTTAGACAAGTGGCGTGAAATACACCCATGCACGAAGCCCCTGCCCGTCTAACTCTTGGAAGCAAATGGCGCTGCAGTAGTGAAATGAGCGGCCCTCGTGACCAAAAATTTGCAGCAAGCGCTTCTGGCTCACTTATCTGTCCCCACCTGGCACATCCGTCTTTCACTTTCACGCCGTGTGCAAATTCCCGCCAAGGCAATGTCTGTGCGTTGTTAAAGAAAAAAAAAAACAGTAACTCGAATGACAAAAATAAAACGAAGTATGAGATAATGAGTGTGTTCCGGTTGCAATATACTGATAGCTTTATCATTATCCCTGATACCATTCACTTAGGAACTTGCAGTTTACACGTCATCATATTTTGTCATAGAAATACGGTTAACGACAGAATGGAGTAGTAGCATGGCAAATTCTTAGAAGCGTAGCGTTTCGTAGGTATGACCATATTTGTATATTAAGTATATGGGCTTTTACGGGAGCACTGCCGCAACCCGCTTAGAGATAGCGCAAGCGTACGATGGCAGAAATTTCTTGGGATGCTAGAGCAATTGGCCGTGAAGAACTCGCTCGTGGCACGTGTCTTGCACTTTTCTACAACAATGGTTTGCGGTACTTGTAAGAAATGCAAACCGTACATTTTATTGATGGGCTTTATTTTGAAGCTGTTTTTCACGCAAGTTTGGTGGAGTGTACAAGTGGGTATAGCGCTAGGCTGAAACAGAAAACGGTTGAATCCAACCGGTAAACGGTCTGGTTACAGAGTTAAGCCATAAGTGAGAGCAGGTTACCTCTGTGGTTCAACGGGTACCCGTTCAAATTTCAAATTGTTTTATTTTCTTTATTAAAAATATAAATATAAAATGATTGGCGATTTTATGAGTCGTGCGGTCTTCGTTTTCTTGGAGAATGAAAATATATATGTAAAGGTTGCCAAAGGGCACGTCATAATATTCAGCGAGCGTAATGAATGTGTCTTATCCTTTTTTCGCTTGCAGATGTCCAGGCGAAGAGGGTAAAAATGTAAACTTTTACTGCGATCAAAAAGCTTCAAGGCTAGCTTTGTGCCGTAAAAATAGAGGGCAGGACGTTGATGCGCTCGAAGACGTTTATGCCAGGGACTTTCGTGTGCCATCATGCGCCATTTTGTAGACATTTGGTTGGAGCTATGCTACGCGAGGTTTTGTGACCACATGCACGGGCACACGAACGATTTCAGCATGGACAGAAAAAAGAGCGAAGTGCGAACATCAATTCCAAGTCAAACTCGGCAAATATAAAACACAGACTTTTGAAATTATTTTGTCGGCTCATGGCGAGAAAGCCGCCAGTCGTGCGACGTGTTTGGATTGTCACTCTCGCTTAAAAAACAAAGCAGAATATTAGTGAAAGACAAAGACAGGTGTTGTGACCTTCCCCGTCCTCTCTTTCTCTCAGTCTTCTACCATAGCCTCCTCTATGCGGAGAAAGCCTGGCACATCGACGACGGAGCCATAGGGCGCGCGGCCGCAGGAAAAAGGAGAGGAGGAGCGCGCCGAACGGTGACCAATATGGTAGCGCAGAGCAGAAAGGGCAGACCTAGACAGCGAGCGCTTGGGTCATGAGCGGCCGCTCCCGAACCACGCTTGTTTTTGTGTTTTCGTCACCGTCGTTTTTGTACTCCGGGAGAAACGGGCGCGGCGATTCGAAAGGGCGCAGGGAGAAACGGGAAAGAATGGACGTTGAGTTACTCCTCTCCACGATAGCGACAAGAAAAGAGAGAGAGAGAAAAAAAAAAGATTGTTTCTGCGTTTGGCCGCTCGCTCGTCTGTGGCGCTAGCGGGCAAGGTTCTCTCCGCTCCCGTTTCTCCGCCCCTCCTTTCCCATTTACGGCGGCCGTCTTTTCACGCGACGCGCCAGACTTTCTCCGTATTGGGGAGGAGGACAGACCGTGACGCCCCAAGCGGTTAACTTATCAACTACACGGATGGGGACAACAAATACAATGACGCAGCGCTCGGCCGACATAACCGAACGCGGCGTCAGCGTTCGGCTGGAGTTCGTGCTCTCCGGCGAGGGCGAGGAGGGGCTCTTTTGTTTCCACAACGGCCTGCATGAACAATGCAGCATGCACGATCCCAGCTCAGCACAAAAGCCGAAGTGGGTCAAGCTTGCATTCTCTGAGGATAGATCCGGCACTTAACGTCGCTTCGTCGATTGTTAGTATTTTTTACATTAAACTGTGCCCCGCGCTCTATTGTAGAAGATGACATGGCCATGCCCATAAGGCCTGTTGGCATGTGCACAGGCCTTGTGTTGAGTAAACACCGAGCGTGGGGAAAACAAACGGGTAAGAGCGCCCCCTATAGTTCGATCTCCTGCCCAATAGAGGAGGCTATGCTTCTAGGCATGCAACTCTGCGTCTAGCGTAAACACGCCTTTCTTTGGTACAGTTTTTTTTTTTAGGTTTTTGCCGTTGTCGAAGTATTCCTGTTGCAGCTCGGAGTCCTCTGTTCTGCCTGTTCTGTTCTTTTTTTATTCTCCTTGTCGTAGTTTTTTCTTGCCACTTGCTTTACGTGGCCAACGGAGCTTGTCGCGCAGGTTTGGCAGCCGGTCAACGTCCCTGCGACCGTGGCCGCCGTAGCACACTTCATTTAAGGACTTAAGGACCCCCGAAAGTTGGGGCGACCTATTCTTAGACTTTCAAAAATAAGGTGTTATCAATCACGGAGGATACGCCTAAATTGGCTGTGTAACTTGGCGCCTGAATGTAGCCACCTCAAATTTTAATTGAAGACGTATTTCAAAGACATATTCCACCTAGTGAAATCACATGACTAGCTGCCTTGCTGCAAAAGGATAAGATCCACATTCTTGACACGGCAACGGTGTACGACCGCGAGCCAAGTTAGCGAAGTTTCTACCTCTGGTGCCACTGTTGAGGTTTACGCGTTGCAAGTAGCGGCGTTACCGGTGACGCGTTACTTATTTTGGTAACGCACTACGTGCTCGTTACTTTTCCAAAACAGTAACGGGTAACGTACTTACGTTACTTATTTCAAGTAACGGCTAAGGTACTTACGTTACTCGTCACATCTTCCCCAGACCTAAAAAAAAAAAGTAAACTTAATTTTTTTTTTCGTGTTTCTATACTTCGTTTTAGCTTCAAGTTCAGACGCAGCCGACGCTTCGAGCTGATGGAACCAATCAGACATCGTCAAAAGGACACCATCTTGGTGTTCGTCGTGTTTTTGTACCTGTTCTATCATCACTGAACCAATCACAAACAAAAATGCCTAGTGACTTGTGCTTCTAACGCTGCTTCATTGGTGTCATTAGCTCGCGGCGTTGGCTGCGTCTGGACTTAAGCTGAAACGAAGTATATGCACCAATCATTCATTCTTGAACTCATTTCACGTACCTTCAAAATTTTGCCTGACATCTTCCTACGCAAAAAAAATCCCACTTTAGGAAAACCCCAACGCCCACGCCCATTGTCCCAGTGTCGAAAAACGCTCTCGCCGAAAAACCGCTGTTAAACTCAATTTATAAATCAAAAGTAACGCAAGAGTAACGTGCGCTACTTGTTATCGGTAACGATAACGCGTTCCTTTTATTTTGAGGTAACGTTCGTCGGCAACGCTTTACTTTATTTCTTGCAACTAACGAATAACTTATTTCGCTACTTTTTTCGGTTATGTCTTCAACACTGTCTGGTGCCATACCCCGCTGAGTGCAGCTGGCAGATGATGTTCTCACTTCATCCCCCCGTTCTTCAAGGACTGTTTCAGATACTCATTTTTTCCATCAACCATAAGTGACTGGAATCTTCTTTCAGAGCAAGCTGTGGTATGCCAATCACTTGAAGCTTTTTCTTCTTATACAGCATCTTGCAAACTGTGAAATAAAATGTTTTTTTTTATTGTTTTTCGTCAACGCATTATAGCCCATGACAGATCTAATTTTTTTATTTTTCATTGTCGAAGCATTTTTTGTAATTATTTGCGGATCTCTTTTATAGTACCTATTCAAGGGTGTGCTGCTCTTGTTGTTTTCTTTGTACACTTGTACATTCTAAGAAAAAATGACTACCCTGGGTAGTCAAATGGCGCTTTGGAGGCTTTGACTACCCCAAAAGGCGAGTTACTAGCCTTTGGGCAAAGTGACGACCCCAAACCGCTGTGGAATGACCGCCTTTCTGCAGGTGACGACGGGGTGTGGTCACTTTCGAATCCGATATTCACGTGCAGGCAGTCGTAAATGATATTAGTAACTTGGATAACTACTGGAAGACTATAAATGATATGCTTCCTTAGCTTTCGTGATCTTTTAAGATCCGCTATGATCACATCTGTCGTGCCATTCGCGTAACTTGGTGGAATAAACATTTTGTCAGCGTGAGCAGCAACACTGGTCTCGACAGCCGTGGACCGTGGTGGGGTGTCGCTGTGGCAACATAACAACAACAAACGGCGTGGGTGTTTGCCGAACTGAGGTGAGGATATCTTTCTGCCCTATTTTATTGCAAAGAATATTTAAAAAAAAATGATTAGTTCTATATCTGATCGTGTTGAATCATTGAACACTTGGACCGAGGATCGGCAGAGTAAACATGCTCAGAGGTATGTGACTGTGTCACTCGTACTGTTTTCATCAATCTCGGACTGTTGGAATTTCTGAGCCTCACCCGTCGTGGTTGTGATCTCCCGGCTGTCCGTACGTAGTGCGCGAACTCTCCAATTCAGTAGCCGGTTGAAATTCAGTGGCAGCGTAGTAATTTGCTTTTACTAGATTGTTTTACTAGCGCCAGCGCGAGCCCGAACTTGCGCCTCTTTCACCGTTTGCGTTATTCTGGTTTGATGTTCTGCTCTATGATTTATTAAACCTAAATATAAAGGTCAATCGCCTCTGCCTCGTCACCCATCAGGACACCCCATAGCGCTGCCGCTCTACCGGCCCTTCCTGGATGTCTCCTGCTGCCAAGTAGCAGCCGTATTGTCGAACCACCATCATCGTCGCCTCTCCACCAGAGGATCACTACATTTTGGTGCGTCATCTACCACTATATTTCGGCGCGTCAGCTACCGCTATATTTTGGTGCGTCGGCCGAGCCTGTCGGCCCGTCCCGTTTCTTCGACTGTTTAACTCTTTTCTGGGCACAAAAAGAGTTTTTCACAACGTTCTTGCGCTCGTGCTCGTTATTTTTTTTTTTTTTTATTAGAGCGGTATGTAAGCTTTTGAGGTTCTTTGCAGTGTTCCTACACTTGTGTTCCTTCAGTTCTTTTAGGACAGTAAATAAGCCCCTGATGTTCTTCACAGTGTTCCAACGCTCGCGATTGTTCAGTTTACCAGTCTGCCTTGCAAGACGTGGCCTTTCCAACCTTCTGATATTTTCCCGTTGGCCGGTCGCTCTGCTGTACCCGGTTTTGGACTTTACGAAATTACATTGCATTGAGACATGCTGCCCTCTACTCCGTTCACCCCTAAGCTGAGACAGAGCCATATATGTAGAAAGTTTGGCCATTCGTTGGGAAGTATAGGAGACAAATGAGGAAGTGCCATTGGCCGAAAGCAGGCTGGGTGTGTTCCAGGGTGTCTTCACAAATTCGAATGTGGCCAATCAGAAGCCGGAGATAATACCCTGGCGGTGGTTGCGAGAAACAAAATTCATAAGTGCGTCGGAGTAACTCTCGGTGACTGAAAATGTGGTGCATTTGATGTTTTAATCACGGTCATTTGAAATTATGGTGAAAGAGTGCGACTGGCGGAACGATCGACATAATCCGTGCGCCGAAGGCCGGGAATCGACCGTCTGAGCGGTCGCATTCTCCCGAGCAAAACAGAGTTGATCGGCACATTTGTTTCTTAAACCTTTCTGCATGATCATGATTGTAACATCCTGTGCACCCTATTTTAAACCATGAAGGGTCACTACACTTCACACTTACGTGCTTATTAAAACCAAACCCCAACATATACCTATGATTAAAACAGTTTCTCGCTACTACCGCTAGGGAGTCTTTTAGGCTTCTGGTTGGGCAAGAGAGAATGTCAAGCCCACTTCTGCTTCCGGTGCACGCCCAGGCTCTGCCTGCGCCTAGCACTGACCAAACACTCTCTAAACACGGCTATGAGCTGGGACTGCAGTGGGAACTACTTGCCCGCCGAACTAATCAGCCACCTCCCTTTCATCACCTGACCCAGTCCTCGGTCTGTGGATATGAGCGGGAGCGTGATCACGTGGCGAAAGAGGGATGTATGACTGGTCCATTGAGGACGTAGCATTCACCGCAGTTTCAGCTTAGGGATGAATGGAATATAGTCAGCCCGCAGGATTGCCGCCCAGCTCCGGCCTTCCAAGAAGTTGGTGCTTACAAGATGGCCGCTGTCTTCATTGGCCTCCTCGCTCGAAACCGTATGCTGAAGAACCAGCGTGCACCAGCATGCGACACGAAGCTTTATCGAAGGGTGCCCGTACGCGGACGAGCTAGCATCTTCTCCGTTCTAGACGGCTGCTTTCGGTGAATCGCAGTGCTGTGAAACTAATTGTTTCTCTTTCGATTTTTCTTCTAAGAAAACGTTTTATCATAAATGCCTGTGACCACAACAGCCGCCATAAAGTCAACATTTTCTTCTGATTGCGACTATCTCAAATATGACAAACTTTCCTCGGATATGAAGTTTTTCCGATATCATTTCTCAGTGACCACTTGTGTGTATTAGAAGATAAGTGTTGTGTTCTGGTATTTTTATTATTGTAGTCTCCCTATAGCTACTGTTAAAAAAATATTAAGAATGGGAGAGCAGTAGTTTTTCGTTCTGCTTTAATGGGGTATGGAAGCAACATTTTAGCGCCTACTTTGTGTAGACATGGTCTTCTTCATGACAGCAGCTCACTAACAGCAGTCTTTCGTCTATAAATCCAAGAAAAGCAATTTTAAAACAAATAAAAAAATGTCCTAATACCACCTGGTAGTTGAGGTCTGAGCTTTGTTGGAATGTCTCACGTCACGGGCCCATCAGGAGCTACGCCACGGTGTGGCGTGTCCGATGGAGGCGTGCGGGAGCGAGCGACGCTTGGCGCACGTCTCAGGTCTAGTACACCGTACCTCGGGCATTCCGACTTGTCAGAATTGTAACGCGCTGACGATAAAGCTGGCGCCACCTAGTGACGGCTATCGTAATTACTATACCCTTGGCCTCGTATGGGCCCGTGACGTTGCGAGTGTGACGTCACGGGTAAATATCCTGAGATTTGCGTGCCGACTCGATGGCTGTTTTTGAAGCGCTCGCTAGAATCTGTCTGTTGCGTTTTTGAAGACCTTTATTCAACTCAGAAGTCCCATACGCACCAGGTTTTTTTTTTGCCCGGCTGCCGCCCCCGCGCTCGTAGTGCCCTCTGGACACCACATCTTTCCCCTCCTTTTTAAACAAACATACCCAGCTGGTAACATCCGGCCATTAACAGTAAATAGTTTAAAAAAGTCCGTCGCTTTATTTTTTTCATTCTTCTATCAGCCTTTGAGGCTTGCGCCGATCTCGCACGGGATACCGTCGCTCTCCGTCACTATTATCTGCATCCATGAGCGTCTCAGCATCCTGGTTGTTGCTTCTTGGCCTCGGTACTTCGGATGCTGCAGGCAAAGAGGCCTGTGGAAGGCATCTGTCGCCTGCGCTGTCTTCCGGTGTGCTGTCTGTCCAAGCCGTGGCAGACACCCCTCCCGCCTCGTCTGGACGCGACTTTGAAGGTCCGGAGTCTTGCGACGGTGCTCGGAGCAACTGGTCCTGATGCCTTCGCCATACCCGTCCCGTGGAGACTTTCACTTGGAAAGACACTGGACCAGTTTGGGCAGCGACTGTTCCTGGCTGCCACTTGTGACCACTTCGATAATCCCTGGCATAGACTTGGTCTCCTGCAGTGAAAGCCCGCTCTTGTCCTGGGTGTTGCCGCTGTTGGCGGTAGTGTGCGCTAGCCACACAGTCTGCACCTGATGGTTTCAGGAGGTCCAGTCTGGTGCGAAGATGCCGCTGTAGCATCAACTGGGCCGGAGACTCTCTTGTTGTCGGGTGCGGGGGGTTCCTGTACGACAGAAGAAAACGTGACAACCTTGTACGGAGGGGATGGCTCGAAGTTGTTTTCCGCAGATAGTTTTTCATGGTCTGAATAAACCGCTCAGCTAGTATATTCGTAGCGGGATGGTATGGTGCAGACGTGACCTGGGCGATACCATTGTTCCTTAAGAAAGTTTGAAATTCCTCCGACACAAACTGAGGCCCATTGTCAGAAACCATGGTTGTGGGCAGGCCAAACCGTGCGAAGCACTCTTGTATACACTCGATTATGACCTTTGACGTCGTAGACTCCAAGACAAACACCTCTGGCCATTTGGAGTGAAAATCCACGAGGACGAGAAACATTTTACCCATGAAAGGTCCCGCCAGATCCACATGCAGTCTCTCCCATGGATGTGTCGGCCATGCCCAAGGGTGCAGGGGAGCAGCGGACGGATTGTTTCGGTGCAGCTGACAGATAGTACACCCTCCAATTTCCCTCTCAATGTCTTTATCCAGGGATGTCCACCAAACAGCTCCTAGCCATTTCATTAGTGCCCACGATGCCATAATGGTCCCCATGAAGTTCTTCTAGGACCCTTTTGTGCAGGGTCTTCGGAATCACCACTCGTAAACCCCACATGAGTCATCCTTGGTGGAGTGACAGCTCATTGCGGCGTACGTGGAAGGGTGCATACCCTGGATCGGTTGGCTTGCGTTCTGGGCCCCAACCATGCTTTACTCTTTCCACGATCGGATTTAGGAGGGGTCTCTGGACGTCGCCCGTGCAATGTCTTTACATCTAAGAGGTACATTGTCGAAGTACTCACAGTAGAAGGCGTACGTTTCGTCGACGGCGTCTGTGGGGGGGTTGTCCGTTGCTTTTGGGAGTCTTGACAAGCAGTCTGCTTTGGCATTTTCCTCGGAAGACCGGTGGACGATGGTGTAGCTGTTTGCGGCTAGCTGACAGGCCCACCTCTGGAGCCTCGCTGCTGTCATTGTAGGGATCCCGGTCGTTGGGCCTAGGATTTTTTGTAAGGGAGCGTGGTCAGTGATCAGCGTGAAGTGATAGCCGTACAAATAGTAGTGAAATCTTCTTATTCCTAAGATGATAGCTAGGCCTTCTTTTTCTGAGAATAATTCTTCTCGTGCTCAGTCAGGGTCCTAGAAGCAAAAGCAACTGGCCGCTCTGTTCCATCTTCAAACGCATGGGACAGGACTGCCCCTACTCCATACGCCGATGCATCGCATGCCAGTATAATGGGTCGACGCGGGTCAAAATATGTCAGGACTGGTGCCGACGTCACCAGCTTCTTAAGCGAATCAAAGGAGTCCTGACAGTCTGTGCTCCATTCCCACGCACCCTTCTTCTGCAGTAGACGGTTCAGAGGATACACGGTAGTTGCTAAGTTCGGTAGAAATTTGCCATAGTAGTTAGCAAGCCCAAGGAATGAACGCAACTCTGCCTTGTTCTTTGGAGTGGGTGCATCTCGAAGTGCTGCTGCTTTATCCTCCATGGTTCGTAGACCATCCCGACTAATCACATGACCGAGGTAGGCAACTTCCGTTTGGAAGAATTTGCACTTTTCTTTCTGAAGACGCATTCCCTTTTCTTGTAATCGTGTTAAGACTGCTTTCAAGTTTTTAAAATGCTCACCCTTCGTACTTCAAGTCACCAGGATGTCGTCCAGGTAGCAGGTGGTCTGCGGCAGCCCTTGAAGCACTTGATCCATAGTTCTTTGAAAAATGGAGGGTGCAGATGCTATGCCGAAGGGAAGCCGGTTCACTTGGAACAGCCCGAACTGGGTGCTGATGGTGAGGTACTTCCGCGCTGCAGGATGCATCTCCAGCTGTAGGTAGGCTTTTGACAGGTCCAGCTTTGAGAAAAACTTCCCTCCTGCCAGCGTTGCAAACATCTCTTCTATCCTGGCGAGCGGATAGTTGTCGACCTCCAAGCACGGGTTGATTGTTGACTTGTAGTCGCCGCAGATTCTTATGTCTCCATTCTTTTTGACGACCGGCACGATGGGCGATGCAAACTCGCTGCTGTCCACCGGGGTCAGAATCCCCGCCTCCTTCAGTGCCATCAGTTCTTTAGAGACAGCTGCCTTCAGGGCGTGGGGCACTGGTCTTGGCTTGAGAAACTTTGGAGTGTGCCCACTCTTCAGCTTGAGGTGAGCTTCAAACCCCTGAAGACGGCCCAGATCGTCTGAGAACACCTGAGCAAAGTCCTTCAAAAGCGTGTCGACTTGTTCCTTGCTCCCCTTCTCCAAGCACTGGACAGCCTTGATGCTAATCCAGTCGAGCCTCAGCACCTCCAGCCAGTCACGTCCCAAAAGCGGGGGACCCTTGAAGTCCACAATCTGCAGCGGTAACTTGTGAACCTGGTCTTGGTACTCCACTTCAACCTGTGCCTCTCCTACCGGCTTCACCTTTTTACCGGTAAATGCTCGAAGGACGACTCCACTTCTTTCCTTCACTAGATTGGGAAACCTTGTCTTGTACAGGTCTAACGGGACTACCGACACCGCCGCCCCGGTGTCTACTTCCATCGTCAGCGGAATCGTGTTCACCTTCACTGTTACTTGCAGAGGCCGCGGACGTGTCCCCCAAAGCTCGAACATCTCGACCTCGTCTTCCGTGTCGACGTTCAGCGTCTTGGCTTTTTCCCCTTGATTCCACCGGCCTCGTGTCGGTGCTCCGCGATGCTGAGAAGCTGCTGGCCCGGACTGCTGGCTCCTGCACACTCGTTCAAGGTGTCCGCGTCTTCCGCACCTACGACAGTCTAAGCCTTTCCACCTGCAGTTAATTGCTGTGTGATTCGTAAGTCCGCAGTGCTTGCATTCGGACTTGTCCTGCTCCACCTTGAGCACCTCGGCGTCCGCGCTCCGGCAATGTAAAACGTGTGCGTTCGCGGAGGCGGCTTCCATCGCCACTGCGATTTCTAGCGTCTTCTTAAACGTCAGGCCAGCTTCCGACAACAGTCGCTTTTGAATGGAGTCGCTGATAATGCCGCATATCATGCGGTCACGTAAGGCTTCGTTCAAAGTGCCGCCGAATTCACATGTCTGCGCCAACTTTTTCAGCTCGGCTACGAACTCGAGGATACTTTCATTCTCGTTTTGGTTTCTTTTGTGAAAACGGAAGCGTTCCGCGATGACAAGAGGCTTCGGCGAGAGGTGCTCTCGCAATATGGCTACCAGCTCGATGTACGACTTGCTAGCCGGGATGTCCGGCGCCACCAAACTCTTTAGCAGAGCGTACGTCTTCGTGCCAATGAGGCTTAGGAACGCTGCCACTTGCCTTTTTGGTTTGACGTCGTTTGCGACGAAAAACTGGTCGAGTCGCTCGATGTAGGTTGGCCAGTCCGTGCCCGCTTCGTCGAACGGTTCAATTCGACCGAGGGTCGCCATGGCGTCGCGGCGTCACCGGGGAGTAGTGCGGCGGGCGACTCTTCGACGGGTCTTGCGTGGCTGGACGCTCGTCGCCAGTTGTTGCGTTTTTGAAGACCTTTATTCAATTCAGAAGTCCCATACGCACCAGGTTTTCGTTTGCCCGGCTACCGCCCCCGCGCTCGTAGTGCCCTCTGGACACCACCCTGTCGGTTGGAACAAAAATATAGCCATCTGCTAAAAATACAGGCGTGCCATTATCATTTACGGATATCGTGGATCATATTCCACTTATTTCGAAGTGTTCCGGAAATATTCCAAGTTTTAATGCTGTACCCCCTTAATGTCTTTCTTGGGGTTTTGTTTAAAAAAAAATATAAGGAAAGGAGAATCTAATAATTGGCTTTTACTAGTTTGTTACATCGTCACAGACACTATTTGCACTATTATGAGTGCAAGTTCGAGTCCGAGCTTGCACCTCTTTGCCATTATGGTTCTTCAGTTCTGATGTTCTGCTCTATAATTAATGAAATCTAAACCTAAAAGTCATCACCTCTGTTTTGTGGCCGGCAGGGTTCGCGCTGACTGTGAACCCCGCCACTACTCGTCTCCCATCAGGGTACCCCATCACCTGGCCGCTCTACCAGCGCTTTTTGGATGTCTCCTGCTGCCAAGGAGCAGCCTGATGATTGAACCACCGAACCTCCGACATTGTTGCCTCTCCGTCAAAAAACTACTACAGGTAGGCTGGCCCACATGCTTACAGGAAGCTGTGTCCAGAGATGATCTGCCTGGTGTTGGTGCTGTCCTCTTGAGGTGCCTGCTGTTGTCCTTCGTATACCATCAAGTGAGCAGACATTTTCAGGAATCCACCATAGGCCTAAACTGCGCGCCCACACAGTCTGTCCCACACCAAAAGGATGGTTGCCTCCCATGTGCGGGGACGAGTCTAAATGCATATAGACAAAAATCAATCGGGGATGTGATGTGTTAGCCAAATAACAGTTAAAAAGAATACTTCCTATCTTTTGCTGAGGTTCTGCAGCAGTGGAACTTCAACAACAGCGGGGAAGTGCTTGCAAGCCTGGTTCCAAGACTGTGAGGTTGAACCTCATAAATTTTCCCTTGTCTCCACATATCGCATGCTCGGATAACCTGATGAACTGCGGGTGATACAAAGGGGTGGTGGGGTGATGTACTTGACTGTTGTAAAAACTGTTTGAAAACAGTACTATTAATCTGGGTTCGTTGTCATCAAACACAAGTGTCCTTGGCTGTCCAAATCGATCAAAGATGTCGCACTGGGCTTCCACTGTGGTCTCGGCCGATGCTTTTATCTGCTTTGTGTCGATCAGTATCACGTAACTCTCCAGCTGTACGGCATAATATAAGCCATGCTCAGCGTTGCTTGGTGTCCAATCAGCTGACCCGAACCTGCACCAGGGGCATTTAACAGGACCGGGCACATGTTTCGCACCTTCTTACATGGTCTCTTAAATGTCTTTGTCAACACTGGGGTACCAGAAGATGGTTTGTGCCAAGCTCTTCATGACTGACCTGCCTAGGGCCCTATGTCGCGCTTTGTGGACTCCCACGGCGACTAGGAACAAGGAAGTGACCTCAACAACGCAGCAAGCACAGATTAAGTGTTGATTAGTGAAAGTCGCTGATGACGAATTTCCGCAGAAGAAAACAAAGCTCACTTTTTCTTTGTTTACTTCTGCGGAAATTCGTCATCTGCAACTCTCACCAATCAGCATCCAATGTGCGTTTGCTGCGTGTTTGACGTCACTTCCTTCTCCCTAGTCGCCGTGGGAGTCCAAAAAGCGCGACATAGGGCCCCAGGATAGGCGTCATGGAGCATAGCCTCCTGTATACTGATAATGCCTGCTCATTCGCCAGTTGCCAGCTATCACTACAAGGGAGTGTCGCCTTCCAATACAAGGCAGAAAATGTGAATGAAAATAAGCCTCTTGTGCGTTCTTGTATTCTTGGTGCTGTTTTTGGCATTTGTCGTGGTGCCTGTGGGCAAGAACTTGGCGGGGCTGTCATTTCACTAGGCCCGAAGCAACACCCGGGATGGTGGAAAGTGACTAAAGCTTATTTTGAGGGAAGACTGCGTCCCAAATGCGACCTCCTATATACTTAATAGTGTGTGGTAGACACCTTTTTGTGACGTACATGAAGGAAGGCTTGTCTGGTCCTCCTTCGTGGATTCTGCTGAGGTTCCACTCAAAGCCCAGCTTGGCTCAGGTCTCTTTGGTGTCAAAGCTGGATGAGCCCATGTACCCTTCCAGGTCCTGTTTTGGTGCTGCTTGACTGGCTGTTACTGTTTACCTACGCACATCTTTCTCGCACTGCTCGAGGTATATTGTGACGGGCGCCTGACAACAGGCACAGTGCGTCATTACGAAACGTGAGCCCTGGCACAGCTAACACCTTCCACAGTGCTTATGTGACTTCGTAGCGGTTGTTACCCCAGACGACCCTGGCTGTTGCAATTCCTCTTCACCTTTTGAACTTTAAAACAAAACCAATTATGCAGCAAAACCAAAGCATGCACTACCTTTCACCATTTTAGCACCGCTTCTTGTCATCATTGTCGTTGTTGCAATGCTTTGTTTGTTTGTAGTTCAGATGGTGATATCACAACACCTTCCTTATCACTCATGGTGCTTGCAGTAGCTTCGCAGAACACGAAAACATTCAAACTGCATACACCTGACACTGCGGTGAAATGACCAAAATATGCGGTTGCAATTTCTGCTTGCGTCGGCCAGCTCCCCACAATGCGACATCGGGACATGCCATGTCACAGTGTCATAGGACGCCAGCTACGATTGATGTGGGAACCATCATACAATGCCTGTCTTTGTCGTGCACGTGTTTCACATCTACTTTGCCAACTGATGCAATGAAAAGAGTTTTTATTGAAGGCTACTAAGTTGGCAGGTTACAACCGCCTGAGCATTCAGCTAATTGGTGATTTCACTTGGCTACTCGTTTCAGTGGAATGTGTAATCTTGATTCAGTTTGTCCATAATCTATTTATTGGCTGGTTTGTTCGAAAGTAACTCAGTCGGTCTATCTAAGGAAGCCTCAAGAAAAAGCGTTGCTAAGGCAGCACTAGCCTTGACAATTTTTTTTTGTTGAGACCAAGATAAGGCCACCTGATGTTATTTTGAGCAAGCCAGCACACTGCAAAGGAGGAATGAGCCATATTTAGCATGAAGTTATAAGTTTCACATGAGTACATTCCATTTGTAGCTGAAAAAGAGGTGTCACGTAATTAGAAAGACAAGTGAAAGAAAAGCATTTTTAGATATTTCGGTTAAGAAAGCTGTGCATACTTTAGCTCAGCTTTCAGTATTTTGGGTACATTTCGCTTTGTAGCTTTGAGTTTATCTATGATAACTATTAGTTCACTTGGAGCATGTAAAATACATTGGTTTTGACAGACGACTGCACGTGAGCATCGATCATATGTCTGAGCTGAGTCTTCACTTTTTTTCAGTCTAAGTGTATCTCTCACTTGCCTTGATCAGTATCTACCTCATGTACTGAATGCCTTTTTACAGGGTTGCGTTGCCGCAGGAGACTTGTGCTCTTGTGGGTGTTTGGTGAGTGGTGTCACCAATCACCATGAGCCACGAGCCCAGCATGGGTTCAGACCCCCCGAAAGCCTGGCTGTGCTAGGTGTCCCCGTGTCTGATGAAACTGGGGTCTTGGCAGTTGAGCCAAGCCCGGGCTAGGTTTCCTTCATAGGCCCCCAGGTTAGGCAACACACCACCCCAGCCCACGCCTTGCACAAACAGGTGTCCTGCGTTGGCTCGCCTAGGACGATTCGGGCAGTCGCTTTGCTTCACCACTCCTTTCTTCTGACGTTCTTCTCCATCCCTGTTTTCAACCTCTCATCTTTCTGATGTAACAGCATTTTTTGAAAGTGAAGAGGAATTATATAGCCCATGGGTGTTCAAAACCACCAGGGTGTGACATGACGACACCAGATACTTTACTATGAAAATATCTCACCCTATGAGAATCCAATGGCCTGGACGCCAAGAGGCTTTGCATTATTGGAACGACTGGATGTGCAGCAGCCTCAGGGTTTTCGCCTTTGAATAGACCAACCTCACCAGCCAGTTACATTAAGCCGCCGCTGCCACAATGCATCAAAGAAACTTAAGTCTTTCTGCATGTGGGAGAACCCCGCTGGAGCTTTGCACGTGACGAGACGAAACGAGCCGTCTCGTGCACTGCCTCCTGTGAACTAAAGTTATGGCACCATCACGCATGCGTGGAACGCTTAGTGAGGTCTGCCTATTGGGACAGTTGATGGCAACAATAGATGACTGTTCCCGTCTATGGTTGTGGACACCTGGAGCACTAGTCGAGACAACTGCCTCTGCTGTCTCGGTAAACCCGGTATCTCGGCGTGCCCATGGCAGCCCTCTCCCTTGTAGCGGCATGACTGCTGTAGAGTGTGGACGGTGTGACCCTCATGCATTCTCTCAGATGCGTGGTGTCTGCACCGTTAGGAGAGCAACATTTAGCAGTGTGGGTGCGCTGGCGTAAATGAATGGAGACAAATGTATTTTTCCTGGTAAAGTATTTGGTGACACTGTCAACTGGCATGCTTGCAGCCAGGCTAGCAATGGCTGTGGTAAGGTGACTCGTATCCCAAATGTCCCAAGATGTCTCTGTCACATTTCAATGATTGCATTAGATGTGCTTGCAAGAATGGTACATTTGCAATAAAAATATAGCAGTTCACTCAAGATATATATTAAACATATTTTAATTTCATTATCACTGCAGGGTCAGAAAGTTAATTGACAACGAAATTTGATTGCTTTATTTTTTTCTAGTTTTGTTATTGATGGTTCTAGGTGCATCAGCAAAAGACATAGGCATAGTTCCAAGTGATCATTCCGAACGTTTGGGTCTATACAGCATGAACTAATTGTATTTTTGGATAGTGATCATACCAGAAATAGCACGTTGCTATTTCACCGGTTGCTGCTCGTGAACTCAGGAAACTGGAATTGCAGCTATTGCTGCTTCACGATATAACACGATTTCAGCTGCTCGTCAGACCATGGGCAAGCGGTGGGATGGATCCTCAATCCTTTGGGGGGCGTGCTTGTTGGTTTAGATCGTGAAACTTCCAGAATTCTGTTTGCCTTGCAACGTCAAAATGTTGAAAAAGAGTTTTCGTGCGAAGCCAGCCTAAAACATCTCTGTTTGCTACATTGCTACAGGTTTATCACCCTGTTTTTTTTTTGTTGTTTTTTTTTGTTGTTTTTTATAGTGATTTAGAACTGTTGTGGGAAACATCAGTGCCCACCGCCGAGCACAGCACCTCATGTGGCAAGCACCAGCAAAAAGATGCAAAAGAGGGTTAGCAGACAAGGCCCACCATGTAATCGATGTCACCAGCCCGACAACCCACAGGACCACGTATTGTATGCAATGAATCAGTTGTCGTCGTTAACCTGTCTCGACCACGACATGCCGGCAGCGGTGGGGTCCAGTGTTGCTCATGAGAAGAACAGAGGCTATATAACAATTATATGAGACGAGTGAACATTGCAGTATACGCTTCTGCTATTTGTATTGCAGCCACCCACAGCTTGTCAGCTACCCTTGAATAGACCCTTTTCAAAAGTGTGCACCAGCTATACTATGTACACCCTGCCGGGCCAATCAGCCGCCTCCCTCTTATCACCCAGTGATGTGATTGCTGCGCCAATTGTGCCAAACTGCGCCTAAGTGCTTATTCTGCTACACTTGCTACATCTGATCAAAATGTGAAGAATTTGCATCAACATTGCACCAGAACTTAAGTTCAATTAAATAATACTGAAAATATAACAGCTGCGGGCTTCGCTGCCGGGGCGAATCGTTAGTGTAGGCTCGTGCGGGGTTTTCAGGACTTTCGATAATCGTCTCAAATAACATACTATTCGATTTGATCTCGCACCAAGCACTGTCAGTACTCAGAAGTTTCGCAACAAGTCTCGTGTTCGTGGTCTGTTCTGGTGGGTTAGTTAGCTTTGTTGAGTGCGCTTCGCACCGCATAGTGGTGTAATGCAGTGAAGCAACAATTGCAAATTAGGCGTCGCTATGTTGCGTGTCTTGCTTCGCCACAGCACACCTGCATACTAAAGGGAAAGGTACTCCTCCAGAGCGAGACGGGGTGCAAGAAGGTATATATGGACTCTTGTAGGTTTATTTTTATGCTCTGTTTCTTTTTTGTCTGAATTAAGAGTTGCAGTTTTGTTACAACCTCCCTTAGAACTTGAAGGACACAGACATCTAGGTGCTCAAAATGATTGTATTTTAACATTTTTTCAGTGGGATTTCGTACCTAAAATAATAATCCACAGCAGTTTGCGCTGTTCTTCATCAGTCAGTCGTCTTCTTGTTGTTGTGTCTGGTGCTTCCACAAGCAACTAAACAGCTAGTGTTTGTTCTCCTAATATTTGCCATCTCTCCTCACATTTGAAGTGATATAAATGAAAATGAAGTGTGCGGTTGTGCTCCAAAAGCTCTTTTTGCTTCTCCAAAATGAACTTTTGGCTGCTCAAACAGCTGCTCCAAAATGGCTATGACCAATCACATCACTGCTTTTATCACCTGACCCAACTCTTTGTGCGTGGGTATGGTCGGGAGCGTGATGATTTGGCAAAAGAGAGGCGTATGGCTGGTCTAACGAGGACGTAGCTTCCACCACAGTCTCAGCTTAGAGGTGAACGGAGTATGGTAGCTGCAGCACCAATTATCAAAGTCTGCCATTATTTGGGCACACACTGTGGCCGATGTTGCTTGATGTTACAGAGAAAATTGCCTCATCTCAGTTAACCTTATGCAAAATTGCTTGGTAGTCTGACAACACTGAGAGCGTCACTGTTTTAATGTTAGCAAGCGTTGTCGGTACTGAAGCACGGTGGAGGGCAGTGTGTGATGGCGCGGCAGCTGTGTTTTCCGCCTTCTGACCATGGAACGGTGCGAACAGTTTAAACAACCTACCGCAACTGTCTGATGAAACTTTCGGAGGCCTGTCTGTGCACACGCTGGCGACAACCCGCAGTGTGTAAGCTTGTACAGCAAAGGCGTAGGACTTGCTCCGCTGCTTCGACGAGGTTGTTGCCAGCGTGCACAGGCCTCCTAGAGCTTCATCAGACAGTTGCAGTAGGTTGTTTAAAAAGTTTGTCCACATTTCATGGTCAGAAGGCAAAAAACAGCTGCTGCGCTATCGTACACTGCCCGTACGGCTCTCTCTGATGTTTTCACCGTGCTTTGGTACTGACGAGGCTTGCCAACATTAAAATGGCGACGCTCTCAGTGTTGTCAGATCACCAAGCAATTTTTCATGAGGTCTATTGAGCCTCTTTGACTGGTTGCCATCTTTTTTTTTTAAACATGGCATATATCGAAAGCTTTTGGTGCAGTGATTCGTTCCAGGTTAAATGCAAAAGTAACCGGAATGAATTTTTTTTTTTTTAGTACCAGCTTCCGCCGTTAGCAGCGCTTCGCAGCACCCTTTCCCAGCGTGTTTGCTGACTGGCATTGTCTGCTATAAATAATTTTTCCAAGCACTTCAAAATGTTTTTTTTTCTTTGCATTGTCTGATATGAAAGAACAACATGGGGCTGTGAAATATTGCTTTAGGTAAAACTGTGCCAGAAACTCTTGTAATGCTTCAGAGAGCTTACAATGAAGATGCTAATAAGAAATTGCAAGTGGATTTCTCGCTTTAAGACTGGTGATTTTTTGATCGATGTCCAAAATCGTTCTGGGCGACCTTTAACCTCCTCAACTGAAGAAGAACACAAACAAATTTGGGCATTGATCACTCCGAGTTTGTTCCTCTTGGTGAATCTGTTAATCAGGTGTTTTACCGGGTAATTTTTCGACACTTGCGAAACTCAGTAAGGCAGAAATGCCCCGATATGATGGAAAGAGGGAATGATAGTTTTATCACAACAATGCCCCAGCAGACACTGTCCTGGCATGATACCGCTCCTCAATCTCCCGTATTCTCAGGACCTCGCCCCGTGTGACTTTTTTCTGTTCACCCGTATGAAAAGTCTTGAAAGGAAATCATTTCATGGATGTGGAAGGTCCTTCAAGTCAGACATTGCAAAAAACAATGAATGATTTTGAAGCGCTTGGTTAAAAAATCCACAACATGCTGCTAGATCCTTAGCAGACGACGCCGGTCGGCAAACTAACTTGGGAAGGGTGCTGCAGGAGGTGGATGCTGGTACTACGAATGCCCGGCCTCCTAAAATTCATTCCGGTTATTTTTGGGTACCCACTCATACTTTTTTTATTGTTGTAACTTTGGTTCTATGGCCCAGTATCTTGCTTGGTGTAAATCATATTCCTTTTTGTGTTATACATAGTTTCAGGTATTTTTTTTTAGAATGGTAAAGTGACCGTGATGTTGCACATTTTGATGATTTAATATGTTTGTAATGCATACATAACATTGTTTTTTGGTTAAACGTTCCTCGTTTCCATGTAAGTTTTCTGGTTTGTTTGATATTCAAAGGGTTGTTTCTGGCTTTTGAAACTATCATTACTATAACTATTATAGTTCGATAGTCTGGTGCTGGAAAAAGACTCCTTTTTAGATTTCCATTTCCACAATGTGTCAAAAGTACCTACAAGGTTGTTTTAGGAGTTTTTTTTTATTTTTTAGAGGAAATATTTTCAATATAAAATAGTATAATCAGGTTTGGAAAATAAAAGAGTACAAACTATTGCCACCCCAGCACTTTTTCTTCATTATAGCCACTTTATATATATATATATACACAGTATAGTTTTGGTTGTAATGCCCTAATGTTTTGAGCTTAATACACTGTTTATATTTTCGTTGTCAACAGAAAACTGAAAGATATAAAATAATTTGATATTGGTGTACATGTTCTCCGAATGCAGCACAAAAAAAAAAAAAGAAAAGAAGAAGAAACCTCGGCTATGCTAGTTGTTTTTGTTTATTTTACAGGTACCCCAATCCTTTTTTTTACATGAGTATAATTTAGGGGATTCTAAAGTGGAGCGAGTAGAGCGACTCATGGGTCACTCGATCAACATGGGAAAGCGTGCCGCCATCGTTTGCCCGCTACAAGTGTCACCTATTCTCAAGCACTAAATTTAAGTGCTTGAGAAATTTAAGCCTAAACATATTTCTAGGCAAATTAAAATTGTAGAAACTTGTGTGCCTTTATTTATGGCTAAGGTGAGTACATTCATACAAAAATAACAATAAAATTTCAAACCAGTAAAAAATTATTGAACGTATCAAATATGATACACTGGGCTTTTCTGCTACGTCCTTGCCAGCTGCAGTCTCGTGGCTTGTGGTATTCAAAGAAACCGTTGCGTCGCTTGCTCAGACTCGGAGTTACATTGCATTTCGCGCACACAACTGTGCTAAATGTGTTCGCACCGGGCACACAGTTCCTGCATCGAATTCGGTTGCTCGCCACAGTTGGAAGATGCCCAACCCCGTCTTTTCGAACGTCATCTTGGGGATGACTTGGCGTGAACTTCCTCTTCTTCATCGGAGGCGAAGGCAGACTGACCGGCCGTCCTCTTGGTGCTTTTCCAGTAAAGATTGGGCTTTCTGATAAACCGGCAATGAAGATTCTCAGCTTTAGTGGCCGCTTCTTCAGCTGATGGGTTTGGCGCCTGTGAATATTCCACTCATTCACGACGCAGATGAAGATAGCATGATATATGAGGTACGTGTACCAGCGCCTGGACCGAATGGTGTATTTGTACAGCGACACCTCATAATTATGTTGGTCAATCCTCTTCCCCCCCCCCCCTTAAGACTGCTTTACATACCAACAATTGCCAGGCGTGTGATGTCAATGTGGAGTTTGGCTTTCCGGTCATACCGTTTGACTTGCTGAATTGACTCAACAGAGACGAAGTTTGACACTAGGGTGACAGCTTTCCTGTCAAACCAGCGAACTACCACAATTCCTTTGTCATTGTCAACTCTGTAATCATGTGAGCCTTGGCCAACTTTTCTCAGAGTCTTCTCATCCTGGAGTTTGCAGTCGCTCAGCCGATTTTGCCTCAGAGTTCCAACGTACTGTATTTTCTCGTTAACTCTTCAACAAGGTTCAAAAAGCTAAAAAAAAATTGTCAGCTGCAACCTTGAAGTCTTCATTTCAAGGTATTTCAGAGCAGATGCTCAGGACAGTATCACCCCCAAGTCTAAAAATATAGTTTTCTTTGGAGTGGCCTTGGTATACCTCGAACTGGTAAAGGACACCGGTTGTGCCTGCCCGTCCCCAAAGCTTGAAACCCCACGGCGTCGGTTTGTTTGCGATGTACTGTTTTAGCGAGCTCCTTCCCGTAAATAACACCATTATCTCATCCACTGCATTGAACTCTTCTTGTTCAATGCCCTCGAGGTTGTGCTGGAATAATGAAATCCAAGGACGTATCTTCCACAACTTGTCCTCCTTCGCTTCTTCGGTGGTTTCCATGTTGTTTACAACATGCATGCATTGCATCAGCTTCAAGAAACGATTTCTCGACCTCTTGTCAGCGACAGGAGAATACCTTGTCCCATTCTCCCAGTAGCACATGACGTTCCGCATTTTGTAAGCCCTATTTTCAGGTATATTCTAATATATTGCTCCAGCTCTTGCAGAGTTGTGTCACGCAGCTGTATTTCTGCGTACTGTACACATTTGTTTGCTCCACTAGCATAGTGAGCATATCAGTAATTAGAAACTGGCGGAAAAGGAACAATGGTGAATCTATGGCATCCGGCTCAGAGAATACTTTGGAAAATTCAGCATGCCTGTTTTAGAGCAGTTCCTTTCGTCATTTGTTGTATGGACGAGAAGACGAAGCTACAGATGATTCGAAGGAATTTTCTACGGTTTCTTCATCATCACTTGTCTCAGAGGGCTCAGCCGCGGCGGGGGGACTAATTTTCGTCACTTTCCGACAGATCACTAAAATCGCTGACATCTTCGCCGGCGACGATGTTGTTCAATATGTTCCTAACTTAGGAACCTAAAATTAGAAGGAAAACTCAATAAAAAAAAAAACGGTTAAAACGTGTACCATTCAAAGCTTTACCAAGAAAACGTATCAGAATTGGTACAAAAATTGTGCCATCAATTACAACCCACTGTATCGAAAATGATACGCAGAAATTTGAAGCAATGTTACTAAGCGGACGGGACTCAAAAACAACAGCGAACGGAATAATCTGGTTCCGCAACACTTTCTGAGGAAAAAAAAAGTGCCGAATATAGGACGGCTTACTGTTTTTCGAGTAAAATGACGCCCACGGTATGCCTTCGAGCGAGCTGCTGCGTGCGGCTATCTTGCTCTAGCTGCCAGCGGCAGCCTAGCGGGGCCTTGCTGAACTACCCAAATCGGAAAACTCTACCAGCGTATCAAAACCGATACTGCGGGCTTTGGTCTTAGCCATAGAGTTATTACAATAATAACTCTATGGTCTTAGCTTCACGAAATTTATTGTCACTTTTTGAGTTATCAAACTCCATGTAGCAAATATGATACGCTGGGCTTCGTGGGGTATTTAACAACACAAGACTAAGAATTATGTTACCTTTAGCCGATTACTGACAGGAATGCAGATATTATTGTAACCTTTGCTGCTATTACACGCGCGGAACGAGCATGGGGCAACATGGCATTAGTAAGCTTATCACTGCGTGAATTTGAAACCGAAACTAATTGGGAGCATGCCACGTGGTGCTACATTAGCTGATTACTTTCATATCATGTTGCGTTTCAAAGCGTTAGATTAAGAGAGGTGTCTAGCCGGCCAATCTAAATACTCAGAATAACTGTATACTAATAATACTTGCAGATACTCTTTGTATTCATCAACTAAACAGCGGCAGTCACTTGCCTAATCCTTGTCAGAACCGGGTAGGGCATATATACGAATCGGGTCGGTAGTGTGGTCTGAGTAGAGAGTCACGGAGGTGTTGTGTCGCAGTTGCTTGTGCCTTGTTGTACTGTTGATATGTATGTGCCCGTAACAGTGTTCGGTATCGTGGTTGGTGTGTGTTGGCGCATGAGTTGTCATAGGTGCAGTACGTAGTGTAGTCAGGAGCTTCAGGAGAGTTAGTGAATGAGCATTTTTTTTAGTGCATCTATCGGTTACTACTACACCTCCTAGGTGGCGCAAGCTGCCGCCTGATTCAATAAGCGAAGTGTTGTGCATCCTGTAGCTATTGATTACAAACAGCTGACATACGGTCCAGCCGTCCAGGCTCTGCGGTCCATTGGGCTCCCTACGTGCCTCTCATTGAAAACAATCGTAATAATTGTCACTCTGCCACCTAAATTATTGTTCTGTGTCGAAGAGCTGCGAAGTGCAGGCAGCAATGGATAACCACGTCGGTTGAGGTAGGCACAAACAAGAAGAGATAGGGAAAAAACAAAAAAGAAAGAAAGAAAGATAGCGGGGCGTTGGTGCAAGTTAAACGCCTCCCCTCGGTGTCGACGAAGGTCCACAGCTATTCATCGCCGCAAACGACAAGCATACGTTGTCTTCAATAAAGTCAGCGTGCCCATTCCTCGCGTTACGATTTCTTTTTTGAGCGTTGTCCGTCGGCGGTAAAAATACAGTCAATCTAGCGAGATGCCGTCGGGTGCACTCGCGGCGATTCCGGCAAACACGCTGTCGTCTTCCCGGCTAATTGGTACGGTACCGGTGTCTAAGGACGGGTGTGTAGAGTGTCTGGTGGCGCCTGGAAGACGTCGAATAGGCGTATGCGCCCTATTCTCTAACTCGGCCGAAAAGCCGTGCTGTTCGCTAGGCCTTACCGGGGAATCCGAGCCTCGCTAACCGTCCGCCATGTTGCTTTTGGGTGTAGTCAAATTTGACTACCTGCCTTTTGACTACGTGTGATGTCGTCATTTTTGCCCCAGGGGTCGTTATATTTGGGACAACTTTTTACCACCCCAAAGGTAGTCACATGTGACTACCCTTTTTTTAGAGTGTATACCCACCCTATCATAGCCATAGAGGCTGATAGTATTTTGAAATAAATTAATAAATAAAAAGCACACGATGCCATCGTATGCTCGCTTCTCTATTCGGGACATGGCGCCATACGCGCAGCACTTTGATAACTCGGTCGCCTTCGTCGTCGTATGCCGTTGCTCATGTCACTGCTGATGGTCTTTTTTTACAGAAAGGGAACTTCAGTCTTAGTTTTGATACATTTGGCGCCATGGCAAAAATTATTTTTATTTTATAATATTCGTTTTATTCGTGTTATTCTATATTGAACATATGAACAGTCGTCATTATTAATAAAATAAAGGTACAAATCTATCGCAAGCCATGCTAAAATGTTGTGATGCGTTTTAATATATAGAGGCGTTCCCTAAACCCAGGATTAACATAGTATGTGCAGTAATTATGAGCGTTCTGCAATATTTACATAGTTTGTTCGAAAGGCTATCAGGATCTTTTATTGATTCGTGTAAGATATGGGCGAAATACTTGCAAAAGGGTATCGAAACATAAATAAAAAATACGCTTTTCAGAAAAGTATTTAAAAACAAAATACTCATACAATTAGCGGTATCTCGTCATTGTGAACTACTTTTACCAATACATTTATTTTTCTTAGTTTGAAATCTTAGATATAAATTTAACCCCGAATGCAAAGATTATGCCCAAATATATAGTAAGGTCTATACGTATCAAGGACGAAGCTCCCAAAGAGAAGCGTTCAGCATTAAAAGTAAGTTACTTGGTATACTATAGGAGGGTGCAACATCAGGAGAAACGACGTTTTCAGTGCGAGTTTTTCTTCGAAGGTTTCATTGAAGCAATAAGGTCTTTTCGTAAAGAATGTATGTAATGCCACATCTTTAAAGGGGTACTCCGCCGATTTTCGAGCTACCTCAACTAACTATATTTTCTGACTCCCTGGCCTTTACCCTTTCTGGTATGCTATTTAGTATCGTGAAATTCATAATAGTTATTGCGAAATCGGCAAATGAAAATCATGCAAAAACAAACATTCAAATATACCCGCCCTTTTCAGGGCCGTGACGTCATTGGAAGGTCAGCTTGCCAGTCGGGCGAGCAGTCTAAAAAATAGAATATGTCAATCATTTGTTCCGTGATGGAGCGCGGGGACTGGAGCGAGCTTCCAAAGCATTTATTTGACACCATGAAATTGCTTCAAATCAGTTGGGAACAAATTCTACAGTCCAAAGAGTGAACACCTGAACTTCCAATGACGTCACTTTTTCATTGTTGGCAGTAGAGACTTTCAGTTTGAAAAACACGGTGAGGACCAAAATTGTAAATTCAATAACTTCGTGAAAAAAAATTATTTTGACCTAATATTTGGGATACTATTTTGGCGATGTTGTTTGGCGAGTTTAGCAAAATTTCAAGCAAATCGGGGACCATGAAGAAATCGGCGGAGTTCCCCTTTAAAAAGAATAAAAGCACACAACCACGAAGTTTATCATTTTGCCCATCCCTTTCATTCCTTGCTTTATTCTCCCCCCCCCCCCCCCCTTCCATGTTGTGGTGCGGAAAGCACAGCCGGTATTATGGTTTTACTACCACTCTCAGCGCAAAGAAGAGTGCCCCATATTTCAAATACAATTATTTGAAATATGTCGACCACTTTATTTTCGAGCGCTCAATATTTCACCGATTCGGCAAAGTGTGGTTTTCGTAAATATTTCGCGGGCACAAAATTTCGTGAACCTGGCTGGTGTACTATGTATTTCTTACCATAGGAAATCATATGCGCGGGCTCTAGCTTTCATGATATGCAATCTGCGAAATTCGCGAAAGTTAGATCCTCGCAAAAATTCGCATGGAGTACTCATTTTCTTGCATTTAAATAGTGTCGATAAATACATGACCTAACATGTAAACGAATACCAAATAAAAATAAAATCAATGTATTTTAAATGTTGATTTGGCATAATTGTAGTTTAACTACTGCCAATCATTGCTGCGTGTTAATAAAACAAAAGGGAATAGTATTGAGTCGCACATTGCAAAGTGGAAAGCCCCTGCGACCTATGGTCTCACAATCGCCACCCTACCTTCTATTATAGCTTATTGAGTCGTAAACATTCTTCCAATTAAAATTTCACACATTTTTGGCTATCGCAATACAACTCCGTGAAATTATTTTGTCAGAAAATGTTTTCTTTTCTTTCCTTTGTTTACGGTGACGATATATTTGTTAAATTATTTAAAGAAAGCGAGGTAGAGAAAGGAGCAAAACAAAGACGGTTTTTACTTACCTATTAGGCAAGTAGTAGGACTTTAAAGGGCCCATGAAACGGATTTTAGGTTGGGATAAATCATTTTCGATTGAGATTTTACTAATAGCACATCGTTCAGTGGGCCAAAAGAAAAAAGGTATAAAGACAAAAGCCTGATTTTCAGTGCGAAAATTTGAAAACACAGCGGACTATTTCGTACTTCCTCCCCTTCGTAAGTTCTGCCCTTTCACTGTGATACATTGGCGGTCCCAAAAGCGCGTCATCGGGTCCAAACGCACGTCACAGAAAACCGGACCTCACTTAGTCCCTTCACCCCTAATCTGACATTGTGGTGGAAGCGACGCGCTTGCCGAACCAATCAGCCACCCCCTTTTCATCCCCTGACCTCAATCTCTGCGCGTGGGTATGCGCGGAGGTGCGTGATCATGTGGCAAGTGTGACTGGCCCAACGAGCACGTAGCTTCCACAGCACTGTCAGCTGCGGGGTGAACGGGTTGGGGAAAGTAACTTTTGCCTGAATTTTGAGCGACGGGCTAATTTTCTAGGGGGACAATGGCTCTGTCCGGGTACGCAAACCAGATTCCGAGCAAGAGGGGCCTCCCCTCCTTTCGTGTTCTTGAACAGTTTGGTGGAATGCGCGATTTATGAGTTGAGGAGGAAAGCTAAACAGGAAAAAGTTGGAAAAGCGTTTCATGACCCCTTTAATCAAAATACCCCTTAAAGAAGAGAAACTATACTGTGCGTAGGAGAAGCCTGTTAGCTGTATAGTTGTCCGTGCGATTCACATCGCCTATATTGATCATGCCGAGCGAAGTTTGCTGTCTCCGGACTAGGAGCTAGGTCATTGGCGCACTGCGCCGCAAGCATAGGGCAAACAGGAAACTCTTTGCTCTTGCATGTCTTGCTGAAAGAGAGCATTTACGATCATCATCTTTCTTCCGCTTATGCTGGTGCCCATTACAGCGCCAATTCGTTATATCAATAGCTTCAGAAGATAGCCTTGTAGTGGGTAGAGAAAAGCCTGAAAGGTCGCCGATTAGTTGTTTGTTGCTCACAGCGTCAAAAATGCAAAATTTATTAAATGATTTGTTCTACAGTTTATGCAATTAATGTGTATATAAATCTAGGTGTCAGCAAAGCTACACTGGGCAAAACAGATTCTGTTTGAGCTTTAAAGCATTTGCATAACGAATGAATTCCGTCATGTCAAGCTGCCTATAAAATGCGGCAGCATTCATGAGCGAACCCTTCCCACTTTTTGTGTGCGTGGCTCGATTAACAACCAACGAAACCGGCGGCACGCGTGAGTTATATTCTCACATCAAGTAAGCACAAAGGGGGTAGTGCGCCCAACAAATGTGATGCTATACCTTAGCTTATGAACGGCAAATAGAGTCACCAAGGGTCTCGGCATGCTGATATAATATCTCGTTTATACCTAAATAGTAAGAGAGAAACGTTTGCATTGCAGTAATAATACAACAAAAAGTCGTTGGATGCTCGCAGGAGGACCGTCCGCGGGAAGCGGACAGTTACATCATGAAACAATGTAAATTCTTTAATGTAATTGTCGACTCACGGCCTTCAAGGGAAAATATTCCTACAATTTACATAGCACCTCTCAAGATGTTTAATAGAAACCAAATCCTATTTGCAGAATCGTTACAATACGTTATAAGACATTGCATAATGGTATCGCATTTCAACGGCAATTGGTGCAGCGGTTTCGGCAACGATTGAAGTGTTTATAGGTTTTATTTAATTCATTTTAGTGTTTACGAGTGTATTCTATTCAACACATTTTACACTCGACTGTAAGAAAAAAGGTTTACATGCAGGCCAAGGTAACATAAAAGACGCAGTTCCCATAGTAGGCAATACATAAGCATCAAAATCACGGAGAAGCCACACTTACTCATCATAATTCCTACATAATGATTCATTATTTCAAGCTGTCTTTAGGCGTCCGGTCAATCGCTGAATGTATACGGGAAGATGTGCCACGTCGGCATGAGTGATGTTTATCCAATCATTTAAGGATCAATCCTAATACAATTAAGATATTATCAAAGTATGAAACACGGCAACCGATTTCTAACGACTACGTTCTCGGTACCACTCTTGTTTTACGTGTCACCAGAGTACGTGACAATGGTGTTTAGTTTGGATAGCCATCTTTCATTTTCATTTCATATATCGCACATATTTACCTCTGCTTGTAAATTGTTCGGCATGATTTATCGCTTGACGAAGGAGTTTGCAAATCACTTGTGTATTATTCGTCGTTTTTGTATCCTCTTTCGTTCCAAGATTGAGTTCGCCAGTGTTATTGTAACTATCTTACATTAATCGAATCAGAACTAATGAATACGCTCAGAAGAGGCTCAATTTTGTGATATAGGATCGGTACTTCTATAGAAATTGATTTTGTGATTATGCCTACAATATTCTTAGAAATCTCAACTCGCAATCTTTATCGAACGGAGCAGTCGTGCGAGGCGTTTTATTTTTAAATAGAACAATTCAAGGTACACCTGATTATGCTATGTTATGTTCCGTGAATTTTTACCCACCTATCTGCGTTACTAGACAAGCCTTTCTATTTTATTATTTTCATCAGGAGAAGCTACACGCATGCAACTTACTTTTAATGACATGTCCACCAATTCTGTGGAGATTTTTGTTAATTACGAACAATTTAAGCGTGAAGTTGAGTCGTTCTTGTACGCATAGCTACCACATAGTTCCTTGTAGGCGCGGATGCATGCAAGCTGCTATTAATGTAGAACTGTTTGTGAGGACGGAATATTTTGTATTTAAGTGCCTCATACAAAGACTTAGTCTTTTTTGAGGCATAGAACCAAATTAATAAATGAATAAGTAGTTATAATTAATTGCAACAAGCGAGATTAAACAAGGGTCTCAGCGGCAATCGAATCCCGGACCATGTGACCTTTGCTCGGCGCCATAAAGAGCTAGTGGAAGAGAGCGCAAGCATATGGACTAAGATTACTTGCCGCCGACGGACGCCTGCGGTAGCATGCGACTGAATTGCGGCCAGTGATACTTAGTCCAGCATATGTAGTTCGCAAGCATTCTTCGGCGGCGAGTTGGACTTGTTCCGCAGGTGACCGTCAGGGGCGAAGTATACTTACTCCGGCATGCGCAGTCCGCAGGCGATCGTCAGCACCGAGTTATGCTTGGTCGAGCATATTTACTCCGCAGGCTACTGTTGGTGTGCGCGACTTGCCTCCTAACGACGAAGCGTAGCACCAGACCTGGACTCAAGACATCAAGGCGTAGGTGAGAGATCATAACGTACCAAGGATTAGCGCAGCGGGCGTATAATATCACAACTTTAGAATGCGATTAATCGATAACACAAATAGCGGGATAAGCCTTCTCCCCTTGTGGCGACTTCATTATTACCACGCAGGGGTTCCTCGCAATCTAATTGGAGCACCAATGATTCAAAGTCCTAAACTCAGCCACGGAAGAAGCAGAGCGCATGAAAACTTCTCATAAATTATGCTCGTGAGAAATCTTTACTTATGAATAAATTTAAACTAGTCTTCTTTAAATGTTTGATGAACCAGGACACAAAAATGTGTAGTGTGTGCAGCACATACGAAACCATTCAAAGCTCCCCATAGCCCAATATAGGAAATCACAACGCATTAAAAAGGGCATGCATAACACTCGCGCGACACATATACTCCTCCTCAGGTTTATCAGAATGATCAACACAAGCTTAAATATTAATTTCTGTCTTAGTCTTACGTTTTAACTTTTTATTTAAAAATAAACATCACGGCGTATAAACTCTGATTAACTCTCAGTCAATGCATTCCTTGATAGTACTCAAAGGTGATACGAAGGTTACTGACTGAAATCTTGAACTTACAAATAACCTAAACTGCAAATATTGATTCAAGCAAAAGCCCAAGGAGTCGCGATCCTGTGGAGAAGTTCGCATATCTAAACACGTATTTGTGTGTTATCAAAGCGCAGCAGGAAAGTCATCAAGGATACTCGGGTTGTAGTTTGATAAAAAAAAAGATCTTGACTTGGCTGCGTGCTTCAATTGGGAAAAAGTATTAAGAAAGATGGAGATGTTCTTGATGAGAACCCGCACAACAATATAAATGTTAAAGGGGTCATGAAACAATTTCTCTGCTTCTTCTTCCTTAGCTTTAACCCTCAACTCAAATGCGAATTGTGAAATCACGCCGTCGTAACATTCTTCGGCACCAGTGCGATGACCCCTAGCTTCCACCGTGCTTTTTATGCTCACTATAGAACTTGTAATTCCCCAGTGACGATAAGTTCCGTCAGGGCACTCATTGGTCCCTAACGCGAATCCGAATATTCGTCAACGGATTTATTGTTCACGAGCACATACGCCCGAGTGACGCAGTTATCGTGTCCAATGCGTGAGCTGGGCTCGGCTGACGTCAGGTTGCACTGCTGACGCGCTTTGGGAACCGCGGATGTATCATAGTGAAAAGGCGGAGAGCTTTCGAAGGAAAGAAGCTACAAAATAGTCCGCTATATTTTCAAACGTTCGTGCCGAAAAGCTGGCTGTTGACTTTCTACCCTCTCTCGTTTGGCCAACTAAATAATTTGCGATGAGTAAAGCCCCAATTTAAACTCATTTATCTCGTCCCAAAATTCGTTTCATGGCCCCTTTAAATGAGTTGGAGTACTGAAGATTAGACAACTGACTTTCTAGGCCTTTGCTATCGCACTTAGAACTTCCTTTTGCAAGAGTACGCTCTTCTCGAGAGGTTATTTACAGCATGTCCAGTGTTGTGAGGCTTATTTTCAAAGCCACACACGTTTCTTGTTTCTTTCTTTCAAACTTCGAAGCAGTGTGAGCAACAAATCTAATTACAAATAACATTTTAAGAATAACCGGCGTTGTTCTCGATATTCTCTAGGTCATTATCGACGGAGCACACTTTTCTTGTTGTTATGCACACAACTGCAACCTCTGGCCATGGTTCACTGAGTGCAATATGATTCATCGTGCTACGGCATAGGCGGCTGTTATTTACATATATCAGGAACATACGTTGGCATCGTAACGGCATGTATAACCAGATTAAGAGTGATCACCGTAAGTGAGAAGCATCAAAATTAATAATGTTTTGCATATTTCCCTACACTCATTAGCGCATTCGTGTTTCATGAATAATGATTTGTAAATTTGAATGACGTAAGTAACCTTTCATAATTCTTGTCTATTACAACATGCACATACACTGCTGGAAAATAAACTAAAAAAAATAAGTAGGATAATCGGGCTAAGTAATTATGGAAACAAAACATTGAAGAATGTCTTCCTATTGTACCCAAGCTTTCCTTGTTTTTGTTTCTGGAAATTTTAAAGGTTAAGTTACTCTTCTTCTGCAGAAGGCCTCCAGAGGTATGTTATGATCAGTATGTCATCGATCTGTACGTCACCCATCCTGATAGGTATATAACTCACTAGGACAAACTATAAGCAGGAGTCCATCGCCATTACTGCAGGTTTCGACCCTAGCATTAATTGTTAATGACAAAAAGTGAGCATCGTCTCAAAATTCCTTGCGTCGTGTGAATTCACCATGATATGCGCGTAACTCCGTTGTCTTGTTTTCATTTAGTAAGTTTAGCCAATGAAGAGTCATCAGAGACATGCTCTAATAGCAGTTCAGTCTCAGCGGTAAGAGGAGTGGACGACTTTTGCCACTGAGACTGCATGAAAGTCAGAGCGCAATATCGGTCGCCATTCTCATTTGCTAACCATATTAAAGAAAGAACAATTGTTGGAGCTCCGAGTCCATCACGGAGCCTCGAATTTTCAATGTCACTTTTCATTGGTTAAGAGGAGTTAAAAAAACATTTCAGTTACCGTTCAACATGGTGCGTTGACAACCCTGCTGTCGCAGGACATCTTAAGAACTACCTCTAATTGAATATATAGGGTTAATATATAACGCACACCCATACGTCCTGCTAAAAATAGGTAAAAGATTTTTCTTGCTTTTGTTCGCCTAAGACAGCCCTTGTGTTTCACAAAAACAAACCCTATGAAAAACGATGTGTTAATAAGGCTTCAAAACTTCTTGTTTATTACAACGTAAACGAGCCGGTAAAGAGTTCGGGGAAAAGCATGGAATATACGAAGGTTAAAGAATTATGGACGGATACATTGAAGGAAGTATGGCCTGCAGAACTCAATCTCTTTTTTGTGGAGGTTTACGGGTAAGTGGTTTGCTTCTTCAGAAGACCTATGGTGGTATGTTCGCCTTGACCGAAACCATGCCGCACCCATCAGGACAGACCTTAGGCAGGAGATCATCGGCATTGGTGCAGGTTTCAACCCTGTCATAAATTTTGTATCCCGAAGTGGTAGCATCGTCGTACACGCCTGCAACGCCGAGAGCACATGATTTGAAAATGATATTTCTTATCGACATTGCCTTTGTACGATTTATTTTAACAAGCTCGACTTTTGTTGTTTGGTAGATATAGTTATGTTTACTTTTCTCGGACTCATTCATAGTCATTAATATTTTGTATACTTTACTATCAGGCACCAATGATAAACCACATTCAGTACACAAGGAATGGATGCTTTTTTACCATGATCATTAAATGTCCATACTGGGGCGGTACCACTCGCCATTCACATGGTTGAAGCTGTAAAACTAAACTAGTAAGTAGTGTTTTGAATGCTCCAAGCATGCAAAATTCAACACGTAGAAATTTATAGATCCACCTCCCAAGAACTAAAAAAAAAAGTCAAAATTAAATAAAGTTATAAGCATCGAAGCCTGATCGGATCTATAGAAATATGTATCTTTAGATGAAAATACAGTCAATAGCATTAGCTGATGATATAACCTTGTTTTTTACTGGCACTGACCTCGAGAAACTTATAGTTTCCGCTAACAATTTTTTCGCTTCCTTAAAAATGTGGACTGACTTGAACTGCTTAAAAATTAACGCTAATAAAACAAAGGCCTTATTGTTTAGACCTAGAAATGAAATAGCACGTGTGTTTACAAATCTTTGATTGGGTGGAAATAATATAGATTTCGTTCAGGAAATTAAATCTCTGAGTGTTTTCTTCTCAGAACATCTCACGTGGGACCAACACATAAACCATGTTGGTATTAAACTATACAAACTTAATGGCTTGATGAGTAAACATAGACATTTTTTGCCACAAAACACAAAAAAATCTCCTCTATAATTCTCTGTTTCTGTCGACTCTCAGTTATTGCCATGTCATATGGGGAACAACTACAAATCAGAACATGCTAAAGTTACTCGTCGTACGAAAACGGGCTCTACGTATTATAACTAACGTTCCATGGTTTACATCAACTCGTAAGTATTTTAATGAACTAAATATCATAAATGTATTACAAATGCATAATTTCAGACTAGTTTCTCTTTATAAAAATACAGTAACAATAAACCACGCCCCACTGCTACAATTATCTAATCTAATTAAACACATACCATCGTATAATATAAGACAGCCCGAAATATGGAAACTACCCACAGTCACCAACCTCGTATGGAAATCAATGTAAACTTCATACCATGCCTGTTCTCCTTAATAACCTCACAAAACAAAACATTACACCCGAAACATCAACAAAACAGTCCCTGAAGCCACGTTTCATATTTTTCTGATGCGCCTATTTAAATTTTTCTTTATGCTCATATGGATTTTCACTGTAGTATTTTTCTTATGCAACCTTGTTGTACAGTATGTATGTATGTTTTTTGTGGATCATTATGATTTCTGCAATTTCATCACCTTGTGTTTTACTTGACTATGTATGTATGTATGTATGTATGTATGTATGTATGTGTGTATGTACGTATGTATGTATGTGTGTACGTACGTATGTATGAATGTATGTATGTATGGCGTGTTGCATGTATGGTGTGTTATTTATACTGATTCACCAGTTAAATATTTGCGTTATCATTGCTTTATTATTACTTGACACAGTATATATTTTATGCGTTTATGTCCGCATTATTATTATGACGGTTACTCGACCTCTTCATTCGTTAGAACTTAAATGTTGTGTTATGCTTTTAGTGATCATTTAGTTCGAATTTTATACTATACCCTATGTCAAGTGTTTGGGGGCAGGGGCCTGTCAAGCTGCACCTGCAGCTTTTTTCCTGCTCTCCACACTCCGTTGGAATGAAAATAAACGATTGTTTTAATATTATTATATTAAAATAAGAATGTAAATATCTGAAGTTGATTAACTCGACATAGCGAAGCCCTTAATGTAGGTGGACTTAAAATTTTAGATCACGTGTGTTCACGTAGTACTGAATCACTCGCTTTGTTCTACATAAAGAACGGTGAGGCGGTCATATGTTGACTCCATTATATTTATTGTTATCGTGAATATTCATAATTAGGGTGGTTTTCGGGTAACAGACATTTCTTTACATTTTCGTATACAACAATAAAGATTGGGATAAAAAAATAAAAATAAGAATTACAAAACTTTCATACGTACCGTATTTTACAAAGTACGCAAGTCCTTTATAAGGCGTTTGCAAGATTTTCATGGTCACGAAATATGTATCTGAAATGCAATACAAAAAAAGCTGCAATGTCGCTACATTTATCACTTCAGCTAACTCACTTTTTTTATAATTACAAACAGTAAAGACATAGAAGTTAAAAAAAAAAAAAACTTTGTGTTCATTATTGTTTAAAACGCAACAAGAAAAAAAAAAGCAAGTGGATTTTCGGACAAGAACAACTCGATTGGGTACATACGTTTTCAACATAATCATTTAGATTTCTACTTTCCGAAGTTCTTATAATTATGAGATTTTGTCCGTCGGTCATCAAGCGTTTTTCTGTGCCTTCATGTCAAGGAGTTTACGGTTTGAATTAACGGCGGAGAGTATTCCCCTTTTTTCAGTTTTTATATGAACGCCATCGCGTTCGGTATCGAAGTGATCATGGCTTAAACTGTAATTTATTTCTTTGTGTAGTTACATGTGCGTTCTCAAATCTAGTTCTTATCACTACAACACTTTGACAACACTTGAAATTTGCCAGTCCGGCTTCAGTACAGTTTTCAACACCTTCCTCCAAAAACACAACGTTCTCGATCCTTCTTAATCTTGGAACGAGTTCCCTTCAAAAGTTACAGTGGTTCAAAGATTACATTTCCGTATTTTATTTAAATATATTGTTCTAGATAATTTGTATACAAAATGAAACTGACGAAAAAAAATACCGCATCGAAATAGATTCCGAGTCGCCACAATCAAATTTGTCCCAGTTCTTTCTTTTCAGCTACCTCTCGGGTAATTTCTCGGTACTTGAAGTTGGAGGTTGAACTAGGGTCTAAAAAAAGCCTAAATATCAAGTTAATATGGCTATAACTGCAAAAAAGAGCGTCATTCCTCCTGTCGTTCCCCTGAAAATCGTGACAGTTTGCCGTTCACATTCCACTGACGCAAAATGGAATTGTGACGTTCCTCTGGTCTTCTTCAAAAAAATGCGTTCCATGAGCGTCATTCCGTACAACAATGCCTTAAAGGGATAATGAACCGAAATTTGGATTTCGCGAAGTAAGGCTGCAGAAGTGTTGAACGGGACGCTACGAACTCCAACTCATCACTCGTACATCGATATCTCAAACGGATGGCCGTACTTTTGGATAAAAAGGGCGCAATCAAGCGAGTTCTTTGACGTAGCTGTCCTCCGGGAGAATTTGAGAATGAGGAGAAGCGGCCTCGCTTCTCTCCTCCTCGCTTCGGTTCACCAGCTTGACGGGACGAAGCGAGGAAGAGAGAGAATCGGAATCTTGACCTGCCTTGTCTCGTCGGCCTCGTCGGCCGGGTTTTCCATCGCGCACCTCTTTTCCAAAAAAATAGTGCGATCCGTTAGATATATCGCCGTATGAGTGATATTTTTTGGTTTTGCAGCTTCCCGCCTATTTGACCGGCCTTGTTTAGTGAGCTCGAATTTCGGCTGAGTATCCCTTTAATAGGAGTGTTGAAGGTAACAATCTCTATGCAGAACATACTTACCATTAACCATTATAATTCCCATCTTGACCTTCGGGATGTAGGCGGCTCTATATGTCACCCTGCAATGGCCAACTTCTGAGCACTCGCACCATAGAAATAGCTACGAGTTATATATTTTTCATGCGTTTTCAATACCAGCCTTTGAGGTGGTCATGCGTTCAAACGTAATTATGGTGCCCATACCCCACACTAGGTGCGGAACGCTGCTTTTCTGATGGGCTGAGTCAATGAGGGGAGACATTAGGTTTGAACTTGAATGGTAAAGCGGTTTTCAGCGACAACATAGGGTGGACACTCTTAATTTTGTTCGCAGCAACACATAAGATTACTTCGCGACACCACTACACTATCTGAATGACTAAGCTAATTAAATAAAAACAATAGTTGGCGTTCCAAATAAAATACGAAACAGTATTCATGCGAGAACGTAGAATAATGAATGCTAAACGATGGCATAAGTCAAAGCTTAGCGGATAAAATATACTAAACCACATGATTTGTAATATATTTAAACATTACACACGAAAAAAAGGGAGTATAATAACCGGATGCGCACCGATCTTATGATCAACTTAATAAATAAGGCGCAAGCAGAAACGGCCTCCGATCAGCAAGCGCCGCCGTTAAGTGGCCGCGTTTTTGTCTACGCATGGGTGACTTATCACGGTTCTGCATTCGTTTCAACGAACGAATGGAACCAACTCCTGACAACAACACTATTAAGGGATGCATGGTATGGTTAATACTTGGAGACTTTTATTTGAAAGCGACGTGAAGTCAGTCAAGACCGAAACAGATGATGGCATCAGAGTGCTCTAATCGGGGGGTTTGATTACATGCGTCTGTCGAAACATACGATGCACAGTAATGATCAAGTCATGCCTAGCGATCCAACACCACTGGCGCATTTGGCTGATCTGGCCAGAATTTAGCTTCAGCTTTGCAAAACGCCATCTCAGGACTATAACGCTAGCCAGTAAATTATATCATAGATTATGAGAGTGTTTTTTTCTTATTTTGGTATTGAGATTATTTGAATATCAAGTTTTACTTTTTATTCTTTCAATAAACCACGCTAGGTCGGGATAATTTACGTGGACACCACTGTGCTCAAAATATATATCTCTCTCAATATATATATCTATATATATATATATATATATTTAAATGAAGTAAAAGTTTGGTTTTGCTCTGCTATACGTTTTGCTGCTTTTGGGTCTTCCTTTTTGAACTTCCCATGACGTTGCCAGATCATAATCCTCGGTTCCAGAAGTTCCATCAAACAGCGACGAGGTAAGATAGGACTGCGCTGTTTCATAGACGGTTCCATTGCTGTAGCATTGGTACAACAAAATTGGGATGTACTGAATCCTCTGAAAAAAGAAAACAAGAAAAAAAAACACGTAAGGACCCCAGGAAACGTAAACTGGCAAAACACTCCTGTAAAATCACCCATGATTTACACTAGTCATGTGGTCAAACCAGTTTAGACGCGGCGATACGCGAGACTATTTCGCCGCATATACGGTGGTCTACACTGACTAGTCAATAGGCGTCTTCCTTCCCTTTTGTTTACCGAATCTATGCTGCTTGGAAAGCATCTCCGACTGGTCCGTTTACCGTGTCCTCATTGGAGGTCCTTCAGTTTCCGCCGGAGAATTTCGAACACGTGTCGTTCTGTTACAAGCCGCAATCCTTGGGGTGGCGCCTAAGGGTGGTTCGTCAGACGTCTGTTCTGCTGCAAGTCGCTTTCTAGACGGCAGTACACGTAAACTTCAGCAGCCACATGTTCGGGTGCCACGACGACTGCGAGACTTGTGTTCGGTTTTACTTCTTCACGGAAGGTCCACAACCAACCCCTAGGATCGCGACATCCGACAGCATGACACGCCGGCTACTGTAACAGGACCATGTTCGATAAATAGGAGGTATAGGACAATGAACGCTCCAGTGGAATAACCTTATCAGGCACCATCCCTGAACTTCATCATTCGCTCACTCGTCTACCCACTAAACTAGTGAGTGGCCGCATGACTAGCTGCGTTTGTCTCAATTCCCTTTTCAAACGCATCCGAACGCCGAACGCGGGTGTACGGCGTACGCGGTTTCTTTTCGAAAACTGACTAGAGACAAAGTCAGATAACCTTGCGTCTACCCACAGTTCACTGCAAAACTCTTCATTAAAATGATGGCTCGCCGCACCGACGTCCTGGCGCGATCTCGCCTCCTTTAATAGGCTATTGGTCAAGAAACTTCGGCCAACGTTTGGTACAGCGCAAAATTTAGAACCGCGTAAACCGATGAAACCAATATCAGGCTGAACCAATGAGAGGGCTAATTGTTGTTCCAAGTTTATCGTGCTACATTATAAATTCAGAGGCTCCTTCACATGCATCCTGCTTGCACGTAATTCAGAATCTATTAGCCTTTTCTTTTTTTCATTATGACTAGCGCTAATGTTAAACGCTACCGTATCTCTAGTCCGGGAGAAGATGAGAATGGCAGGGCGTCGAACGACCCACCTCCGGCATGCATTGATTGCTTTTGTGTCGTGTTTTGGCTTCGCGCGCTCGCTGCTACCTCACGGGACACCGAAGTACGGTGACTGGAAGACGCCTTCGCCTGGTGTGACTAACGCGTCCATAAAAATCGTCCCTCGATTTCCGCCAGATGACGTCGTAGAAGTGCCATGCTGTCGCCGGCCGCGATCTTGGCGGTGTTAGAGTGGCGGCGGTGGACGCGACAGACGCCTGTTCCGCTCCAGGTCGCTCTGCAGCTTGGTAGAGCGACCAGCTATACTACTCCATGGTAGAACCAGAGTCCTTCAATAGGCTACTCGTCAAGAAACTACGGCCAACGTTTGGTACAGCGCAAAAGTTGCCGCCAAGTGAGCCACTGTCCTGGACGATGGGAAGGCAACATTTTTGTTTGGCCACACAACTCACAGTGAGCTACCCCAAATTCGCGATTCCAAGTGGTTAACAAAACAATTCTCGTCCACCGACATTTTGTTACGTCTGCGATTGATCACTGTATTCAAGCACCGGTCATTCTTTATGAATATATAACACCAGAAGGTAGAAATTCCCTTTTCTAGTTTGTTTTCAAACTAACTCGTCTTTGTTTCCAAGCGAAAAAGAGCGGGCTAGTGTATGTACGGGTTTGCAGAGCCATTACTTGATGGCGCTACTCGCAGCGCTGAAGTTTGACGGCCATAACGGAAGTGATAATTAATTTTGAGGTAAGAAGAGGAATGAGTCTTGTCGACGCAAGCGCCGCCCGTGCTACCATAGCAAGCTCTCCCATAGCGTTATGGAGAAGTTTCGTGACCATACTATATTGGAAAACTCGGGTAGAACGTTGGCGCAGAAGGCGGGGCCACTGAAACTTCTGCCAACCGTGTGCATCCTACCAGCGAAATTCATGGAACGCCGTCAAAGGTAATTATACATTTTAAAGGAAACAAGAAAACGATGTACGTTTTTAACATGCGGACACGCATGCATTACATGTGTGCGATGGGCGCCGGCAACACTTCTTTCAATAATTTACTACGCTCCACTACTCACCGAGTAACATTCAGCAGAGCTCACAACAAGTGATAAGAAAAGCACACGTTACCTCGAAGAATTTTGCTGTAGGGTTAGTGTCGCTTGATTTACTTGCTTCTAAGCGTATTATTCCGACGACGAAGACGAGCAGGATTGAAAGCGTAAATGAGGAATTCATTTCAGGCTCCTTTCTTTGCAGCTTTAGCTCACCACCTGCGTGAGTTAATTAGAATAAAATGAGATATAAAGTGTATTGTTTATATATGTTTTTATTTTGACATTTTGTAAGCCCTCTCTTGTGAGACATTAATGGGAGACGAGGGTAGGATTTCGTATGACATTAAAATACAAAAGAAAACTACAATCAAGTGAAATATTAGAGACGTCTCGAAGTATTTAAGAAAAGCAATTAATACAAAAACTATATCTTCTATGCCGGTAAGAAAAAATATATACGATTGATAATCCTGTCATCTAGAAAAAATATATCTTTGAAAAACGGTATATATTTAGTGAACATCAGACAAATAGAATTTTGGAAGGGGTATACAGTTTCTAGATTCCCTCTCTCGTTTGCAACAAATTCCTTTACCCCGACTGCTCTCACATTTGCGAACGTGTTACTATTATATATGAGGCTATTGTATGTTCGCACTATTTTTTTATTCAGTCTACCTGACTGTTCTGATCTTTCCATTGATTAGCTGAGAAATAAGTTATAAGGGTGCGATTTATCTTTTTTATAGGCTATGTTTTAGATAGCTCACTTTCAACATTTCAATTCTAGATCCCTTCTTTTTTTAGGAAAGGAAAGCAAGTCTAACGTGAAACTATTAATATACAATGCCCTGTTTCAGTCCCATTTAAATTACTGTAGCCTCGTTTGGAGTAACACGACGTTCACAAACTTGCAGAAACTATATTTATTGCAAAAACGAATATTGAGAATTATTTGTAATGTGCCTTATGATTACCATAGTGAGGGTTTGTTTCAAAAGTTCAGAATTCTAAAAATATTTAACCTCTATGACTATAGATTATGCATCAGCTTAAAACTCGAGAACAAAAAAAATGCGCGTTTCTTGTCAGACTTATCCGAGTTAGTGCCAAACGATCACGTCTATTTAACCCGACACATGGAATATTGGAAGGTTACCGGCTGTAAGACAAACTATGGTACACAAACTCTACGTTACACTATACCTAAATTGCTCAACTACCTCGCCAGCAACGACATTTGTTTAGACTCCGTATCAACTAAAGATTTGCGTTCATTCTATTTGCGCTTGTGATTCTTCATCTATGCCTACTATGTTACCTATTATCTACTTGTTTGTTTGAACTGTATAATATTATTTTTAGGGCTACAACAGTGTCTACTCTGTAGTGTTTATAATAATTCTGATGAAGTTTTTTTTTTTTTTTTGTCTTTCTTATGTATATGCGTGTGTGCGCTTCTTTTTTTTTTTTCTCTTTTTCTTGTGCTGCTGCGCCTGTCACCGTATGGGGCTTCGGGCTCGTCAAGCCTCCTTTGGAGGCTTTTTCCCTTCTGCCCCTCCAATTCATTTGGAAATAAAGTTATTATTATATTATAATACCTTTTCGCAAGGGGAAAAATATGTGTGTTTTTATATGCACCAAGCTGTACTTTCAAACGGGAAAGTCACAGAAGGAGCAAAGTTCAAAGTTCATATAACGAGTGCTACGGCTTCTGGACCTGAACATGACATAAACTGTGAGATTGCAGGTAAAAACGACACAAACACTAAAAGTTGTCGAACGCAACTGAGTTTTATTTACGAAATAATTCACGTGTATTTGAGACATTTTAGTGTTTGTCCGCCTGCAGTCTCAGGTTTATGTCATGTTCAATTTAGACAGCCCCTTTGAACCCTTACATTCAGTTCCTGACCTCATCGAGATGTTTCCACAGCATTCTTTTTTTGTTTCCTTGATAAAACGGAAATGTGTAGGTTTAAATTAAACGTTGGAGTTTACTCAACCCTATTTTCAATGCATGTTTGAGACGTTTTATCATACTGGGACACTCTTACATTCCTCCCAGCGTTAATTGTACGTTTGTTTAGTGCACAGATGCACTCACCGTTACACTTTTAGCAAGGATCCCTTACAAAAAAATGAACTGACTTTCAATTGAAAGTGTAAAGGACTCACTCAATAGACCTCATTCAGTCTCAATTGAAACTTAATTAACTTTTTCTATTGAGTCGCTATTGATCCGTCCCAGACTATTGGCCACTGAGTCTTAATTGAATTTTTAGCAATTGCATTTCAATTGAATTTTGGCAATAGTGTTTCAATAGAACTTTTGCTATTGAGTTTTAATAAAAATATTGCAACTGACTTTCAATTGAATTATTGCAACGTGCTTCAATAGAATTTATTGCAACTGCATTTAAAAAAAATTGCTCTGGTTGAGAATTTGTTTTTACAATTCTTTAAAGCATGCAACATGAAGGAAACAAAGCACATAGAGGAAACGGACACAAACATTGTAACTCAGCACTCACAACCCACTAATCGTACTCCCTTGACTACCCCACCGCCTTATATACCCTACATAAGAAAGGTATTCATTTGGCCGGTGACCACCTCAGCATCTACTAAGGTTCCCAGTTTCCTATTTCCTCCTTTAAAGTCTCATGGATGATAAACAGTGTTTCGACGTCATTGGACTCTATCCCTTAATAGAAAAACATTGGCACAAGCAATAATCGTTTGGTGCACACGGGTGCAGTAATCCACAAACGACCAAACTCAATTGCATTCCTAATGAGTAAATTCAATAGAATCGATATTGACTTTCTTATGACCAAACTCAATTGCATTCCTAACGAGTAAATTCAATAGAATTTATATGGAGTTTCTAATGATCAAACTCAATTGCATTCCTAGTGAGTAAAGTCAATAGAATCGATATTGAGTTTTTTATGAGCAGTCTCAATTGAATTCCTAATGAGTAAATTCAATAGAATCTAAATTGAGTTTCTTATGACCAAACTCAATCGCATTCCTATTGAGTAAATTCAATGAAATTGATATTGAGTTTCTAATGATCAAACTCAATTGCATTCCTAGTGAGCAAAGTCAATAGAATCGATATTGAGTTTCTTATGATCAGTCTCAATTGCATTCCTATTGAGTTAATTCAATAGAATCGAAATTGAGTTTCTTATGACCGAACTCAATCGCATTCCTATTGAGTAAATTCAATAGAATTGATATTGAGTTTCTAATGATCGAACTCAATTGCATTCCTAGTGAGGAAAGTCAATAGAATCGATATTGAGTTTCTTATGATCAGTCTCAATTGCATTCCTAATGAGTAAATTCAATAGAATCAAAATTGAGTTTTTAATGGTCAAACTCATTAGACATTGAGTTTATATCGAGTTTCAATTGACTCTATAGGAACACAATAGAAAGTCAATTGAAACTCATTGATCATTTTTGTAAGGGATATGCCATCGCCGGTTTTCCCTATTTTTTATTCGGTATTGAAGAACTCTCAACAAGACTACTAAGTGAAGGAAAGTGCTCGGTTTGGGTGCTAACACAAGTGGTAAATATTGATATCTGCCAATAGCCTTTCAAAGTAAAATGCCAAAAGCGTTGAACTAGTGGTTGGTCTAGCAGTGTCGTGGCAATATATGTAACAAAGAGCAAAATTATTTTACAGCAATATTATTGTCGCGCTTGCTGCCGGGATGAATGCAAGACTTCCAACTTGGGGCCCAGACCAAGAAGTGCCCCGTTTATTGCCACACCCACATATATACACACATATCAGGTCACACGACGACAACCGTGCGCAGCACTCCTACAGCGAGTCATCTCGAAACAGACAGTAGACCGCGATAACTGATAGTCACGCGCGTCTTAGGTTATACCGCAGGAGCGATAACACTACAATTACAGCCGTAGAATTTACAGCCATAGAATTTGAGCCGTTGACCGTGCTTCATATGAACGCAGGCCATTTTCGGAATTTCGACAAAACATTCTACGGGCCGATGATAAAAAGATAGCAAGCAAGGTGTTAAGCATGGTCGTGCATGGTCAGTGAAACAGTCCCCGCCAGGCAAGCTGGGAGTGCCTTCGCATAGGTGCTCATGAAACTCAGAATTAGCACAAACATCAATTCTCGAGAGATACGCTGATAAAACCGCCTTAGAAGTTTACGATGCATTCTGTGTCAGAAAGCAAGTTCGTTTGTGCCCGCTCAATGCACCTAACAAATAATACAGAGTTTTCTTGTTTGTTTTTTAACGAATGGTTACAAAGATGTAATTAACAGTGTGTACTTGTTTAAAAAAAAAAATTTTCTTGAGAGTGCACTTTGTCTTGTTCTTTTCCCTGTTTATTCCGCGCTTTTCGTTTAGCACGTGTAACTATTTGTTCGGAAATGACGTACGAAAACACGCTTCCCCCTCACGCAGACAGCTGAAATGCTCTCTACTAATATACCCTCAATGATTCCAAAACGCTATGAAGCACTCGTCTGGTGGGTTACTCGGTTTAATGCGGAACGCCTATGCGGAATATATGGTGCGCGTTCGCACCTGTACCGTTCATCCAGTCTATCTGCTCCGAAATGACACTTTAGTGGCTTCGGCGTCACACCTCAGCTGTGTTTCACCTTAAGGGTTGCCTAACTTTTTGCATTTTTTTAAACTTCTCTACGCTTTAAATTTGAAGAGATTCACAAGATAAGATCCGTCAATATTGGATGTTCAGCTCCTCAACATTTTATCTATTCTTATTTCAAATTGGCACAAGGCCTTCCTTAACCATTAATTTGAAACGGAGCGTGTTGACCCGAAGTTACGTAAATGTACTGGGTGAGGTATATTTTCCTCGCTTTGTAGCTGGAACATAATTTGTTGGATCATTGCAGAAATCGGCGGCATCTCATATCTGATAAGTCTTTAGTTTCTGGTACTTTTCATTCTAGTTGGGCACTCTAAGACGTAAATTTTCATCTTAATGTCCCAACGTTCTGGGAAGATTAATTGAAAATTTATCATATATGTCATAGTGCAAATATGACCCCCCAAAAGATCAATTTTAATATTTGATGGTACCTCATTGTTGCAATACAAGGACTTGAAAGAATCGAACATAAAGACAGAGCAAGACATCACACATTTTGACATTCAAAATACATAATGATTATATAGGACAATCAATAGACAGATGAAATATAGTTTGTTTTATTTTTTGTACTTATATTAAAACTTCGTGACTGTGTCTATTTGTTGGATTGGTTCCTTTTGTGTTGTCGCATATCTCTGTCCCAGGGAAGGTTACTTTATATATAATTACTAAAACAAAACCCTGGAGTCGAGGGAAACAAGAAGGGGGCCACAGCAACAATGATTTCATAGATTTATGATGTAAATGCAATAAATGCAAAGGTGCAAGCGATGCTTGTCCTTTGTCCCTCTTGTTCCCATTCTCCAGGGATTAATATCGTCCATAGACTCAATCGTTTGTTTCTTGTGTCTGAGTTCTTGTTTTCTTTTTTTTTTTTTTCAAGATATGCATCACCAGCTTACCTGCGCGTTAACTCTTTTTTCAATGATATATTAGCTAAAATATATATATGGCCACCGTTTGAAACGTCGCATGTATTCCTAAAGGTAGTTAAAGTTTTCTAGTTTGTCTGATCCTAGGTTGCTGTTTTTTATGAAGGCAGGCATCTACTTTTTGCTTAATGTTTCCATTCCTGAGCTGAAAAAAAGAAATTATCGGAAAAGTAAATCGCTCAGAGGTAGGTACAGAGATTCACCCCATCTGTTATGTCGTCAGCTCTAGCATACCTCGATTATCGCTCTTTGTTGTCCGATATATGCCAAAATTACTGAGGGAACGCTCAAGCAAAGTTCTTATCGAAATCTGAACACCACATTGGCATATTGATAAGCATCGATAGATCAACTAAAGCCATTATTATGGCTTATATTTGGCGGCCAGAAACAAATTACGAACTTCTCGCTCTCCACCCTTCAAAAGGATGCCGAAAAAAAAAGTTAAATACTATAACAAACGCACAAATAAATGGTATTTCGTGTAAGAGATCATACCCGTAAATTTTATATAAATGTACATAACTCGAACAGACTGTGAAGATGGTTTGTTCTACAGACCTTCACAAAAATCGCTTTCTGCGCGCCGCCATCTTTGTCTGCTGGTCTTGGAACGCCTTCGGAGCGTGCGCTGTTGCTCTGCAGTGCAGTGTATCGGACGTTTCGCATACGTTTACAACTCAGTGACTCAGCATTTTCTGCCGAGGCGATAAGCGATGCAAAGGTACAGATGTGCGAGGAGCAGAAGGGGATGTATTAATTTCATACGTCTACCAATCACGTGCAGTGAATGGCCCGTAACCCTCCGCTTTTTCTGTGCGTGATTTACTTAGACTGTGATAGCAAACGCGTAAAAAGGACCAGCGCCGTGACGACGCACTTTTGCCGTGGCGTGATCTGCTGCATGCAATCGTGGGGTTGGTTGCGGTCGGCCTTATTGTGAAACGGGGTATAAAGGTACAGGCTTGAACAGAAGCCATCGAAGAATGACGTTTATTTTTTGCTACATCCATCCGTGACGATAAGATCAGACAGGCCCGTCGTTGTTAAAGAGTTATAAACTCGTCCTTAGAAGTATCCGAAATATTGAAGGACAGCGGTTAGCACACCGTGCCGCGAGACTTGTGCCAATTTGCAGCTTTTTCAGTCGCATCTTTGTTGTCACAAGTACTCGTGCAGCTTTTCACTGGCCACTTTCAAACCTCGGAAAAGTATGCAGTCCACATCTTGGCAAAGAAACGAGTCGTAAGATTTTGTGTACCTTGGAAGTACGAGTTTGTTAACTTCACCGAATGTTGCGACCAGAGTTATTCTCTGTTTTGAGTCCGGCCAAAAAGGAGGCGAGAAAAGGTTAGCATGGAAAGGAGTGGTGTGGTCAGTCCTTTTGATTGATTGTATTTTGGGCAGAAATATTTCTAATACGACATACTTATAGTTTTCCTTTTCTGGCGAACTCATTGTTAATTCATGCGGTTAGTGGGAATCGAACATGCAGCAATTTGTAGCCTACTGCACGAAACATTACTGCCAACCTCCCTCCTCCTACCCCAAGAAAAAGAAAGCCGGAACACCGATTTTAAATAAAAAAAATACAACGCTATTTATGCGCACAAAAACTAAATGCATATTCATTTATGTGACCTTACGTATATGATCCAAATCGTTAGCACAAAACCATTCGTAATCAAAACTTGCTTTGTTACCTGAAACGCACTTTTACTCACCGGGTGCTTCCTGACGGAAAAATACGGAACTTCGCGCGTTTCCCGCAATGTTTGCTCTCTTCTGTTAAGAAACGGATATGAGGGTACTATACTTATACCCAAACATTTTCGTGTCGCTCAAAAGAAACAAAATGTTTAAAATGCGCTGTTTGCGTCAGGGAACTGGAAAAACAAACACACCGACGGACAGACGTCATCGAGTTGGTTGGCGGGGAATAACTTGCAGCAGTGTTGAAAGTTAGGCTAGTTGCTTCTCTGTTGTACGTGTCCTCTCTTTTTCGTCCTTGTTTTTTTTTTTTGCGTGCTTTCGATTTTATTGTGAACGAAAAACTTATATTTTCACATGTTGTTTCATACCCATGTACGCTACTGCATTTGAAGGGAAGCTCAACTGTTGCTCCCCATAATGGCGCTGTTTAAGACTTGTTTATCGCCAGCAATTCTTCGGCGGTTTTTAACGTTTGTCCGTCTGATGTTTATATCCAGCTACATTTACTATTCTAGAAGTGCGAATTTCCTACCTTATTTAGCCCCCCCCCCCCCCCCCCCCCCCCAATAGGGTGTATTTCATTTGCGCTCGTTATATCCTATACATATATGTATATCTTACAATGACTATTCTACGTGGCTGTCTTGTTTTTCCAGTACGCGGTATTGCTAAGTGGACCATCGGGGCGTGATGAATCACGTTTGAGGTTAAGTTACGAAATTTTATTTCTCAAGGAACATTGTGAGTAATAGTGTTAATAAATAAATAAATAAATAAACACAACTATAACAACATCCAGACAGCTAGCTCGTTCAAGATGAATTCGCGAGCAATGTCAACAACAGTCTCAGGATATTTTAAAAAATCAGAACAAATATATCTTTTCATGATGAACGGATTTTGAGATTGGTGGAGGGCGCAGAGTGCCTGGGTATTTTCAGTATTGTCCAGTTGCAAGTTTTTGTTTTTATATTTAGGTATTTTTTATGCATTTAAAGCTAAAAATAACGGAGCACAAAAAAACGAGCGACACAAACTTATTGCATTGTTCTCCACTTTATTTGAACACTAAAATAACTACCGCGTGACGGCCAATTGTTGTAAACTGCTCTCGGGTAGGAGCACTATCCAACACGGGCTTTCACCGTGACTATAAAAATACGTCAGTTGCACTTCTCAAGACACCAACTTTATGTCTGTTCACGTCCAAATATTTCACTTCGGATTTATACATTTTGTCGGCGCCGTTACGAAGTACATATATAGTTATATATACTATATACCTAAACATTTGTGGTCCATAATCTAATCTGAATTTAAGAACCTTCCAATATTCATTGTGGCGGGCTGTGGAAAATATAGTATTTTGTTCTAATGAAGGTAGTTTCCTTAGAATTGTAGTTCCATTTATTTATTTTTTCGTTTTTGATAGTGATGCATACTCTGCAATCATGCAAGTTATGAATTTTTATAATTTTCCAAAATATTAAACATTGTCTTGTTGCGGGATCATAAGGGGCATTGTAAATAGCTCACACGATTGTTTTTTTTTTAATGAAGATAAATATTATTGAGCATATGGCTACGTATTTAAAATATTTGAAGCCGTAAATATTGGTTCACTGCAGGTTCCAAGATAATGCAAAGTTCCTCAGAACATTGGTTCGGTCCTTCGCAGAGGGATTCTCTACGAGTGGCTAACTTTAGCGCTTCTTATCTCAACAACCTGGGCGATTCTCGCGAAGTTCCCAGGAAAACATGTAGTACACCTGTTCGGGTAAACACTTCAATTGTTGTACGGCGCATACATCGAATCCTTCAAGTTCCTTACAGAGGCGCATTTCCCAAATAAACTTGTAGGGTCGTTATTTCGGAACGCGATTCTTTAGAGATTGCCATGTTCATGGCATCTTATCTTAACTACCAAACTAAATCCGGCTAAGTTTCAGGGGAAACATGTAGTACACTTATCTCTGTACATATTTGAATTGTAGGCCGCATGCGACGATTCCTGCAAGTCCGTGGCAGAGGTGCATATTCCTAAAAAGCTCGTAGGTTGGGTCGGTCTTTTGGAACGAGATTCTTTCGAAGTTGCCACATTCAAAGCTTCTTGTCTCAACAACAAGGGCGAATCTCAATAAGTTTCTGGGGAATAATGTTGTATCACTCTTTGAGTGGATGTTTGAATAATTTTAACCCATAAAGGCTGAACGCTGCAGTTTCCTGGCGGAGGCGTACTTCCCAAACAAAAAAATCGTATGTTAGTTTTTTCGGAACGAAATTCTTTCGAAGTAGCCACCTTCATCACCTTTTATTTAAACAATCAAGGCGAATCTCGCAAGTTCCAAGGGGAATCGTATTTTACAACACTTTAAGTAAATTTTGAAATAATTTAAATGATATAGGTTAGACGCTGCTGGATACTGGCGGAGGCGCATTTCCCCAAAATACTCGCAGCTTGCCTCTTTAGGAACAAAATTCATTTGACGTAGCCACCATCAGCGCCTCTTATCTCAATAACCAGGTCGAACTCGCGAAGCTCTCCATCTCACCCTGTCTCCTTTCTTATTTCTTCTCTGGTAACCACGCAAGCCAACAAAAGCTTGAAAATAAAAAAATAAAAAACATTAATTGAACTGCACGCGCGAATGTGACAATCAGTATATTTGAAATAAAATATGCGGTTCAAAACACACACCTGCCAGGCCAGCTACACTCATTTTAGCGAGCAAGTCGTATCGAAACGTTGCCGAAATGCCTTCCACGTAACGCACGTTTTTGGCAACCTCATTGTAGGTAACAATTGCAATGGGACGTTCACTAACTCACGGAGAACATGCCTCCTGTTCCTTACAGTCTTGGAATCCTGTATATTATGGGGTTCCTGAAAGAGGTTAGGTTTCATTCTTTGTCACTTGTTTAAAGTACAGAATGAAAATATCTTAGGAGGTAGGCTTCAAACGTGCCACATTAGGTCAGAGCCGCCCGACTTCTTTTTTTTCCTTTTTTTTTTGACGAGGCGAGAGTGCATATGTCCCAGTTAAATGTGTCCCCTAAAATCACCCGCCTAAGCTACAAAAAGTAATCACACGATTGCCGCAGACTATTCAAATGACGCCCAAGCATTTTTGACCTTCCGGTACCGACAATTAGGCTGTTAACAAAATGCCTGCAACTACACTATGGAGGGGATGTGAGGTCTTTGTTTCCTGGCACCTCGAGGAATTATGGGCCAGAAATATATTTCCAAACTAAATATTGTACAAGAGTTGCCAAACAATGAGCTTGCGAAAACGTCGTTTACATAATTTGCGGAAATGTAAAGTGCTCCTTTCTCTAGTTTTTCTCATGCCGCAGGAAATATACATGTGCAGGACAATAAGTCAATATTTACTTCTTTTTCTCTAAAGGAACACGGGATGATTTAGTTATAGATTAGACGCATGTGAAATTCGATTGGGTACAGTCCCTACCATATACCCCTCCGGGAACTTTATGAAATGGCGAACGTTTGTTTTATTAATTTCATAAACCTAAAGGGGCACGGAGATTTCCATGGGAGTCAATGGAGGAAATCGCGTTTTTCTTCTAGAAACCTATACGAAACCAGTCATAGTTTATTACAGTTTTACCTTGACTAATCAATCTAACTTATGCTATTATAATCAGAAAAACATTTTTTATCGGGTACTTTTTATTGCTATTTGGCTGCTTGCGCGCCTCTGCCAAGCGATGGCGCAAGTAATCGATATCCCACATTCCTGAGGGTAGTTCGGTTTTTCAATCCTTCTTAACTTCCCATTAAGTTGCTGTGCGCTCTTCCACAGACCGATCTCACCAAGCGTTCGGCGAATGCGTAACGCCGTCATAAATGTAGTTCACAGGAGGCAGACGGCAGTTCTCGAGACACCTCGTGCCACCTCATGCTCTGCACGCCCAGTGTTTCAGCCAGGTTGTCCCACGTGCAGAAAGATTAAACTTGCCTGGATGCATTGCGGCCGCGGCGGCGTAGCGATACTGGCGAGATCGCTCTACTGTGAAAGAGAAAAATAGGTGTTATACTTTAGCAAGTGTTAAAAATGGTTGACTTGATTTTTGTTAATTACATTAGAATATTACATATCATTGACGCATTTCTGGGGAGCGGAAATGTCCGATAAGATAATCCGCACCTTTGTAGGCAGCATCCGCCTGCCACCAAATAGCAACCCACGCTTTTCCCACTGTCAGGCGACGTAAAATGCACAGTAAATCCGCCCTTGTAAATTACGCATCGGCGTGATTTATGTTTCGTATGCTATTAACTTGGGTGGGTGAGCATACGATAACGCTAAAATAGAACAAGTATCATATTGACCAGTTCATGTTGGAAAATGAGAAAGTCAGCTTGCATTTTCGATCAAAATAAAAGGCTTGTTCACTGTCATCAAGAAAGATGCTTTGGACGTTAAAATCACACGAAATTCAAGCGCTGCTTTTCATAAACGTTCATTTTCAGTGAATGCTCAATATTTACTCGCCATAATTGAGTTATACAGCTCTAGACTCTTGTCGAAACAAAGGTGTACTTCTCATATTTCTTTAAATTAAAGAAATCTGTAGGGAATTGATCGGTCTGTTAAGAACCCTCGTGGTTTTGGAAACTTAAAACAAAAAACACTTAGCTAAGGTTGCAAACGTCATTATTATTGTTAAAGCCGAGAAACGAAACCTAATAAAAAAAAAAAGAACGTAACACAAACAAAAAGAAGAGTGGTTTCTTTTATTTGCGTCATTCAGCTCATCTGTCCTTCAGCAGTTCGCCGGTTATGTTTCATTTCGCTCAAAACACGAGGTGCTCTAACACAGGTCCTTTGTACGTCAACACAGTTGCACATATTACCTTGTTTGGCGTGCTTTCAAATGTGTTTCGAAAATGGCGATCTCATTCCATTTTGTATATTTTGTTTCTGTTCAGATATTTGAAAAACAAACTCGCCTGTATACATTTTTAATGAAGAAAAACAAAAACGCTGCTAAAGCCACTTGCAAATGTCTGCACCTGAATTCTAGTCAAAACACCGATACGAACAACCTATATATTCCCTATTTCTTAACTTGTGAAGTTCCTGCCTTCTTGCGAAATATAAAAAAGGAAAAATATAATATACTGTATTCGCTGTTAATTTCCATGGCTTCGTTTTAGCTAATATCAATTAGGTAGTATTTCATTTAACTTATTAGAGTTGCGATGTTTTTCTTTTTTAAGAAAACGCTACTTTATCAAACAACTTGAAAATTGCCCGGATAAATCCAATTTTTTTTATTCGAAAAGTAGAGACCCCGTAACGAGCTGGGCTTGGAATAGACCCTTTCCGAAATTCAGCCTGGCCACTTTGATCACTATCATCATCTGTGGAACGGCATCTGTGCCATACCAATGGCGGCCTTCTAGTGACTGATAAAGGAAGACGTTGAAGGTGCTGCTAAGCGGATGATGCGAGGCTTGTACATTCTGGGGCTCCGTACGACGCGACGTAGGAATGGAACACAAGAGCTACGTAAACGTTCATTCCTAATAACTCAGGTTCAGTCAATCTCTGGGCGGCACTCAATCGGCTTTAAAGCACTTTGGTGTATAGAAGCTTCTCGAGGCATATGAGTGGGTTGGAGCTTTCTTCTGAATGCAGGTTCTTGGTCATCATCGAACTGAAAGTGATCGAAAAAGAACTCTCACTGAACAATTCCTCGCGTGCCGTTGACTTGTGAAAGTGACGGTGCCGATACAAGTTCATTTCCGCCATTGATATGGCAAAACCTAAACTGCTCTACGAACCACCATATGCAACTCAATTTCGGAAAGGGTCTATTTTGACGAATACGCAAAAAGAAGTCTACCTCCACAACACTTTAGTGTGTTTAATCAGAAACGTGCCCTTTGTATCGTATTGCGCTATACAAGATAACCACGCGGTGAAGCGAAGAAGTGCTCGCGATACCAACGCGAGCGCCCAAGACATAGTTCGGAGCTGTTGAACTGAAAGGACACACCCTGGTCACAGTGCTACGTAGCATCGAACTGATAATGATGTCGCAAGAATAAACTTCGATACATGGTGTCAGAAGTGGCCGGTCCATCCCACGACACGTCGAGACAAGTAAGTGTTCAAGAAGCAACAGCCTGAAGAGATGGACCTACTCAAACCCCCAGAACCACTTCGTACGAAAGGTGACGTAGGCCAGAACTGGCAATTGTTGAAGCAAAAGCTGGAGCTATACTTCACCGTAACGGAGCCGCACGGCAAGCCGTCAAGGGACGATGCGAAGACCGCGCTACTACTGAGCTTGGCGCGAGAAGATGCCATCGAGGTCTTCAATAACTTCATGTTCGCCGAAGGGGAAAGCGCCACCAACTACAAGACCGTCGTAAACAAGCTCGACAGTTACTGGGAAGCTCAAATGAACGAAATTTACGAGCGGTACATGTTCCGGAAAAGGATCCAGGCAGAAGGAGAGACCTTCGAGCAGTTCCTTCGAGACGTGAAGAAACGAGCACGTTCATGCAACTTCGGAGGGCTAACGGAGTCGATGATTCGCGACCAAGTTGTTATCGGAATCAACGACGACCACCTGAGGGTGAAACTCCTGCGAGACAAGCAACTTACGCTGGCGAAGGCCGAACAAATGGGCAAAGCGACCGAAGTAGCAGCCCTTCAAAGTGAAGCCTGGGGGCGGAAAGAAGAACGGGTAGATCCCGTGAAAATAAAGACGGCAACGAAAGAACTACAAAATAAATTCAAGTGTTCCAGGTGCGGCCGTGAGCACAAGTCACGTAGCTCTCCCGCCTACCGGAAGACCTGCAGGGCATGTCAAGTGAAAAACCACTTCGCAGCCTGCTGTAAAAAAGCGGCGGAAGTCGGTGAATGGAAAGACGAAGGCGACGACTTCGAAATTCTTAACGTACAAGTTGACAGCCTCAGGACCCAGCGAGACTGGACCGTGAAGGCAGTCATTGCCGGCGAAGAAGTGGTGTTAAACGTTTTTACGTGATCCCAAGCGAACCTCCTTCCCTACTCAGTCTACAGGAAGATTAAGGCCAGGGCTCTTCTTCGCTGGAGCGGTTCCATCTTGCGGTCCTACAGCAGAGGTGTGATTAGACACATGGGTGTCATCAACCAGCAGGTGACCATTGATGGCCGATTCTGCAGCCTCGGTTTCTTCGCCGTAAAGAAAGGACGTCAGGCGCTACTAGGTCTCCAGGCAAATGAAGGTCTTAGGCTGGTCGCCCGCAACGTGGACTCTGTAACGAACAGCTCTGAGCAAATGCTGGAGAAATTTAGCGACCTGTTTAAAGGCACAGGGTGCGTGCAGCGCCGATACAAGATGGTGCTACGCGACAGCGCAACCCCAGCTGTCCTTGCGGCTCGACGCCGCAAGGAATTTCTCCAAAATTCTCCAGAACTTCTGGAGAATAAAAAGATTTGATTGAGTGATTGATTGACGCGTTCCTTTGACCTTACGAGAACAGCTGCGCGAGGAGCTGAAGAGAATGGAACAGGCTGCCATGATAACAAAAGTAAACGAGCCAACGGACTGGGAAGTCCGCTCGTGATTGTCAAAAAGAAAAACGGAAAACTTAGAGTTGGCTTGGATCCAAGAAGGATCAACGCGTTCATTAAGCAGGAGGACTACGAAATGCCCGGACGCAAAAATATAAAAGCTGAATCGTCAGGCGCGAAATTGTTCAGCCGGCTGGACGCGAAGGCTGGCCTCCACCAAATCCCTCTTGATGAAGAAACATCAAGGATTTGTACCTTCGCTACTCCTTTTGGGCGGTACAGGTTTCTAAGACTGCCTTTCGGAATCTCATCCGCATCAGAAGTATTTCAAAAGACTTTGAACGAGATTTTTTACTCTCTGCCCGGTGTGCACGTGTACGTTGATGATATCTTGGTGTAGGGAACATCCAGGATTCAGCACGACCAACGACTAAAAGGTGTACTTGAAGCCGCCAAGCAAGCAGGACTAACTTTTAATTCAGAGAAGTGTAAGATCGGAGTCTCGGAAATTGAATTTTCGGGCGATACAATATCTCAGAAAGTAATAAAGCCAAACCGCGAACATATCGAGTCTATGAAACTGATGCCGATTCCATCCGAGAACCTAGGCGTGCAGAGGCTGCTGGGTGTAGTTAATTACTTTTCAAAGTACCTTCCCTCGTTGGCCGATAGAACGCCTCTGTTGCGAAGCTTAATTAAGCACGACGCTGTCTTTGAATAGACGCCTAACCACACAAACAAAAGGCAAGGAATATGCGAATGCCTAAGCAAAGAACCACTTCTCGCAATGTTTGATACATGGTGACAACTGGCGTCCCGTGGCGTACGCATCGCGGACGTTAATTTCAGCCGAGCAGCGTTACTCGCAAATTGAAAAGGAGGCTCTAGCAGTGACCTTTGGGTGTCAAAAGTTTCACTACTTTGTTTATGGCCGCAAGATAATTTTGGAAACAGATCATCGGCCATTGCCATCGCTCAGAAGGCGATTGGAGAGATGCCACCAAGATTGCAAAGGTTTTTTCTGCGGTTGTTAAAATATGACTTCGTTATGGGAATATCTTCCAGGGAAACAGCTCCTTTTGGCCGACGTGCTCTCAAGGGCCACGCATGACAAGTCACGAGATGACACAACAAGCGAGGACGAGGTCGAAGAGCACGCCGTGAGTGTTGCAACAGCCTTTGTCAGCGCAACCACAATGAAGAGCTTTGCCAAGGGAACCGCTAAGGACCCGTATTTACGCGCCGTAATACAAAGCGTCAGCAACGGCACGAGAGTACAAGGAAAACTAAAGCCTTTTGAGGGCGAGCTATCAGTGGTGAAGGGTATTCTGCTGAAAGGCACAAAAGTCGTACCCGAAGCTATGCGACCCGAGATGTTGAAGAGAATTCACCAAGGTCACATGTGTCTAAATATGTGCAAAGCGAGAGCACGAAGATTCGTATTTCGGCCAGGTATTAACGCAGATGTTACATATCTGATAAAACAGTGGGAGATATGCAAACACTACGCGTACACTCAGCCAAGCGAACCTCTTATCTCGAGCCCGACAACGGAGTTTCCGTAGTACAGGGTTGGTGATGATCTGTTCCAGTATCGAGGAAAATCATACTTATCGCTATATGATGCTCTTTCCAACTTTCCAGAAGCGGAGTGGAGGAACTAAACGACACGTCATCAAGCACAGTCATCGAGAAGATGGGGGCCATATTTGCGAGATACGGCATCCAGTCGAAGTATGCTCTGACAATGGACCCCAGTTCTCAAGTCGAGAGTTCGCCTTATTTGCTCGCAAGTGTGACTTCAGACACATAACGTCAAGCCCGGTGTTCCCTCGGTCAAACAGTTTGTCAGAGAAAGGCGTGCAGGGGGTGAAGCGGATTCTCAAGAAGACAAAAAAGAGCCGAGAAGATTTTTGGCTGAGTTTGCTGAGCTATAGATCAACCCCACTAGAAGATGGACGTTCGCCAGGGGAGCTGCTGCAAGGACGACGGCTGAGGTCAAGTCTTGCGGGGACTTCAGTGACCGGCCGGGTTTGAATTGGTGCAGAAGCACGTCCAGACCGAGCATTCCAGAGGTCCACTTCCGCCATTGGAAGAGGGCCAGGTATTCAGAGTCAAAAAGAGGTGGTGGTCTAAGAAGGCAAAAGTGGTCGCCAAGACACGCCCGAGGTCGTACCAAGTTTTATCCGAGGACGGCAGGGTTCTTCGGAGGAACAGGCAACATCTACTACCAACAAGCTTTTTTTTCAGACCGAACACACCGCAATATGACACCTCGGACGAGGGAACTCATATAGACTTACCGTCGGTGGCATCACCAGGCCATCAGGATGCTTTAGTGCCTTTAAGCAGGCGTCCACACCCACCTCCACGAAGATCCGAGCGACAAACAAGGACTCCTACGCGACTACACTATGACTGTAACTTTAATCAAGTGCCTTGATGTGTTTTCTTTTTTTTTCTTTTTTATAACTAACGTAACTGCAATGTAACTAAAATTTAAGAAAAAAAAAGGGTGGGGGATGTATTGTATTGCGCTGTACAAGATAACCACGCGGTGAAGCGAAGAGGTGCTCGCGCTACCAACGCGAGCGCCCGAGACATGGTTCTTAGCTTTTGGAGTGAAAGGAGACACGCTGGTCACTGTGCTACATTACATCGAACTGATAATGATGTCGTAAGAATAAACATCGATATACTCTTCTTGAGCTTCAAATCGACGTGAGGCATCCTAAATTTTAATGCAACCATTTCAACAGACTCGCCGTACGTTGAGACGGAAGACATTGCCGTCTGTTTTTTTACGTACCTATGTGAGAATCAGAAAATGAGTAAAGATAAAATATAATAGTATTGCGTGTCTAGTTTCAAGAGTATAGTGGCATTTTACTCATTACGAAAGTGCTTCCAATGTGTGAAGATCACGAGTGAATTAAAATTCTTATTTTCAGAACGCCATTTTTAACCAATACTGAATTTGTACTTCAAAAGTTTTCAGTTTTCACTCGAAGGTTCATAATCTTCGTGCGAGAAACAATATACTTCGCATCCTCCTTCCCCTTAATCTACCTTGGAGGAATTGTTGATGACCCGTTCAAGTGCCTATGTGATAGAGATATTTAAAGAAAATGAACAGACAAAGTGTGCTGCGACAGACAGCGGAGGCTGTTGCGTTGTTGAAAGACTTGCATTAGAACATGTGCTTTTAGTGGATGTGCTTAGGCGTATAGGCGCTGCGCCCTTGCCATTCCCGCTTCTTGAGCGGAAAGTGAATCCAGCGTGGTCGAGCCATCTCTGGGCGAGGGGGGGGGGGGGGGGGGAAGGTCTGTGCGAGCTCCGCTTAAGGATTTCCGTAGACGCACTGGAGATCCTTCATAAACCTCAAAACTACGGCAGCGAGGGGGCCTGGTGTGGCGGGGAGGCGAGAAAGTGAGATAGACAGCGCGTCTTGCCATAGATGGTGTGGTTGCGCGTAAGCCGACGGCAATGAAAATTGAGTGTGGTAGCTCGATGGTGCTATCATTATCATCCGTGATCAGGTGGGTTTTTCCGTACGAACGCTGCGGGGTTCACTGGAAGCGGGCAATAACAACTACCACTGGAAAAAAGAGCATTTAGCTGACGTTGCGAGCTAAATTATCCGTGTTGGGAGAGAGGAAAAGTAGCAGGAATAGAAAACCGGCAAAAATAGTGTTCGGTCCATGTTACCACGTTCCCCAGGCTTTCGTCGTTCAATTTATGCGGCCTTCACCATTTTGCCAGTACCCTTCTATTTTGTTCCGAACAGGAGGTGTTTCAACAGAAGTCCTTGGAACGTCAACACAGCTGCACACTATATCTTGTTTCGCTAAACCTGTTTATGCAATTTCGAGAACCCATTTAGCTTTTCATGTGCTTGATTGTGTCCTAGTCTTACAAAAACAAGGCCACGTGTAAGCATTTTTTTTTTCATAGAAACAAAAAACACGGTTGAAGCCACTGATTTTTTTTTCATTGGGGATCTTATTTGACAGAAGAAACTAACCAAATAAAATTGTGATTTCTGTATGTTCTGTCTGCTCTTGATATTTTTGGTACCGAATCTAAAGTTTTTTAATGAATCTCGAAAAATTATTCTGTAGGACTTGTTTTGAAAACGAAAACGAAAACAAAAACGGAAGCCTGTCTTGTCTGTTCGTCTTCAATGTCCCTCTTTCCTTATAGTAAATTAGAAACCAACACGCTCAACCATCTATAGAAGCAAAGTGTTTGCCTTCCTACCTTTCCCAGTTGTTGCTAAAATAAAATTTCCAGATTACTACGCCTGTCGACGAAAGACGTGGTGATGCAAATTTGTATTTTTTAAACTTTCAATTTCATTCAACTGTGTTAAGGCAGTTTACAACTTCAATACTTTTTTAAAAACAAACGTAATAGTCCTTTTTTTAAATTATATTCTCTTATAGTACAAAACCTATTTCTACGATGTATTGAATATGAATCTGATTCCCTCTACCTAAGACAATTCGATGAAAGGGAGTGTCCGGTGGATTTTATCAGACGGAGAGCGCGCTTGGTTTTCTATGTCCTAAAACCCATTTATATTTTGAATAAAGTTTACCGGCAAAGCACGGAACGTTTTTAAATTCATTTTCTAGGCGAGGTTTTCTTATTGGGATAACAAGACAGATCCACTTCCAAGAAGAAAATTAAAAACAAAAATACAAAGCTGGCTTTTAAAGGACCTCTGAAGAAAAAAAATGTAAGAAGCCTGGTTGGGACACAGCTGTTAAAAATTAATTTTACGCCAAAAAAAAAACAACATAATTTTAGAAGAGTATTGACGGCGCGAGACGCGATTTAATCGGTAGCCACCATCTTTCCACTGGTTTTACCTCTCAGCATTTCGGGTGCGTGGAGGAGAGGTTGATCGGCTTCGCCGTCACGTTGAGGTGGAAATAGCGAATTACCATCTCGTTGAGCGAATGACCCTTCCGTGACGTCATAGACTTTGCGAGCAGAATTTCACATAAATCTCTCGCAGTCAATATTGCCCTCCTTTTTTTTTTCTTTCGTGTAATATTTATTTCTCGACGCGCGTGCCCCAAGCACACTCTTGAAAAAAAAACTGTTTGTATGTTGTTGTTTTTTCTTTTCATGGGAGGATGATGATGAAACCATCATCAGAGGGTGTTTTCATGTCAGATCGTACAACGACTGTCTGGGTCATATTTTTGATAATGCTCTAAAAAATATATATGAAAGCCATGTCCTTAAAAGGAACATTAGGCTATATGGGAACGCCGCAGTTAATTTCTTCCCAGATATAAAAAGATTGAGAGCTCCAAGGCGTAGACATCGCCGAGATTTCACTGTGCTAACTTGCACAGCCGCTAATGTCACACCAAAGCAGGCACGTATTAAAAAAATTTATTTATTTTATAGAGAGTTTACAACTTGTACACCACAAATTAAAATTACTATCATATATTTATATGCAAAAAAAAACGAAACACTTAAAAAACACGTTTTAGAGACACATTCACAAATTATTCACCAACAAACAACTTTATGTAACGCGTCGCAAAATATATCGAAATGTGCATTTTAAAATGCAGGTTACGATTATATCAAAATATTTGCTTTTGACATTATTGTAGCTTTCTGTATTAATTCATAAATGTAAGTCGTTTCTCTAAAAGTAAGAAAATTACAAGTCAATACTTAAAAACCTACATCTTTACTTATTTTAAACTTTCCTTAACTCTTTGGAGTAACTCGAACTAGCTTGCGATTACAAAATATTGCGAGGCATACGCCCTCCAATTGAGAAAAGCGAAAAAAAAACCTTCTCTCAGATTGAGCTAGCTTGTCTTCATTAGAAGTGCTTGGCTGTACGACGTCGGCTCTAAAGAGATATTAGGGAGTTTTCGTAGAACGTTTTCGCCGTCCCGCAAGGCCCTCCGCAATCCGCTACGATAGCGGGAACTCCACAGTCAAGGCTATCGGCGCGCAGGCGCAGTAGCGACTTCTTCGTTGCGGAACGCTTAGCGGAGGGGGTAGTGCGGTCTACGAAAACTCCCTATTAGGGAGTTGTAGTAGACCGTTTCCGCAGCCCGCTAAGCACCCGGATAGCGCTCCGTAATCCGCCACAAGACCTTGAACTATGTAGATAAGGCTGGCGGCGCGCATGCGCAGCTGCGGTGTTTTCATCAGGGATACCGCAGCAGAGGAGAAAAACGGTCTACTACAATTCCCTATTATCTAAGATAGTCCGTTACAACCCAAAAAGGTTGGGTGAGCGCCGAGAGTAAGATATGCCGGAAAGAAGGAAGCAGACGGAACGCTAAAGAGAGGAGCAGGTTTCTCTTTCTCTTCTCTAGCGTTCCCTTTGCTTCCTCCTCCCCAGCATGTCTTAGCCTCGCCCTACCTTCTTGTGTTGTAGCGAACTATAGAACCGACAAAGTGTGTACAACGGTGCAGCTCTATTGTAGAGCGTAGAAAGTCGTCATAACTTAATATCATGGGATTCGGAAGACTAAAACAACGGACAACAGAACACAAAATCTCAAGATCAGGTGAGTTTATTCAACCACACCAAAACAAGAAAAGATCAAGAAAACAGAGCATGACGTCGCAAAGTTTTGACCAAACGTGACTTGTCAGGCTAAATCCTTACAAGACACGCTTCGGAAAAGGAGCATCCGCCGCCAAGCACATGCGGAGATATAATCTCCATCAAGACTACGCGAACGGACCAACTTCCTACTCTCAGTGTGTTATACCCCTGTCAGACGGCAGCTAAAATGGCATTTACGCCAAATGACATTCAGTGTAAATGTCATTTAGGCACTGCCACACGGCAACTCGAATGGCATTTAACCTAAATGCCATTTCGGGTAAACAGAGTTCCCCAAACTCATTTACGGCTCGCAAAGCGTACTCTCGATGGCAGCGCTCGACACATATTACGGGATTGTTTTAAAAAAAGAAGGCATATATTGCGGAAACAATTTTTACATCGTTTTAATCACGAAAATAATTTCTTTAACGCGTATTTCGCACGCACTTTACGTTCCTAATTGTTTAACCTACTCACGACTCCAGTTATCTAGTAGGCCTAATGGCTCTGAACCGCTGAACCTGTCGCGCGCTCGCCTCGGTCGGCTCTCGGTTCGTCGGTTCCACTTGCGATGCGCTCCTCATTTACGCGTTATACGATGTCGGAAGGAGCGCCTGCCGACAAAAAAAAAAAAAAGGCGACCTGTCCCGCGAGACGTCGGTACTTAAACTATGTGAGACGAGCACCTCGAATGTCTTCGGTAGCAGAAGCGGAACGGCGGGTTCTGCACCGGCCTATGGGCGATTTGAGAAGCCCTCCGTTTCCTCAAGATATACGTCGCACTCCATCACAATACCGAAACCTCAAGGAACATTTTTGGGTAAGATATAACTTTCACGGTGGGCATAACCAACAGGAGCACGTGAAACAATTAGCGGAGCGGACGGCCGTCTAGTATTCGTTTTGTGTGTGTGGGTCGTCGCAGCACTGCGTACCTCGAACGAGTACTGCGTACCTCGAACGAGTTCATTGCACGACCGGCTTGGTCGTGGATATACTAGCTGACTTCGTCTAGCAGCGCTTTAAATTTCGCGTTTGTTGCTCTGGCAACAGCTCGCGAAGTAAGTTAGCTGAATGTTTACTTGGCTGCCGCGAAGTAGAGATTCTGGGAAGAATGCAAGACGACAAAAAGTGGTTACTTTTCTTTAAGTGGTACAAATCTTGTAAATGCCCTGTTGTTGTAATAAACGTAGTGTAGGTATTCGCCACCATGACTTCTTACCGGCTTTTACATTCCCATTGACATTCTCCAAAAATAAATAAAAAGAAATGCTGCGTGAAGTCAGTCTCTCAATGCTTATATTTCTAGCTTTCTTTGATGTTGGATAATCCCATACTGTTTCAAAGCGAAATATGCTAAGTGTGTTTACATGATACGTGCACAATTTTATTCCAAAACATCCTAAAAACTGTTTAATAAGGTATTGCATCTATACATTGAATACAGTTGCTGCACAGTTGCTACTTAAGATATTTACGTGTTCCAGAAAGCATCTGCTGCTGGGGGCCACCATAGAAGTAGGCAAAGTGAGCTGGCAACATTACAGAGGAATCTACAAGTTCCCGGGATCACTGTCTCTAAATAAGTGGCAGTTTCTCGCAGCCATGGCCACTTTTGTGACATTCTCCTCACTTGTTTTCAGACGTGCAGTGTGAAAGCATCGCAGAAAGCAACCTGTGTGAGGTACCTTCTAGAAGAGCAGCAATAAAATAATTGTGTGAGGCTGACGATGACAGTGCAATCGCCAGCATCAAGGCTGCCACTGGTATTGACCCCAATATGCCCGAGACTAGTGGCAATGTCAGTGATGCCATGAGTTCCAGAACAGACCGACGAAGCAGTGGTATAAGGGCCGGCACAAGCAGTAATGTGCAGCTGAGCTGACGAGTGAAGAGGAAAAGGCCACATAGCCATAGAAGCTGCTTCGGCTTGTTGTTGAAGCAGCCCGACATGCCCCACTAGAGCACTCGGAAGATGCGAGTCGCAGTAGCAGTGCCATGAAATGTTGGAGAAGCAACTACTCGCATTGCGCAGAAGGTCGAGTGGCTAATTACGTTCAATAAAGAAGGTGATCATCGTCTTAAAGACGAAAATCGATTTCGTCGCTGCAAATCTTATGGAGGCGAAGGAATTGTGAGAAGGGAATAGAGTTGACTTGGGATCTAGGATGGATCAAGGAGTAAAGAAGGTAGCCAGGTAGCTATGGCTGTCAGTGGGTTTATAGTGCACAGAGGTGTGTCACCAGTGACTTTTAAGTCTAGGAAGCTGACAGCGCATTTCGATATCAGTGAGGTAAACTTGAGGGAGGGGTAGGCGTTACAGAGTGCAGACCACCACGTTTCCACCCTTATCGGCTGGCTTGGTTACGAGGTTAGTGCGGTTTCGAAAGGATTTTAGAGCGGTAACTTCTTGTGGGGTTGCGTTCAGGTATTTAGAGATTAGTTTGCTAGAGGAGTTGGTAATGATGCTACGACATGCTTTGATTGAACTGTCAGTTTCAGGGTGTTTGGCGGGAAGCGGGGTACGGATACTAGTCTTTGGGTTAATGGTGTCGAACATGGTGCGATTAAAGTTAGACGGATGCTGGGTGAAGTAGGCATCGGAAGAATTGTTCGCTGTCCACATGTAAAAACAAAAGAAGGGTAAGGTCGGCTTTGAAGTGCAGGGACGAAGGACAGGCCCTTCGATAAGATAACGTGTTCAGGGGCAGTGTGGGGTAAATCGTCTCGTATGGTGACATTATCATTGCGTTGGACGGCAGCCTCATCATTTAGGGGCAAGAGAGTGTCTAGTTTCCTTGATATACAGGTGAGACCATAGGCATAGAGATACGAGTTGACTTCCAGAATTTTGGCAACAAGTTTGCATGAGTGTGAATGGAAAGATGAGTCAAGGGACTTGAGGAGTCTTAGCGACGCTGAGCGTTTGGCGTAACTGGGCACAGTGGTCATTATCATATCTCAGATGTGCCTTCACTAGGTGGGGAACAGCATTATCTAATATTTGTGACACTTTTGAAGGGCCGGAGGAATTCTCACTGGCAGGTTGGAAGGAGGGCCGGTGTGTTTGCACGCAAGACATGTCGGAGTGCCGCACGGCGTGGTACCAGGGAGCAAAGTCTGAGGCTTTGTGGACTGGTTGCTGCATACTGGGAGGGATCGTAAGTTGGGCTGTCGATAGGAAGTTAGGGTGGGTGCTTTAGAAATAACTGTAGAGTCTATGAGGTGGGAAGTGGTCTCCATGATTAGTTTGCCGAGCCTGGGTACGGAGGGATGGAACGTAAAGATGAGGGGGTTTCGGAGTGGTTGCTGCATACTGGAAGGGATCGTAAGTTGGGCTTCGATAGGAAGTTAGGGTGGGTGCTTTAGAAATAACTGTAGAGTCTATGAGGTGGGAAGTGGTCTCCATGATTAGTTTGCCGAGCCTGGGTATTGAGGGATGGAACGTAAAGATGACGGGGTTTCGGAGTGGTTGCTGCATACTGGAAGGGATCGTAAGTTGGACTGTCGATAGGAAGTTAGGGTGGGTGCTTTAGAAATAACTGTAGAGTCTATGAGGTGGGAAGTGGTCTCCATGATTAGTTTGCCGAGCCTGGGTACGGAGGGATGGAACGTAAAGATGAGGGGGTTTCGGAGTGGTTGCTGCATACTGGAAGGGATCGTAAGTTGTGCTTCAATAGGACGTTAGGGCGGGTGCTTTAGAGATAACTGTAGAGTCTACCAAGTGGAAAGTGGTCTCCATGATTAATCTGCTGAGCCTGGGTGCGGAGGGATGGAATGTGATGATGAGTGTGTTGCATGGTGGTTTAGATCTTGGTTGGGGAAATAGAGCGTCGTGTTGCGAAATGTTAGAGACGCGACTGCTCGCATTGCGCAGAACGCTGAGTGGGTAGCTACTTTCAATAAAGAAGGCGGTCATCGTCTTAAAGGGGCACTCAGGTGGATTCTGAGATCGTCTATTTTTTGTCATAACTCAATCTATGGACTCTAAGCATACTAAAAAACCCGAAATTACATACAAGGGCAGTTAATCTCGCTATTTAAAACTCTATTAAAAATTGTGGCATGCCCTCCTTTCTGCGCCGTGTCGCAGAACGCCAGAGGGTGCCATCGGACGGGAAGGCAACAGGGGAGGGCACATGACAGCCAATTACGAATAATGGCTTCCCGGCACACTAAATTTTCAAACATGTGCGCCTTTGAAAAATCAGTCCGCCGAGAAGCCGTCACTCGTGACTGGCTGTCGCGTGCCCTCCCATGCTGCCTTCCCGTCCGGTGGCACCCCTGGTGTTCTGCGCTACGGCACAGAAAGGGTGGCGTGCCACGATCTTTAATTGGATTTTTACTATGAAAATCGGCTGTCCTTGGACGCTATCTTGGGTTTTTTAGGATGCTTAAAGCCCATAGATTGAGTTATGCCAATAAATAGACGATCTTAGAATCCACTTGAGTGCCCCTTTAAGCTGTTGACGGAAATCAATGTCGTTGCTGCAAATCCTGCAAAGGATTTGCAGGATTTGCAAAGGATCTGCAGCCTCAAACGCCTTTTTGAGCTCCAGCACTGGTTTGCCCAGGGGACGACGCTGCACCCTTTTGTCCAGGACACCACACACCAGACGGTCCCATAGCATGGCTGACAAGGTTTCACCAGAGTTGCAGTGTTCAGAGAAGCGGCGCGGGGCGGGGACGAAATTTGAGATGCTTTCTCCAGGCTGTTGGCTGCACTTATGAAACGCAAAGCACTGAACAATCACTGACAGGCACGGTGTGTAGTGGGCGGTGAGCTCCAACACAGTGTCCGCATAGGGAGTCCACTGGCACACACAACGAGCATACGACGGAGTAGATTGTCGGTCCACAAACGCTACATAGGACTGCGCATATTGGGGACTCCTCGAGGATGTTGAGCACAATGAAGAAAAAGTTTAGTCGCTCCTGGTACAGGGGCCACGTTTCAATCTTTTTGGGTCGAACTCTTCGAGATGTCTCAGCCGCCCCATGATAACAACGTTAGGCTCGTCCTTTTTCGCCATATGCTCTCGTCGTTGCCAAGTTGCCACGAAGCTGTCGTTGCTCAAAAAAGTGTGGTTGCGTGCCTCGGAGTTTGAATTTCTTAATTCTCGTTGTTGCCCAAAGCTTTATTCAGGCGGCCGACTTGGCCGTGCAGAAAAGAGGAGTTAGACAAGAGACACGTGGTTTACGACGAGTCCCCAGAATGACAAACGGTTCGGTAAAACCAGCTTGACTCGCCTTGGCTTGACTTCTGCCGACTCGCCGATGTTGCCAGATGCACACACACAACACTCACGATGCAAGATTCCGTTTCATTTTAAGTGCAAGATCCAGGCTTTCAATGTCGCTACCAAGCATGCACGATCATGTAGTGGTAGCATCGTTCAGGGCAACATGCTCATGCTCATAGCTTCAGCTTCACTCGCGCATGAAGTAAATGAAACCATAGCCCCTGTATCCACTCCAATTCTCCAAGTCAGTAGTAGGCTGAAATTTATCCATCACTACAAGAAGTTGGGAGTGATGCTGAGAAGTCTGGGAGGGTCGTCACATGTGCGGAATTGACTGAACGACGTGCCGTTCCCTGCAAGATGATGTCCTGGGTTGGGCAAGGTTCGAGCATGTTGGATGTTATCAGGAACACGTGGTTACACAGGATCCGTGGGAACACGGCCGTCCCATTGACTGTGGCCATATGTGCCTGGGGCGTCACTGCTTCCCGAGTGCTAGCCAGTGCCAACCTCTGGAAGATGGTCACGAAACTGCCTCAGCATCCCAACATTGAGATACTGGAACTGGTAGCAGTGGTATAGGAGAGCCAGAGGAATCACTGTAGTTGGATAGAAACATTGCAACAGATGCATCAGTCCTCTAGGCATAAAATATCTTACACCTTAGACATATTATTCTCAAAATTGAAGATTCAATGGGGAAGCAGAGCAGTCAAAATTTCACCACACAGCTAGCTTGGAACATTTCTTGGAAACTTCAGAGAATGGCAAACATTCTATAGCTTCTAAACATAGTATTTACAGTGCTAGAAGCTGGCACTCTTGTCTCGTATTTAGAAACAGTTATTCAGTCATTTTCACCTCATCAAGGACGCACAATTGGGAAGATGATCAATCCAGTTGTTTTATTCACATTAAAACGAGTTAACGAATAACTTTAGAATGCTGACAGGAGCTATATCAGTTAGTTTTGAGTGACATTCAGTAAAAGGAAGACAAGTGAGTTTTTTTTTCTTTTTAATTTTGTGAGTTTGAAACAAGATTGCCTGCATTTTCTAAGGGCTAAAAAAACATGTAGGGATATTATTTCTACTAGTTCAAACATTTTTTTTCTTGTTTTTTTGCAAAAAAGGGTACTTACTATTTTTATTGTGCTTTGGTAGCCGCTGGTGCTGAAACTTGATGTCCCAGGTGGCATTCCTACAGCGATTCCCTATGACCTGAGGGAGTCCTGGGGCAGTTCAGTTATCCCGTGTGTGTTTAACCGTTCAGCGGTCGCGGCGGCGCTCACGATCTCCGGCCAGTCGCGTCGGAGGGATGCGATCACCAGGCAGTGGTTCGCCTCACGACGAGCAAGTTGGCGATGGTTCTGTCCTCCGCAGGAGAGTATGGCTTTGCAGCGCCGACTCACTTTGTCACTGGGGTGGTTAGGTGCACGCAAGTCACCTGGCGAACCAAGCACTCTATGTAACACCGATACAGATTCACAAGGTGCCTGATCACGTCGCCGGCATCAGCCAAACGCCTGCTTGAAGACGCAGTACGTTAGTAGGTACGGTAGCCTGTCTTCCAACCGAAGCTCGCGGAATGCGTCTACGACGAAGGTGATGGACGGCCTTCTCAACAGCCGGAAACGCTCGAACCAAGATCAATCCATACCGCCGTGATAGTGACGGCGGAAGCGCAATACGGCATCCAGGATCCCTCGCAGACGTAGAAGTGAACACGGCAGCCGAAGATCGAGCGTGAGGGACAACCAGAGCAAGCAAGCACTACCGAAATTAACGAAAGAACTGTACGAGCAAGCTGTCAGCTGTAGTCGCGGAGCGCGGGAGGCTCGGCTTACGGATCGGCTTATGACGACGTTAGGTTGGCTAATGGCTTTCGCCCCACGCTTCGCTTTATTTTTTTGTCAGAAACTAGTGAGCGCAACTTTCTATCCCAGTTTTTTGTTATATTTTCTTGTCCCAGCAGACAACACAGACAAAACGAAGTGTTTTGCCGTGTTAAAATTGTTTATTGACGAAAACGTGATCTATGTGCACGAGACGAATTTGCGATCGCAATCGTTATAGACATCACCTAAATGTCATTTTAGTTGTCGTCTGGCAGGTCCCATCATGAATGACATTTGAAAACCTGAATGTCATTTGGCGTAAATGCCATTTTAGCTGCCGTCTGACAGGGGTATTAGATTACGATGTTTCCCAAACAGTTTCCCCTGTGTTTTCTTGTTTTGGTGTGGTCGATTGAACTCGGATCTCCTTCAGATTTAGTGTTCTATTTTCTGTTTTCTATTCTTCCTAGTCCCATGGTTTTCAGTTGTGACGAATTTCTACGCGCTACAATAGAGAAGCACCGTTGTACAGACTTTTCCGGTTCTAAGGAATATCTCTTTGGAGCCGCCGTCGTGCGACAAAGCCCCTATAACGAAGACGAGATAGCTCATTTTGAGTGAAAGTTTTTGGCGCATGTCACAATTGGAGGTCATACGCTACTCATTGTTTTACCACCACAAGTTAGTTGAAGTTACTGTAAGGAGTTAAGAATAGTTTAAAATAAAGAAAAGATAAAGTTTTGTAATATTACTATATTGCAAGATTTAAAGAAATTACTTAAAGGAGCTCTGCAACGATTTTAACGTTGAAAGAATATGCATATTCTACTCTTGAGTTTGTTTATCTTGTCACAAAGGACAGAAAACACACCTCTTCCCTTCAAAATGTTGCGATTCCGCTGCGTAATCGCGAGGCGAAAATTAGAATATTTCCCGACCTGCAGCCGCGAGCAGCGGTCATGAGAACCACGCGGAATGAAGTGAATGGGGGACTTGTAAAAAGATAGGAAGTTGTGCAAATACCTGCTGAATAAAAGGTAATTTTTCTAAAAATCTTGTCGCTCCAACATAAATATAAACGCGTCAAAAATCTGGTATCATCGACAAGAGTTTTATTATACAGAGTTTTTGTGGTGCCATCTGAGGTCAACAAAACCGTCAACTCTATCTTCTACCGCGAACAGCCGCCGGAAGCCGGAGGGGGGCGGGGGCAGATCCGGACGGGGATGGCCGGACTCGGATGCGACTTTCCTCCTTTCGCCAAGTTGATCCCGCTGCACAAGCACGTGATCACGTGGCCGCGAGCGGGTGAGTTCTCGATGCTCACTGATGGCGCTAGAGAGAGCGCTTCAACGGAACCCCGCGCGTCCCCTATTGACGTCACAGCGCACGTGACACGGAAGATGGTGAAGGAGTTGAGAGGTGCCAAAAACCTCAATTTTTGGTCATTTTTAAAATAAAAAACTAGGAGGTGCAGGCAAAAGCTGTTTTTGTTCTTTACTTCAGAAAGGTCGAGACACCAACTCCCAAATGATTTAAGTCAAGGCCCGTTCACACTCTTGCAACCGAGTACGACCGAGAGAGACGAGACCGGTTGTTAAGCCTCTTACGACGTCTTAGAACCAGCTCCGCAGCAGCGCATCCGGCCCTAAGGCGTCGCAACGGGCTTAAAACCGGTCTGGTCTCTCTCGGTCTTGTTCGGTCGCAAGAGTGTGAACGGGCCTTAATGCACTGAAATGGTTGCACAGGTCCTTTAAACGCCGTTCACACACTTGCAACCGAGTACGACCGAAAGAGACAATACCGGTTTTTAAGCCTTTTGTGACGCCATACAATCTGTTCCGCAGCAGTGCCTCCGGCAGTCCGCCATCGAAAGAGGCTTAAGAATCGGTCTTGTCTCTCTAGGTCGTACTCGTTTGGAAGCTGAAGGGGTTGAAGAGCAAAGGAATGGAAGGGAGGGTGGAGGTGGACAGAGACAAAAGTGTTTTCGAGCCGGTGGTAACCGCAGAAGTCGTGGCGGCAATAGGAGCAAAGGAGGTTTAGTAAAAAGGGCGAACGTAATAAGGGAAGTGACCTCGAGGAAGGATGAAAGCGTAGGGGAACCTTTCTTCAAAGGCGCCTAAGTTTGTTGTAGTTTCGAACGCAGAAAGGTAATGTCAGCGACGGAGAGAAAGAGCGACGGAAACACAATGTTTTGAGGAGAATGGCGCACGGCGAAATCTTCCGATTATCTCACGGTCGTATATCGTCCTATGGATACCAACTGAGGTGGTGGCGAAAACTCTAATCCGCAGAACAGACAGGCACCGACGTGCTGGGTTATTAGCCCCGAGAAGATAGAATGGCGCCACCTGGTGGCTCCTTGTCGTGACGTTGTACCAAGTATCACGTGACCGCTTGTACGCTTCGGTGGTACCATGTAGGTTGAGGTGCATCGTTCACAATTAGAGTTTCATTCGTGAATTTGAACGAGAGTTCGGGGTCGCGTGTGACCTAATTCTTTCGTTGTACTTGTTGTCAAAGTTAAGCTCCAGCAGCGCAACAACAGTCGCGTCACGACCTACGAAATAGGACCCAGTGAGCCAATTTCCCTTTACTGCCCTTACAAAAATTTGTAGTTGAATTCTTTCGAATTTTTGTTGAAAATTTTCTGGAGTCGTATTGAATTTCTTTTTAAACTTTTTTTAATGTTTTTTAGACTTCGTTTGGACAACTTATTTAACTCCTAGTTAAAATTGGCCACTTAAATTTTTTTAGAATTCCTTCTTACATACATTTTTTTAAATTCCTTCTTACATAAATTTTGTTGAATTCCTTTTGACGGAATCGCAAATTAACGTTTAAAGAAAACTCTATTTTTTTAAATATATTTTCGAATTTCGTTAGGAAATAGTGTCTTTTTGGTACATCACATCCCACAAACAAGCAATGCATACAAACACAAACACCATCAAGCACTCAACACCAGAAACACAGTCCTGTTGACAGCACCAGAGCCTTATATAGCCTACATATGAAGGTAATTATTCGGCCGGTGACCACCTCAGCACTTACTAAGTTTCCAAGTCTCCGGTCTCCTTCTCGAAAGTCTGTCAAAGGGAAGTAAGTGTTTCGAATTTCGTGGAGACTATCTCTTACTAAAAAGCATTGGTACAACTAATAATAATTTCGTGTAGTCGCTAAAACAACGTCCACAGAAACGGCTCATAGAACAAATGTTATCGCTTCTCTGCATAGCACCACTCAGGACGAAGCCAGTCAAGGCGGTTGCTCCACTTTAAAATAGTTATTTTGCTCTTCTTTACTAGTTGAATAGGGTCAATAATGTCACGATAGTCATTTACAAAGTGAGAACGGCTGGGTGTGTTTTTCGAACGGCTGGCCTCCAGCACGCGCCCCATGCCTTCCGTCGTGCTTTGACGTGCGTCGAGCTCGAGGGGTGTGAGACGTCGAAGAGTTGTCAAGGATAGAAGGCTCGCGCTGGAGGCAGGAGAACGGAAGCTCCTGCCTACGGTTCTCAACTTGTCAGAGACTATTGAGAAACTTAGTGACTTTTGACATTTAGTCAAGATGTATTACGTTCAATAAAAAGTCAACAGAAGGTCTGTATCTTTTTTTTTTACACTGGCTACACAAAGTCCACTGAATAATTTAAACACGAAGTAAACAGAACGTTTGCAGTATTTCTGATAACACTTTCAACAGGAAGTCAATAGAAAAAGATCCAACGTAGGGTTAATAGAAAGTCAATAGCTTTTCTTTTGACTCAGGCAGAAGAAAATCATAAAAAAATGTTTCAACACAAAATCAACAAAGTTTCTGTTGACCATGTCAACAAGAAGTCAGTCGAAAGAAATTAATCAGAGTGAATAAGTGGTCAGCACATTTTCCATAAAAATTAAAAAAAAAATCCGTCTTGTCGGACCCCGCACACGACCGCAGACCAAATAAAATAATAAAAAATGTCTCTTTTTATAAAATAATATAAAGAAATAATGTCAACAAGTTTTCTTGTTATTTTTTAGAAAATAACCTACAAAAAAAAAAACGTCGTTACAACTTCTTTTTAATTTTTTTTCTAAATAAGTCTACAAAACAAAATCTATTGTATTTCATTTTGAATTTTTTTAGAAAATACCCTACAGAAAAACGTCTTTATAAGTTTTCTTTTAATTTTTTTATAAATAAGTCTACAAAAAATTCAATATTTTTTCTTTTGAAAGTTTTTTGACAACAGTCAAAAGAAAGTGCATTTATAAAGGAATTCAGTAGGATCGCGGGAAGTCAATAAGAAGTCTAAAAATATTAAAAAGAATGTTGAGACCCGTTTTTGTAAGGGTGTACTGATTACGACCAAATTGGTCGTCGTCGTGACTTCGGAGGCTTGTCGTGTGACTCAACAGATAGATTCTGGGAGGGCGAAATTTCCGGAGCGTGTTTTCTTTTATTCCGCCAATCGGAAACAGGCCGGAAGGGAAATAAAAACCAATCCCAACGAGGGCCGAACAGGCGTTAAACTTGCCACTCCAATCGACGTTTTTTTCCGCAGTTTACTCGTGCGGTTTTCGAGAGACACACGAGAAATAAAGTGTACATACCACATAATGCGAGGGTAATCCATAGCGTGTTTATTCGTGCTTTTAAAAAAAGCAACTAATAGAATTGACGAGAATGTCACTGCGACGAGGGCATCGGCCACCACAGTCAGAAGATGACAAGGGGACGACAAAAGATAAGACTCACCTTCTAGCCGGAATATTCAGGTCAAGGTACAAACAATTCATACAAAATAATTCAACATTAAAAAAAATTTAAAAATGGTCGCGCGAACATATCTATTTAACGAGGCCGCTTGTCGTAGGCAGCCAGTGAGGAGCACCTTGCTGGGCCTTCCGATCCACCTTGCTTGGCCGACGACTCGAGCTTCCGCTCGAATCATTGGGATTGTTGCCGTAACTTCCGGAACCCGTGAATCGCGCGTTTCCTTTCGTTTACTGCTTGAGTCGGGAGGTGCGCAAAGAGCACGTAGAAGTATGCTGGTTGGTCTCCACGGGGAAGTATCTGGGGGATGTTTGCGGCCATAAAGCCCTATCGTAGGATTTCATCCTAACTTACACACAACTTTGCATCATTTCGCTTAACGTATTCGAATGTTTTTTTGTTTTTTTTATGATTGTCCTAGGCACGTTTTGCGTGATTGCAAAAGCAAAATATATTTAGCGAACACTTTCATCCACGCACTAAGGCAGACAAGCAAAGTAAAGCAAATACGAGAAAATCCCTGGCCTAGTCACGTGATAATTTCGCTACTTCACCATCTAGCGACCGAAGCTCTCTAATTGGTCCCGCTCGGAGAAAATATGATAAGAGCTTTGGAGGCATGGGTTGGAAGCCGCCTGTTTGACCTCGCTGCCGTGCTCCCTCAGGTGGTCGTTTCGACAACGGCCTGTCTGACCGATGTACCTCGACCCGCACCTGGGCGGGATCGGGTAGACACTGGCGTGTCTGCAAGGAACGAACTTGGCAGCGTGTTTTTTGGAGCACGCCTTTGGGATAGTTGGTTTGTATACCTTCCCACAGAGCAAGGAGAGGCCGAGGCGGCATGAAATGAATACCTGCGTTTCGTGTCGGAGCTCTAACGATTTAAGTCTGTGACAAACGTTGTGCACGTATGGACTGCACGCAACGCGAGATGCGCGAGTCCTGCCCTTAGGTTGTGTGCTCGTGGCCTGAGCTGACATACTGCGATTTAATCGGGTCTCGAGTAAGTCTTTTTTTTTTTTTAGTAGCCCGCCTTGATAAGGCCGGTGAGGTGTAGGGAGCAGCTCGTAGAGACCAGACAAGGGCATGACTTTGATCAGGATGAGGTCAGGAGGTTTTGAACAATTCCGCTTTGTACGGTTATCAAATGATTACTCTGGAAGGGAAGCACTAGTTTGCATGATCTTTCCTGGAAAGGCCTACAAATGCTGGGCTCTGAGGGAGTCAGGCGAAAATCCAAAATTTGCAGTCCCTCCTGCTTGGGGGCCTCGCTGGAAGATGTTTGGCCAAACAAATTATCTGAGAACGATTCTGCTATCGTTTGAGGATCTGAAATGGCTCGGTGAACGATAAGGTAGTAGTTTACATATAGGAAGACGGACGTGTAAGGAGCAAAAGCTGCAAGGGCTTTGGAAACCTGCCTATCCATGAAGTAGTGTCAGATCTAACTCAAGATGGGGGGCCAAGCACGAGCCGATGCGAATCCCGCTCTTCTGGACGAAGACCTTTCCCTCCTGCTCCGCCGGAAATGAGCGTAGGTAGCGGTCGTGGAGGTCCAGAAAACCTGACACTAAGATCCCTGCTGAGTTCAGGAATCTGACCACGCCGTGGAGGTGAATGTCCTCGCTGACAAAACCGAGCATGGTAGGGATGTCCAGGATATAATACATGTCGACTACATCAAGCGAGAAAACGGCGGCGGTGCTCCCAGCGGAATGTAGTCCCTCTAGGGGTCTTTAGCAAGGCTTTGGAGTTGTCAATGCGGAAGGGGTGAGAGAGATAAAGAACTGAGGGTTGCTTTTGAAGAAACAGAACCAAGGGTTTCCGCGAGCAGTCTTTTTCTTTAATAAAGCTACGAAGTGCAATCATTGGTTTGTGAGTTTGGGCCGAGAAATAGATAGAAAGATATTGCCAGGAATGCGAGCTGATTAGGCTTTAACGATAATGAAGGTGGAGAGAATCGCAGAGGGTTCTGGCTCTCTGCAATATATTCGCATTCAGAATTTCAAGCAGATGCACATTTCGATATAGTTTTTACGTTTTGCATAAAATTGTTTGTTTGTAAATAATTGGTGAAAGTTTCTCATATACGTGTTTTTTGCGTGTTTCCTAATTGTTTTCGGATATAAATATAGAATTGCAATTTTTAATATTTTGTGTGCATGTTGCAAAGTGTCTGTAAAATAAAATAATTGTTTTTTTTTTAACTATGTGTCTGCTTTGTGTGACATTGGTGGCTATTCAAATTACCATAGTGAAATATAGGCGATGTTCACACTTCGAGCTTCTTAACTGTCTATTTCTGGAAAACATGTAGCTACGGTGTTCACATTTAGCTGCATTTTCCTTCCTAGAACATAGCTTTTACGTATATTTTCGAGGAAAAAAAATATTAGCCGGAAAGCCACTGCACGATCTCACGTGGAAACACCCAAGAGTAGCCTTCTTTCAACCACTATTCAGTGTTTGATCTCCATGAACCAAACTGAACCAGTTTTATTACGATGACCCGAACTAACGAAAACGGGAACAAAACCGACCGTCTAGGCAACCGCAAGAGTACCCGAGTAAATTATATTTCCCGGCGTGAGCGTGTGAATGAAAAAAATTCCACGGCGTGTTTGATACGATATTTGATACGAGTATACCGTGACTTACCCTGTTTCGTTCAGAAAGGTTCGTTGTCTAGTACTAAACTGACAGTGTATCCTATGATAGGCAGCTTTATTCAGTTTAGTACTACCTAATTCCTGTCGGTTTAGATACATGTGTTTTGGTAGAAAAAAAAACACGTGTTCATGTATTACATTTATTTTCAAGTTCATACAAAGCCTCAAGCCAGTGTTCACTGTTTAAAGTTCTGACATTTCACATGCCATGTACACAGAATATCGTGGGAGTTTTAACACTAGAAATTGAGACATTCCATGTGTCAACTCTGAAAGTGCAACCTACCGAAACCTAAGAAAAACCACTACTATCAAATAAATAAACTATGCGTGTAACCCTTTGATTATAATATTGCTAGCTTAAATATCAGCCCAAAGAAACAAAGCAAAACAAAATGATCAGCGGTGAAGGACCTTAGAATTTAAAAGCCCCGAACAACAGCCCAACAACGATCAAAATTGCGCTGCTGCGATAGGTTGTGCTGCTCGCTGTCATTTGGTTATACAATCTCCATATTGAGTTCACATCCCTATTACAATCTCTAGAAGTGTCATCCCACAGCTCCGACGGAACAGAGGTTTCGGATTCTTCCAGGAGGCTTGCATTGCGATCACATGGCTTCATGAACAACAGATTACTTCGGAGAGGCTAGAATGCAATGCAAGCGAAGAAATGTAAACGTGCTGTTATTGGATCCAGCATACGTACATTCTCACAACGCATTTGAAACAGTAATGGTTTTGAATTTTTTATCACTTTAATCAACCGGAAGGGCGAGGTATATCGCGCTGGAGTGTACCATCGTGGACACTGTTAGCTGTAACACGGCAGCGGCGGCCGTCCCGAACCCCCAGCGCCACATAGCAGGCGCCGTCCGAAACTCCGCGCATACGCCGTGTGGCGGACTCCCTCTTCCCGTTTGCAAGCACACCCTCGCTCTGTCGTCTGCTAGGCGCAGAGCAGGCGATGCCACAGTCCTGCTCGTCTGGTACCCTCGGCATAGCGAACTGGTCTCAAACTCATTTTCAACCGGTGGTTTTTATTGGGGCAGATTGCCGAGCCATTGGGGCGTTAACCCTGTCTACGTTGTCTGTTTTTTTTTTTCCTTTTCCAGAAGCAGGCGTGCGCAATGCATCTTTAACAATATGCGTACGCAAACCAGTATGAGCGCAGAAATAGACTGGTACAGAAATAGACTGTTATACTCTGTTTCACCTTAAGTCCGAGCGCAGCGTACGCTACAAAACGACAGAGCCAATCAAATAGCGGCAAAGGTGCTACGTCACGGAGTGCATCACCGGAGGACCCAATAACGTGCAACAAGTGCGTTTTGTGGCTCTTTGTTTAGCCCTATCGCCTCGCAGCGCCCGGTGCGCTTAAACCTAAAGTGAAACGGAGTATAACGACAAGTTTGTCCCATAAGAAAATGTAATCTACCGTGATATTACATTTAGTGGCGATAATTATCCTTAGCCTGCCGAGTCAGTGAATCAACCAAAAACACCACTTACGCCGTGGTTCACTGAACCGTGTTCAGCGAAAATTGGCGAGCGCTGTGGCGTCGTTTGCTCTGTGCCTAGCGGACGACAAAGCAAGGGTGTGCTCGCAGACGGGAAGAGCGAGTCCGCCGCACGGCGTATGCGCGGAGTTTCGGACGGCGCCTGCTATGTGGCGCTGGGGGTCGGGGCGGCCGCCGCTGCCGTGTTATAGACAACAGTGTCCACGGTAGTACATGCACTTTTAATGGCTAGAAAAGAACAGCATTGGCAACTGAATCACATTATACTATTGAAGCTTAATGTGGATGATCCTTCTCATTTGGCAAGACAAACTAAATGTACACCAGCTATTTGTGTTTCGAGAGTATTTCAATGCCTCATACTCAGGAACGTTTTCGTATTCCTTCAAAATATACATTAATGGCCCATTTCTTCGTTTTCCGTTCAAATATATTAATCTAGTGGCTACAAAAAAGAGAGCAAAGGGCACACGAAATTGTAAATAGAAAAAAATTAAGAGAATAGTCGTATTTTTTTTAATACAGGCATTAAGCTACTCACTAAAAAAGACGCAGACAGAATTTATTTGTTTTCTGCTTGTTCCAACACTCATCGAGCTTCACTCGTCAGGCTCTTCCTGAGCTCCTTATATATAATGTGAAAAACACATTTTACCTGATAGAACTCTCCAGAAGTAGAGATGTCGCCTGGTGAGCTTGCTTGTGCGCAGAAGATTTCTCCAAAAAGTATTACCAACATTGGAAGCATCATTGATGTGTTCATGTTTACTTCTGCCAATTTTACCGGACAGGTTTGTCTGTTAACCCCAAATGCAACGCAAAAACACATGTTATTGTACATATCACTAATGGTAAGTGCAAAGCAGGTGTGGCTGGCTTATTTGCAGTTGTAATGAATTCAAACTGGATAGAGTAAATTAAAGCGGGACAATGTTATTTAAAGCATTCATTGTCTGCGCGTTGATTTACTTGGTTTTAATCACAAATCAAAGTTAAGAATGTATGCTAAAATTATAGCGCCGCACGCGCTGCGATGTTTTCTTATCACATCCTGCACAATTCTTTAATCTGCCGGCAATCATTAGGATTCATTTAATTCGTTAAACTGATGGGAAGGTTGTTTATAACCCTCTTCAGTCTGCAAGAAATCCCGTTGGGCAAAGGTATAAACACTTTTTGCCTGAAAGAAGGGCGCGAAACGGCTTGTAGTTCTCCATGCCTAAGTTGATAAAATTATTGAAGTTTCTTGAATATTCTGGTAAACCCGGAGGACATAGAATGTGCCGTGGGTACATTATCCGTGCATTATTATGATTTATGATACATGGTTAATTAATGTGTAAAAAAAACTCCTTGCGAATACTGAGCCTCGATATATGCCTCGATATATGGACGGATTATGGGATTTATGCCTCGATATATGGACGGCATGGTCCGAAGTTCAATAACCGCGGCGCCGAGCGGTACATATCCCTAACTATGAATAAGTAAGACTAAGTATGCTTCTATATGGTTGATGCGCATTAACTTTTAGAGTAGACGCTTCGCATTTCTCCGGCCTCCGTGTAACAACTTTTTGTTATACTCAAGCGTAACGTTTTTCTCTTGAAACTCAGTCATAAACAAATTCTTCTAAAATATTTACAGCTAAAATTCAAATTTTAGAGCGCCATACTCCTTTCTTCTCCTTCCTTGTAATTCGGTTGCCACATAAACAAAACATACAAAGTTTTTAGGGCGGATTTGGTTTTACCAAAGTGACGCTATCATAAACATGTAACATTGCAAGATTAAAATACTGACCTGATAACAGTTAACAAATCAAAATATAAATAACTAATCGTAAATTTTCTTTATAACTCTTGTTGTTGTAAATGTCTTGCAAAAAATAGAATAACTAGTTTTTACACCAAATCCAGACTTCTTTGAGCACTAGTTAGAGAGAAAATTAATTTTAATTTTGAAACACTGCTTAGGAATAAACATAAGGGATTTTACGGCCTGCTAAACGCACCCCCCCCCCCCCCCCCCAAAAAAAAAAATTGCAATTTTGGTAAGTGCATTTGTAAGACAATCATATATGCCTCAGGAGTATACATTGCTCATAATTGTGCTGTATATGAACTCATCCATAGAGACATAAAGACATTCATACAGGCGGCTAATATGATTCAAATCATACTTACAACTTGGTTGCGTTTCTCGAATCTGCCCGTAGTAAAGTATGCTTTCTCTTAAAAACGGGGTATTTTTATCTGCGACGTTCGTTTCACAGTTCATAAACCACTAAATTGCCTATAAAAATACTCGCTACATATATAGCCGTCTGATCTCCTTTCAAAAACCTAAACCTATCAAATAACACTGCACTATATCTACGCGGGAACTCGAAAACACATTTTTCATTCTCAACGGAAAAAGTAGATCGAGAGCAGTTAAATACTACGCAGCATCTGCTATGCCGTAGATATAATGTCAACAGAAACAGTATAATTGCTGGAGGCCTGTCCGCGCTGCTACAAAAAAAGAAAAAAAAAACGCATTACTGACACAGCTGGAACAAAACCATTTTCCATGTTCGCCCGTAATTACCTCAGCGGATGACATATTTCTGCGACAACATACAATTTTGCCTTATGTTATCGGAGTACACGGTGTGCCAATGATTGCAATATGCGTTGCATTGGAAGTCCATCCCAGAGCAGGGTGAATTATCAACTTAAAAGCCCCAGACATATAGAATATTGGAAGCACCCGAGTTTGATCGCCACAACAGAAAGCCTCGATTTAGAAGAGAGAGCAACTCAGACCATTCGCAATTTAATGGCGGACGCCTCCTGCCCAAATTGGCCCCAGCTGCGCGCGCGTTTCGTTGTCACGTCACAGAACAACAGCGGGCAGAAATGCGGAGACGCGTGCAGAAGGTCAACGCTCTCGTCACCTTTTCACAGCTCGTACTTTTCCTTCGCGTTCTGTAAAGCACGTAACCCTGATCGAGTAATTGAAACAACTCACAAATCTAGGTACACGACGCCACTAACAAGGAGGCGACGCCGCCCATCAGAAGAGACGCGAAGGAGAGAGGCGGGTGGCTGCCACATATCCAAGTGCGCAGTGAAAGTTCCGCGGCCTGGTGGCCAAAATGCGAGGCGAAAGAAAAGAAAGAAAAAAGGAGGCATTAAAAGCACATCTTCGGAGTTGCCCAGGCAGAAGCTTGCCCCTGTCTGGAAGCACGCACCTCTCCTGCACTCCCCTTTTCTCTTCACCTTAAAATGAATAAACAAACAAACCTACATTCGGAGTTGCGAATACTACGCTTGAATTTGCCCGCTGAACCAATCATTATTATTTACTGAATTATCCCAACCAATAAAACTTGGAACGATTGGCCTGTGGCTCCAATAGACATTCGGTTTTGGGGTCAAAATGGTGGGCATCCTATTCCTTTCTTAGCAGAAACCTTGTGTGTGTATCCGAGAAAATATTTTTTCTCCACTAAAAAAAAACAAGAAAAACTATGCACTAGCGAAAATTTTGCAGAACACTGCCTACTCCGCAAAAACCCCAAGCCGACAGCGTTTGCGTAGTTGGAAACACTGGGCCCGAGGAGGCCACGGGGTTTTTCCCATTTGAATTGGGAGGGGTGGCTGCTGCTCCTTACCATTGAGGGCAGCCTTCGGAATAGTGGAGACAGCCATTTCTGCTGTCCCGGCGAGTCCGGTATCTCGGTCACTCCACGGCAGCCCTTTCCTTCGGCGCAGCACGAAAGCACGACAGCCTGGACAGCGCAGAATCAGTGACCAATTCGCCAAAAACGAGTACACGATTGCCTCTCCTATACGTTCCTACCGCCTCTCATGTATATAAAAATTCTCGAACGCGGGCTGTCCACGCCGATAGCAGAGTATTTAGTATGGGCGCTCTGTCTAATATAAATGAGCGGCGTAGTATGTAGTCTACTTGTAAAGTATTTAACCGAAGGCTTAGCCTCTAACCAATTGTGCGCCCAGATGTTAGTAGCAGAGGATTGGCTTTTAAAACTCACAGTTATCGCAGTCAAACCTTATTGAGGATTTTCGGTCAGTTTCATTGAAAAAATAGCGGCCAACAATGCCCACGAATACATGGTGGTAAATTGTGTTTTCTACGCAAAATAATCGCCATGTTCTATTTAAAAAATAAAAAAAAAATAGTTTATATATTTTGAATTAAAAAGCTGTTAGTTCTAAGTTATTTGCATCTGGTGCCATCCGTTGGCGCTACATTTTGGCGGAGATTGAGCGTTTGGCGATGCGAAGTTTATTTTTGCGCTCCCAAAAACAGTCTTCTTTTGTCGCCCAGACATCCGGGTATATTTATTGAACTAGCACACTGATAAGCGTTGCTCATAGCCTCCCACTCCGCCATACTGTAGGTGTTGCTATGAGCAACGGTTGTCAGGGCACAAGTGTTTTAAAGAGAGGAAACATAAATACTGTAAACGACCTATTTTTCGGGGGCTCATTTTTCCGTGATTTAGGTCAAAGCTCAAGTTTCGGAATAATTCGCGGGTTCTAATTTTCGCGACGTGGTGGGATCTCAACTATCTCGATGTGTTTACATTTTAACGGAATTGTTCGCGGCACCTATTTTAGCGAATCGTAGGCGATTCGCGAACTTCGCGAAAATTAAGTCGTTTTAGTATATAGCAATGTTGACGACTGTCGGCACGTGGGCGTGTCTGATTCTGCCTTTTCTCGTAGGAGCGCATAAAGTTCATTGATGTTTTAAGAGCTAGCCTGACGCCCATGCGCTCCTCATCTGATATCAATTTAGTCGTCCGTCCGTTAACCTTATAATTTCTCTTAACCCCAAAATGCGGTCATTATTCTTATTACATTAGGGAAGCTCGCAATGCCTTTCCTCGCTGGGATACTGACTGCCGGCAACAGAATCAAACGTATAGTGCTAATTTTTTGTTTACGCCACGACTCCCTCGCCTCCCTCTTCCTTTGTGGTAATGTTGATTGTCGTGTTTTAAAGTGTAATTCCGCTATCTGATGAAGCTGTTTGCCTTCAATAATAAAATTATCCAGAGGAACAAGAGTGCAAGACAGATGCTCAGGATTTGTTAAAAAAAAAGCTAGTTATTCCGCTCTTTTAGATACCACAGAATAACTTGTAGTTTATCGTCTGTTCCGTTCTTAAATACTTTTCGTTCAATTGTCATAACTTTTTGTATATTAGCTGCCTGCTCTTCATTAGGCGCGTCAAACCACAACTGTTAAAGAATACAAAAACCGTTAAAGAACGAGACGTTTTTGGGGACCTCAATTAAAGAACAATTTTTACTTGGGCTTGACAATCCCTAAACTGTAATCGAAGCTGCAATAAAAATAACCGGTGGTCAATATACAATAAATGTTAGGCTCTACAGTGGGATTGACAAGTCATACCAATAAGCGACATCTAGGGCAGAGTCCTGAACAGCCAAATCTAGCACCTATGTCCCCATGCTTTGAGAGAATTATTAATTTAGTAAATCCTTCTTAATTCAAAAATAAGTAAACACCTCTAAAAGTAAATTTGTGCGCATTTTATTACATGGTTTGTTAATATACCAAGACAGAGACGAAAAGAATGACAGATCAAAGCCAAAATTGTCGAAATTTACCGCTAAAGACTTTTGGCAACTATCATTTGAACGTTCCTTACATCTTCTTCAGGAGACGAAATATGACTTGTCTTTAGTTCTTTTCTTTTGGCACCCGGCTGTCAGAAGTAGGAAATTTCGTATATTGGCGTTTTTGATAAAACGAATTGCATACAAGTGTTTATGGGCCTTCGCACCCTTACCAGCAAGAAAAAAGTAGACGAACTTATTTTGAAACGCTACATTAGACGCAGATAATAGTTTTTTTAATTATTGTACTTAGGGGGAAGTTTGCAAATGATCCACGTGTAGAAATCACAATAGACTTTTGTGTGCGGTGCTAAATTAAGGTCGCGGTGGTCGAAGGGCCCTGTGACGGTAACATCACTTTTAATCTTTCTCTAGAAGACACTGACCAACTTTTCCATTACCCGCTATGCAAATGATGCACCTTTTAATGATGGCACACCCGTATCCATCTATTAATTTTTTGGGGGGACAGTATTACTCCCGTTGCAAAAGACGACAGCCGGGATGTCGTCAACTCTTCGAATGTAGCCTCGTAAACACTCGAAACTTAAATTAAAGACAACTTCACAAGGGTCGTTATTGAAGTCATTGTCACGTCTGTCAGTCTGAGGTCAAACTCTCGCTTTGTGTTTTGTGTATAATTATAGGGGGCCGGTTCATACTGTATAAGCTCGCTACGACATCTACAATAAAATCAGCCTCACGTTTTGGCGTAAGTGACTGCACACACAGAGACCCCTTCGTTTTTAATAGTCTGCAAGCCATCTTGAAAAAAGATCGTTTGTTGATGAAGGAAGTAATGCCACAGCTTGTCAATTACTTTGTAGAAACAAGACAGCCTCTTGACTTGAAAAGTTGCTTAAGGGCAATCGAATATCATCTTCTATGGCCTATAAAATAGAGCTTTGCACCGAACGGTTCCCAAAGTAGTGACAGTGCGTTCGTCGGAGCTTTGACGGTAAACATGCATTTTAAAGTGGCTGGAGTGCCGGTAAGAGGTTTTATGCCATTGGATATGTATGGGTAACTGAGGCCACTTATCTATTTGCTGCCGTCGACTAGCAATTGTTAAAAATTTAACAATATAGGCTGCCAAGTTTATATATCAATATCAGCGCGTGTACAAGATATTTTTATTTGTAAAAAGCATGTTTCACAAAATTTATCAGGAAAGCAAGTAGGCTTCTTTTTAAAAAAATATTTCTCACTAACTTAGCAGTATAAACATGGAATGAGAGAGAAACATTAATTTGCTGATCATGTGGTTTGCGTGTTTGCTTGTCAGTCGTATTTGATCGCGCTGTGGTTTAACAAAACAATGTGTAGAAACTGTCGCCAAGTCTCGCCGTTTTTAGCAGCGGCATATGAGCTTGTTGAACTTAACCAGAACACAAAAAAACTAAGGTGATTTCTCTTCCGGGCACTATTCACAGAACAAAAAAAAATGATAACCACAAAATCTCATTTAGATTCTAAGATATAACCCGCCATTGGACTAATTACATAGCGAAACAAAAAAATTGGTACCTCCTTGTTTGTGTCTTTTTCATTGCAGTATCAACGGTTTCAGAAGTATTACATCATTAGATACCGTGCGCGGCAAGTACTTTAGGGGGAAAGGTCTTGATTGCAGCATAATCATCAATCTAGACACCAGCGTGTGAGTTTTATGACACCTAAAAATTGGGTAGATTAACGTCGGAACCGACAATACCCACTTGAATTTTGTAGAGGAGACCAGTAGCAGTGCACTCAGATTCGATCTTTTAATTAGAGCCAGTCTTTTTCCCAACTAAAGTTACCGCTGTCTTAACAAGGACACTTATCAGAACGTCAAGAAAAGAAGGATGTCCGTGAAAACGCGAACATACACTGGGCATTATTTAGTGCTCATGTACCCTATGAACAAGCGGGTGGGCTGTGTATACGACACGGCCACAATTTTTATGCTCGACAACGTCTACGTGCCGAGTCTAGTAAAATGAGACGCATGTATCCAATTTAACAGATTGGTTTTCATATCCTCGTCTGACTGACTTCTTTCCCTGTCTCTTCGGCTTCTTGTTCTTCCGAGAGTGAAAGGCTAACAGGCAACGTACAAGAAAAAGAGACAAACAACACAGAGCGCTCCTTGCACATGAAGTTTACTGACGGAAAACACATTTATACGCCGTGAAATGAGGACTTGATGACAGAAATGCGACATCATCAAATTAAAGCTTATATATTTGCTATCTACTTTATGAAAGATTTTAAAAACATAACAACAAAGCAAAACAGGGCTATCGATGGAGCACTGACACAAGGTGGCTTCAACGCACTCGTTTTTGATGAACGCTTCGGATATCTCCCTGGTCATTTTGTTTCGGTTTCGGGCTAAGATAATGTGGAGTGCAGCGATTCTACCACATGATTCATTTATCATCTGGCAGAGTATACATAGGCCAATCATTTTATAAATGATGGGCTCGGGACCATGCTATGTCAGTAAGATCGTTACACTCGGGAAATCTGGCTGTGAACTGTAACAGATGTGGGTGTGTCTTGAAGTTTCACAACACCCTTATCTTAGCCCTAAACTGAAACAAATTATAAGGAAGATATCAAAAGCGTTCTTCATGACGGAGTTCGTTGAAGGCACGTGTGTCAGCGTTCCATCAACGGTCTTGTTTGGCTCTGACATGGCGTTTTTAAAATCTTTCATAAAGTAAATAGCAGATAGGTAAGCATTTATTAGATGATGTCACATTTCTGTCATCAAATGTCCTGATTTTCCGGTGTATATATTATGTTTTTTCCTCAGTAAACTTCAATTGCAAGTAGCGCTCTGTGTTATTCGTCTCTTTCACTTGTCCGTTCTTTTTTAGCGCTTTTACCCCCGGAACTATGAATCACACACTAGCCCAAATCCATACCCTTCTATGGCTTTTGGTGGTTTCAAGATTTTTTCTCTCAGTGTTAGGTGTTTTAACAAAACGGTAAACTTAGACCAGCTCGCCGGCTTGCTCATTGTGTTTACAAGTATGAAACGAAAATTATATATTTGCTATCACAGAATCAATTGAACGAAACAAATATCTATACATGAGGTAAACTAATACTATTAGACGATACACAAGAAACCGAAAGAAACAAGTATGAAAACAAAACGCAAGTGTATTCAACCCCAAGTTACATAGACAATCGAAACGAATACAGATTAAATCATTTTATTCTTAGCCCGAGACTGAGGCAGGAAATGAGGAAAGTTTCGAAGTAGAAGGGAAATGAACAGTCGAGGACACGTCTCTAACACAGCTAAAGACAAGTTTATTTGGTCACCCTCTTATATACACTGCAAGAACTTCACCACAGAACACTCTCGACCTTCTCGACCTCCAAAGCCAAAAACTAACAAAGGTCTCACCTCTTTCCAACACAATTGTCAAACAACCTTGAACATCCCTGACGTTTTCCACAAAGCAACACACCCGAGCTCCCCTCTCCCGGAAAACAATTGACTGAACCTTCGCGTACATAGCACACCCTCCCCATCTACTCTCCGGCCCATAATCCCAAAGCATTCCGGCAACGAAAGATACCAATCCAACAAAATGGTGAGTTGGGCCAGTTGGTTCATAATGGGAAAAGACAAGCGCCGAAAGTCTAGGAGAAGGTAAGAAGACGACGACACAAGGCGCCTTGTGTCGTCGTCTTCTTACCTTGTCCCAGTCTTTCGGCGCTTGTATTTTCCCGATACCAATCCACCTGATCCCCACCCTAAGACACAAAGGAAGAAACCACTTACACCCTTTCACATTCAACAAGCACTTTACTAAACTCTAAAATCCGCAAGAATGTTTTTGCGCTGCTGCTAAGCTATAACGACATCTGACTAATCCAGTTGCCCATTGATTTCATTCTTATTGTTTCTTTTACAGCCCTTTTGATGTCGTTTAACTCCCTGTGCATTATTTCTGTTTCGGACCATTGTGGTATACAATTATTGCATTCTTGAACATGTTTATTGCATTTATTGCATGAATGCAATATTTGTATACCTCGCTGGTCCGAAACAAATAATACAAGGGAGTTAAACGGCATCAAAGGGGTTGTAAAAGAAACAATAAGAATGAATTCAATGAGCAACTGTATTAGTCAGGTGTCGTTACAGCTTAGCAGCAGTGCAAAAGCATTCTTGCAGATTTGAGAGTTTTGTAAAGTGGTTGTTGGATGTGAAAGGGTGTAAGTGGTTTCCTCCTGTGTGTCTTAGGGTGGGGATCAGGTGGATTGGTATCTTTTGTTGCCGGAATGCTTTGGGATTGTGGGCCGGAGAGTAGAGGGGGAGTTTGTGCTATGTACGCGAAGGTTCAGTCAATTGTGTTCCCGGAGAGGGGAGCTAGGGTGTTGCTTTGTGGAAAACGTAAAGGATGTTCAAGGTCGTTTGACAATTGTGGTGGAAAGAGATGAGACCTTTGTTAGTTTTTGGCTTTGGAGGTAGAGAAGGTTCTGTGGTGAAGTTTGTGGAGTGTATATAAGAGGGTGACCAAATAAACTTGTCTTTAGCTGTGCTGGAGACGTGTCCTCGACTGTTCATTTTCTTCTACTTCGAAACTTTCTTCTTTTCCTGCCTCAGTCTCGGGCTAAGAACAAAATGGTTAACATCCACCAGCTCGCCTGCGCAATAACTACTTTATCACATATTAAATGTTTTGTGAAGGATTTACACATAAAAGACAACACCGGAAGCTCTCCTTAAAGAAACAGTAAATGCAGTTTGAAACGCAAGTTACTTTTGATCTTGGGAGACAAAAATCATCGGTGAGCATACGCGATAGATCATAGGACTATGGTAAGATAAATACGAAATATATCGTGGCGCTTCAGCGGTGATGTGGCCTCGCGCCTCCCTGAGCGCCGAACGACGGGTATTCCGAATCCCGGAGAAAAGCTCACCGGAGAAAAGCTAAACGGAGATAACCGTTTAGCTTTTCGCAAAACCGGTGGATTTGGAGAAAAGCTCACCGGCCATTGAGCATATGCGCAGAAAAGCTCACCGATATTTTTCTTGTTTTTGTATGGAGGCTGTTGGATCATGCTTAACATATATCAATTTATAATCATTAAAATTCGTCAGCTTTGTAAAAAAGAAAATGTCCTTTTTCATAATATTTGTTAAGCTTATTGGGTATATTGCTCCCAAGTTAATAATTGCGGGCGAGTGTTTTTTGTGGCTTACTCTCTTGGAAACGAAAGCCTAACTAAAAACTTTATGAACTCGAAGAACAGGAAAAAGTTAAAAAATTTAAGGACGTCTGCCTAAAACCTAAAAAATCAAAGCTGTAACTGCCGAAAATTCAAAAGTGCATGCGCAACAACGCGGTGCATGAAATTCTCTTTGAAGCTTTTGTTAACCTTTTAAAATAAGATAAAACAGTCAATAGGATATCGAGGCTTCTTTCTTTCACGGAGATGCACGATTTCTAGCCTTTCGTGCTGGTGTTTTCACACGTTCCCTTTGTGTGATAGAGCCCTTCTACGGTAAGCCACCCATGGCCTTCGGAGCTGCGCACTGGCACCATTGTTTTTCGTAACCTATAGAAGAAGTAGTCTTCTGTAAGGTAGCGAATGGGTAAACGTTATACATGATGAATACCGCTCAAACGACGACGACGGTGTGAAGAAAGCAAACACGACAGGACGAAGCTGTTCTCGCAACTAAAGTTTTGTTAGTGAAATTAACAGAAAGAAAACAGCGTAGCCGACAATGATTACATCAACAAACACCTACTTATCTATTAGGCACTACACAATATTTGGAGCTGAAACGGTTCACCACACCGCTATTCATATTAGCTCGCAAAGAACAAACCTCTTTATCTGACAGAGCTAGCTACGGCGCACTGTCAGCTGTCAATAAATTGTTGCCTTTTTTATCGGTGTACGATTTTTTGATTTTACAGTTGCGGCTTCATTACTTTACAAAATGGGTGATTACTAGTTTCTGAGGTATTGGTAATATGCCCAATGAACTTCAAGCGTATTACAAAAAATATGACATATTTTTAATGAAGTGACGAATGCGAATTGTGTTAAATTGCCACGTTTGACGCAGAATTAAGCTAAGCTAAGAAAATATCGGTGAGCTTTTCTCCACATGTGCCGGTTTTGCGATGAGCTTTTCTCTGGTGAGCTTTTCTCCGGTGAGCTTTCCTCCGGTGAGCTTTTCTCCGGTGAGCTTTTCTGCGCCGCCCGGGTATTTCACCGCCTGTTGTTAACTGCTATGCAGTTAACTGCTATGCAGTTAACAACTGCAACTGAAGACATTTTACGACAAAACAAAAAGGAAGCTAAAAATTATATTATTTTGGAGATGGTTGCAGATAAAGACTTTCAGTTGAGTGGCCATAGCCGAAGACAGTTACGTTAACGAGAAACGCTGTCACCGCGATGTCGCGTCCACGCTATCTTCAGGGGGGGGGGGGGGGGGGGTACTTTTTAAAGGGTGTTCGAAATTCTGAGCCGAAAGAGTGGATTCGCCCCATAGTGAAATATAATAGCGTTGCACAATGTTCTCGTACATACACCCCTTTGGGTGAGATGTTGTCATGTCAAAATCCAGTGCGTCTAATTTCCCGCACAGTGCACGGAAGTGTCATTTCTTCCGATCTACGGAAGAAAGTTTGTGAATAAAGTGATTAAAACAATTAGACAAAAAAAACAGCGTTTTTTATTACATTCGTCAAAACGTTTTCACGTGTCATTTCACGCTCAGTGTCGCAGCAATAACTGTTTCTGAGGTATTAAGGTATTTCCAGCTTCTTCATTCGTGGAGTTTCCTCCGCAGCTTGCAGCGATGGGCTTTCCCAAGTATAGCACAAGAAAAAATAGACCCACCACGTTCGTTAGAGTGTAGCGGAGCCTTCCTTTTCGCAATTGTAGGTTTAAAACTCTCTTTAAACCCCTCGAACAGTTATTAAAAGCATTGAGCGTCTCATTCTTTTTTCTCCCTTCGTATTGGTAGTATCCCCCTTACACCATTATCTATGAAGACAACGGGGTAAACAAATTACAAGGAATCGTTGGATCATCCCTGGTGAACATCACTTCATCGATGAATATCACGTACGTAATTTGCTCCGAGTGTCTGGGCGGTTAATCTCGCTGTACACCAACAAGCGGCCCTGACGTCACGCCAGCTACGGTGGCGCCTCTATTGGCAGGATGCACGCGCGGACGCTTCCCTTCACCCGAACTTCATTCCTGCGCACGCCCAGTGCACATACCTCGTGTGGGAACTGCGCATTTGGCCAAGCCTCGTGTGGGGTTGTTTCTAAGCAGCGCGTTGGCCTATTTTCACGAGAATGTATTATGGCTGCCCTACAACAGACCTCGACAATGTGTTCTACGCTTTGAGAACTTTTTTTGCATCTGTCCCACAACGCGGTCGGTAAACGAATCGACTGTTGCTTTATAATCGACTTGGCCACTTAGAAATGCGAGCTGCATCGCGCTTTAAAAGAGACACGGAACTTCCGAACAAACGTTGGTGTTAGTTGTACGATTAAAACGTGTATCTCGCCAGTATGTCCTCAATACAAAAAAAAAATAGTTTAGCGTATTAGTTATCTTCCAAGACTCATCTTGTGCTACGAGCAATCCTGATATTTCGACCAGTGTGCACAAAATATTACCAGGTTTTTAGATTCGCTCCTAGGAACATTAAACTCGAAAAATAGTTTGTAGGGGTGTGTAATGCAGACGTATGTCACCGAATAAAATTTACTCTAAAAAACCTGCCTGTATTTTGGTACAGAGTTTTGAAATACAAGTACCAAACAGAATCACGTCGCGAGACTTAAAATGAGTCTCGGGGAAGAAATAGTGCACTGAATTTATTTTCTCATGGATAGTTTGCTGTGTTAAATTTGTGGTATATTCAGTCACTTGCTGTGGGTAGAGTGTTATTTATTTTTTTTTTTTTTTGTAAACTGATATCACAGTAGAAGTACGAAGTCCAATTTTTTTTTACTGATGAAACTGAATTGCACTTGAAGCACGAACTCCGAATTAACAGTTTAGCGGAACTCAATAAAAAAAAAAAACTTATTTATGTTGCATCGTCTCGGCTTTCAGTATTTACTCGGAGCTATGTTATTCTGCAGATGTCAATACATGCAGCGTCGCGTCGTCAAAAAACATTTAGACGTACTTTAACAAAAGCGATTCTCCATCTACCTTCACGTGGGGCCCTGTAAAACCCGATTACGGTTACATAATGTGGCGGTCCGGAAAACAAACACGAAACGGATACAGAACAAAACATACGCTTCAACCTACAATCCGGTGAGACATTGCACTCCATATTTCATGTGTTAAAGGGACCATGAAATGACCTTTTTACTTTTTCCAGATAACTTTTACATTAAACCGTCAATGTTCATTGAATGCCGAACAGGCATCCGTTTTCGTCTCGGTTTATTATCTTCTACACAAAAAATTATTGAAATATCGACTTTTTCATTCTCTCCAACTGACCGCAGAAGAAGCCGTGACGTAGGCCGTTTCCGGAACCGGAAGTTCTCTCAGCAGTGGGAGAATGGGAGTGTTAGCGGCAACGAGTTGGAGTGCGCCGGTAGGTTTTACTGCGCTGATGTCACCGACGTATTTCCTGAATCGGCGCCTCTCATCGCCGCATCGCAGCTGAGCGAAATTCAATGAGATATGTTGCGCTACAGCGACAACATGGGACTAGTCCCATACGCCGGTATGCCTGTTGGGAAGTGCAGCGAGTCTTCCGGTGAAGACTCCAGAAGTCAACCACCCCGTCATTGTTGGCAGAAGGGCCGGCCCGTGTCAGTCGTTTGCAAAGCGACGTAGATGGCGTTTTTCGCGGCCTCGGAGATGCAGGAGCGAGCCGACGTTAAAAAAGATACGTTTGAACTACTAGTGTCAGCAAGAGCCACGTAAATACCTGTTTACACTCGGAGCGGACGCGCGCGCTTGATGGAAGTCTTGTATTCGCGCTGTTTGTAAGCGCTTCGGGACCGTTCTTTTACGATTGCAACTCGATACTGACGCGACACTCGGCAAAGAAAGGTTGGACCGGGGTTGTACGTATACCTCCCACGAACTGTTATAGCTCGACAGTGACGTGCAGTCTGTCAGAATAAAAATGGCATACCAATAACAAAGTGTACATGCCGTGTTACGAAGGTAATCCATACGGCGTTTATTTCAGCTCTATATCACACAAAACAAGAAGATAGAATCGACGAGAGTCCCTTTTCGACGAGTGTTCGTCAACACTGCCTCGGAAAACAAGGGGAAGAGATTGACCTCACCTCTTAATCTAGAATTGAGGTCAGCGATCAAACTATAATACGGGAAGGGTCCACAAGGGTCGCGCGGGCATATTCCATTTAGCACGCCAGCCGGTCGTAGGCAGACGGTCTTGCGACGAAGCAACGCAGCGCCGAGTCGGAATGCCTGCTAGGCCTATATTCTGAGCAGCTCGCTTCGTCGGAGTCGCTGGATTCAGCGTTCTTGTTCGTCGTGGTCTGTTTTAAGTACTGTTTTCTTGCGCCTTGAAGTCGGCACGCGCGGGAAGAACACGTAGAAAAATAAACGTTCAGTCAGTCAGAGTTTTGAGAGGAAGGAAAACAAATAAAATAAACGTTCGTCGCTGGCCGCCACCCAAGTAACTGTCGGCCCTGCCCTACTGCGTACGCGCAGTAGTTGCTTCGTTTACCACACGATAGATGGCGCCTGGCTCTCAGCATTATCAAATTTGGCAATTTTCGCCACACATCTCTAATTATGCTACAAAATGTGGATCTGAATATTATTTAACAAAACTTTTAGGAAACATTCGCCGGCTATTTATTGTTTACGATCGCGGTGCTGGTGAGGTAGGCTCTGACATAATAGGCGACCTGGATTTGGCTGACGTGCTCCATTTCCGCGGATGCATCGTAGTGAACAGGCGATGGAAGGAAGGCGCAAAAGAGTCCAGCTTTCTTTTAAAAGTTCTATAGCGAATAATTTTTTTGGCTCCCTATTTTTGTGTTTTTGTGTTTCTTTTCACACCTTTTACGACGTGCGGTGGATGAAACTCGATTTTAAAATCATTTCATGGTCCCTTTAACATCACACGCGGAGTCAGATCCCATCGCAGTTCTCGTCGCAAGCATGTAGACCTGGGAAGTCCCTAACACTACTTCTCATTGAGCTGCACTCGGGAAACAAAATATTGCTCGTGCTGGCATTTTTGATATGACTCATGGTAATCAAACCCGAGACTCATGAACACAGAAGGGGACGAACACAACACAACGTTGAGACGTTGTGTTGTGTTCGTCCCCTTCTGTGTTCCTGAGCCTCGGGTTTTATTACCATGAAGCATCACCAGCTCGCTTGTTTTTTTAAGTATTATTTTGATATGACTGGTCTTTTAAGTGCGTAGCAGACCATTGAATTCAGGCACTTCTGAGAGCATATGTAGTCGAAAGTCGTGTGCTGGCGTGCTGCATGTTCTGCTATACTGCCTTAGGCCGTAACAGAAAAAGTAAAAACTTCTTTCTATTGAGCTTTAGGGGGTTTCTCTGCTATTGCAACCAATAAAATCAACGCTTGAGGTGATTACACAATAAGGCGGTATAAAAAAAGAAAGAAAAAAACTTACACCTAATCTAAGTCGCTCAAGGAAGCTCACATTGTACCATTTTTCTCTCGCTGGCGCCACTGAGGAAAGTGAACCAACTACACGGGCAGTTTCCTTCATCTTCCATAGATACGAAGTGGTCTTTCCCACCGATGGCCAGTATGGAGATATTGCCCCGGACGGGTCTATTCATGGGTCACTCATGATGATTCATAAAGGAGTAAGTAGACAAATTTTTATTACCAGCAGCAATTACATCTATTTAGAAACTGAACTCGAGAAAAGGATACTTTATGAATTGCTTTCTTTCTTACCATTCTTAATGCGTTAACATATTAGAACGCTCGTTTTGACGAAAACCCAGTGGTGTCTTTCGTTTGTCAGTTGTCGCGTGCGACGCACCCATTGGTCCGAAGCGCTGACGTAAGCACGCGTCAACCTCTCCCTCTCTCCCGGCGCTGACAAACTGACAGACACTACCGGGTTTTCGTCAAAACTAGCCCTTTCGTTTTCGGCGAAGTCACGCGTGGAGATGGCGCGGAACCAGAAAGGAGGAGGCGCTGCGCAACAGCTCCTAGATAACAAAGCCGTAGGGCTGAATGAGGTGGCTTAATCAGAGAAGCCCAACGCTGAACATAGATTGGAAAATCGTGATGCGTCAGCGCTCGGCTTCGAGTCGGATTTCAGCCGAACGTTGACGCATTCGCCGTGTCCAACCTGCGCCTAGCGTTGGCCTTCTCTGACGACGCTATCTCATTCAGCACCATCTACGGTTTTGGTTTTGTTTTCTGGAGGTATGGAGCCGTGGCGCGGTGGAGTGCATACGTGCTCAGTGGCCGCTCTGCTGTGTCCGGTTGTTCTTCGCTCTTGGTTTTCGTGGAAGCGGAGCGTGGTCTCTGATGTCTATGTGTAGTTAAAACGATGAAAGCGGTTCATTCCACGAGTGATATAGATGCGGTTCTGTCCACGAGTGGTACGGATGTGGTTTTTTCCACGAGAACTATGAATGACAGTATTCAAGGGCAACAACGTACTCTGAGAGGCAGAGTGCAAAAAAGGGGTGAAATTATTAATAGGAAGATCGATTGGTGGATTCTTGGGGAATATCTTAGCATTACCCTTGGGAAACGCCACACACGCCCCCCCCCCCCCCCCCCCCCCTTTTGGGAATCTGGAACACTGACTTTGTAACGAGGCCAAAAAGACGGAGCAAAAAATAGAGGAAGCAATACAGAAGGCCAAAAAAAATGAAGGGGTCCGCATTAACGTTTGCCAAAGTGGGACGTGTGTGGTGTTCCCAGGGATTATGCTAACGCATTCCCGAAAAATCCACCAATGAATCTTCCAGTATTTGTTGTTTTCTAATTCCGTCAAAAATATTGGAATTACAAGGATACTTATCTGAACATTCGTAGTAGCGACCAAACTGCGCGAGGGGCATGATGTAATGGAAATCGAAGAAGCGAAAATAAAGACTCCGCAATATTTTCCGGACTTTCCGGTGAGAGTAGTAATGAACTCAATCCTCAATTGTAACTTCTTGTCAATACTTGGACAGCTCGCTGATGTAGCGGTTGGACCGTTTAACCTGGAGTATATACAATGGAAAACCTTCCACACATCGGCTCAACTCTTCTACGACGATCTGAAGATTGTGAGCGGCATGAATGATCCATTTGTATCGGACTCTGGGGCCTTCATAAACATTTTTGATCAACAGGTGAGAACTTAAAGCTATCCTACACATTGATTCTCAACAATGACTTCATGATTTTTTCAACTTGGCACTTTTACTCGCTGTATTTGCCTCGTGCTGAAAATAAGACCGATCATAAGCGACTTATCGATACCGCTCATAAATAACAAGCTTAATGGCGTGCATTCAATAGTAATTGTTGGGTCATGCAACAAACGTAACTTTTTTATAAAACACAGAACACAGACCTTGCTACGAGATTTCGAAATGACATTCTAAGATAACTTTGTATGACAAGAATTTGGCAAGCAATCACTTACATGAGCTATAAATGTTTTTCCCTCATGAGTTAAAAGATGCTAAGAAGAGCTTATGTTCTAGCCTGAAAAACACTATCGCTCCTGCTATCAAAATCACAATCTCTCCTGCTACTAAGAAATATTTAAAAAATAATCGACTTGTGTCAAAGTGCGATTTAGTAACAACTCGTAGAAGTAACAAGACGTTCGCGCTTGGTATCAAAAGTGGCACTCAACTCTCACACGTAGCAGGCTGAATGACGCACAACGTTGCACTCCGACTCTAGTCTTTGCTCTTTGTTGAATCGTAACATCGTCCCGGTCAGCATAAGAAACGAAGGATGTGGTTTACAATCCTTCTTGCTTCGCTGTTCGTTCCTCGTCGTTCTAATCGGCTAATTATGCAATCTTAATGGATACGTATCGATGATAAGAAACCAGGGACTTAACACGGCCGGCGTTTCTTAGGCTGTAAGTTACCCTATCGCAATTTTACGTATCATGTGACGTATTTTAAGAGGTAATGATGTGAACTCCGTCACTAACTGCAACCAATGACGATTATAGACCTTTTCATCGCTTATCACCCTGGCGGAAAATGCTGACTCACTGAGCTGTGGACGCATGCGCACCGTTTGATATACCGCGCAACAGAGCTACAGCGCATGCTCAGAAGGCATTCCACAGCCCAGTAGTTTCACCCAAGCATGCACAACCAACTCGCCCAAGCCTCCGTCCTCTCCTGCAGACAAAGATGGCCGAGGACAGGTGATTATTACAAAGGTCCACGGGCCGTGATAACGTCCGCCACCCATTTTATCTACAAAGCTGACTAAAAACCAGACACGTGATTAATCTTGACAACGCATAGCGAAACTGCACACATGCAGACACTTCTGAGTGTGTGGTATGTAAAAAAATTTCACGAAAAGATTGTTGTTCATTTCACTCACCTGGAATTCTTTTTCATAAAAACACCTCTGGCGGACCACGGCACCTTCAGTCCTGGATCTTCTTTTTGTCTTCGCTTTTCATCCTGATTGTCCTCTCCACGGCTTTCTACCGGATCGCCGGAAGGCAAAGAGCCACCAGTCTGTTCATGGATATTTCCAAGTACTTATATGCGTATATCGAAGTACTGTTTTTTGAAGGTAAGCTACCTGTGCTGTTGAGTCACTGCCGCAGGGTCAAACGAGTGGTCCTTGACGTTTCAAATTAAAGAAAATTCCTGGTTTCTATCCGGGTCCTACACGTGAACTGCAGCGGCAGCCAAGGCGCTGCGAGTTCTGCTACACACAGACTACGCACTATCACAATGCACGCTGACCATGATGGCCTCTGACGTCACAGTCTCAAGTTACGTCATGATTTTACTTGACGTAACAGTGTCGGTGAGTCGTGGTGTCACAAGACGTCACAATGTCTTATGACGGCATGGTGTCGTGTGACGTCATAGTGTCATGTCGCGTCACGGACCGCTCTCGCTAAGCGACAAAATGTCCCTCTAAATATTGCGTAAAACGTTTCCCCTTAAAGGGCTACTCCACCGATTTTTTCATTGTCTCCGATTTGCTTGAAATTTTGCTAAACTAACCAGCAAACATCGCGAAAATAGTATCCCAAATATAAGGTCAAAATATTGTTTTTTCGCGAAGTTATTGAATTTACAGTTTTGGTCCTCACAGTGTTTTTCAAGCTCGAAGTCTCTACTGGCAACAGTGAAAAAGTGACGTCAGTGGAAGGCAGGGGTTCACTCTTTGGGCTGTAGATTTTGTTTTAAACTGATTCGAAGCAGTTTCATGGTGTCAAATGAATGCTTGGGAAGCTCGCTGCAGTACCCGCGCTCCAGCACGGAGCAAATGATCGGCATATTCTATTTTTTGGCTGCTTGCTCGACTGGCAAGCCTGCCTGCCACTGACGTCAGGGCCCTGAAAAGCGCGCGTATATTTGAATGCTGGTTTTTGCATCATTTTCATTTGCCGATTTCGCAATAACTATTATGAATTTCGCGATTCTGAATAGCATACCGGAGAGAGTAAAGGCCGGGGAGTCAGAAAATATAGTTAGTTGAGGTAGCTCAAAAAATCGGTGGAGTACCCCTTTAACGCTAAATGTTCCGGTATCACGTGAGGACACGTGATACCGTGACACCACTTGATGCCACGACGTCAGCGAGGACAACCCTCCGCAAAACAGACGCAGAACCTCGTTAAGAAAGGCTGTCGTCCTAGACGCCTAATTATTATAACTCGTTTCTTTTTCTTTTCTTTTTTTAATGTAAATTTAATTGTCATGACGATTTGGTTTAAACAGGTGAAATGAACTAAGCATTCAGACGGTCATTCGCCTCTACTGCTCTGCGGGGTCCTATGAAGAGCAAGTCACATTTGGCATGATGCGGGAATGTTCCCGAGTTTTCGGCAGGGACCGCATGGCCATTGCGGCGCCAATTCCTTCACATCTCTTATCCACTAAACTGATTCAACAGAGACCAACAACTCGTTCTAAGATTTTATCGCAGCTGGTATACTTCCAGGCGTTCTCGCCAGTTAAGGCCATGCTTCCAGGGGGTGCGACTCTCAATGTTTGTGCGTTATGCCAGAAACTAAACATTTATTCCGGTCACAGCCACTATGGTGAAGTTCGTGCCGCAAGCCAACCGCATCCTTCTCGCTGTCTGGCTCATCGCCTGCCTCATTCTGAACAACCTATTCAACGGAGAAGTGAAGGCCAACCTCCTGGTCAAGTCGGACACCGCACGCATCAATTCGGCCGAAGACGTCCTGCGCGACCCCAAGATCGTGCCCATCACGATGAAGAACTCGCCGATCACCACGGCCCTTCAGGTAACATTCGTGCGACCACAAAAACCTCCGCGCCTGAATCTATTTCCTTCAAACTGACTACAACCTACTCCTTAGCATCACCGTCTGGGGTTTCATTAGATCGAGACCTTTAACCACAGGAACCGGCAGGGTAGAAGCCCTCATCTGTAGTTTTACGCAAATTTCACGATACTGAACATTGTGCACTTACTCTGCAGCAGGTGCGGACTAGCGAACTTACCAACGGGCAGAGCCTGACTTTGCCAAGGACCGCAGAAATGGAGAGTGGAGAAAGGGGGGGGGGGGGTAATTAAAATCAATTCTGGGCAGCATAACTCTTGCACAAGTTGAGCGGAAAGAGGGAGGGGAATTTTATATTTTTGGGACGAACCAACACACAAGAAAGTGCTAAAAAGGAATGCACGTTCAGAGTGTGACGCGCCTGAACGTGCTCCAAGATACTTTTCTTGGGTTGCCAAAAGCATGGTAGCGCTTTTTAGACGAAAACAAAAGAAAGAAAGACAAGACAGACACGAGCGCTCGTCTCTGTCTTGTCTTTCTTTCTTTTGTCCTCGTCTCAAAAGCGCTACCATGCCCTTGGCAACCCAAGACCGATACCAACTAGTCCAGCATTCAGCATTGATAAGTCCAAAATACTTTGTTTTTTTTAAAGCGCCGTCAGCGCGTCTGTGCTGCTTATTTTGATGAAGTCGATACTTACTACAACAAAGTGCTCCAGTTTCAAAAGTAAATTCCTAAAGACAACATAAGGAGTTGAGAAAGAAACAAAGGAGGAGGATACGGCGCTGTAGCCTTTGAGCTGGCGCCGGCCAGAAGGCTTAACTTAGCACGTTGTAACCTTGCCGGCCGGAACACCTTGGAATCTGTCGCACTGGTCACTTTATCCCAACTGCCACTTACCAGACCTGTACGTAACGCGTTATGAGTAACTCGTTACTTGTGCTTAGTTAATATGTGCAACGAAGTAGCACTCTAGTTACTTTTTAATTGAAGGAACGAGTAACCATTTTTAGTTACTTCTTGAGGGGTACGGCTACATCATAAGTACACAACCTTGTTCGCACACCAGCTTACGCCTGTACTTTGCACGACGAGAAATCGCTAGACAGGCCATAAACGATGCGGAGAAGGGACTTTAGTATAGTCATTGTTATTCCTCACCTAACGCCTTAAGAACGAGAAGAAATATTATCAACAACAAATATTGGAAGCGGACACGGCTTCAAAAAAACGAGAGTCGGAGTAACCAGAAACTAACGCGTAACCTTTGAGCTGAGGAAAAGTTCTAATTTTTAATCGCAGTTAAGAGTAACATAACTAGCTATTTTTGAGTGACTAACAAGTAACGGGTTTTACTTACTTTATTTCAGTACCGTGCACATGTTTGCTACTGACCTTTGGTCCAGGTCTCGAGCATGGAGTCAGTGCGGAAGTTGTACGACCGGATGGCCGCCATGGGGGGTGAGATACCCGTCCCGGAAATCTACACGGCCAAGACAATGGAGCTCGTCCAGCAGCGCAAGGCAGTCATAGTCACCGATATGATGACCGGTCGCGTACAGTCGTCTCTCTTCTGTCCGGTCTTGAGCGGCTTCTTCTACGTGGGCACGCAGATCCTCACCAGCCTGCGCTCCGTTTGGTATTTTCGCAATGGAATCGATCCTGCCGTCACCAGGGAAATCGACAAGAGGTTAGTCAACCTAAAACGTGCCATATTAACCTTCAAAAACATTTTCCTTGCACTCTCAGAAGTTTCTAAATGTACACTGCCCAACTATGTACGTGGGCGAACAAAAATCTGTCTTCCTTAGCCGATGATCCGGAAGGGCGGTATAACGCCCATCAATGAATGTGTAGTCTCCGAGGCAAAAATGCGTATTTCACTTTTGTACTTGAATCTGTGTTATCAATAATGAGCTGTGTACCAACCACCCTTCATTGACTGAACTTTTAAAGGACGACGAAAGGCTGTTGCTGGAGGTGCGTTGCTGTATACTATACTTACTCATATCTCTAGCAGCGCCTCAAGGCAGTGGCGCTTCCTGGCTCTTAGAAAAGCAATTTCCTGCGCATCCGCAATATCCAACACCGCCATGGGTAAATGCATTTGTTTATCAACAGTGCGCTTGTTGTAGCCCGCGTGCGCCTATTCCGTCGTACATGCCTCGGCTACTTAAAACAAATTACGTGACACTGAGCCTGGCGTATTTTATTCTCAGGTAAGACTCACTGCCACATCTCAGTCTAATTCTATGTAGAAGCATTCTTCCGGCCTCGACATTCGAATCAATTCCTTTGAGAATTGCACGAATTAACTGCCAGAGCGCTGTGCGAAGAAATTGAGGCGCAAGACATGTTCTTACTCTTGTTCTGCGAAGTACATGGCTCCTGTGTGGCACTATAAAGAACAAACATAATTGTCTTTATCACCCAAAAAACAAATTATTGTCTCCGAAAAATAGCGTTAAACCTCGCTCGCACAGAAATCAGGGTGTTTCGTGCATAAAACCTATAATCAATTTAGTCTCCTTTTTTTACACCGATCATGTGACCGCAATGGGAATGGGCAAATTACGCCCTTTCTATTGGATATTTGGATATTTCAGTGATTCTAGTAGTCCTAAAACAGGGAATGCCGCCCAGAGGGAAAACTTGGAGGAAAAAAGCGGGAAGCTAATGTCTAACCAATTCTGCAGCAGCTGGAGCACCCCGGCGGTCGAATTGTGAAACGGAGGAAAGGGGACGAGATGCACGAGGTTGGAGCTGTGAATACTGTAGAGAACTCCCGCACGAGTGTTAACTAGCTTTAGTTTTGAAACACTAATCATGTGTACCCCCTTTCATCAGTCTAATTCCAAGCTATGTGGGAAATGCGATTTTCGCTGAGGAATAGAATGGACGCCATATTTTGTTTTTTGTATGGAAGCCATTTGCTTAGTAGGGTGGAATATTTATTGGGTATCGCATTATCAAATCTAATAGAACTAAAGGCTAGTTCCCACAGTTCCCACAGCAGCGTTTTCTTACGTTACAACAATATCCCTGAACTGGCAGCCACGCTTAATAAAAAGCACAGATGTACCAGTAACTTTTAGGTGAGCTTTTGTTATTACTGTAATGTAAGAAAACATAAAATGTGCATTAAGTCTAAACTAAAGTCACTGATACTGGGAAACTGGCACCAATCCCGGAGAGGAGCTCGCTAGTGGTGCTTCTATTTTCCTCACTACGGTCAGTGCACGTGCTAACCACGCGGTTATGTTTCAACTTTCATAGAGCATAGAGGCTTGGCATTGATCCTGATTGCACCAGCAGAAGAAATTGAAGTATCATCAATCTGGGTTGTGAAACCATTCCACCATGAGGCGATACCAACACTTCTTGCCGCGAATTGCCTTCCGTGCGTGATAGCCGCACACAAACATACAGACGACCAAAATCTTGCAAGGCGATTGGCTAATCGGTGTTCGTTGCCATGAAAATCGTCATTTCGGTCCATTCAAATAGTCGTAGCTTTGAGAGGGTCATTTTAAATCAGTCGCACCAAGATTGCCATGGGGCATCATCATTCGGAAGGCGTTCATCGCCAATATAAGCGTTTTTGGCACTCTGTACGCCATAAACTTATCAATCATGCCAATCTCCAGGTATCTCCTACCATGATATTGTTCCTATTGCGTAACTGAAGAAAAGAAATATATTTTCCAATGTTTCGAGGCACCCACACCGCATCTGGAGGCAGTGCGATGAACGCTTGTTTCGCCGGTGTGTGGATACAAAAATCTCGGTATACAAGAAATGTATCTGAATAGCTACATTTCCCCATCGAATTCAGACTGACTCACCGGGAATGGACAGGCTAAGGAGAAATTGTTCATTTCATGAACCAAAATGGCAGCCATATGAGGAGCTTGGCGCTACTTTTCCAGGATCCAGTAACCTTAGAGTGAACCAGACTTTAAACCTAATAGGTACTTGTCTTTTTTGTAATCCTGTGGGTTTCTGAAACCCTGTTACCCCTGCTGCGTGTCTAAGAATTCTTTCCTATAGACATTTGCAAGAGAGGCTCCAAAAAACGAGCTTCTATTTTTGGACAACTACGGCGCCCCCTGATGTCCGGCGTGTTTCCCCCATCTTGGGGTGGGGAAATCAATCAGTAACCCAAAAAGCCCAACGCAGGTGCCTCACCGTGACCTCAATTAATGTTTCTTTCAGGCTCCCAGTATAACTTTTTTCGCCATTGGCCGGTTGAGTTGTGCTACTGATTTTTATTTCACTTTTTCACATTTTTGTGGTCGCAGTCAAAGCCTAGATATGTTTAATAAGCCGTGTTTATTATCGTTAGTCAAGAATCCCTAGCGTTTGAATATTGCTCGGATTGTGAAATGGTACTCTCACACGTATAAAACTATAACCTTTTCGCACACTCGTGATCGGTTGAGTCATTTACAAGCAGTGCGTTTGCTATGGCTACACAATGTGCGACTACAGTGACCCTTTCGTGCAGCACGTACATGCTCCTACCGGGGACGGATTTATAAATCAGGTTTTGAGGGGGGGGGGGGGGGGGGGGGGGGGGGGGTCTGCATGCAGAGGGGTGGCATTAGGGGAGACGCCTTGCCTATATAAATTTTATTGACCTAATCAGTGCCATGTCACCAAAACTAACCATTTCTTTCTAAAGAAAGTTAATGTAAACCGTTTTTCCCATAAGAAAAAACGTTGACCTTAACGGGACACTGCAAAGAAAAAAAAAAGCTTTCTTTTAATTGAACTAGATGGGACACGTAATTTTTACAATATTATTTCCACAAAAACTTATGTTGTTTGCGCAATATTCACACCGTTAGACTCAACTTAGGTTCAGAAGATGGAGGTCGAAGCCCGCTGATCCCCGCCCCGTGCTTACCAGGTGCTTACCTCTCTCATTGGCTGGAGACATGATTGACGTGTGAGAGGTTGGGTCTAAATTTATATCTCCGTGCCGTAATATCAATTCATTCGGCTATATTTTTTATGTTTGTGAAGCAAATAATCAAGATAGAGTCAGTATTGTTTTCAAAGAAATCCCGACATTGCTTCTCCCGCTTTGGTTTGCAACGTTAACAAAAGTGCCGCCGTCCGCGGAGTGCTGAACGAGCGAAGCTCGTTCAGCTTGTCAATATTTATGAGTGCGGCCGCCTTTGAGTTCACAGGGCTGTTTAGAGGAAGATATTCTAAACCGACGTAGTTTGCTTCAAACAACTGCCGCAAGTACATGCCTTCGGAAGCGCTGTAAGATGCTTGCTTTCTTGGCGGAACTGGACTAAGCCTGGCGTCGAGATCAACTATTTTGATCGATCTGGGTTGGCTTCTTTCTTTGCGCTTGCTGATACTGAACAAAGTTGTTGTTCCCGTAAACGCGGCCCCCATGCTCTGTGAATTGTGCAACCGTCATGATTGCGACCATGGTTTCCATACTGAAAAGATTCCTACACAGGAAAGAATTTGCGAGCCTTTTGGTTGGAAACAGTCGGGTGTTTGGATATTATAAAGTTTGTCTACGTATGTTTCCGTCATTTCGCCGGGAAAGGCAAGTAGCTCTCGAAATTTGCGTGCACCCTGGCCTACCAAAGAAAATGTTTTTACACCGGCACGCTGGCCGGTTTAGCATCGCGACACGCGACCGGAGCGTCAATACAACCAAGAGCACCACTTGGCAGGAAAATAAGTTCTCAGCGTGGAGACTGCAAAGACCATACCGATTCCAACCTCCGGTGTCACGTTTGTTGGACGAGTGCGGACGATCCGAGTCACCGCAGTCAGAACAAAGCAGGGAGCGTGACTCGTAACATTGCAGTTGGGCGAAGCCAAACGCAGAGCGGCGACTAAAGCCACGCTCACACCTCTAATACATTATACAAAAGACAGTTTATAGGCTCTGTCTTAAGCATTTCTTGTATGACAGTCACAATGGTCATACAAACACTGTCTGATGACATCTTTGAAGCGCACATATAAGCATGGGAAACAAACATGATTCGAAAATGCTTGAGTGCTGTCCACAGAGTATTCTGTCATCGTGTCAAGAGCAAACACCGTGTTTCTTGCGTGATATGTGAGGAGTCTGAGGGCGGCTTTACGTTGTTTCTAACGTCCGTTTGGGTGCACCATAAGACGAAAAGCAGTGCGTTACTGTGGTATGCATATTTTACCGCGTCCTCTCATGTTGGTCATGCAGGATCCTGTGGGTCTTCGAAAGCCCGTTTCCCCTGCTGCGCTACCACGAGCTCTTCCCCAAGGGGTCCACCTGCTTCCTGGACACGTACAAGCAGGACCGCAGCAGCTCTTTCCATCCTCTCAGTTTCCGGGACATGCGAGCCGTCTTCATCCTGACCGGCTTCCTGTTCGCGCTGGCCTTTGTGTTCCTCTTTATCGAGCTGGTCGTTTTCGGGCTTTACCGCTGCGCCGACTGCATTGCGGGAGAGGCGCACGCTTACCCACGCTGAGGTTAAGAGCGCTTTGATTCACAGCTCTCTTTTTGCAAGACATACGAAGTTAAAATGAAAACTACATGCCACGCAGCTTTGCAACTTCAAACTTCAAAAAATGTTTGACAGACGAGCGGCGTATTTTTCGTACTCCCCCACCCCCCCCCCCCCCCCCCCCATGCACACACAGACTCTCACATACCCACACCGCGGAAATTCTACTACGAAGAAGATTGCATTAGGTGGCTTCTTTACCTAGATTACTGCTATTAGTTTTATTACTGCAATAATATCAGCATTGTTTGTGTAGATAGTGTTTTGCATACACCACAGAACTCTTTGTGGCGCAGGTCCGTATATTGTCGAAGTCGCAAAACTCTTAATATAAATCCTCATACCACATATCCCTAACAACTTAAAGCCCTGAACTCTACCATAAGCGCGGATATCGCTGGTGGTGATAAAAATTCAAAGGTAGAAAGCGACAGAATGGCGGAGAAGCAATGCAGACGATGCGTTGATTTTTGTCGAGTGCATGCCAACGTAGCTGTTTCTTTCTTTGTAGAATACTTGACGACGATGATTACAAGCAGAACGAAACTGAACATGTACCAACTTTGTATGAAATATTTTGCGGCTCCTTCGCATTTAATAAAGCCTCCCAGCGACTTGAGCCCACTGAGGTCACATATGTTCCTGTGTTCCGCTTTTCCGATACCGCCGAAACACGTGCTTTGAGACAGCATACATTTTGCTTTAGACTTAGATCTCTGTCATATCATATATCCTCCGAGTAATTGCATTGGTAGATGCAAAGCTGCAGAATCAAAGGGAGATAATCTGGCAGCGCACAAATTCTCGAATTGTTTTATGCCTTAGGCTTATATAATCTATATGAAGTCTCATATATTTATTGTTCGAATCATATATAATTGTCGGCTTTTATTAGGCATGTGACCAAGTAATCGCTGCAATATGTGAAAAGGATCTAACAAAGGACGAGATAGAAAAAACGGTTGAACTCCAACGTCAAATCTGCCCATGGACTCTGAGAATGTGAAGGGATATGCTCATATTCTCTACGCAGATTGCGTTTCCGACACAAACTGAATTTGGGTTTGCGTCATTCACTGAATGTGATTTGTAGAATACGGTTTTTGGTAAAAGCATCTGCTCAACAGAAGATTCAACGAGAAGGCATATTGAACAACGATTTATTTCCATGATGTGAAGGCTCTGCAAAACTTCAATGTTTTGCAGAGCCTTCACATCAACCTTACGCTTGATTTTATTTAACGTTCTGGATTTCTATCATAGAACCAGCATTTCTAAGAAGGATTAATCAGGCAGAAAATGTTTCAACGCCCAGCGTAAAAATTATTTGACTATTTGACACGTCCGGTCTCGAAGACGTGATAATAAAATTTATGTAATTTTGACACTCTTTGTCAAATCGTTACGTACAGACAAAAGATAAAGGTATGTACAGCTAGCCCTTTTTGTGGGTTCAAAATTTCACGTCAACGTGCCTGCTGAAATGACTTGCAAGAGCGCAGCTTCGCCGTCGTGCGATGTAAGTGCCACGTCCGAAAGGACTCGTTCGGCAGTCGAGCACACTGGTATGCGCTCGCTGCATGAGACATATCCAGCGTTAAGTGGGATCGAAGCTTCTTAGGCATGAGACACAGAAACACGTGACTCCGTCAACACAACAATACCCAGAATACCGTCCACAATCAAACAGTGTAAACTGCTATCAATGGCGGTTACATTTACATGGGGCGTAAAAATAATTCAAATATTATTTTGAAGAAATACGTCATAATAACGGATTCCTTATCCCGACGGGGGCGTCAAGTTATTTAATGACAACTGTTTTCACCGGAAAAAAGACAGCTTGATCTTAAGGAAGAAACGTAGACAGAAAGTATGAGAGATGAGACGAGACGGCTGACTACCAACGCGCTTTAGTGAAACTTCGTCTTCCCTAAGTTCAGGCTGTTTTCTTTTTTTTTTTTTTTTCAAGTATGTACCAACAAGTTCAACACATCGCGGTAACTGTTCTCAATTTAAGAAAACTGATATCACAAAGGTCAAAATAATTTCGAAGATTTTTTTTTATGTTGTTTTTGCTGTAATTTTCACATTGAACGTTGAAATAGCCGCTGCCTTATAATTACTCCATCGCGCGAAAATACGGCTTGAATTAGTGATAAAGCCCCAACAACTTACCTCATCCAAATGTGAGTAATGAAATGAGTCGCGAATAATTCATTCTCAGCGTTGTGACACTCTGTCGCGTTTTAAATATAAACTCTTCTATGTTTTCAAGAAATCCAGTACAGTATGCAAGTAAAAAGAAATCAATATATTCTCCTTGGGTTTAAGACAGCGTAATTAATGATTCCGGGTTGAAAACGACTTCCTTTCCCCCTTAAGAGTTGGTACGACCTAATTGCTGTAAGCCATCTATCTCTTAAAAGTTTTCCAAAGGTCATTTCCAAAGAGGGAGACTTACTTCCGATTTTCAAACGAAGTCAGCAACAAGTAATCTAATGCACGTCTGTGTTCGAGCATGTTTCTGGAAACGATTGAATCGTGATTCAGATGGAAATCGTGTCAATTCCTTGAACTCGTTCATCTGATGAGGAAAATAGAAGATGTTTTCAGAACAATTAGAACCTACACGCTATGCCGGCGTTCAAGAAAAAAAAAAGCAGCAGTCTGTGTTAAATCTTTTCAAACGAGATTGATTTTTGTGGCAATCTTGCTTAAAAGCAGCGTACTTCCGTCAAGTTGAACGATTCGTTCACGTTGCCGCCAAGGTCCACTGACTTGCGGTCATTTTGAACATGCACCTGAAGGTTGCAGGGGTCCCGGTAAGCTTATTAAATTCATTCCGAGGCAAAATTATATAGGCATATCTTTTTTTGCAGCGGATTATTAGAGTAGCGGGAATGTCAATTGCAAACAACCATAACACAAAGTTTTGCTTTCTAATAGTTCCCGACTTTAGTAGCAGGAGTATCGGATATTAACATCAATGATATCTGTCTAGCTGTATGCTATTTCACAATAGAGTGGGAGAATCAATCTCTGCTAATTATTGAACGAGGCCAACCAATCAGAAGATCAGTCGATGCAACGCTGCAGTAACCACGCAGTTTACAGGGTAAAATGACACTCGCACCTTTTGCCATCTAGAGTGCGTGTTCATTTTGGTGTGACACCGCCCGCTTTTCTCATCGGTTGAACTGCACCAAGTAATAGCACTTCTTTTTGCTTTGCGGATACCGCAGAACAGTATACACGAGGGAACTTCACAGTCGCTAACAAATTAAGAAATGCAGGGTGTGCCCCGTGTATCCTATGATCACCCCGGAGTCATATATATTACTCCATAAAGCGATAAACGATTCCAAAGAATGATTAAGTAAGACGAGAGGAAAACGAGCCCCATCCGGTGTTTCTCCAGGTTTCGCAGCTATGCAAGTTTGTAGCTTTAAGCAGCGATAGCTTAAAACGCGGGATGTGGCTTGCTACTTTCTTGCTTTGCCATTCGTTCTTCGCCGTTTTCATCACCTAAGTTTGCTACCATACAGGCTGGAAGATAATAATAAGATGTTCGAGACTGGCAACGCCCTTTGATTCTGAGGTCATTGGTGTGCGTAGTAGGATACCATTAAAACTTCTTGTCTTTGAGAAATGGAACGGGGATGGCAATCAAGAGGTCGGGGTTTATACTTTTCTTATATCTTAACTATTATTTTAATTACCTACAGCTGATTAATGCTCACATGGGATATTTGTAACTTAAACATCTTGGACGGAAATCTATCCGGTTGGGTTGAACTATAAAAGTGAAAGAAACTACTAAAAACAAAATCCTCGAAAAAGTGTCCCAACGTTTCGATATTTGTTTTGGGGGCGCGAATTGCCCAAAATCTAGATAAAAAGAAGACGAGCGCAAGGCGCGAACTCACGCGAGAATAAAATGAAAGAAGCACGGCCAACGATCCCGTTAGGTTCGTGGAGAATCTGTTGAATCGATAGATTTAATCAATGTAAATAGTGTAAATAAATATGTAGGACCTAATTGTGGTCGCTACAGTTTTTTTTAATCCTATATACTACATGTCGGGAAATTCTGAATATCCTTAGCATGGACAATAGGGCTGGGCAAACGGTTATTCTACCGATTAATCGATTAATTTTTTCATCGCGATTAATTTTTTAATAGGTTAGCCGGTTAAATCTGGACTAAAAAAAGAAAGTAAACTCAAACGCTTTCATCACATAGGCATGGACGAGTTCACCTGTATTAAGGGGGAATCTTTAAGTGTAACTTTTACCTACAGTAAACTGGTTGGACGAGATTTGTAACTACAAACAACTGCAGAAGGTTATACGTGACCCGGCCACTTTATCGCAGTGCGAGTGTTCGTTAAGCGCAGCAGACACTGCTGTGAACCATTAAAGGCGGTCTCTCTTGCGGGAGAGTATCAACGAACCTGTTTGCATCTACAGGTGACGTAATATTATTATCACGAATGACAATTGATGAGGCGACGAATGACTGACGGAAACTAAACGTTTCATGGGGCGATCGTGTGCCCAAAACAAAACAGGAAAAGGCTAGCGTCGTAGGCGTCGATGGAGGCGTAACAGCAGGATCAAAAGCGGGGGGGCGAGACTGACCGCGGCTCGCCACGCGGAGTCCCTTGTGTACACGCGTGGGCTTTTGAAACAATCGGCGTAGAAGGTTCGGCGCGTAAAACATTCGGACGGCGAACAAGCAACAGGATCCTCAAATTCACTCAAATGCGGCACCTACAGAAGCAACAAAAAAGGTGCCTCCGCGGCCAGGCATCGCACTTCGGCCCTTCCTGTGGGAGCCAAGCACGATACCCAATAGACCACAAACGCTTTTTTTTTGCTTCGGTTACGGACGCGTTTGTTTAGAGACGCGTGTGGCAATATGATACTGAGTGTCTTTGGGCACATTGAGGTTCATTCAGAATCAAAACTGTGCATTGCGCCGTTTATCGCATGTTCAGCAAAAAAAAAAAAAAAAAAATGTACTTCTAATTTTAGAAAAAAAAAAAAAGAAAAAAAATATATATAAGAAAAGCGGTCCCCGCTTGAAACGTTGGTGAAGTAAAGGCCTTTCCTGCAACTCCCCAACTTTCGTTATATATATATATATATATATAGAGAGAGAGAGAGAGAGAGAGAGAGAGAGAGAGAGGGAGAATGCATGTAAATATGAACAAAAACGAATAATTAATCAATGAAAAAGTGGAGAATAGTCGCGTGAAATATTTAATCGGTGCACTCTCTGGTATACAATCCCTCTAACCCCCCTAACACACAATAAACTGCCAATTCAGTACCCCTCAGAAATGAATCAGGTTGTTTCTCTTTTCTCATATAAATTATCAGTGTCGCGAGTAACTTTTTTATATCAGAAAAGCCACTCTTTCTGTTATATGATACCTATCTTTTTTGTTTCCTAATAATGTTTTAGTACCCTCCGTACGTGATCATTTACGAAGACAATGGAATAAAGAAACTGCATGGAGTCATTGGATCGGCGTTCTCAAACCTCACAACATCGATGAATATCACGTAAGTTCTTTGATTTGTGCACCGTTTACGCGACTGTATGCATTTAGCTTCGGCTGACAGAGAGACTTCTGCTATGCAAATAGCCTTTGTTCTGGGCATTCCAGCCCAAAAATTTACAAACACATCCTGGAATCACTAAGAGCTATATTATGAGCATGCATCTCGAGTTTTCAGTTCTGAAGCTAGGAGCCTGTAATGACCTATGGTAGTTGTGTATCCCTAATATGCATAGCCACCAAAACAAGCATAACATGTACCCAATATTTACCCTATATTTTACATAAGGACTTCATATTTATGATGAACTCGCTCACTGACATTTTATAAAATTACCAATAAATGCACATTAAGTTGTTTACCAAACAAGGAGCCATGTCATAATGCGAGTTCACAGGCCAGTGCGGGAATGCCCCCCAACTTGGACTGCCTTGTAATACTACGATGATGAGGACTAATTCAGGAATGGCAGTAAGTATTTCGAATACGCGTATTTAAAATACCTCTTTTAAAGGGTTTCAATGTTTTGTATCTTGTATTTGCCTTTATATTACATAGCGTATTTTAAATTGTATTTGAAGACTAAAAAAGAAGTATTTCATAGGAAATTGTTATTAAATACCATTTCAAATACAATCACCAACTGGAATTAAAGCAGATGTCGGCACGTTTACCCGGCCAAAGGCCGGCATCTTCTTAGCGACACCTGGTTTTCAGGTAAGTAAATTGCCAGCGCAGCACACTAGAAACGTGGGGTTTTAATTGCACGCATTCAGTAGTATAATAACACAACTACACGCTAGTCTAAGGGTCAACCACATTAAAACTGCCAGATTTAATTCTTGGACCGAGGTCTTCAAAGTGCGCGACTCACCTGTTTTACACTCCCCTTAATTTCTTTACTGCCAAGCACAAATGGGTGATCAATAGTCACGTGGTCCTCATCTCTTGCAAACAGATTCTTTTTTTGTACTTGAGTTTATGATAAAAAAAGCATATTTTTCCGACCTTCAGAGACTTGTTCCTGCACAAGGATCATTCGACCTTCTCTCCTAATCAATGCCAAAATATATTGTCGTTATATTTGCGATTTACATTTATACATTTTTTTTATCGTAGAATGCGGACTATATTTATTATTGTGGCATTGGACTCTTTTAAGGGGTTCGCATAAAGATCAAAGATAAGCTATGGGAAACAAATGTATCTACAAAAGTATTTTAAGGGGATTCAATGATTACTCTTGCATTTTTAATTTGTATTCAAATACTTTTTTATAACAATTCCACTTGTAATAAATATATTTGTTCAAAAAAGCTTGTATTTATATTTGGACACATTGCAAGTATTTTGCCCGTCTCTAATCTGAATGAACCAGCGTGAGTTCACAGAGTAAGTGCCCCATAAATCCCATGAATAGAGAGAGTCCAATGTGGCGCCGAAGTGGGCCCCGATAGGTACCGTAAGGAGGGATCAAGTGGACTGCCAGGGTAGCCCCGCGAGGATCCCATAAGGGAGTTTCCAACGGGCCATCTGGCTGCGCCCAATTTCGTCGCCTATGAAGTCAAGTTGCAAATCCCATTGGAACGACCCTTTCATAAACAGCCCATGTGAGGCCTATAAGAGCCACCCTATCAGGGCCCACTTCAACCTGCTTAAAAACGTACGAGAATAACAAGTATTTGCTCGAAGTAAGAACGCCGTTTCTTTTTGAAAGCTGTTCCGGTCCTAGTCACTTACATGGGAACACGTTTTCCGACTTCTTCAGGCACGAGGTTCTGTTTCCGACAGACAGTCAATATGGAGATATCGCCCCAGACGGATCCATACATGGGTCCCTCATGATGATCAACAAAGAAGTAGGTTGACAATCGTTACATTTCAAACACTTCTTCGATATTTGCCACGTAGAAATAAAAAAAAATATACAGATTTTTTTGTTGTTGTTTATCTTTCTTTTCCTCGCGATTGAAAAATAAACGGGTTTAACGCTTTGAATGGTTCCAAAACACAACCGGACGGAAGGAAGATAAAACTAATACAAATTATGTAGCTTATCCCCAGAATCTCTGAACTTCTATTGCTTGCCATTTATGACATGTGACGCTCCAATTGTATTCACTGACGAAATGAAAACGGTAGGGTGTCTCTTGAACGGCCGACCTCCAGCCCGCGCTTTATGACTCCGCCGAGCTTTGACTGCACATGCGCTCTTGGTGCACGAGACGCTGAATCGTTGTCCAAGGTAGGAAGATCGCGCTGGTGAGGGAAATCGAAAGCTCCTCACTGTCGTTTTCATCTTCTCAAAGGCAATGGTCATACAAAATTTAAAGATGTAAAAAAAATGGTTAGGAAGCATGGTTTCAAGCGCAAAAAAAACAACTGACACCAGGAAGAACACAGACACAGAAGCGCCTTACACCATGCTTCCTAACGTTCTCCAATTAGCCAAATATAAGGTCTACTACAGTAAAAAGAACTGTGTTTTTACTTCCTCGTCCTTTACATTGCCGTCTGCTTTCCTCCTCGTGCCCTTTTGCTGTTGCTGTTTTTTTTTTTTTTTTATTTCTGAGTTCTTTCGGAGACTTTGTACCCAAGCACATCATTTCGGAGCCGCCGTTTGGATATTCAGACTTTCTTAATATCTCAATGTCTTGATAACCACAGAGGCTCCAGAAAAGGCAGGCTCGTACCATTTGACTTGTTCGAACTGAAGTCATTTTGCAAGGTTGGATTTTTGGGACTAGACATTGGTACCGTGTCGTTATTCCTGCTTGGAGTTATTCGGTAATAATCTTCTCTTATTTTCACCTTGTGCCAGCAATTTGTTTGATCTAAATTAAGCAATGGTTATTTCAATCTCATAAATGCGAAAAAAATGTAACTAAGCAATTGGATTTTTTTTTTTTGCGTTGATTAATTATCTTATTATCCTGTCTCCCATTTTTCAGCTGGCGGATGTAGCAATTGGTCCCTTCAACCTGGAATACATTCAGTGGAAGGTTTTTCCTACTGCCACCCAACTTACCTACGACAATTTCCAACTGATAAGTGGCATGAAGGACCCCTTTGTGTCCGACTCGGGTGCTTTTATTAACATATTTGACAAACAGGTGACTACACATCTATTTATTTGCATCTATACCTGCTCCGCCGTTAGTCAGGGAATACATAAGTGCAGACGTAAAAAATACATGCGCAAAACAAGCAAAAGAAGATTGTTTACTTACTTTAGATCGTATTTCTTTAATATAGCCTAGAGACGAGCATCATCGACAAAAGTAATGACTTTTTTTAGTATATTTCAATCTCGGATATATGATTTTAAAAAAAAGCGAGGAGGAAAAAAAAGGTAGCTATGATAAAGATATGTTTCTATTTTGTTTTAAAATAACCCGACCTTGAAGACGTAAAATGTGGAGGCAGGATGCAAAAGGCCTCTTTCAACCTTAAGAACGTTCTACTTTGTTAAAATATATTTCAACCCAATATGTCCTTTATCTCAGTGCATCTTGTAGATGGGTGGCGGTCACGTATTACAAACCTTAGCGCTTGATTTCGAATTCGCTCAATCTTATAACCCAAATAACAAAAGCATATGCTAAAATTACTCCAACGAATGAGAAACACGATGTTTGTTTTACACTGCGGGACGTATTTCTCAAATTTCTCCGTATAACATGCATTTTACTGGCCTTGTCTACAGCGTTATCTACGTAACCGTTACATTTCAAAATGGATAGAAAAGCATTTGCGAGATACTAATACCCTTCTACACGTTCAAGTATACAATAATTTTGTTCACTCGTTTTTCCTCAGTTACATCATAAAAAATGTATATTTACACTTCTTTCTATTTAATGTAATTTTTGAATTAGCGCACCATAAAGAATAGCGTTCAGAGTTCTCGATAAAATATGCTCATGCGAGCACTCTTGCCAGACGTGTCTGCAGATATACTTGTTCATGGTGAACTCTGAGCGCCATTCAGTTGATCTTTAGTCACCTAAACCAATAAGATGGGAGAACTGTATAATAGCCATATGGTCTACATGTCGAATAAGTTTAGAACCTGTACGAGATATAGGCCTTTAAAAACATCAAATACGTGAAAACGATTTCGTGCGTGTAGATTAAACACCATTTAGCAGCCCAATCAAATTTCAAATGTAGTTTTTTTTTTTAGTAGGTTATTGGTTATGTGTTCGTTTTTATCGCCCATACCGCCTCACTGAAGGTTACTTAAATAAAAAAAAATGTGTCGTGGTTTTTTAGTGGCACTAAACAAGCAACATCATTCTCCCCAATTGAGCGCACCGAACTTGAGCAAGCGCAGTTTCAGATGGTATTTATTAAGAACAAGAATGGTCGGCAGAAACCTTGTAGTACACGTTTCGTTTTTAGGTGACTTAAATACGCCTGTTTTAAGAACAGTTAGAGGGTCTTCGGAACGAACTTCTTTAAAGTACCGTCTAAGCAGAGCACGCCGATGGGCACGCGCACAGTTCAGATCGCGAACGGATTCGCCAATTCTTTAAACTAGTTCGTTCACGAGGTATTTCAAGTGCCCATAGTATAAGTCAACTACGTGTACGGCCAAAACCGTTTCTTGCTGAATAGTAGGTTTACAAAAATGTGTATGATGTTTAGAATGCCTCTGCTGTTCAGAGTCAATTGTTGTCAATTCAGTAATCACATTTAACGAAGTCGTCATTCGTAAACCATGTATTAAAAAACGTTTTCACGAACTTTTAAAAATATGTCAGTGTATACTGCCCCATGATGCACTGGAATCATTTGTCATTCTTAATAAGTGGAAAAAAAAAAGAGGAGCCGGTTTCATTCCGGTGTGGTAATTGGCGCAAAGAGAGGTGAACGCACCATTGCCTTCGAAGCTAAATTACCATCGGAACCAAATACCGATCCCTTATTTTATGGGTTGAACGGATTAGAGGAACGCCAGTAGTTAGTACCCTGAGAGCATCGAAAAGCCACATACCTGCACGAACATCTGAAGGCTTCTCCACGCTTTTGCGTTGGACCACGACCTTGAGCCTTGCAACCACATGTCACAATTTCTGACGAAAGGACACGCATTGGACGCGCCATCTATTGGGTATCCTAGGAAAGCGTTTAGTCTGCGTATATTTCCTAATGGTTTATGAGTAATTATTTTTTATGTTCGCTCGAAATAATTCTGACAACGTTATAAAGGAGCATTCCTCGTAGATAGTGCCTAGAACTGACCTCACTAAAGCTGCAAAACCTTCAGTATAAGGCTATAAGCCATGCGGAGATCGGAATCGTTCAAGGGTTACCTGACAGATGGCGCCTGTGTGCCGGCTTTTTTTCTTCTGGCAAGAAAGTTAAGCCAAAGATCTTGTCTAAATAGGCATTAAAGGGATAATAAAGTGCAGCGTGAAATCGTTATCATATGACCCTAGCCCAACCTATGTGCCCTGAGCGTCTGAAAAAAAAGAGAAACGACATTACAATCTAATGTCCCTTTTTTCCTACTAAAAAAACACAACCAGGCATCCCGACACACCCCTTTTTATAGATGCATCCTATATCTCATAAAAGGGGCGTTCCACGGTGTTTGGTCATGTTTTTAATAGAAAAAGAAAAGTTACACATGATTCTAGTTTAGTGCTTTTTTATATGCTTAGGGCACATTGATTGAGTTTGCCCGTAAAAAGACATGTTTAAAATTCAGTTTAATGTCCTTTTAAGAGTGCGGAACTTCTTCTGGTGTTACTCATTGCCTCTCGCGCTTCTCGGAATGCCGCGTCCGAATGGCGACCACGGGGACGACAGTCCTGGATCCTGTTCCTGATCTCCCTGACGAGTCTCATCGTGCTCTCTACGGCCTTTTACCGGATTGCTGGGAGGCAGAGGAAGACGAGTCTTTTCTACGACACGTCTAAGTACTTTTACGCATACATCGAAGTACTTTTTTTCGAAGGTAAGCCATTTGCAAGCGATATACGCTCATATGTCAACATCTATAATTGTTTTTGAGTTGGGAGACTCTTGTAGATGAAATAGGAGTGTGGTAACTGACCAGGAAGTAAAAGTTTGACAAATAGGTGTGCGCGCTTTGTTACGAGGCATGTGCACGGAATACGGGCCCACAATACCACTCATCACTTGCTTTGGCTAAACTCACTAAATAAAAAAAAAATATAGCGGTGTTCCGAGCGCTTCGGGTGGCAGTCTGCCTCTACGAGCTTCGTACAACGTAGAAATGACTTAAAGAAAAAAAAAAAAAACTCCGAGAAATCTTTTAGTCATCAAATCAAATCAAATCAAATCAAATCATGTTTTATTTGTTGTCACATCTCGTTACATGAAAACAGGGGACTTGGGACAAAAAGCTGCTGAGTAGCAGCTTGACGAAGGTCCCAGCCCCCGTGCAGTTCGCAACAGCAAAAAGGTAAATAAAAACAAAACACACACACACAAAAAACAACTAAATATTACATAAATGTAGACACATCTTATAAAAATGTTTTGTGTAGTAAGCACTTTAGTCAAAAACAACAAAGAAAAAAACACAATACCCGGCAATAAACCACAAGAGCGGTCAGCAAATACACAAAGAAAGCAAACAGGAAAAAAAACAACGCCAGTATTCAAAACGTCATACAGAAAAAAAAAAATTTACTAACCCTTTATGTGAAAGTGCCTCTAAATTTATACTCTTTTTGTACAGAGTGTTTAGTATGGTGGACACATTACAATGAAGCGTCTGATCAAGGTGATTTGTGCGGGATGGACGGATTACCCAGGGCTGACTCGACGTCCCCGCGAAAAAACGGCAGCTATAGTTTTAGGCTTCCTGAAAGTTCCATTTCAGATACGTTTTTATATTTTGCTTCCAAAACGTTCAAATTATTCCTAACCGCCACAACAGCAGCAAAAAAAAAAAAAAAAGGTATCGTGTTTATCAGTTAATGCCACCGACCCTATAGAACTTTGCCTAACATGTCACCCCGGTGGAAAAATGTCGAGTCACTGAGCTGTGGGCGCATGTGCAGGGTCTGATATACCGCACAGCAGAGCAAAGGCGCATGCTCAGAAGGCGCTCCACAGCTCAGCAGACAAAAATGGCAGCGCGCAGAAGTCGATTTTTGCAAAGGTCTATAGCGCGACAGTATTTCGGTCCCCTGTAGATTTCGGGTACTACGCTCATTTCTTCCTCGGCGAAACACAACAACCGGGCCAGATTCTTTTTTTTCTTTCCGGAAACCGATAATTGTAATAGGTTTATGAGGGCAGAAAACGAATGTTTGCCGAACAAAAATAAACAAAAAGAATACCTGAAGTGCGCAAGGGTCCGTTTCGAATGGGCGGTAGTGAGGTTGTTGGCAAAAATACGCTCCAGTGAATGACGAGTCAGCGTTCGGCGAAGGTACGGATCCCATCACAACTTCAGTGCCCAAGAAATGTCGACCTCCAATATTGTAGGACGTCCCTTTAAAAAAGGTATTTTGCCTCACTCAATCGCAGCCACGAAGGTGAAGTTCGTGCCGCAGGCCAATCGCATCCTGCTGGCCGTGTGGCTGATCGCCTGCCTCATCCTGATTAACCTGTTCAACGGAGAGGTGAAGGCCAACCTCCTGGTCAAGTCGGACACGGAGCGCATCAACACGGCCGAGGACGTCCTGCGCCACCCCAAGCTACTGCCTCTCACCATGAAGAACTCGCCGCTCACAACGGCGCTTCAGGTCAGGTATCGCTAAACATGGCGGGCCTAAGTACAGAGCGCGCGAGGACTTCAGGGCACCGAACTCTGGTTGGAATGATTATTGAGCAGACCGAAAGCCCAACAAGCCTTTCTCTCTACTTACTGTTAGAAAGCCGAACGCCGGCAGCCTATGTTCCGCGTTCGGTTTTGAAAAGTGGGTAGAGAGAAAGGTAGGTTGCTTTCATCTCCTCCTCTTCCTCAGTCTCTGCCCGTATAGCCAAACTTCATAAGATATACTCAGTTAATCTCTTAATAGGCCCCAAGTTCGCAAAATCAGAGAAACGCAATTGAAATCTAAATGATGCCGCTCTTTTCGAGGCGTAAAAAAGTGTTGTGTACTTACTTTACGTGAAAAAAATGTGGATACTGAAAACCGAAACAAGTAGAAGATGGTTTAGACAACTTAAAATAAATTCCCCCCCCCCCCCCCCCCCTGTCCAGCAACGCCACAACTTGAAGGACTGCGCAGAGGATAATGGCTCAAGTACACGGCTTTCTGGATCGCAGAGAGTACTACAAATATGCATTTAAGTCATTTTCCGACTATATTGGGGCCATAAAACACCATAAAACCCAAAATCACATATGAAATAAATTTGACATTGTTTGACCTGCATTAGAACTTTGTATCGCAGTCTCACCGCAAAACGCAGAAAACCTTTTCAGTTCTGCCTCAGGTGATAGTTGCTACCGTAGAATTACAGCCGGTTTTGACTACCCTCCGTTTCGCTTTTATTTACACTGACAGTTGTGACGTGGTGTTCTCCAAGACCAAAGCGGAGATAGCCTTTCGCACCCCTCAACTGCCCGACTCGCTTTTCGATGGCGCCAGATCTCGAGCATGGAGTCCGTGCGGAGGTTGTGGGACCGTATGGCTGCAATGGGCGGCGCCATTCCGGTTCCGGAGGTCTTCACCGCCAAGTCGCTGCAGATGGTGCAGCAGCGCAAGGCCGTCATAGCCACGGACATGATGACCGGGCGCGTCCAGTCGTCGCTCTTCTGCCCCGTATTGGACGGCTTCTTCTACGTGGGCACACAGTCCATCACCAACCTGCGTTCCGTCTGGTACTACCGGAAGCGGATAGACCCCGACCTCGTGAAGGCAATAAACAAAAGGTTGGAATTAGACAATCTTTGAATCAATGCGTGATAGGTGTTTGCTGCAGCCCGTGTTTTGCAATGGAGAGTAACAAATAATTTATTTCGAATACCGCCAACCTTAAAGGGCAACTCGGCCAAAACTCAAAATGAAATAAATTACTGATATCGATGTAGTGACACAAAATACGACCCCAGCCAAAATATCACGTCCGTCGGACGCCGCATTCTCAGCTAACGCCGCGAGCCGCTACTCCTTAGTGGGCGACCAGCGGGTTGCCGATCGCTAAAGCAACATTGGACAGTGACGTCCGTATCGTTCTCTTTTTTTCCTCCGGTCCGGGCGTCGCGCGGAGTGCGCTTCTTTGAGCCGCTACCACCGCTAGTTCGGCTCGTGGATGGCGTGTTTAGTCGTTGCTTTTATCTATAGCCCGTGTAGCTTCGGTATAGTCTTTTGTTTATTTGCCTTGTGAATACCCCAAGACTTGTTTTAGCAAGCAACTCGGTGCGCCCAAGACTGCCCAGCTGTTCCTCGAAAGAAGCCGAGTGCAACTTGTAGCGCTGTGGGCTGCTCAAACAACCCGCTGCGCAACACGGAGGTGCTTTTTCACAAGTTTCCAACGGACCGGAAATTGGAGAAGGTTGGAGTAATGTTTCTTGCCTATCGTGGTGTGCTGCGCTGGCTGGAGGGTGGCTTCTTTCCGGTGGCTCCAGTGACGCTCACGACTCGTTGATTGAGTAAATAAATATATATTTACAAATGACGAACAACTCTTTACAAAACAAAACAGGAACGCGTCGCGCTGCTGATGCCGCTCGCGGCAACCCAACGCCAACAATGGCGCCTCGGCGCCAAGTTCCTTGCCGCGCACGGCAAGGCCTCTGTCTCGCGAGACAGAATACGCGGAGCCCTCGGGACCGCGGGAAAATAACGTCTTGCTCCGCGCACGGGCTCGTTCAGACTCAACTTCTCCAAAAAGGCGCGCCGACATCCCGAATGGAAGCCGGACATCCCTCTCTCCCCGGAGTCGCCGACATGCCCTGACAAAGTCGCTTCCACAATTACCTCGGCAACAAGGGCGACCACGAGCGAACAGAGGTTTGTTTACTTCCCACGCGGGGAAATCTGCTTCCACTTTCGGGAGGGAGCTGGCCTCCGCTTGCCGCCAAAGGGAAAGACAAGACATCGGGCGCCTCCGAAGGACGCTTCGGGTGACCGCGCCGCCAATTCCCCGAGCTCTTTCGGCTAAGCCCTTTCGGCCATCCCTACACGTCCCCCCGAAAACTGCGCTAGGACTTCTGGACTAGCCAGCAGTTACAAAAACAGGATGGCCGAAAACCCAACAAGAACACAAAAACAACCAGCTTAAACTGAAGCGAAAAATAAGAACAACAAAACACATGGCTGGAAATAACCAAGCCAGGCACCTCTAGCACCAATTGCTATATAAAACTGAGGGAAAAAAAAAAAGGACAACACTTCTACTACACTCCGTTTCTCAGCCGGCCTCTGAGGACATGGATCCCTCGCAACAACGACACCTCTGGTGCCGCAAGAGCTTCCGCAACCAAAAGACAAAAACATCAATAAATCACGGAAAACCAACAATCAAAGGAAAACTGAAAACGCTTGGTGAACACTGAACAACGCTGAATCGTTCGATTACACAAAATAAAACACAGCCACGCTCCTCTAGCACGACTTGCTAAATAAAGATTAAAACAGGGAGAACACTTATTTCTGCTTGTGGAGACAAAACCTTGATCACCCACTCCGCTAGACTTTGCGGACCTGTCTTGCTCGCACCAGCGACACCAAGAACGCTGCAAGCGTTGCCGTAAACAAAAAGACAACAAAACTCGAAAAGCTCGGCAAACGCTACACAGTAAGTGTGAGTTCAATGGCACCTCGCAAGGGCCACGGCAGTGATCGCTTCCCCACATGCACGCCCGCAGACACCACGTGTATGAGCGCGACAAAGCGCTCTCTTTCCGCCATACAATCACCCCTTACACGGGCACCTGTGTCGAGTGTCGTGAGGACAGAGTCGCTCGCCAGAGCTTCATTAGGCCCCCGAAGGCGCGCTCGGCTCGGTCTCCTCCGGGAACCGTGTTCGGTACTCGCTTCGCAGTCGGTTCGGTCAGAGGAAGGACCAACACTGCGCCCATGGCGCGCCATCGCCGTCCCCGCTCCAACAATGTCGCCCCACGGCGATTCGTGCTCCTGCACGTGTACCGCCCCGCGCCGCCCACTTGGTGGCACCCACGGTGTCACACCCTCACCGCAACGCCCGTCGTGGGGACATCGAAGTCCAATCTGAACGACTGCAGTAGCCTCCCTCGCGACATCAGCATCCACCAGCCTCCACAGTGCCGGGACCGACCCCTGACTCTCCGGGAGCTCCTCCCCTCCAGCTGCCCGGACGCAGGAAGACCCTCGTTCGCAAGCGGCCCGATCGGCCTCCGACCCCACGGCAGTCTCCAGACCCTGTATGGCACGATCGGCCTCGGAACCCACGGCAGTGTCCGGTTCCTGGACAGCGCGATTGGCCTCGGAACCCACGGCGGCCCCCGGTTTCTGTATGGCGCGATCGGCCTCAGACCACACAGCAGTGTCCGGTTCCTGGACAGCGCAATTGGCCTCGGACCCCACGGCGGCCCCCGGTTTCTGTATGGCGCGATCGGCCTCGAACCCGAGAGTGTTCGCTTCCTGGAGAGCGCGATCTGCGTCAGACCCCCCGGCAGTCTCCGGTCCCAGCACGGCATGACCGGCCTCGGACTCCAAGGTAGTCTGCGGTACCGGTACGGCTCGATCGGCTTCAAAGCCCACTTCTTGGAGAGCGCGATCGGCGTTGGACCCCACCGCAGTGTCCGGTTCCTGAACGACACGATCGGCCCCGGACCGAGCCTCGGGCGCCGTGTCTTCCGCTGCCCGAGGCTGTGTCTCTTCACGGCGCTGCCCTAGGAGCCGCGCTCTCGCCCTCCGCTCCTCCGCCCGGAGTTCTGCGGCTTGAACCTGCCGCTCTAGCTCCTTTGTCTTTTCCCTCGCGAGGGCTAACCGAACGCTAAACGGAACTGCTTCCCTACGCCACCCCTCGTCGCCTCCATCACTAGGGCTCCCCCTCCTACGCAAGCTACACTTCGTCATGCAGCTAAGCGCGCGGGTGTCAGCCGGCGACGAAAGGGAAAGCGACCACGTACCTGGCGATGCTGTAGAGCCCATGAAAGTCGCTGACGCCGCCGAACTCGTGAGTCCCCGGCGTCGATCACCGCACGCAGAGTCCGTTCCGTGAGACCCGGCTGCCGCCGCTCAAGGCCTCCGGTGTCGCCAAGCTGCTTTTGGACAGTTGCTCCTTGTCTCGGCTGGTCCTGGGCTCCTGCCGATGGAAACCGCCACAATCCGCGCCAGCACTGGCCTCGTCGTCTTCCTGGCACACGATGTCGTTGAAGTGGCCGACGACGTCCACGATCCTGTCGACTGCGCCAGTAATGTTTCTTGCCTATCGTGGTGTGCTGCGCTGGCTGGAGGGTGGCTTCTTTCCGGTGGCTCCAGTGACGCTCACGACTCGTTGATTGAGTAAATAAATATATATTTACAAATGACGAACAACTCTTTACAAAACAAAACAGGAAAGCGTCGCGCTGCTGATGCCGCTCGCGGCAACCCAACGCCAACAATGGTGCCTCGGCGCCAAGTTCCTTGCCGCGCACGGCAAGGCCTCTGTCTCGCTAGACAGAATACGCGGAGCCCTCGGGACCGCGGGAGAATAACGTCTTGCTCCGCGCACGGGCTCGTTCAGACTCAACTTCTCCAAAAAGGCGCGCCGACATCCCGAAGGGAAGCCGGCCATCCCTCTCTCCCCGGAGTCGCCGACATGCCCTGACAAAGTCGCTTCCCCAATTACCTCGGCGGCAAGGGCGACCACCCGAGAACAGAGGTTTGTTTACTTCCCACGCGGGGAAATCTGCTTCCACTTTCGGGAGGGAACGACAAGACATCGGGCGCCTCCGAAGGATGCTTCGGGTGATCGCGCCGCCAATTCCCCGAGCTCTTTCGGCTAGCCCCTTCGGCCATCCCTACAGTGTGGGTGAACGCTGTTCGACGAGTGGACTTTGGACTTCGGCTTTTACGCGCGCGAGGAAAAAAGAACGAAAAAACTGACGTGTACAGTCCAGCACACGTGTGTTCGGGCGCTGCGGCCCCCGCCAGAAAGCCTCAAAGCTTCGTGTCTGGGACTGACCAGCAGCACGAAAGCGAGAGGGCCCCCTGTACTGTACGTCACTGGCAGCGCGGCGTAGAGCAACTCCGCTCCATCCACGGAGCCCCGATGACAATTTAGGCATAGCGACGAGTACGGCAGCGAACGAGTTCCCTCGTTTTCCAGTCGCTAGCTTTTGGGTATACAACCGACGAGTACGGCATAACGCACGCACGGCGGCCGCCGCCGAGTATGGCACTGCACGAGTTCACGGGTTCTTCAATCACTAGCTTTTTGGGTATACGCACTAACTCTGGCTACATAGGCTGGACAACTACCACGTATACAGAATTAAAACAAAACCAGCTTACCTCCTATCTGTAGACAGCTAGCGCAACAGAGGTAGGTGCCGCTCGGTCTGCGTACTCGTTTATCAAGAACGATCTTGACGTCACCTTCACATAGCAGCCGATTCCCAGTGTTGCCGGGGCCTCGAGCGGCTAGTTTCGGTTTTGTTGGCCGCGCCCCAAGCAAAACTTTGAGGCGTGGATATCTTTAAAACTACGCACAATAAGGAGAAAAAATTGCACCTTGCTATTCAGAGACGCTGACTGCACTGAAAAGAGTCATAATCCCAAAATCGAAAGTATGGACCGGAGCTGCCCTTTAAGTATACTATGGCTGGAGAAGGTGCGAACAAAAAAATTCAACTGCACCACTTTCTTCGTCCTTGGCCAACTTCTTAGAATAGAGAAAATTTCACAAAAGCACTGATTAATTATCTTACTATGTACTACTCGCTTCTTTAAAATACTCTAAGCTTTAGCGTAAATACTGATTTTGTTTATACTTCTTTTCTTTAGGTTTCTTCCTACATTGCTTTGTTTTCTTTTTTAAGGATGTAGCAAATCACCTCTGAATGCAGGTTGATAGTGTTTGTAGATAATCAATTATTCTTTTCTCGACTGCTTAAACAAAAATATAAGGGGAAAGAGAGTCGCGTAGAATAGCCCCAGTTATATAATTCCATTTGCAAAACCGTGCCCACCGAGAGTACCGACTGAATTTACATAAATAATGCGTTAGACCAGCTCACTGCTATTTTGTTTGCAGAAAACACTAAAGTCACTGATATGATTAGCAAGGTGATGTTTCAGGATGTACCCGTAACACCAAACTTTCTTTAGTGATTTCACCCAGAGAGAGAGAAGAATGGCCAAGTAGTTTGACCAGCAAACACCAGGCACCCTTTTGCCACCGACATCAGTTAACAAATATAATACGATACGGTCCGTTTTTTCCCTTCTTTTATTGGCTTTATTAATTACAAAAATACTATACTTACTGACGGCCTAACAAGCGGCGCCCCGTGGCTTATTATGCTCTCGCTTCTTGCTTCGTGGTAAGGTCTTCGGCGTTCTTATGCGGAGCGCCAGTTTGTCTGCTTCTTTTGCAGTGGTTATGATGACGTCAGAACGCAGAGCTCTGGTTCACTCTGATTGGAGGATAATGAGTAGACCTCAAGGCAGATTGCTTTGAGGTCTGCCTACTCTCTTTCAATCAGAGCCAGTCAGAGCTCGGTGTCTATCTGACGTCACCACAACCCCCCCCCCCCCCCCCCCCCCCCCGGAGAAGAAGCAGACGAACTGGCGCTCCGCATTTGCTTGTGCGACGGTCTCATTGGCAATTGAATTCTGCTCACCTGAGTTTCTTTTTTTTTTCTTACTTTTTTAAGGGTCTTGTGGCTCTTTGAGTCCGGCGTGCCCTTCATGCGGAACCAAGACCTCTACCCCAAGGGATCCCTCTGCTTCCTCGACACGTCCAAGCAAGACCGGAGCGGCTCCTTCCAGCCGCTTACCGCCCAGGACATGCGCGCTGTCTTTATGCTCAGCGGCTATTTGATGGCCATGGCCTGCGTTTTTCTCCTTGTTGAGCTCATCGCTCACGGGATGTCCCACTGCGCTGGCTGCCTTGCGTGAGGAAGACGTGTGTAACGGCTGGAACACATCAGCGAAAAACCAACCTAATATTGCTCGTATAGCACGGAATTTAAAGAAAAATACTTCCATGCCTTCTTCTTTTTTTTTTATCACGCGTGGGTATATCGTGTACAAAAGTCACAATTATTTTTTTTGGATCATATTCGTCTTTCAGAATGGTGAAATATATTCTCGTGTTTGTTTAGCAAGAAAACATATTTATGGAGAGAGAATCCTACAAAATAAAGTCAAACAATCAACAATACAGTAACATCTCGAGATGTACCTAGCCCACCTAAAATTGAGTGTATATTGGGTGAAAATAAAAAAAAAGGTAGAAAAATGCTCTTCTTAGATTAAGTCACATTAAAAACTTGCTGTTCTGCTATTCCCGTTTGTTTTTATTTGTACCTATGTTAGAGTTTAAAATGTTTAATACTTTGCGGAAGGTTCGCTTTAAAGCTACAAAGGCACAGAAACATTCCGTCATGCACTTGAACACCAATCATTAAGCTTTGTCCACTCGGGGTACTGAATGGAAACGGCGATTGGCAACATGCTCCAGTGGTTATTCTGTCTGAGCGGTAAACGAAGCATACCCTTCTTTTTCCACCGAAGGTGCATTACGATTAAAGGGTCCCCGAGGAGGTTTAAGAGATCGCCTGGATATGGTGAAAACTCACTCTGCTGGCTCTAAGCATCCTAGAAATTCCTTCATCACGACAAAACGCGGCCAATTTCTATATCGAAAAAGCAATCAAAGATCCCAACACAACGAGGTCATCTCAGGCGGTGGGAGGAGCATGTTCGGAAACCTGGACCACTGTCAGCCATTACCAACCGAAGGATCCTCGTGTTTCCGACCGGTGGACCCGCGAAGTCATATCTCGAATGAGCGCGCCACGTCGCCCGATCAGTCCGGACACCCGGGCTTAGCGAGTTTTTAGAGCGCAGCTCTTAGGCGCCCATTTCCGCCTTGAGCGACGTCGCGGTCGGCGTCGGCGTAACGCCCGGAGCATTATGGGACGCGTGACGTCACTGGTGACGTTATCAGTCACGTCATCGTGATGACGTCTCACAATGACGTCATCCTTATCGTCATCATCACAATGACGTCATCGATAACGTCACCAGTGACGTCACTGATGACGCCACTGATGACGTCATTTGTGACGTCATTGCGATGATGACGATGAGGATGACGTTATTGCGTCATTAGCGACGTCACTGATGACGTCAACAGTGACGTCATCGTGATGGTGACGATGAGGATGACGTCATCGTTTTGACGTTATCAGTGACGTCACTGATGACGTCATCAGTGACGTCATCGTGATGATGACAATGGGGATGACGTCATCGCGATGACGTCCCCACTGACGTCACGCGTCTCATAATGCACCGCGCGGTTACGCCGACGGGGACGACGACGCCGCTCGGAGGGAGGAGTAGCACGCAAGATGAGGAGGTGAGGAGGAGGGAGGAGTGGTATACGCTCCCCTAGTACCCTTCCCTCCTCCTACTCAAGAGCTGCACTCTAGTTCGTTTTACAGGGGGTTGTAAGCGACTTTCCTTTTAGAGACCAGCTCTTAGGCGCCCGTTTCCGGCTTGAGCGGCGTCGCCGTCGGCGTAACCACGCGGTGCATTATGGGACATGTGACGTCACTGGTGACGTCATCAGTGACGTCACTGATGACGCCACCAGCATCCGCATCGTTCCTGATGACGTCACTGATGATGTCTTCGGCATCCGCATCGTCATCGTCATCGTCACTGATGACGTAACTAGTGATGATGACGCCATCAGTGACGTCACTGGTGACGTCACTGATGACGTCATCGTCATCGTCACGTGACCTCATAGGGGTCACGTGACGCCCTTGAGGTCACGTGACCCTCGTGAGGCGACGGCGAGGACGCTCGGAGGGAGGAGGTAAGGAGGAGTGAGGAAGGATATACCTTCCCCTCAGTACCCTTCCCCTCCTCCTCCTCAAGAGCTGCCCTCTAATTCGGCGTTACAGGGAGTTGTAAACGGCTTTCATTTTTTTCTTTGTTTCAGTCAGTCGTACTGGTTGGAGCAGACAAATTCAATAGTGTACAATCGCAACCATGACTTCACCGCGCCGTGTCTCTTGCTAACCTGACGCCTATTCAGCGCAGCGAGAGAGCACTTGGGAGCAGACCAGCAGACGACCCGAAACAATCACTCCCCTGGAAGACGAAAAAAAAAACAAGAAAAAGCAATGCACTTTTTTTGAAACGAATACTCCAGTATTATGTTTCCTCTCCACTTAAAAAAGAAACATTCGTCACATACTCTTATGTGCTTTTAGTATCCACAAAAGCATACACGCTTTGTAATACCAGCGTTAACGATCTGCACGAAATGTCACGGTTGCATTGTTCACATGTCGTCCTGGTCGCCGGAACATGCTCCTCCCATCGCCTGAGATGACCTCGGAGTGTCGCTATCTTTGATTGCTTTTTTAATAGAAAAATCGTTCGCGCATCATCATGATTTGGGGATTGATGGGATGCTCAGAGCCCGCATAAGTTATCAGCATACTTAGCCGATCTCTGAAATCTCCTACGGGCATCTTTAGAGCGAGGCATTAGTACCCTTCTCGTTGGCTAAACTGATTATATTAAGGCTGCGGTACCACGGCGGCCATCTTGAACAAGACATTAGTTGAACCACCAGGGCGGCGTTGGCTGTCCGTATGAGCAAATGCTGCAAAACCTGCGCGCCAATTTCGAAACCCTTTTTCCCGTCGCTTGCGACCTTGAGTTTCCTTCTCCACTCTTACGCCCCTCCTTTCACGTGTTCACCCTCTGGCGCGTCGCGCCCACGTTCATTGTAGGGAGGACAATGTACCGGATAATCCCCAACTTGAGGCCCCCTGCCAAAATTGTCCGGCTGCCAAGTGATTTGAGCGAGATGGGGTTTTGAAGCGGTATGGAAAAGTGGGACCGTCAATTTTGAACTATGCCTTTTCGATACTGCATAAGTTGTGTACGGGGCTGGCCAAGGCACGGGCGCGAGGACGTAACTGTATACAATGCTTGGGTTGCAGGAGCACTCGCGCGCAGAAATGGTAGGACGCGCTTTCTGAAATCACACGCCTACATTCCGCAGCGTTGCAATCCTACGAGTAAAACAGAGTACATCTTCGGACAGTGCGTGAGTTGATGCCGGCCGTACGAAAGACACACCTCGCGCTTCCTGTCACTACTGCCGCTGCTTTCACGCGCTGCCGACTGGCGGTCCTTTCTTTATTTTGTTTCGTCGCTCTTTTGAAAATACTGAAACTAATATTTTCTCAGACCCTGCTCATCGTACCTCTGCACTAAAGTTGTGTAAACACATTGTGATGTAATTTGAGATACGGGACGGAGTGTCTACATTCTTATTTCGTGTGTAATGCTGGCATAATATTCCTTTGCTGCCAGAGGGTCAAAATAATGGTAGGATCGGCAGCAAAAACTATTTCAATGACCGAATTATGATCAAACACCAGTAAGAACATAAAAAAGAAATCACATGGGGACAATAAAAATATTGCTACAAGAGGATGGTGCGCGGGGCACAAACAATATTCGGAGTGACGTTGAGGGAACGCGACAAGCCAGATCTTTCCTGATGGCTGCCGTAAAAGTTGATCTGGTGCCTCGTTTTGATCGGCTTTGCACGGAAACTCGTCGACTACCGACTATCTTGTCAGTGGTGAACATAGTGAACATGAACTGGATGATTTTTTTGTTGTTGTTTTTGTTTCTGTAGTTAAATGAGAGTATGGAAATATGAGACGTCCGCTGACGCTTGCGTCGGCTAACGGAACCTCAATCGCCGATCGCGGCCGATGTCATGGGTGTACAAATACATCAAGTCGTCTGGGCGGGAGCAGTTGAAGCGCCGCACTTTTTTGGCCGGTCAGTAGAGACTCCGCGAATTCTGACTCGAGGCTACTCTGTGCGGAGGGAGCCGCTACTGAGCGCGGCCAATCGGAAACCAAGGACGGCTGAAATTTCCTAATTGCCATGAGATTTGCAAATTCGTTCTTCCCGTCGTAGTAAATTCGTCCGAATCGCTATTCGATTTACTAATCGATTATTTGGATGAAACGATATATTTCAAAATTCGTACGTGGCTCACCAAATGGCAATAAAATTGGTATAGGATTTCAAAACTATATAGTGTCACCCTAATTTACAAACTTGTTTCACTTGAAATTAGAGTTCACGCGCAAGCGAGCTGGTGGAAGCCTATACTAAAAAGGCCAGAAACAAGAGAAACAAAAAATAAATAAATAAGAGCGGGATAACCGCAACACAGTCTCAAATCACAGCTGAAAATGGTTACTTGGTAAGTGTAAATGTCCAGACATTGTATTAGTAAATTGTATATATATATATATATATATATATATATATATATATATATATTGTTACAGTGCTGGAAGGAGCGATGGGAACGGGGTGCCCTCCGAACGATAGGTTTAATTCAAAACTGCCCGCTGCAGCGCCTGTGTGCACGAGCCACTGCCGATGGCCTGTCGTTGTCTTCGTCGCCGTCTATGTATCATTACCCCCGCCGTTGTTGGCGGTCGTCTCGACCGCATAGTGGAGGGGGAAATTTGGTGGAGAAGAGGGGTGTTCTAGGGCGAGGGTTTGATTGGGTTGGGATGATGGTAGGGTTTGATGCGTGTGATGTGAACGGTGTCCTTCGAAGCTGTCCGTCGGTCAGGTGTTGGGTGCAGGAGCTGTACCTGGTAGGTGAGGTCCGACAGCTTGGCAGTGATGCGGTATGGGCCGGCGTACCGGTGGAGGAACTTGGTGGCCTTGCCCTGTTGCCTACGTGGCGTCCAGAGCCACACAAGGTCACCGGCGGTGTAAGACGCAGGCCGATGTGTCTCGTTGTAACGTTGACATTGGCGCTGCTGTGAAGCCATTTTGCGTAGGCGGGCGAGCTGTCGCGCCTCTTCGGCACGGCAGACAAGGCGGGCGACAGTGTCCTCTAGCTGTTCATTATGGTTGTAAGGAAGTAACGCGTCGAGAAGTGTGGTTGGGTATCGATTGTGTAGAAGAAAAAATGGAGTGTAGCCGTGTGTGTCTTGGAGAGCAGTGTTGTAGGCGTAGGTGACGAAGGGAAGTACACTGTCCCAGTTCTGATGATCGGACTGGCCGTACATGGAGATCATGTCTGCTATTGTGCGATTGAAGCGTTCCACTAGACCGTTCGTCTGGGGATGGTAAGCTGTAGTAGGTTTATGTACAGTTCCACAGAGGCCTAACAACTGTTGAACCACTTCGGACAGGAAGACTGTGCCTCGGTCGCTGATGAGATACCGAGGAGGTCCGTGCCGCAGAAAAACTTGTTTCAGAAGGAAAGCGGCGACATCTTCAGCATTGGAGGTAGGCAATGATGACGTCTCGGCATAACGCGACAAGTGGTCAATTGCGACAATAATCCACCTGTTGCCTGATTGCGTAACAGGAAGCGGACCTAAAAGATCAATCCCCACGCGTTCAAATGGATAATGGGGAGGGTGAAGAGGATGTAGGCGTCCGGCGGGCGCAGTGGTGGGTCGTTTCCGGTGTTGACATTGTAGACATGATGCAACGTATTTGAAGATATCACGGTACATGCCCTAGTGAAAGTGTGTCGGACACGCATGTATGTCTTGAAGAATCCCATGTGTCCAGCTGTGGGGTCATCATGGAGAGTACGTAATATGTCGCCACGGAGATGCTTAGGAACAACATACAGGAGTGGCGCACCTTGCGGGTCATAGTTCCGGTGGTATAATATTCCGTGTTCCAATGTGTAGATATTAGTGAGGCGTTTTTCCTTACGTGTCTGTGGACACTTCTGTAAACACTGAAATACTTGGCGGAGGGATTTGTCTTTTTGCTGTTCTACAGCAAAGTCTAAGCTTGAGGTCAAAGCGATTACATTGATGGGCGTAGAAGGGAGTGATGGGTCTGAAGCTATCGGATTTCTAGACAAGCAATCAGGTGCTTCATGTTTTCTACCAGATTTATAAAATATAGATACATCGGATTCTTGAAGTTTAAGGGCCCATCTGCCGAGCCTTCCTGAGGGATCTTTCAGGTTGGATAACCAGCATAAGGCAGGGTGATCTGTGACGACCTTAAAGGGACGTCCAAATACGTATGGTTTGAACTTGGCAATTGCCCAAATAATCGCGAGACATTCTTTTTCTGTTATTGCATAATTCATTTCAGGTTTTGATAAAGCAGGGCTCGCGTAGGCAACGACATGTTCTTTGCCTTCGTGTTTTTGAATGAGGACAGCACCAAGACCGTATCCACTAGCATCAGTGTGTATTTCCACTTCAAGCGAGGGGTTGAAATGGGCCAAAACGGGTTGTGTAGTAAGCGCGGTTTTGAGAGCATGAAATGCACGTTGTTCGCGTTGAGACCAAATGAAAGGGACGTTTTTTTTCAGAAGGTGGTGCAGGGGGGCCGATATTTCAGCGAAGCCACGAATGAAGCGTCGGAAATTGGGCAGGAGATCGAACTATAGGGGGCGCTCTGACCCGTTTGTTTTCCCCACGCTCGGTGTTTACTCAACACAAGGCCTGTGCACATGCCAACAGGCCTTATGGGCATGGCCATGTCATCTTCTACAATAGAGCGCGGGGCACAGTTTAATGTAAAAAATACTAACAATCGACGAAGCGACGTTAAGTGCCGGATCTATCCTCAGAGAATGCAAGCTTGACCCACTTCGGCTTTTGTGCTGAGCTGGGACCGTGTATGCTGCATTGTTCATGCAGGCCGTTGTGGAAACAAAAGAGCCCCTCCTCGCCCTCGCCGGAGAACACGAACTCCAGCCGAACGCTGACTCCGCGTTCGGTTATGTTGGCCGAGCGCTGCGTCATTGTATTTGTTGTCCCCATCCGTGTAGTTGATAAGTTAACCGCTTGGGGCGTCACGGTCTGTCCTCCTCCCCAATAGGAGCGCAGCCCGAGAAAAGAGCGCAAAGCCTTTTGATTCGTTGGTGGGGGGAACTGGGAAACTGCAGTTAATTTCTCGGGATCAGGGGATATGCCCTGGGGGCTGACCAAGTGGCCGAGGATCTTAATTTCAGTGTTTCCAAATACGCACTTCCTAGAGTTCAGCTGAAGACCAGCGTCGCGAAATATTTTCAGCACAGCCGTCAGGCGAGACAAGTGTGTGTCAAAATTGGACGAGAATATTATAACGTCATCTAAATAGCATAAACAAGTTGTCCAACGCAAGCCTCGGAGCAAAGAATCTATCATTCGCTCGAAGGTAGCAGGAGCGTTACACAATCTGAAGGGCATAACACGGAACTCGTAAAGGCCATCAGGAGTAACGAAAGCTGTCTTTTCGCGATCTTTTTCGTCTACGCTGATTTGCCAATACCCTGAACGCATATCTATCGAAGAAAAGTAGTTGGCATCGTGTAGGCTATCAAGGGCGTCATCTATGCGTGGAAGAGGGTAAACGTCTTTCTTGGTTATTTTGTTGAGGCGCCTGTAATCAACACAGAATCTCCAGGTGTTATCCTCCTTTTTAACCAGTACCACCGGAGATGACCAGGGACTGGATGAATCCTGAATGATATTTTTGCGCAACATGTCACTCACATGATATTGTATAACTTCGCGTTCTTTTGCAGAAACACGATATGGACGACTGCGTAAAGGCTGGTGGTCTCCCGTCGCAATGGTATGTTGAACAATTGATGTTTGTGTCAGAAGAGTAGAGTGAAAGTCAATGATATCAAGAAAAGAGCACAGTAGCTTATGCAAGGCGTCACGTTGTGACTCAGGCAAATTGGCGTTAATGGTCTGGCGAAGCAATTTGTGGGCATCCACGGAGTCGGAAATCAAAGGTGCGTTGGACGTCAAGCCGGTATCGCTAACAGCATTGATGTATATGACGTCGTGAAGCGTCGTTGTAGCAATGCATGAACCAGCTGGAAGAATTTGGTAGATGTTTGTAGTGTTTGCTACGAGAACAGTAGATATACAAGAACGCGATCGCGTGAGAGCAAAGGGCAGCGCGAGACCTTTCTGAAAGAAAACTTCTAAGTTCGGCTCAAGGAAATAATCGGTGTCTGGAAGGTCTGCAGCTGAATAAGCGCTGCAGTGAAGGGTGAAATTCGAGTGTTACTTGTTGCATGGAAAGAAACACGGTTGTATGAATGAGGTTCAACACCAGGAGTAACTTTGCTAAGGTATAGCGACTTCGTCTCACAGTCAATAAGCGCACGTCGAGTGACTAAAAAGTCCCAGCCTAAAATAATGTCGTGTGAGCAACTCGGTAGAACTGCGAAAATGCGACGATGAGGTTCATTTTGAATTATAATCTCGACAGAAACTAAGCCGAGGGGATAAATCAGTGTTGTGTTTGTGCTACGAAGACTACCGTGTTCCCAGGATGTACAAACAAGTCGCAATCGTTTCCGGACACGGTCAGAAATTATAGAAATGGACGCTCCTGTGTCGACAAGTGCTGTGAAGCTTACCTTCTTAATGATTATGTCTAATAGGTTTGAAGAGGACGTAGTCGGTGGGGGATGTCGAGGAAGTGAAGGAGCAGCCGTACCCCCTTTAGCTGCTTCCTTTAGTTTTCCCCATCGTGAAATGATTTGGGCAGCGTTTGGTCAACCCGCATCGGAGAACGTCGCCGGTATCCTGCAGGTGAGGGGCTTCGGTTTGCACGGGCGCGATATGAAGGGGAAACTGAACGCCGTGGGTTACTAAGTAAGTGTTCTTCTGCGTCCTGATGATAACTGTCGGGATGATAAACTCTGTACTGTGGGAAGGCTCGAGGATTGTATGCCCGAGAAGTATCCGCGATGCGACGGCGACAGAATCTTGCTATCTGACCCGGTATGCCACAGTAGAAACAGGTGGGTCGTCTGGTGGCCGGAGGGGAGGAGAACTGGCGGAGCCATGGTCTCTCGGAGCTTTGGACGAATCTGGGGTTGTAGTCGGCTTGAAAACAATTTGGTGTGCCGTAGGCATGCGCTGGTGAGGCTGCGCAGATAGTTTGTTGTGGTGATGATGCTGACTGTGCCAACTCGTTCCGAATTAGGGTTCGTATGCCTTCGGGTGACAGGTCAACGGGTTCACTTTGGAGGTCTCAGCGAGAGGGTGTAGAGAGAACGGCGAGCTCTTCTTTGATGATCTTCCGAATAATGTTCTTGATGTCGCCTGTCAAGGGTGGTCCGGACGACGCGACGCAGTTCTGAAGCCGAGAGATGGTAAAGGGGGAGGCAATGCGCCTGCTTCTTTGGCCTTACCAGCGTTGGCACTCTTCCTGAAGTTGGGCCACGGTTGTTGGATTTCGTGAGACCAACACTGCGAAGGCGTCTTCGGCAATTCCTTTCATGATGTTTTCGACCTTTTCCTTCTCAGACATGGTGGGGTTCACACGTTTGCAAAGCGCCAGAATGTCCTCGACGTAGGTGGTGATGGACTCACCTGTAGATTGGGCTCTTGTTGCGAGTCGCTGGGTGGCGTTCTCCTTGCGGCTCACGGGACAGCCGAAGACGTCCGATAGCCGGGTCTTAAAGGCATCCCATGACGCTATCTGTTCTTCATGATTGTCGAGCCACACTTTCGCCGTGTCGCGGAGGTAGAACACGACATTGGCAAGTTTAGGTGTGTTGTCCCAAGCATTATGCACACTGACTCGTTCGAATGTGCGAAGCCATTCGCCGACATCGTCGCTTCCGAAGCCAGCGAAGGTGGGAGGATCACGCTGACGGTAGGGTATGGAGCCAGTACGGATGGCCGGAGCCGCCGCTTGCTCACCTTCTGCCATGGAAGGCGCTGTAAGCACCCGATGACTTCGAAGATGCGTGATGGCAGAGCGGTAGATGGCTTGGACAAGGGACCCCCGCACCTCCACCAACTATGTTACAGTGCTGGAAGGAGCGATGGGAACGGGGTGCCCTCCGAACGATAGGTTTAATTCAAAACTGCCCGCTGCAGCGCCTGTGTGCACGAGCCACTGCCGATGGCCTGTCGTTGTCTTCGTCGCCGTCTATGTATCAATATATATTTATTTCTAGACCAACTCGTCGGCGTCAGTCGGTACAGGCGCTGGAGGCGTGATGAAAATGCTGGCAGATGTCGGCTTGACGAGCCCCACACTCTCCCCTTACACCAGATGGCAAATAAACCAAGAACAATATTTGTCGACGGGCAATTGATTGAAGAGGCCAATCGGTAGTAGGATGACTCGACAAAGGGTAATTCATCAAAAATTCCAACTCGTTGACAATTGTCTTTGAGGCCATTCAGTTTCCACGTTGCACTCATCTTCTGTATTAGAACACATACACATGTTAGACATTTTAATATAAGCAAGTTTCGGGCACCGGATATTTTTTTGAAAAGCTGTTTCACCGAATTTCGCATCTCCCGGTTCGTCGAATTTTGATATGAAATCATAATATAATTATTATACTTGTCACTTTTTCAATTAGAAATGGTTACAGATAATTATAAAATAAAAATAGGCTTTCGCAAAAATTATGTCGAATATAGGCTATGCCAACGTAGCCGAACAGTAAAAAAAAATGTTATGAGGGTGTTTTTGTTAGGGTTCAGGAAAGACAAAGGCGATTCTTCAAATGAGCACTGGTCACACAGGCCGACTGGTAACATAATTAAAATAAAAGCACCGACTTCACAGAACAGGAAATAACAATTCCACTAGACGTTTCGCCTCCCTTGCGGGAGGCATCTTCAGTAGTTACACAACAATGCCAGTGTAAGCTTCGTGGAGAGGGCCGCGTTTTTGTTACACACGGATGTGTGTGTCCCTGCGAACAAACCACGATTCTAGGAGCTTTCGGGACCCCCACCTGTCCTCCCTCGCCAAGGTCGTCGCGGCCGGGAAGTCAAAATAATGCCCTATTGTCCACACATAGTACACCAGTTCAGACTTCAGTTGCGTCGCGTGGGATGCGCACGTGACGTCACGCTTGTGTTTACAAAGCAAATGAAAAGTTCAACCTCAAGTCAACGCTACTTATCAAATATGTCCGTACTTCGTGGAGAGGGCCGCGGTTTTTCTTACACACGGATGTGTCTCTGAGAACAAACACGATTTTAGGAGATTTTCGGGACCCCCATCTTTGTCATAGGGTGACTCGTCTATCGGACTGTTCGTCGCAGCGAGAGTACAGGGAAGGATAATAATTCATACCCTATATCGTGCAGAAGAGAAGAATATTAAAAAAAAAAAGAAAACGAAGTTATAATTTCGATTTCCCTTCTTGTGGACAGGGCATTGTAGGTGAACGTGGCTTCCTTGTTTGATTCGCCAAAGTAGCAACAAAGCGGCATTTTACGATCGAGCGAGCACCGTCGGAAACACTGCCCAAAATAATTTTATAGGGAGTTTCACGGCTTTCCACTGCGACATAAGCACGTGGATAGAAAAACAAATATTGACAACAATAAATGTCGAATATTTTTCGCACGCTCACACCTGGTTTTTCTTCATAATTTGATGACTCATATGTTGATTTTGTTTGCGGAACCGTACTTCTGACCGGCAATTTTATTGCGTACACGAAGCTTTTGCGTGCGATCCACTAAAGTTAATTATTTTGGGGTGTCCAAGTTGAAGCGGTGCGTGTTATTTTTCGATCTCTGTCCGAATGATACAAAGTTTCACGTTTTCACCCTGTGAGTGAAGTGAGTTGGTCAGTGCTAGCATCGAAGGCTAACTTCGAACTCTAATTTGGAAATAATGTCTCTGTTGCCGCACGCGGACAAAGATATATATGCTCTTATCACTGTAGCAAAATAATGTGGCAGGATTTGTGCTCTTGTTATGATCGTGTACCATTGTAGTCGACGTCATCCCAGCACGGCGTATCGTTTTTGTATTCGGTTCAGCCCTGCAAACCACACTTAGGAAAAAAATGAAAGTTTGCACCTTGTTTGTTCAATTTTTTTCTTATACTACAGAAACGCATTGCGCCCCGTGTTTTTGAAGGCACGGTAGACGGTGGTGACGGTGAGGTGACCGACCCCCATGTCAGCCGGCGTCTCGCTCGACCTCCTCGGAGGACAGGTCGTTTTTACTGGTGACTGGTGCAATGCGCGCGGAGCAACTCCGCGCGCATTGCGTTTTTCATCTCAGAGAACGCAATACATGACTCAGCTCTGTCTCGTCATCGCTCCAAAGGACAAGTGGAATTCGCGACTGTAGTCGGTGACAGGTCAATAACGAAGTGGGAGCTCCTCCCACCCTGTTCCACTTCAGCGGAGCGAACGGGGGAGAGGAGGTCGCCCCCTCTCCAGCGTTCGCAAATGGCAAATTTTAGTTTATTAGGCCACTAACTGTCAATTTACGCTTGTTCCTTTACATCCATTGCAGCCGATAATGTTATCCCCGGGAATACCAAAAGTATAATTTCTTTCAGCAAAAAAAAAAAAAAAAAACATAATAAAAAAACGCCCGGTATATCACAGTTTTGACAACGCTTCACGTGTGTGAGGTTCGATGACCGACAGAGAACCACCGCTGGCCGTGCTCCCGAAGCGGGGAAGTGCAATTTATGGAGATCGATCATATTATCAGAAAGGTGCAGACTAGGGAGCCTTCATGTGCGCGAAGCGCACATGGAGGCATTCTAATGCAGACAATCCAGGAAAAGTATTCTTGCAACTATGAGGTTCCAGTTGTACTTACACATGCATTATCGTCAAATTTGACGGAGTTCCTTCCAACACTAAAGAGTTGTCAAGAGTGAAGATTATAAAGGAGAATATCAGCAGGAATCTATTGTCTGTTTACTGAAAACAAAACAAGCATCAGAAAAACGCATTTGGGCGGCCGGGGAGGCCAGAAGCACGGACTGCGCGCACCCAGCGTGGAACCAGCGAATGAGAGGGCACTCCTAGCAATCTGTTTTCAGAGCCACGGTATGCCGGCTGCTGGCCAAATGTCCACTTTGGTTCTATTATGGCTTTCGAAACGTAAATACACGCTCGAGAATTTTCAACAATATCCCGCGAGCGCCGACCGGCCTGTAGATCAGCGCATCGTCACGGCGCGAAGTAGCGATATCAATGACAGTACGCGCGTGCGCAGAAGAAACGCGCCGAAGTCGGCGTCGGCTGCTAAGCTGTTTCCCCAATCACGACCCACCCCTGGCGCGACGCCCACCGCTTGCTCCACCCCATAAGCAGGGGACCTAGTAATCAAAGCGACACACACGGTACGCAAACACGAACAGCAGCCAGTAGGAAGGACACCGACACGAGCTTAGTCAACGAACGAAAAGACAGACACAAACTTTACTCTAGGCAAACAGAGCAGGGGTAGTTACAAGGATGAGAGGCGTGCGCAGACGGAGGTAAGCAGTGCACAATAAATACGCGAAAACTCGCAGCAACCGAAGAACCACGCAGCAAACACGTACGTGCACACGCACCAGAAGCACGTGCGTCACGCTGCGTATCTACGCGGAACTAGCGATTTTGGCATTTCGGTAATTCGAAACTTCGATATCGATTGCATGAACAATTTATTCAGCAAACTGAACCGGTGGAGCCTCGCATAAAAAAAAAAAAATCGTTTGACAATATGAAAGCGACTGAAATTCTTCCTAAAAGCTATATTAGCAGAAAGTACCGTGTTTTAAAGGACCTCACGAGTTTCGACCAAGTTTTCCAGCACGTTATTTTGCAATAAACGGAAGAAGCCAAGTGTACAACCAGTTTCCGAAGCTGGCAACCACAGCTGGAATCAGCGCCATCCTCGGCAGTTTCCTGAACCTCGCGTAGCCACATTTCAGCCACCGCCACATAGAGGGCGCAACCAGACATCCAATTTGTGTTTTCTGTATGTTTTATGATTTGTTTTAATAAATAGGCTCGATTAGTGAAATTAGGGCTAATAATCAGGACCTGGAACAGTAATCTCCGTTTAATACTAAAATATCGGCCTAATGTCTGCCAAAAAGGGTCAAAATACTCGGTTTTGACTATCAACAAATTCGTGATTTCGCCTATATTCAAACTTTTTTTATGGAAACTCAAAGGTGAAATTTAGAAAAAGGGCCTCTAATGACAAAGCAGAATATGTTTTTCTTTGCATGTCTACAATTTTATTCAAATGTGCCAATCCTTAAGCGCTGTACCACTGTACTACCAAATGAAGTTTGCCAAAAAAAACTGTTTTTGTCACTTTTCACGTGAGCATTCCGAAAAAAGTTTAGGCCATATTACAATGAAATTTAGCGTAGCTCTTTCTACCATAGTTGCAAACACATGTAAAAGGTTTCAAATAAAATGACCGAGTAGGCGGCCAAAAACCCGCGACTGAATGTGCTTCCGCGAGGTACATTTTTTAAAGTAAATATCTGTCAAAATAAAATGAAAAACGAAAAAAGGGCCTCTAATGACAATGAACGCACTCTTCTTCTATAACATTCTAAAATTTGAAATAAATTGCTCCAATCGTGCACCCTGTACCACTGTACTACGAAACCATGCTTTGCCGAAAAGGCCAATGTTCGCGGGTGCCCACTGAATTAGCGTTTCGCACTAGGAAAACAAATCCTACATCAGAGGAAAGATAATGCTGTACAGGACAAGATGATATATAACACATAATTTTAGAAAGCTTGAACACGCCACAATCGCATTTCGAAAACGTGCTGAAAGCGTCATATGTCATGGCCGCCGTGGGACCGCAGCCTTAAAGGGAAGCTACAGAGCTTATTGAAAAAAATAACTTAGTAGTGAATTTTACTGTATTTTTACTGCGTGAATTCGAACACCCAAACCATTTGCTGCACTATTATTGTTAAACGCGAGAAAATGCGAAAGACAGTCGCTGTACGTGTCGTCATCGATGGATCTTTTGGCTGCCCAAGGCAAGGGAGGCGGGACTTCAGCTCTATTTTGAAATTGCTCTAATGGCTCTCCGGCGCGTCGCATTGAAACATAATGGACCTTTTCCACATACCGACGGCAACAGGTGGTGGCTGCACGAACTAAAAATCGAGGAAGTGACCTACCTACGCTACCAATCGATTATGGGAGCTACGCTACCAGTTTCTTCGCTCTCTGAGCAGCGGCGCCTGCCCAACGCGACTTTAAAGAGGGGCATCCGTGGCGTCCACCCAAACGCCGTGTTTTCCTTTCCGTCGAGGTTCTTCTTTTGTGTAACACAATTATATATATGCTGCAGTTACGTGTTATACTCGGTGATATACAGCCTCCTTCCGAATATCCTCGATTTTTCGTTCCGACTTCCGCCGCTTGGTATCGGGCGCTCGCGCGTGCGCAGAACGCCTCTCATAAAAGGTACATTGTGATATCTCTTCTTCTAAAGACCGGATAAACGCAATTCAAGAGTTTTTTTTTTTTCCCAAATGCAGAAGTACCACAATTGAATGATTAGGGCTTCTAATACGCGCGGACCAATGGACTTGTAGGACCTAAACGGAGTATACACGAACTCAACTCTCCTACGTCACGCCGCGGTGGTGGCGCGCCGGGCGCACTTCCGGTCTGGGGCGGTGGGCAGAAGTCGCCGTGCCAGACATGCATTTCTGTGTTCCTTTGGAAGAAACGGGACAAAAAACCTGCCTTCTCGTCAAAATGCTGCGATGGGGGCTTTACCAAGAGAGTCTGGAAAGGTTTGAAGATCAGTGTTCATGTGTTTTCGCCCCCTCCGTTCGTCCGAGAACGTGGATAGTAGCCGTGAAAAGGGCAAACCAGACGCTGTCGAACTACGATTGCGTGTGAGGGCAACACCTTGTGGTCGCCAGATGCATTTGCTTTGTTCCAACATGAACGAGAGAAAGCACCCAAGTTGTCCGGACCACCCACGGGTTCAGTGCGTCTTCAAATTCACACGGCCCCTTGATCGCTCGAACTTTCGTCTGCTCTTTCAAAGTTGTCTGCTTTTTGTCGTCTGCTCGTTCAAACAAAAGCGGCCCGTAGACCAAACTTTGACCCGGTGATTGCAATAAGGAGTAATTGCAGGCCTCAAAAGACTTAAGTAAGCTCGGTGTAAACAGTAGATACAAGATGTTGATCATTTGTACCGGTGGCCATCACCGACCTGTTACGCTTGGTGTGTTCCCGCTTCTGATTTTCAGTATGGACGTCCATCATCGCCGCTACCTTCTACACTTTTGCAGCACGAGCGACGTCGCGACCGAAAATAGCTACAAGAATCTCATCATGGTTTTGGCGTCCATTCTGCAGCGTTCATGCGAATGAATCGCCGCACGTCAAATTATTTACGGAAAGTTTAGCGGCGTAACGAGCCTTGATAATTTCGCTCAGGCGATTAAAGTGGTAAGACATTGCGATGAGGACGTAGAATCGACAACTTCTAAGCGAAAAAGAGTATGCAGACTCACACAGACGCCGACAACGTGACATTCGAATGGTTTGTTGACGCGGGACGCGGTGCTTCTTGGCCGTACTCCATTGCGCAGGCGTTCGAACTGTCGTCTGCTCTTTCAAACTTGGTTGCTTTTTGTCGTCAGCTCGTTCAAACGACAGCGGCCCATAAACCAAACGTTGACCCGGTAATTGCGATAAGAACTAAATGCAGGCCTCAAAACACTTTTGAAGGTTGGTTGGGGTGAGTCGGCTAAGTGTAAACAGATACAGAAAGTTGTTGATCATTGTTACCAGTGGCCATCACCGACTTGTAATGCCCGATTCTACTAGCGGTTTTCAGTATCGATGTCCACCATCTCAGCTACGGTCCACGCTTTTGCAGTCCGAGCGACGTCGCGACGGAATATAGCGAGCAGAATCTCATCGTGGGAGTCAGGCTTTAGCGCCCATTCTGCGGCGTCCACGTGAAATGAATCGCCGCACATCACATTATTCACGCAAAGTTTTGCCTCGATAGTTTTGCTGAAGCCACTCAAGTAGTCAGACATTGTTAGGAGGACGTAGAATCAACAATTCCAACGCAAAAAGGAGCACGGGGACTCCCACCGACGCCGACAACAACGCAATTCAATGGTTTGTTTATGGGCGACGGCGGGCTTTTTGCCCATTATCCACCGCGCATGCGCGGCGCCGGTGGCGTCCGCTAGGGGCGCTCCGGTTTGTTTGTAAACATGAGTTGGTGTATAGCAGTCGGGATGGAAGTTATTAGAACATCATAAAACAAAAAAAAAAAGAGGAGATTGGGTCACATGTAATTAAACCTATCACTACACCCTAGTGTTCGTTTTTTTTTTTTTTTTTTTTACATTTTAAAATAGTACACTTTCAGTAAAACACGTTTCTTTTGAAACCGGCGTGGTATCGGAAAGCGGGTTCATCCAATTCGCGACATCAGGCCCGAAGTCACGCATCAGTAACACTCTACTCCGGAACCAACGTGAAGCTTTTCCAACTTGACAATTTGTCCGAGGAGTCTTGACAGTTTGTCCGTGGACAAGTAGGACAATGGGTCCGACTTGTCTCTCTCTCTCTCTTATAGTGGTTGTTCCAACCACTAGAAGAGAAAAATCTCCCACTGCCCGCCGATATGATTGGTAAATTCTTCTATTTAGCACCGCACAAACGTGGACGAGTCAACCTTTAAGATGCCGTTAAAGAGATGCTGAACCGAAATCTAGATTCCACAAAACACGCGGCAAAAGCGTGCAACGGGATGCTACAAACACCAAAACATCCCTCATACAGCAATATCTCGAACGGATTACCGTATTTTTCAAGAAAAGGAGGCTCATTTGACAGAAATATTCACGTCATGTTTCTCCGAGAAGCAGAGGGAACGGCCTCGCGTCTTCTCCGACTCGCGGCCTTGAAGGAGCGAAGCGAAGAGAGGAGGAAACTAGGTATCTTTACGGTCACGCGCCTCGTCGGCTTAGTTCAATCTCGTCCTCTTTTTCCAAAAATACGGGCGTCCATTCGAGATATCGCCTTACGAGTAGTGTTGTTGCTCGTAGTTTCTCTAACTTGACGGCTACCCTGCCTCGTGGGGCATGCCGACGACACGATCGGACGATCGTCGGGATAGGTAGTAATTGCTACAGCCGAGCGCGGCGCAGTTTACCATTGCTCTCGCTGCGAGGGGCCGCCGGGTCAACTACCACCATGGTGGATACCGGTGTTCGACGTCATCATGTGACGTAGGTGCAAGGCATGTATATGTCTTAGCGTTTTACCCCCTGCCGGGCTGCATCTACACATACTGGCGGTTATCTAGAGATCCAGTGCATCATGCAAGTCGAGAGAAGTCAATATTTGCTCTTTATTTTTAATCATGAAGTAAAATACCCGAGACTGTGGTAAAAGCTGGGAAACTTGGTCGAAGAAAAACGACAGCGGAAAAGAACGTCTCAAACTCAGCTACTGCGTTTTTGCTTTTTCCTCACAGCCTTATATACCCACAACCTAATCACCGACCACCGACGTCACACAGTCAACCTTTGTTATACAATTCTACCCAGACTGGTCTTCACCTCAACCGTAAACGGTGACCTCAATCCCAAACTGAAAACTTGGGACCTTGAACAAAAGAAACACACGGAACCACTTCCTTTCCAGCCGGAGTCTGAAAAGGCTGTGCGTTATCTAAATGAGAACTGATATGATTTCCAACTGAACCCCTGCCCGCAAAATGACTCATTGCCTGTTCATTTACAACTGAAAAGCTTCCACCAGCTCGCCTGCGCAATTAATGTTTTTTTTTTTTTTTTTTTTTTTTTTTTAAGACAATCTATTTACAGGTTTTTGGTTGAACACGAGTTTCTGTATCCCCTTATAGAGTTTTTTTTTGTTTCTTTTAAGACAATCTATGTACAGGTTTTTGGTTGAACACGAGTTTCTGTATCCTTATAGAGTTGTGACGACGAGATTGCTCCAGATCTCTTAGAAAGGTTTTTTTTACAAAGCCGCTTACAATAGGAGAGATATACTTCGTGTTTTCAAACGAAGTCATTAACATTAGTCTAATGCACGTCTGCGTTGGACATTTTTCTGGAAACGATTTAATCCTGACTCAGATGGAAAGCGTGCGATTGCCTCCAACTCGTTGATCTGATGTGGTGCATAGGAAATGTTTTCAGGGCAATTACTTCCTTAACTTTATGCCAGCATGGCAAATAAATAAGCAGTCAGAGTCGGAAAATTTAAAACCAGATTGATTTCGTACGGCATTCTTTCTTTAAAGCAGCGCACTTCCGTCAGTTTGAACTTGAAGCCGTTCACGCTGCTGCCAATTGGTACGCCGACTTTCGGTCGTTGCGAACATGCATCTTAAGGTGGCGGGGGTTCCAGTAAGAATATTTTGTTTATTGCAAGGCACAAATATTCGTAACTCTAACAGTGGAGGTACCAAATATTATTATTTAAAAGCCATCTCCGGGTGTACGTGACGTCGCAATCGCCTGGGCCCGTTTGCTCGAAGCCGGTTAACTTTAACCGCGGTTAAAAGTTAACCGCCCTTCCCTACGAGGTACCCACAAGTACCCAGCCAAGTTTGACGAGGGCTGGATGAGCGGTAGCTCCGCGTTTTATTATGGGGTGGTAGCTGGTGTCACCTACTGGCTGTAGCGAATATACGTGGCTTCCGTGGAAAGGTTACCGAAATGGGGGGACCCAACAAATGCGCGCTGCCTGGCTTTCGCGATGCAGCGAGGCATACATTTGAGCTTAAGAAACAGTTTTTATTGCTCGTGGTACAAACAATCACCAAGGTAAAACTAAATTAACCCTTGTTTGGAAATTTTCTAAATATTTGGCTGTATGAAGTGAAGAAAAGCCTCGTGAAATTTCCTTCCGATTTCGAAAGAGGACGACGAAGTTGAGTCCTAGAAACGATGAGAAAGAAGTGAGCAGTGAAAGGCGGGCGGTATACTGGCAGCATGGTTGGCCAGCATGTAAGAACTGTATATAACACCGTCATAAATTGAAAAACCTGGAACTCGGCTCCACTGAAAATTGACCTATTAGTAAATTACCCGAACATCGAGAAGAACGCTGACAGTGTAATTCTACGATCCGCGCGCGCTGGCGATCCACATTTGGAGTAAATAATCATAATAAATCTTTGACGAACGCGCGTGCACGGCAAAATTTGTTTTAGGCTTTTTGCTTCAGAACAGTTATTACTGCAGACGCCAGCATTTGCAGCGCGTGTAACTACACCCGTAGCATGCACCTCAGTGCCTTTAAGATTTAGCAAAAGGTCTATCGGAACGCTGTCTGCTTTTGTGTGCTATCAATACCCGGCCGATTGAGTCAAGGCAATCAATCCACTTTCCAAAGATGTTACCATGCCGACAACTATCGCGTTCATTTAGGCTTAGGAATGGCCAGAGTCGAAAGTCTATCTAAAAAATGTGGCGAGGTCTTTGCTCATGCTTTGCGTTTTAAGTGAGGTAAGGCAACGCGAAAACCTCCTGCACGATTCATTGCTGACTAACGCGCCTGCTACTGCAGCTACTACGACGTATTAGTTCCAAAGCGAGCGGCGCTCACTCACCGGGGCACCGCCATGTTTCCGCGCCGTCCTTACTCTGCCGGTCAGGTGACCGAAAATTCCCCCTCGTAGGGAAATCCGGTTAACCGCGGTTAGTTAACCAGCTTCGAGCAAACGGGCCCAGAGAAAAGAAATGTCTGGCCATTCTCTTCTGATATAAGCCAATAAGAGAAGCAGTAGCTACCCTTATTCAGCCATGCCGTCTAAGGGCTAAAAAAACGACTCCCTTTATCCCTGAGACCACGTAATCATCCGAGGACTTCACCGCCTGCCCTTCTCGTTTTTTAAGCAGCATGATGGAGTTCTTGTGAGTGATCACTTCGAGCGGATCTCGGGACTTTACACGTGCACAAACTTCTCGGAGTGTAGAATTCGTCGAGTACAGCCAACTACAGATTACGAAACGCTAAGAACGGCTTATTATTATATTCAAGGTAAGCTGGTTGGTCAAACGATTCTAATATTACGCGGCATTACATGAAAGGACGGTCAGACACCACGTCTCTCCATGTCAAGTTACTAAAATACCCGAATGACGTGTCGTCTTGCAGATTCAGGCTTCACAATTAGTTCTTTAGCGTTATTATTGGCTAATGACGCAATCGTATTGGCTGTGAAACAATAATAAGATGATCAGGACACGCAACATCCCGTCCTTCTTAGGACCCCAGGGACAATCGTAAGCTACAACAAAACATAAACTATTGTGACATAGGATATACGAAGGTTGGTCTCTTGGTCTAAATTTCTAAATGATGAAAGCAACAATCGCAGATAGCCGGCTAAATCACTGGAATGAGGCAAACATGATAACCCACCGTGGGAACGACTGCCTCCTGTGGAGTGCGGCCACGAGTTTTGTGCTGTGGAATCTGAGCTTGAGGCAGCCGTACAGTCCGTTTGCTGCCAAGTTACGCCAAAACGAGTGGCGTATCCCGAGGGAATCCCGGACAAAAGCTCACCGGACAAAAGCTCACCGGACAAAAGCTCACCGGACAAAAACTCACCCATTTTTTCACAGACCCGGACAAAAGCTCACCCATGTTTTCACAGACCCGGACAAAAGCTCACCGCGAGAAAATTTCATGTTGGTCTTAACACGAGTGCGGACAACTTAGGTGCATGCGTGCGACACAAAAAGGCAACGATAAATTAAATCTGACAGGCGCATGGTTTGTTGATTTTAGTAGAAACATGTTTATTTATCGATTGGTTAGAAGCGAATGCAGTGCCCCACTAGCTCCAGCAGTCTTGGTAGATCTCGATGTACATGCAAGCCCTCGCAAATATTTCTAAGACGATTCTGCAGGTGCAGAGTCATTTTTCGCACCCGCTTTACGGTGGGCTCACCTCTCCGGGCTTTTGTCAATGCCGTGGCAACGAGCGCCTGATTTTGCTGTAGGCATTCAATCAGCCTCAAGACGCTTGGATGGGCGTGGCCGACGGGCTTTTGGAACCCGGTACTCTATCTTTCGCAGGTGTTGCTCATCCGGTCTTTATCTTGAAGAGTGGTGTCGTACATATTCCACCGTACCGGGGGAAACTCCGGTCGCCGTCGGCGCAGAGTCAGGCGAAGGGAAGAATTCGCTCTGGGTGCCGCCGCAGATGGAACAGAAGCATAACGGAAGCGGCCGTTGAAATACGTGCAATCAAAATAGTCCAGTAGGCAGCGATGTCACCGGTAGACTTTTCCCTAGTGGTCAGTTCTTGTGGAACAAGCTGTGGTGGAAGGAACCCGAGCCTATCTAAAATTCCGCACAATTTTTTTAAATTGGTCATCTGTCTTGTACTTTTCCAAAAGGCCGAACTCCCGTTTTTTCGAAGTATTTAAAAAAAATTCTCAACTCAATGTGGATGAGGTACAAGTTCTTCTAAAAATGGTCCAATGTCCATTGCGTCCGCACTTTATTTCAGCCCGTGTTTCGCCCGGATAGTAAAAAAAAAAAAGAAATCGAGGTGAGCTTTTGTCCGGGTCTGTCAAAAAACGGGTGAGCTTTTGTCCGGGTCTGTCAAAAAACGGGTGAGCTTTTGTCCGGTGAGCTTTTGTCCGGTGAGCTTTTGTCCGGTGAGCTTCTGTTCGGTGAGCTTTTGTCCGGTTACCATCCCGAGGGGAAGATAGAAGGCCTCAGCCCCCTCCCCCCCCCCCCCCCCCACCCTCCCCCCTCCACTCGCGCCAAAAATACCTGGCTACGTCACTTCCCGAAAACAGTTCTTCAGATCAACCTGATTCTGCTCCCACTCAACCGAAGCTCCCCGTGAATATGCACATTGCCTGAAAAAGTTTTGATATCAAAAAGCATAATATGCAGACATACAAATATTCATCACATTGTTAATTGAGCACTCTTTAAAACAACGGCTCTTAATTTCATACGACATGTTATTCCCATACGTCTGAAACACCCAATTTTTCTGTACCTCTGCTCGTAAATCTTTGAGGAATGTTGATTCGTTGGATTACTAGCGGTGATAATAACATATAATTTTATGGCCCTTTTGCTGCCTTTACTTTATCAAGTGTGGGTTTCACCACACCAGCAAGCCGAAATATACATTTGTCAAGACAGCCTACCTTCACTTTCTTTAGGAATCTTTGCACCCGGTCATCTGTTGCAGTGGCCAGCTGACGCTGCTGCGGGGCTTCTGAGGCTGGGTTCCCAATACGCTTCTTTTTTCTCGCAGTCTCTGGCTTAACGGAGCGAATGTCAACAACCTCGGCAGCCTGCACGAGAAATCCATAAGTAAGATATGCTTCCTTCTGTAGTAACACCTCCCCAATACTTTTTCAAGATAACTAACAAGCAACTGCCCATATCACTTCTGCGCACGCTGCAACGTTTCTCTCTTTCTTTCTTTGACAGTAACATGCTAAGGACCACATCATACTTGTGCCGACGTGGACGGAGAAATCTAAAGTTGAGGCTTGGGCGAGTTGGTACATACTTCGGAAATTAAAAACAGCGCGGAAAGACGAGTACCAGACAAAGAAGTGACACGGACGTAGCGATGGAGTGCCGGAGAAATCTACCGGCACTCCATTGAGGTGGACGTTGGGTCGTTGAGCCCGTGTTTGACCTCCGCTTCCACGCGAAAGAGCAGCACCGACACATGACTGCACGCCTCACTCAGGCTGTATATACACACAGCGCGCACAGCGCGTTAACTCAGCTCGGGGATGCCAGTTGCGAAAAAACGCTTACCCGACCATGCAAGTGCAATGGGCGCTAATTGTGGTGCCATATTTTCCCACCAAAGTTCAGGGCTGGTGCACTTTCTTCAGAGTCTGGCTGGCCTCAACGTCGGCAGCGACGACCACTACCGCGCTATTTCCGACGACTGCACTGAATTCCAGCGCAGTTGCCGAACCTTGCCGGTGATAAAACTACTATATTTATCTGACAGTTTTAAGTTTTTAAACTTTTCTTTCGAGTAGAAACACTTACCTTCTACGAGGTACGTAGGTACGTGTAAATGTCGACGACGTGCACAAAAGGTAACCTCCTTGTGCCGGTGGAGCCTGTCATAAATGCGTGTTGGTGCAGCGACGAATCAAGTGGGTCCGGCTGCTCTTCCCCGCGAAAAGTCAATTTCTGGCGATACCGCTCTTTGTGTGCGACGTCCAACTCTCAGTAGTAGTCACTGCTCATGATTTAACTGTCGTGCGGATAAAATTACGGCAGAGCGACTTCGTAAGAATTTTACACGTCCACAGCAAATCCAGTCACTGCCCGCGCCGTAGGAAAACCACAGAGGCGGGCGGACCGGAAGTACCAAACCGGAAAGCTGTTTAGGCTAACCATTGTCACAACGGAGGTCAAGTTTGTTGCCAAACAAAAAAAGGCGGATAGCACGGACCGTGTAACGTAACATTGCGGTTGGGCGAAGTTACGCGTGGAGTGCCGATTAAAGCCTCGCTCACACCGCTAATACATCAATCATACAAAAAACAGTCTACAGGCACTCCCTGAGGCATTTCTTGTATGACGGTCACATTTGTCATACCAACACTGCCCGCACACATCTTCGAAGCACGTGAAACAAACATGATTCGATGATGCTTGAGTGGTGTCCGCACATTATTCTGTCATCGTGTCAGGAGCAAACACCGTGTCTTTTGCGTTATATGTGAGCAGTATGAGCGCGGCTTTACCTTGCTCCTAACGTCCGTTTCAGTGCATCATAAGACGAAGCGCAGTGCGTTAGTGTGGTATACATATCTTACCGCGCCCCCTCATGTTACTGTTACAGGTACAGGATCCTGTGGGTCTTCCAAAGCCCGTTTTCCCTGTTGCGCTACCACGAGCTCTTCCCCAAGGGGTCCACCTGCCTCCTGGACACGCACAAGCAGGACCGCAGCAGCTCTTTCCAGCCTCTCAGTTTCCGGGATATGCGAGCCGTCTTCATCCTGACCGGCTTCCTGTTCGCGTTGACCTCTGTGTTCCTCTTTATCGAGCTGATTGTTTGCGGGCTTTACCGCTGCACCGACTGCATTGCAGGAGAGACGGACGTCCACACATGCTGAGGTTTAGAGCGCTTTTGGCCTCAGTTTTGTTTTTGGAAATATTAAAAACGTTAGAAAGAACTACATGTCACTCAGCTTTGCAACTTGAGACTTCAAAAAACGTTTTATAGGCAAGCGGTGCATTTTTCGTACGTTTGCTTTTATGCGCACATTTGGTTTACAAAGCTAACAAAAACAATTCCACTCTCCGTTAATTTTCAACCTTTACTTTTTTAGAAGGTCAAAACGCTGCGACTGTTGAGAAAGAACTATAGTGCGAGGCCTGTGTTTCAGGGCCATTTAAAATACTGACATGCATCTAGGGCTTTTCGTTTATTTATTTAGATTATTGTTAAGCCCCTGAGAATTTATTTTTAATGGTCTGAGTTTATTTCAATCATAGACTAACTGTTCATCAAGGTCCGTCTATTCTTCTTGCCGAGTTCGACCTTAATATGATCACAACATACCAAACATTTCCTGACAGAGGCAACTCGCAGAACAGACTGGAGAATATTTCTCTCTTGGACTCAGTCTTTTTTAGAGTAACCCCCCCCCAACACACACACACACGCACGCACTATCACACGCAAACCGCCGAAATTGCGTTAATAAGTGTATTGCATTATGTGGCCTATTTGCCTAAATTACTGCTCTTAGTTGCATTACTGTAATAATATAAGCATTTGTTTGTGTAGATAGTGTGTTGCATACACCACAAAACCCTTCGTGGCGTAAGTCTGCATATCGTCGAATTCGCAAAAATCTTAATGTAAATCCTCATACTGCATATCCCTAACAACTTAAAGCCCTGAACTCTATTCTAACCGCTGATATCGCTGGTGCTAATAAAAATTCAGTGGGATGAAGTGACAGAATGGCGGAGAAGAAATGCAGACGATGCGTTTTGTCCAGTGCTTGCCAACCTCACTTTTTTTTTCTTGCCGAAGATGATTTATTGCGGCGGAACGAAATGGAAAAGGTACCAACTTTGTATGACATAATTTGCGGCTCCTTTTCGTTTAATAAAGCTTCACCAGCGACTTGAGCCCACTGAGGCCACATATGTTCCTGTGTTCCGCCATTCCAACGCCGCCGAAAAACGTGCATCAAGACAGCATACATTTTGCTTTAGATTTACATCTCCGTCATATCACATATCCTCCGATTCTTTGAATAAGAAAATTCAAAGCTCCATAATCAAAGGGAGATAATCTGGCAGTGCATACATTATCGACGCTTGTTGTTGAAGCTGTTTACTATTTTACCTTTACTAAAGAAGTAATGTGCACCATCGTCGGCGCTCGAAGTAATGAGTGCTCAACAACACAACGTCTTCATGGCTACTTTAGTAACTGCGCTAGCTTTTGTTGAATGATACAAGAAAATAAGTCACATCCACGCAGTATTTCTTGTTTGTTGCATTACGGCTTATGTAATAAATATATTTCTCATAGTTTAGAAACCGCTTTGTATACGCGGAAAAATGACACTAGAAATTTCTGCTTTTTTATGCTTTCGCCCAAAATTTTCTAGTGAATACGGTTCCATGTTGGTGTCCAATAAACATATCGAGTCATTCTTGAACTTGTATATGCCTTATATAATTTCTATAAATTCTCATATATTTATTGTACGAATCAAATATCAATGACGAAAATAATCGCTGGAGAAGGGGAACAAGAGGGACAAAGGAAAACACAGATCTTCAGACACAGCTAATTGACTGGTGCGCGACCGCAAAAATTTGCTTGGTCCGGGTAAAGCTCAGTTGGTCAGCGCTCCACTGGAAAGGGAGATGTGCCGGGTTCGATACTCGGACCAGGCGAATTCTTTCGGTCGCGCACCGGTCAATTAGCTGTGTTTGGAGATTTTTGTTTGTCCTTTCTCCCTCTTGTTCCCCTTCTTCAGGGATCATTTTCGTCATTCTTGTCCAGCTCGCTTGCAGCTTTGCATTTAATAACATTATAATCATATATCAAATTGTGCGTTTTCATTAGGCATGTGACGCAGCGATCGCTGCAATCTGTGAAGTCTATTTTCTAAAGGACTATATAAAATTTCACGTGACGTCATTTCCCTGATAAATTTAGCGGGGAAACTGAATTGCTATTGAGCTCACGTGACGTCAATTTTCCTGCTAAATGTAGCGGGAATTGAGTTGCTGTTGAGGTCACATGACGTCCATTTTGCCGCTCAATCTAGCGGAGAAACTGAATTTGTTGAAAGGTGACGTGACACCAAGGTCATGTGACGACATTTCGCCGGCTAGATTTAGCGGGTAATTGAATTGGTGTTGAGGTCACGTGACGTCAATTTTTCCATTAAATTTACGTGGTTACGCCGACAGCGACGCCGACGCCAATGCCGCAAAACCCGGTAACGGAACGGGCGCCCAAGAAACGTGCTCTAGAAAAAAAACCGGATAAACTCGAACGTCGAATCTGCCCTTGGGCACTGAGAATGATAAGTGACATGCTCATATTCTCTACACAGATTGCGTTGCCAACTGAAACTGTATTTGGGTTTCTGCCATTCGCTGAATGCGCCCTGTAGAATATGGTTTTTGGTAAAAGCACATGCTCAACAGGAGGTTAAACGCAAAGCCTTATTTAAGAGCGATTTTTTTTCCATAATGTGTATGGTTTTGCAAAACAGGGAATGTCTTTAAAACTTACGCTTGCTTTTATTCAACGTTCTGGATTTCTTGCATAGAACCCGCATTTCTAAGAAGTTTTAGTCAGGCAGAAATGATTAAAATTCTGTTAAAAAAAGATTTGACTATAATTTAGATGTCCGGTCCCAAAGACATGAAAATATGTTTCATGTAATTTTGACATTCTTCGTCAAAAATATCTCCTGCACTATTTCAATATCTCCCGCCAAACTTCCCATCACAAACAAGCGACCGAAGTTTGGACTTTGGAGTTGTTTTTGGCTGGAAGGGTTTCAAAAGTGGTGACCAATACATTATCATCTCACTTGCAATCGGCGTCGTGCATACTTCCGTGAGCAAGTGTCATGCAACCAGATTTTTAACTCACCGGGAGTCAAAAAAACGTCACTATACAGCTCCTCTCCCTGGCAGCGTGTGACATTTCTTTGGTAGTAATGTGATAAACATCACCGAACGCAGCATTTTTATTTCAAGTTATTTATAACTAGGGTGTGTACTTTCCGGTGTTTATTTGTGGGAAAAATCGTCGGATGTTTTTCGGTGTTTATTTATTTTCGAAACACCGGTGTATTTCGGTGGAACGTCGCACGACAAGGCTAAAATCTGTGATTATCGGTGGAAAAAAAAAATGCGATTGATCACGGACAGAGAGTTCCAATTTTATTCACGTATTTTATACACTTATTGTCGAGGAAGCATCTATTTCTCACGCTTGGTTATTATAGTAGATGCAAGCATACTTCGAGAGGCTTGCATCCGTCATGGCAGCACGTTCCTTGCGGTTCACAACCCGGAATTTTGAAAACGCACGTTCCACATTTGCGCCGGACACAGGAAATCCCAAAATGTCCAGCGAGGCCTGGGACAGTAGTGGCCAGTCAAGTAAATGAAGTTTCCAAAATAACACTGGATCAACGGTGCTAGTCACAGCCTACTGGCGGTAACAAAGAAACTCTGATTTTAGGTCACTTAGCTTGCGCTCGTCTCGGAGGACCAGCCGATAGATACTTTCATAGTGCACAAATCCCTCTGGCAGCTACACTTTTATGCACGGATTAACAATTTGCACGTGGAACCAGAACGACGATTCCTCCATGATGAATGATGAAAACCCCCACGCCAACAAAACCTTTTTTCCGTTTCGCCAAAAGCCCATGGAAACTAAGCAGATAACAATGAACGCATCTCAGTTCTCAAAGGTCAGTAGCCCTGTACGACACGGATGTTGGCAGTGTCTTCCAGGAACCAGAGCAACCTCTGAATACATGGCTTGCACCGACATCACTTGGCCAAACACAATGGGGAAAGGGCACGTGAGAGCGTACCCTCCACTGCGTTAATTTTTCCACAAAAGGGGGCCATGGGAGACACAATGGGGGAAAGGCGTGTGAAAGCTTAGCTTCCACTGCGTTAACAGACGCTTTTGACCCCCAGAAAGGAGGGCGGACTGACACTGGAAGAATGCAGGATCCACGAGATAACACGTTTGACGAATCTCTACGAAGAAAGGGTTTCGCTAGGTCGGTGTTTTTCGACCGGTGTTTTTGGGTTTTAACCAGGACGAAAATATCCAACCACCGGTGTTTTTCGGTTTGAACCGATTTTGTATTTTCATCACCGACGGATGTTTATCGGTGTTTTTCGGTTAAAACCGGAAAATACACACACTATTTATAACAGACAAAAAGGAGTGGCTGAATCGCGTCAAAAATCGGGTCTTAAAATTGCAGTCGATTGCACGACGTTTGGTGTCGGAAAATGCGTGTTGAATCGTGACGGAGACTTTTACTCGGTTCGTTGAAAACTTTGCAGTTCCTTTACGCCGGTGAAGAAATACCAATGAAGCAACGTTCGCATTTCCAACACTCCCTTGAATATACGTTTTAGTGAGCGTTGGTAAGGACGTAACTTTAGGGTTTTATGCATAAAGACAAGGGATGGGGCAACACATATTTCAACTTTCATCAGACAAATGATTTATTGCCGGCATGCATCGCCTTGGGAGCTCCACGGGGCCTTGTCTTGCCCCATTCCTTCCCCTTCCCCTCCTTTTAACGTTTCCCTCTCCTATAGTGCAGTTCCCAAGGCGATGCGTGCCGGCAATCAATCATTTGTGTGTTTAAAGTAAGAAAGATGTGTTGTATAAAACTCTCTCTAAAGTCCCACTCTGTTAAAGGATCCCATCATTTACAAGCCGCTCCAGACTCGCCATACTCCAACAGAAATGTCAGTACGTAGTGTACTGACATTTTCTACGTGCAGACAAAATATTAACGGATGTCCGCATGCCCTTGTTGTGGGTTTGAAGTTTTACATAAGCGTGCCTGATGAAATGACTTGCTAGAGCGCAGCATCGCCGTCGTGCGATGTAACTTCCACGTCCGAAAAGAATTGTGAGTCAGTCGAACACACTGGAATACGCTAGCTGCATGAGACAAATCCAGCGTCAGGTGGGACCGAAGCTTCTTAGTCATAAGACACAGCAACACGTGACTGCGTCAACAAAATAACACCCAGAATTCCGTCCACCACCAAATAGAATAAACTGCTATCAATGACGGTTACATTCACATGGGACGTAAAAATAATTCCGATATTATTTTGACGAAAGATGTACTATTAACAAATTCCTCATTCGACGGGGTCGTCAATTTATTTAATCACAACTGTTTTTATTTGAAAAAAAAAAAAACAGCCTGAATTAAGGGAAGAAACGTAGATAGAAAGTAGGAGAGACGAAACGAGACGGCTGACTACAAAGAATTTTTAATGAAACTTCTTCCCTAAGTTCAGGCTGTTTCTTTCGAACTGTACCAACACGCTCATCACATCACTGTAACTGTTTCCACGTTTGACGAATCCGACATCACAAAAATCAAAATAATTTCAAAGATTTTTTTTTACATTGTACGTTGAAATTGTCGCTGCCATATAATTACTTCATCGCGCAAAAATACGGCTTGAATTGGTGATAATGCCCCAGAACTTACCTCGTCCAAATGTAAATAATAAAATGAGTCGCGAATGATTAATTCTTAGCGTTTCTACAATCTTTCGCGTTTTAAATCTAAACTCTTCTCTGTTATCAAGAGGTCCACTGCAGTATGCAAGTAAAAAGAAATCTATTTTCTCCTTAGTTTTAAGACGGCGGAATTAATGGCTCTGGGTCGAAAACGACTTTCTTTCCCTTTAGGGAGTTGCGACGACCGAATTGCTGTAGGCCATCTACCTCTTAAAGGTTTTCTGAAGGTCACTTACAAAGAGAGAGACTTCCAATTTTCAAACGAAGACAGCAACAAGTAATCTAATGCACGTCTGTGTTCGCGCTCTATTCTGGAAACGATTGAATCATGATTCAGATGGAAAGCTTGGCATTTCCTTGAACTCGCTGACCTGATTAGGAAAATAAGAAATGTTTTCAGAACAATCAGTACCTATACACTCCAAGATACACTCCAAGCCAGCGTTGAAAAGAAAAAAAAGCGTTTTGTGTCAGATAATCTAGAACGAGGTTAATGTTTGTAGGCAATCTTGCTTAAAAGCAGCGTACTTCCGTCAGGTTGGACGAGTCGTTCACGTTGACGCAAAGGTCCACTGACTTGCGGTCATTGCGAACATGTATCTGAAGGTTGCAGGGGTCCCGGTAAGCTTAATAAATGTATTCGGCGGCGGAATTATATAGGTATATATTGTTTTGTAGCGGATTATTAGAGTAACTGGAATATCGGGTGCAAGCAACAATAACAGAGTTGGGCTTCATGCACGCGTGTTCAGTAGACATTTTTTTTTTTTTTTTTCATCGTATTTTCATATGTTACTCTTTAATGTGTGGGGGGTGTCTTTCTCGCAAACCAAAGGGTTTGCTAGAAAAAATTATTTCTCGAGAATTTAAAAAAGGCTACATCAAGGCGTCAAAGCCGTTTTGGCGTTTTGTCTTTTCTGCCAAGTTTGGCGGCCCGTAATAGACAAAAAAAAATAACTCAAAGATTTTGCAAAAATGCTAGTCTATAATGGTGAAACATGAAACAATTTATACAATTTTGAAGAATATGTATCGTGCGTAAAAAATGCACAAACATGGCTACTTTGACGTTGATTCCTTACGTTTGTGATTTGTTATCTCGTAAAGGTTCAAGATAAATCGTTTAATTTTTTTTTCGCAGGTTCTTCACATAAAGATCTATTGTCTATACATAATGTGTCACTCTTACTTATAAATAACATTTTTTACAGTTCACTAAACCTAGCTGAAAATTAAAGTCCCGCAAATTCAAGTGCAATTAAAGAAAAACAACGAACTTTTTTTTAAATTTTGGTGAAGCATTCTGTCCATATCTCCTGTTTTATCATAAAAAACATGTTGCATTATTTTGTCTCTGTCAAAAATACAGCACTTCGAAGTGCAAGAATTCGGCTGCTTTGACGTTTTTAACTAAGATTGGTTCGCTGTTATCTCGTAGGATTTTTAAACTTTTCTATTTTTTTTACTGACATATTCTTCTCAAAAAGATCTGCCCTAGATGTATATTGTGTTGTTCTCGTTTTTAATTGAAAATACTTAAAGCGCTTCAAACATGTCTCAATATAAAATGCCCTGCAGACACAACGTGCAGCTTAAAAAACAAAAAACAAGCTGATTTTTTTAAAGTTTATAAGTAAAGTATACTGCACAATATTGCCGTGCTTTTAATTAAAATGTGTGTTGCTTTATTTTGTCCCGGTCAAAAAAACATAGCTTCCAATTGTACTATGTATACCATTCATATCAACATCTTTGTTTCTAGCTGCCGCGGCCTCAATCACTCCTACGTTCTATAAAAGAAACTATCGTAAGTGTTTATTTTGTTTAAATTGTGGCCAAGTTCAAATTTGAAATGTATAACTCTATAAACGCATCTATTAATCAGTAGTTCAAAGCTTAAACTGCATCCGTCCTGTGACAAGCCCGCCCCTCGTGCTTATTTCAAATGCCACTGCTCGGTATACGCGTGACCTCAAACACAACTTCCCAGAAACAAAGAAACACAACAGCCAGGCTTCCACTCTCAAGGTAAGAACCGAACAGACCCTATTGGAACCAAAGATAATATTTCACTATCTAACAAACGCACAATACTAAACGCGGTCGGCTCGCAGCATGTTCAAGGAGTAGTTATAAAGAAATTGTCGTTGTACTGCGTGCTGTACGATCCGAGGCAAAGTCAGTTTCAGGTTCAGTACTGTTGTGCAATTTTGCAGTGCATGTCAATTTTAATTGAAAAAAAAAACCGCATCTCCACGTGGTGAATGATGTTGATTGGGGCGAAGCTACGCAGTATCGCGAAGCGCGATACTGCGTAGACGCTGAGCCGCAGCATGCCTAGCTTTTCGTTCGTTTCCATCCATGTCACGCTGCGGTCAAATGATGAAATGCATATATAACCACGTTGCATACCACACATTCTCTTTCTGAAATGGGTGAAAACAAAAGAAAAGCTCGGCATGCTGCGGCTCACCGTCTACGCAGACAAGCACCACCAGAGCTTCGCCCCAATCAACATCATTCACCACGTGGAGATGCGGTTGTTGTTTTTTTTTTTGTTTTTTTTTTTTGCTCTACACAAGCACGGGAGCACCTGCTCACGTGCTCGTGAGCACGAGCACCCGACGTCAAACATCAGACGGACATACGGAGATGGCTAGCACCAAGGAGCTTCGCCCCTAAAACAGATTACCAGAACAAAACCCGGGTTGGCACCGACGGGGTAGGAACCTGACATAACACTTCAGTTCGGTCATGCAAATAACACTTCACTTCCGTTTTAAAAAAAAAAAACAAAAAAAAACGGAATTTACGTCTACACTGTGTGATGGGCACCACAAAAAGATGGTCGTCATTGCAGTCTCTGCAGTGCGAGAGACAGTCAGTTCCAAGTTCAGCCCCACTGTGCGACTTTGCCATACATGCCACTTTTGCATTCCAGCGACGGGGCGCACGTTCCTCCACTCTTCCTTTTTCCGATTTCAAAACTCCATTAGTTCGCCTGCTTCTAAGTAAATCAGCTTGACTCCTTGGAGCTGCTGAGACAATACACTTGACATGTCTTGGGCGTTTTGTACCGCCATGCTTACTGGCTGTCGCAGGTTGTGTAGACTGGCCTGGTGTTTTACAAGTCCTCCAACACCATCACACGCGTTTTTGCCATGTTCGATAGCAGAAAAGCAGCCATCTGGCTAGATAATATTTCAATTTCCTGAAATCGCTCAGTTGATATTTGTTATTTGTTTTTAAAATGGCTCGCTGCTCCATCGCTGATACAAGTGACTTGCGAGTGAACAGGAGCGTTGTCATCGAGCAAATTTGTGACTTTCCTAAGTGCAAAGCAGACGTGGGTAGCGTCGTGACAGACATCGTCGCTGATGACAGAGAAGCTACGTGTCGATTTTCGAGTGGTAGCAACGGATGCAAACACTGAAACGTGCTTTTTGTGCCACTGGTAGTCCCGGACTTCATCCGGCAGCACAACGGACCGATTCCCCGCGAAATCAAAATATAGCACAAGTCTCCCTTTTTTTTTTTTTTTTTGCACCGCTTTTCTGTGTATATGGCTTTTCCTTGAACTTGCCTGGTTTGATTATGAGGGTTCAACCTAATTACGAGTGACTGAAGTTATTCTATAAATGCCACTGAATCCAACGTTTTCTCAATCACATTGCCAGATTCCCACGCCACTACCAGAACCTCTGCTTCTTCTGGGATGCAAAGTCGTTCAAGTGTAAAATGTCGATCCCTAGGGCACCTCACGCAGCTGCCCAATCGGCATTCATGTGTTCGCAGAGTACAAATCTGCATGGATTCCAGGGCAGATATGTTCACGTTTTTGCTGGTAACGCTTTCTAGAGTTCCACTTGACCCCCGCGGTCGCAAGGAGTGAAACTTAGTGAGACCAATCGTAGCTTCTGGGTGTGCACTTTTAAACAGATGAAACGCCTCGCGAAATGACCTTGTCATGAAGCGCTTGGGCATGTACTGTTTTTTGCCACTGATCAACACAGAAGCGATGTCTTTCTGGTTGGTGCTTCGTGTAGAGCAGCCCAGTTCATCCTTAGTATAAAACCCAAGAGCTAGGGGCATCTCTTCTTGGCTCGCCTTGCTTCTTGAGTGAGTATCCGGTATCGACCATGGTAATCTCTCAATTTCCGAGATTTGTCGATGATGTACCTAGTTGCCTCCGGTACAATACTGTCAATCTCTGTCCTCGTCAGAGACGGGAGAAAGAGCGTCAGTAGCCGGCAGTGTTCTTGGTGGGAAGCACGTGCAGCGTGTGCGAGTCGAAAGTGCTGCGTCCAATCTCCGCACCTGTTGCAGTCCCCTCGCGATGGTCCTGAGACGTCGGATGTGCCCTATGACCTTCGAATCCCCGTACGACCATCGGTGATTGTGGCATCTTCTAGCTTGTTTTCTTCCGCGGGATCCTCTGCAACGGCTTTTCACTTGACTTGGTGGCTTCAGTGGTGACACTTGTGTGGGATATAGATAACGATTCAGCTTCTCCACGGTCTCAATATCTGGGATAAACGCGTCCTCCAGGCTGTTAGAGGTTTCTTGTACACGCTGTGTTTTACGGCTGAAGTGCTGGAAACAAGTCCGGTAGTGGTAGTCTGTTTCCTTTACTATTGTGGATGTCTCCTGGAGCAAAATCTTCATCAGGGGGTTGACGCCAAGATCTTGCACGCTGCGGAAATTCCTCTGCTTTGTCTTTTTTTTTTTCTTGTGTATTCTGAGGTAGTCAGGACAAAAAACTTTGTCGACACTAAAAGTCGCTCCCATAGCTGATGAGCGTTGTCCGATGATGCAACTAAACGGGGCCTGTGAATGGTGCAGTTCTAAATTAAAGAACTCACACCGTGTCTTTCTTTACGCAGAGGCTAAAGTTAGGTCCGCACTGAACGCTGAACAGCTTACCTCAATCAACCCTCTTTCTCTCTCTCTTTCAATAAGCCGAAGCAAGTCGGGACTTCAAACACAACAAAGAGTCACGTTGCACACAACGCTACACGCTTTGTTTTTATTTTTACTTTGGCCAGGGTGTAAGGTCGGTACACTACACCACACACACGCGCTAAGAGAATAATATTTATTTATTCAGAAACAGGGCGCCCTTAGCCGCCGCCAGATAAAGTTATATCGGCGCTCTTCAGACGGGCGTCGCTGCCGACAGCGTCATCCGGTGACCTGCGCCGCACAATACGCCCTTTAGGGGCTTAAGATTTCGCTTAGATATTGGAGCCTCTGTCTCCCGTGTTTGCATTCAATTAGGCTCCATTACGCCAGCCACGACACTTTTAGGATCTACGGCTTTAGTCTTGCCGCCAAAATCATCCTCTATTACCAGCGTCAACAGCGAGTAAAAGCTATACGTTACTGTGAAGTGCGCTCGTCACGCTCGTTTGCACTTCGGGTTACGCGTGCACGCATATAAGACATCGTGACTTTATGATATGTTACTCCAGTCGTTCAGTCACGCGGGACTCGCTCTTTCAACCTGGCGAAAGTTCAACGATAGTTCACGCACTTTGCTTAGCTCTAAACGCGCGTTGTCTTGTAACGAGTGACGAAAGCTGACTCGAGCGAGGTCTAGGAAATTGTTTACGTGCTGCTACATGCTCGATGCGCTGAGGTGTTGCGTTCGGTAACCTATACCCGAGGGCGCAAACCGAGGAGTTTTGTTCGTTTCTTCTCGGGGAGTTCTGTTTCAGTTCACGCATATACCGAGCAGCGACATTTGAAATAACCACATGGCGCGGGCTCGTCACAGGAGGCATGCAGTCGAAGCTCTGAACTACTGATTAATACATGTGTTTATAGAGTAATATATCTCAAACTTGAACTTGGCCACAAATTAAACAAAGTATAAAATTATGGTAAGTTCCTTTTATAAAATGTAGGAGTAATTGAGGCTGCGGCAGCTAGAGACAAAAATGTTGAGCTGGAGTGTGTATATAGTACAATTCGAACGGCTGTGTTTTTGACCGGGACAAAATAAAGCAACAGACATTTTAACGAAGAGCATGGCAATGTGGTGCAGTATGCTTTACCTAAACAATCAGCTTGTTTCTTTTTTTTGTTTTTTTTTTTCTTTTTTAGTTGCAGGTTGAATTTAGCAGAGCATTTTACATTGAAGCATGTTTGAAGCGTTGCAAATATTTTCAATTATAAACTAGGACAACAAAATATACATCTATGATAGATTTTCGAGAAGAATATATGAGTAAAAAATAAAGAGTCAATCTTAAGAACCTTACGAGATAACAGCGAACCAATACCAGATAAAGATGTTAAGCCAGCCAAATTCCTGCACTTCGAAGTGATCTCTGACATAGACACAATAATGCAACATGTTTTTAATGGAAAACAGGGCGATATAATCTAGAATGCTTCACCGAAATTTAAAAACAAAAAACGATGATCTCTTTTTTTTTTTTAGTTGCACGTTGAATTTGCAAGACTTCTCATTTTCAGCCATGCTTAGGGCATTGTAAATATTGTTTTTATAAGTCAGAGCGATACATTATATATACACGACAGAGCCTTATGTGAAGACCCTGTGAAAAATTAAAACCTTTACAAGATAACAAATCACGAACATAAAATAAAAACGTCAAAGTAGCCATGCTTGTGCATTTTTACGCACAATAAAATGTTTCCAGAATTTTATAAATTGTTTTATGTATTACCATTATAGACCACTATTTTTGCAAAATATTTGAGTTGTAGTTTGTATATTTTTTTGTCCATTATGAGCTTTCAAACTTGGCAGAAATGACAAAATGCCAAAACGAATATACCATACCGCCTTCATGTCGCCTTTTTCTTTTTTTTTTTCTCGAGAAATAATTTTTTTTTTCTCGAAACACCTTTGGAGATTCCCTCCACACATTGGGGAGTAACATATAAAAATGCGAAGGAAAACGAAATTTCAACCGGACACGCGTGCATGATCTTATCTGAACACACCCTTCTGACTATGAGCGTAGTGCCCGAATTTATTAGCGGGGGTAGCGCACATTAACATCAATTATCTGTGTCTAGCTCTATGCTACATCGCAATACAGCGAGAAAATCAATGTCTGTTAATTATTTAACCGAGTAAACCAATGAGAAGATCAGTCGATGCCGCTCTGCAGTAACCACGCAGTCTAAGGGGTAAAATGACGCTCGCATTTTTTGCCATCTAGAGTGCTTCATGATTCCGGCGTGACCCCCCCCCCCCCCCCCCTTCCCCCCACCACCCGTCCTTTTCCTCGCTTGAGCTGCATCAAGTAATGCTACTTGTTTCTTTTCGGGTATCGCAGAGCTTTATACACGAAGGAACGTCTCAGTAGATGACAGTTTAAGAAATGGAGGGTGTGCCCCGAGTATCTTAAGCTCCCTCCCGTGTCAAACATATTGCGGCATTAGGCGATAAACAATATCAAACAAGGATTAAGTAAGACGAGAGCATAAAGAGCCACGTCCGGTGTTTCTTCAGGTACCGCACACTATGCAAGTTTGTAGATTGAAGCAGTCACAGGTTTAAGGAGCGCGGGATGGGACTTGCTACCTTCCTGCTTCGCGATTCCTTCTTTGCCGTTTTCATTACCTAATTCCCCATTCGCATTAGCTGGAGAACACTAATAATATGTTCAAAACTGGCCAGGCCTTGTGATTCTTAGGCCATCTGTGTCTGAACTATGGTGCCATTAAAACTATATATGCTCTATATTTACTCTCGCGCGAAAAGGTACAATGCAGCATGAATTTGTGACAATGTCTTATCTATTTAACTCGTATAAATGGGTTGCGAAAATTGTATCTTAGCGTTTTACCCTCTGCCGTGCTGCATCTATAAATCCTGGCGGTTATCTAGATGTCCAGTGAAGCATTCAAGTCGAAGGAAGTTCATAAGTTTTCTTGTTTTTTTTTAAGAAACCTAACTAATGGTTTCTGGCTGAAAACGACTCTCTGTAACCACTTATAGAGTTGTGAGGACTGAATTGCTCTAGGTCACCTATCTCTTAGAAAGTTTTTTACAAGGTCACTTGCAATAAGAGAGATATGCTTCCGGTTTTCGAGCGAAATCAACAACATTAATCTAATGCACGTCTGCGTTGGACATTTTACCGGAAACTATTTATCCCCGACTCAGATGGAACGCATGTGATTTCCTTTAACTCGTTGATCTGATGCGGTGAATAGGACATGTTTTCAGAACAATTAACTACCGTAACTTTTTGCTAGCATCTCAAATAAATAAGCAGTCCGTGTTAGAAAATTCCGAACGAGATTGATTTCGGTTGGTAATCTTACTTAAAAGCGGCCTACTTCCGCCAGGTTGAACTTGAAGCCGTTCACGTTCCTGCCAAGGTCCACTGACTTTCGGTCGTTGTGAATATGCATCTTAAGGTCGCGGGGGTTCCGGTAAGATTATTTTGTTTAATACAGGGCACAAGTATTGGTATGTATTTTTCGTTTTGCAGTGAATTAGGCTATTTATATTAAATTGTCTGGGCAAAAATAAATATAACACAGAGCTGCGACCATGGTCAAAAGCATAGTTGCCAACAATTTTAGCAGAAGTACCAAACAATAATATTTTAAAGCTGCCCCCTCCGCCTACATCGCAATTGGCTGAGAAAATGAACGTCTGGCCATTTTCTAATGAAGTAAGCCACTGAGAGGAGCGGTAGCTACGCTCAATTAGGCATGCCGTCTAAGGGCTAAAAGGACGCCTCCCTTTACCCTTGAGACGGCTTAATCATCCGAGGGTTCCACCGCCCGCCCTTCTCATTTATTGAGAACCACGAAGAACTTCTATTGACTGACTTAGAGTGGATCGCGGGACATAACACAGGCAGAAACTTCTCGGGGTGTAGAATTCGTCACATACAACTAGGGTGAAAACTTTCCGGTGTTTATTTATGACAAAAATCGGCGGATGTTTATTGGAGTTTATTTATTTCACCAGCACCGGTGCTTTTCGGTGAATTCTCTTGTCCAGACGCTAAAAACGGTTACTATCGGGGGGAAAATTGCAAATGTAAACTACCACTGGAGACGAAAAACAGACCAAATTTTATTTACATATTTTACACAACCTCTTTCACACTCGATTATTGTAGTATATGCAAGCACACAATCCCAGGCTCGTATCTGCCCATGACGCTCGCTCCTTCCTGTTGATGACGTCTCATTTGGAGAATGCCCGCTCAAGATTTGCGCTAGACACGGGAAGCCCCAAAACGTCCAACAATGCTTGGGACAGTACTGGCCAGCTGTGACTGGCCTCTTGGGCCGTTGATAGTGATCTCCAAGGTCAGCGGCCCAGGAGGACCGCTGACCTTGGAGAACAGTGGAACAAGGCTACTGTCCTCCAAGAGTCCAAGACCATGTAGGTCACAAAACAAAGACAGGCAAAGTGCATGATTCCGAGTAAAATAATGTGTTTGACGTAAAATAAGGCGTATGACTTTTTCAGTGAAAAAAAAACAAACACAATATTCTTAGAAAAAACGTGTTTAAAACAGGTGGTTTTTTTTCGTTCTGAACAATTTTTATTTCCGTCACTTTCGAATGTTTATTGATGTTTTTTCGGTTAAAATTGGAAAGTAAACAGGACTTTTCCGGTGGAAAAAGTTAGGGCTTGCTTGAAAATATAAAAGAAACGGTGTTTTTCGGTCTTAACCGATTTTGTATTTTTGACACCGGCGGATGTTTATCGGTGGTTTTTTCGGTTAAAACCGGAAAGTATACAGCCTACATCCAACAAACTACTGCTTCAGAAACGCAGGAATTTGTTTGTTATTATGTTCATGGTAAGCGGATTGGTTAAACGATTCTGATATTACAGGAGCATTACATAAAAGGACGGTCAGGCAATGCGTCTCTCCATGTCAAGTTCCTAAAATATCCGTTTAGTCTAAAATATCCGATTGGTTCTTTAGCGCTGTTATCGGCGAATGCCGCAATCGTAATGGCTGCGAAACCAAAAATTAGATTTTTGGGAACCGCGCCCCGTGTTTATTAACTCCCCAGTGACTATAGTAAGCTACCATAACAGAAACACTATTGTGACGTAGGCTATGCGAAAAAGGAAAGCAGACGGCAATCAAAAGTTTATGCCTATTATTTTTTTTTTATTTGAACCATTGTAACTATCTACACGTGAGAAACGTTCAGATGGGATATCTGGTTTGATCTTTCTAGAAGGATATAAATTCTAGAAATGGCATGGCACATACAGCCTCTTCACCCGCCTTACACGCATTTAAAAACAATTTATGATCCTGAGAAAAAAATCAGATTATGTATTTTTTTAAATGCAAATTAGCTTTGCCACAAGTAACTCGTTGAATTGGGCGAGCCAGTATTCGTCTTATATATAAATATTTATATATGTGGGTATGTGTGCGCGGGTGTGTTCCTATCTTTATTTTTGTTCTGTTGATTTTTCAGTACCCTCCTATTATAATTATTTACGAAGATAATGGAATCAAGAAACTTCACGGAATTGTCGGATCGGTGTTCTCGAACATCACGACATCGATGAATATTACGTAAGTTATGCTACATTTAAGCGTAAGTTATCCTTTATGTGGGGCTTCCTGCGAGAACGAATTAAAACGATACCCGGGAATCACTTAAAGCTAGGCTCCGGAGAAGCCTCTCGGCATATCTGCTCAAAAGCTCGGAGTTTCTGACGGCGTTTTGCTGATTCGATATCCCAAGTATAAATAGCCACCAAAACAAACACGTCTGTACCTTTTGTTATTAATTTGTTATGTTAAGTCGGAGTAAACCTTTTCAATCATGAATTCACCCGGCTTTTGGAACATTTTTGCAAACACAAAAAGGTTCACTTTCATAGTTTTTACGCTTGAATTGCATATTTGTGGTGAAATTGATCACTGTCGTTTCATAGAGTAGTTTATAAATGCGCTTTAACTTATTTATCAATCTGGCAGCCATTTTTTTTTTTTTGCGGGCGCATAGGTGAGCGCGGGAACGTCCAATTTGAACTGCTTTGCAATAAGTCGATGATAAAGTCTAAATCAGGGATGGGCAGCATTCGAATAAAAATATTATGAATTGGTGCTTAAAACACTTTCAGTGTCTTGTCTTGTATTTAACTACAGAGTGCGGAATACATTTGTCGATGGTATTTCAAGACTTAAAATCAGTATTTCATATTGAATTGCAATTAAATATAATTGCTAATACAATCGCCCTCTGAAATTAAATACTATGTCGGAATCTTTAGACCGCGGAAGGCCGCTATTCTCTCCCCTGGCTACACTGGTTTTCAGACGAGTAATTTGACAGTAAATGATTGATAAACTGGGTTTCTTAACGCACGCACGCAGACAGCACTCTCGTCCAATGGTCATCCAGAGTGAGACTGGCAGACTTCGTGCCTGGTTGAAGTGGGTGATTCACCACTTTTGCTCTTTCCTGTAGTTTCTGCGCTGACAAACACAGTTACAAGTAATGAACAGTCAACAAATCCACATTTTCTGAAATTTTTTTTTTACACTTGAGTTCATTACGAGCACGATTTCTGGATTTACATAGATTGCCTGCTCATCCACGAGAATAATGTCCCAACCTTTTACTCTACGCCAAAAATATTCGTTGTAATTGTTCCGACCTGTTTTATGCACTTGTTTATGCTAGCATATAGGCTTTATTATTTTTCTCGCATTGTTCTAATAGTAGTTAATTAGAACATAGAGATTATGTATGGAACCAAATGTACTTAGAAAGGTATTTTAAGGGGATCCAATACCTCGAGTGTTATTTGTCTTTTGTATTTGAATACAATTTTTTCTAATAATTGTAAGTGCACTTTAAAGAAACACCTTTGTCAAAAGGTTTCGTATTTTTATTTCGATACATTTGTGCACGGATTTTGCATATCCCTGGCCTAAATAAACTCGGATGAGCTGGCCTTGCGTGCGCCTTGTAAGCCCCATGCTTGAAGCTCGATGGGCTGCCAAAGTGAGTCACCAATCGATCCTACACTCTAAAATATGTTAACACAACTAAGCTTAACAATATGATTCGTTTTCTTGCACATCACTTTATGAATAACGGTTGTTATCGATAGACTTGTCATGCATAATATGTGTAACAAAAAGGCTAATTTCCGTACACATAGATCAATGGTTAATAGGGTTATTCAGAAATAGCAATAACCACCCGCAGAAAAAAAAAAATCTTAGCCAAACGTAAGGTGGCAAGGGGAACGCTGAGCGTTGCTGTCGCTCTCTTGTCGCTCTTTATTTATTGTGATTCTTTGTAGCTTCGGTGCATCATCATCTTCTACCCGTTGATGCTAGAGCGCGTTGGTGTGTTATTTACAATAACGAAAGAAGGCTATGGAAACCAAACAGACGACACAGGCTTTGAAAAGCCTGTATCGTCTGTTCGTCTTACATGTCCGCCTTCTGTCTATTCGAGATTTTTGGCTCAGAAAATGAAAAAAAACCCAAGATAAAAAACAAAAAAAAAAAACATTTACTTTCGAGTTTTCCTCCGACGGTTAGCGAAAATAATTCCTGGAGAAGGAGAACAAGGGGGACGAAGGACAAACACGAACCTCCAAACACAGCTAGGTGACTGGTGCGTGACCGAAAAAATCCGCCTGGTCCTGGTATCGAAGCAGGGACCTCTCCGTTTCCAGTGGAGCGCGCTACCAACTGAGCTAACCAAATGTTAGACGTCAGTAGAGCAAACGGGCTTTGTCAGCTGCCACCAGACTAACACCAACAAGGATGAACTTCCTGCATTTAATTTTATGATGAAAATGAAATTAAGGCGAAGGTCTGTCACTTTGATGCAAAACCCTATGTTTTGGTCATACAGTCCCCGTACCCCTTTAACGTGCCTACTGCACGTTAAAGGGGTACGGAAACAAAAATTGAAATATTCAAATTTCGTTCGGAAATGAGTAAAGCATGACAGATAATAACCGTAGATGATAATCGCACGTTTGTATTTTGAACGACTGACTATATTTTTCGTTCCAAACGGTACACTCGAGCAAGCGCTCGAAGAGAAGCGAACGGAGAGCGCGATGCAAACATATCCCATGTTTGCATCGCGCTCTCCGTTCGCTTCTCTTCGAGCGCTTGCTCGAGTGCACCGTTTTGCGCACCGGCGCAAAAAAAAAAAAAACATAAAGAAAAGATTCGCCGCATTCGTGACGTAGCAAGGCTGGCATGGTTATGAGCTTTGCCCTTGGTGGCGTTGTCAGCGTTGTGGTGGTGTCATTAGGGGGTTTTCGTAGATCGTTTTCGCCGTCCCGCAAGGCCCTCCGCAACCCGCTACGATAGCGGGAACTCCACAGTCAAGGCTATCGGCGCGCAGGCGCAGTAGCAATTTCTTCGTTGCGGAACGCTTAGCGGAGGGGGCAGCGCGGTCTACGAAAACTCCCTAATAGCGTCAGCGCGTTACAACCGAGCCGTTTGAAGTACCCGTAGGGTGACGAGCGTGTGGCTGACCCAAGGAGCACGTAGCTTCCACAACACTATCAGCTTTGGGCTGAACGGGGTGGGGAAAGCACCTTTTGTTCGAGTTTTGAGCGGCGGGCTAATCTTCTAGGGGGAGAATAGAAAGAGGGGAGTCCTTCCTTTCCGTCTTCTTGAACGGTTTGGTACAATGCGCGATTTGCTAGGAGGAAACCTAAAGAAAATTTTAAAATTCCAAAGAGCGGCGCTACTCAGAAGGAATCTGCTACATCACGACTACGTAGCAAGTTCCCCAATGTTGCTAGATTAGCTCCCAAATAGGCTCAGCATGCATCAACCAGGTGCACATTGAAAGATTGTTTATTTATATTTAAAATTAGTTTTCTTGTGCCTTAAAACGGAAGACTGGTGTTTTTTGAGGTTAGGGTGCAACATGCAATACATTCAAGCTAGAAAATGAGCGCTGGAATTTCGTTTCCCTACCCCTTTAAAGGAATGGTGAACCAAAATTTGGATTTAAAAAAAAACAAGGCTGGAGATGTAGGAGCGACGCTACAAACCCCACAACACTACTAGTAAAGCGATATCTCAAATGGACGGCCGTATTTTTGGAAAAAGAAGTCGAGATTGAACCAGGCCGACGAGGCGCGTGACCGTCAAGATATCTAGTTTCCTCATCACTTCGCTTCGCTCTCTCAAAGCCGTGAGGCGGAGAAGACGCGAGGCCGTTCCATCTCCTTCTCGGAGAAACATGACGTCAACATTCCTGCCAAATGCGCCTCTTTTTTTTAAAAAATACGGTCATCCGTTCGAGATATCGCTGTATGAGTGATGTTTTGGTGTTTGTAGCATCCCGTTGCATACTTTTGCCGCGTGTTTTGGGGAACCCAGATTTCGGTTCAGCATCGCTTTAAGTCTGCACACTAAAAACTCGTTAAAAAAGGCATCGTGGTGTCTTACCTTGGACCTGCGTTGAACAAGTTATGCCATCACGCGTAAAAGAATGTTTTCATGACCACGGGAAAAGATTAAAAAAGGTAAGTTTTCCTTCACGGTTGCTGGAGGGGGTGTCGAGGGTTTTACTAAAAAGTCTGAAGGGGTAAGGCAGTCAGGTGTCATAAAATAAATTTGTAAGGCCGGTAGTGCTCCGTACCTTCACAATCTGTCCCATAATGCTAAAAGCGTCGCTTTGCAGTATGATGTGCCAGTTGTTTTCAGCGCTCCTGGTAAACTGCTACAGTTGTGCAAGAAGCTCCGCTAATCAAGAAAGGAAAAGACGTTTTTTTCATGCGGGAAGAAACATGTAAATATTTTTGCCCACTGCCGCTTGGGTGTACTGCATTCCGCTGCATTCCACTGCATTCCGCTGTCGCGGCAAAGCATATGTGGGCCAGACGGGACGCTGCATTAATGACGGACTGAGGAAACACTGCAGCTTCTTCGTACGGCTATTTAGCCGGCCATTTAGCAGTATACTGCAGCAGGTGTGGGAGCGCTCCCGTGTTTAAAAATACAAGTATCTTAGGACGATTTAAAAATTAGAGAGCGCGGAAGATCTCGGATATTTTTGGTGATGGTTGCATAAGCCACCCATCACTTGCTTTCACAGATCATGGTGTAATACGCCAAAACAACAGGGACGAAAACCGAAGGGAGAACTAGACAGGACGTGGTCGTAACTTTCAACTGAATTGTTTATTTGGATGACAGAATTTAAAAATATATAAAATATAAAAGCAGGCACACTTGGCAGAACACCAAAGATATGGTCTAAAAACACACCCCCCTCAATTGCCAGCGTCATTGGTCTTCAAATAGTAAAATTCTTTATCAGTCAAGGACAAAGTGGGAGCGCTTATACAAGTATTGTCGTGATGGGACTTGATCAGGAAGGCTTCGTGAATTTCTCTTGCCGTTTTTTGTTTTGTAATGGCCCATGACACAGGTGTCACCAAAGATGGGGCTGCACTTTTCAGAGTTGGGCCCGCAATCACAACGGTCACAGTGGACCGCTAAGTGGCCAGGCGGGGACTGCCTGATCGCCAACGCATGCTCTCTGACCCTATCATTAATGCATCTCCCCGTCTGGCCAACGTACACCTTACCACATGACAAGGAGATTAGGAGAGGAATCGGATGTGCCACAAGAGTCGTGCAAAAAACGACATGTCACTGAGTTCCGCGAGTGCGCCACCAGTGTCACGTACAAAATCCCCTTGTCATGTGGTAAGGTGAACGTTGGCCAGACGGGGAGGTGCATTAATGATAGGGTCAGAGAGCATGCGTTGGCGATCAGGCAGTCCCCGTCTGGCCAGTTAGCGGTCCACTGTGATCGTTGTGATTGCGGGCCCAACTCTGAAAAGTGCAGCCCCATCTTTGGTGTTCTAGTTCTAGTCACATGTGCCTATGTTCTTTTACTTCTCCAGGCACGAGGTGGTGTTTCCTATAGACGGTGAATATGGAGATATCGCTCCAGACGGGTCCATACATGGGTCACTCATGATGATCGACAAAGAGGCAAGTTGACAAGCTTTGCATTTTAGATATTTCTCTAAATATTTACCGCATAAGAATAAAGTAAAGAATATACACGTATTTTAGTTGTTATTTATTACTTCCTGTGCGGGTTAAGAATAAGCGGGTTACACGTTGCAGTGATGGCAGTATTTCAAATCCGTATTCAAAATTACCTAATTATTTGGTATTTCGTATTTTATTACGCGTTAGAGATTGTATGTGTCGATTGTGTTTAAAGACAACAAGTCCGGTGTTTCGAATACATATGTAACTATTTCGAATGCTGCCAAAATACAATTTTAGCCAGTGTTCTTCGCCATCAAATACGATTTTCTCGCTCTTTGTTGCGCGCCAATAAACATGGAAGAAAAATACGGAAATCAAAAACAAGAAATGGAGGGGCCGGGTTTGAATATTGAATTTTTTGTACGTACTTTCATTTTTTTTTTTAAACAGCACATTTAATGGTTTAAGGCATGCCAAATATAAATCAGGAGATAACCAAACAGATAGGACCCATTAGATGCCCCTATATTTTTTGGCGAATTTGTTTTGTAAATGGCGCGATAGTTTCGGGGGGATATGTCGTTTATTCGCAGGACTCTCGGTTCCACCCTATTCGGGAAGGCCGCCATACTTTGTGGGTCGGTGACGTCCTTCCGTCAACGCTGGGCGTCCCTTCGCACGCACTGGCAGAATTGGCTCTCTCGGCGTGTTGAGCTTCAGCTTCGACGTTTTCCTTCCGTCTCTCGAGCACGCGATTCGAGACGATGACATCTAAGGCTTATCTCGCTTCGTCGGAGTCTTTGACACAGACTCCGTTCCCCGACATTGTCGTGGGCGCCACCATTTCGGTGCTTGTGCAGAGCAGACGCAACGGCCGATCGTCATGATTCAAAAGTGCGACTTCCTCAGCATTAGATTCGGTGTTAGGAAGCTAATGTAATATTGTTTTGCTATTTTTAATACTTGTCTACTTGTCTACGCGAAACTACTTGTTTCGCGTAGACAAGTTGTACATTAGCGAAAAGTGCTTTTTGTTTAACGAAAATTTAGACAGAGTGATTGAAATTGAAAGATAGCAGCCAAGAAACCTTATTTCCCGGCCACGACATGTACAACAGGTGGATATCAATGCGGGCTCCCATTTAAATTCCTCATGGATGAAGAAAGAATAAAAACCAACACGCTCTTCTCCCAAGCTTAAATTCCTCTACTGCCCCGCTCTTCCCAAACACTTCGCACTCGGTTATTTTTACTAATATTAGAAGTGTATACTTTCCAAACGAGAATTGCATTCATTGATTGAATCGGCAAATGCTGACATAGTGTTTCTAACGGAGACTTGGTTACGTCCAGAAATAAAAGGTATAGAAGTGTTCCCAAAGAACATTAATTTCGCACTAGGTGGCGTTCTTATCGCCACCAAAAACAGTATCTTGTAATCGGGTAGCAGTAGCGTCATCGTTGGAAATGGTTTGGGTGATTGCATCATGACGATCTCATCAGGCCTTACTAGGAGTTTGCTATAGACCGCCAGATTATTCGCATGATTTTGTTACTGAACTTCCTGTCGCACTTTTTTTTCTTTCCAAAAAGTTTCCGAGAGCTAGGATGACACTTCTTGGTGATTTCAATTATCCGCATATTGACTGGCCTTCTTTGTCGTCACGATGTGCTACCTCACGTGCATTCATTGACATATGTTTAACCTTCAACTTTGTTCAAATGATAAATCAACCAACCAGGATTCTAGGTTCTCCTTGCAGCACCCTTGATCTATGCCTATCGCCTCATCCCAGCAACATCAACAGCATCTCCTACCTTCCGGGGCTGAGTGATCACTTAGTAATGCATTTTTCGCTGGAACTTCCTAGATCCCGAAAATCTGCATACCATACATATATCATGGTTTATAACAAAGCAAACTATCAGGCAAAAACGAGGGCTTAGAATCGTTTTACTGTTCGTTTATGTCCACCTTTGACCAGAATAAAATTAATGAGAACTGCGAACGCTTTAAAACTATGATGTCTTCCCTCTGCAATTCATAGGTACCACGAGTGAGAATTCGATCAGATAATGTCAATCCATGGTTCGCTAAGGCAATTAGTCGTATGAACAAGAAAAAACGACAATTTAAGAAAGCAATATCATCGCCTTCAAATAACAGCCTTTGGGATAAATATGAAAGTCATGCAAAGGTATATAAAAATGCCGTCGCGCAAGCAAAATTAAAGTTTTTCGAACATGATTTGAAAAATATTCTTACAAACAACTTAAAAAATTTTTTGGAAAATTATAAACCCGACACGTGCGAACGCATTGGCGTTCGTTGATGACGACGGTGTGAAATTTGAGGATGAAGAGAGCGCACAAAAGCTTAACACATTTTTTTAATTCAGTATTCACACAAGAGGATCTTGACACCATACATAACCTGAACACGTCGGACCATGCGCCAATGAACCCGATCGATATTTCATATCCCGGCATTGTGAAAGCAATTGAAAATCTAAAAATTTCTTCTAGCGCTGGCAATGACATGATAAACTCAAAGATTTTGAAAAATACAAAGAAAACAGTGGCTCATTACTTGTGCAAAATATTTAGCCAATCATTAAGTTCGGGGAAGCTACCAGATGACTGGAAAGTAGGAAAAATACTGCCGATTCACAAAACGGGGGACCGAAACCAAATAGCCAATTATCGCCCTATATCAATCCCCAGTGTACCTTGCAAGCTGCTTGAGGACATCATATATTCAAACGTAATTAACTACTTGGAATCTAATAACTTGCTATGTTCGAACCAGCATGGGTTCCGCAAAACGTTTTCCTGTGAAACCCAGCAGTTACACTTTACACATGACCTATTTTATAACCTAGATAGCAAACTCCAAACTGACGCCATATTCATCGATTTCTCAAAAGCATTTGATAGAGTACCTCATCAACGCCTCATGAAAATCTATCTTACCTTAAACTTTCTCCAAACATGATAGACTGGATCAGAGAGTTCCTCACAAATCACAAGGATTATACAGTCATCAATAACAAAATGTCATGCAGGTCCTGTGTCCCCTCAGGCATTCCACAGGGAACCGTACTAGGCCCATTATTATTTTTAGCATGCATCAATGACTTAACAAAGTTTCTATCATGCCCCGTGCGTCTCTTCGCAGACGGCTGCGTCATTTACAGAGCCATCAAAGCACCAGATGACCATAGAATACTTCAAAATGACCTCAACTTAATTGAACAGTGGTGTAACGATTGGCAGATGAGCCTAAACATGGAAAAGTGCAAGTTACTAACATTCACTCGTCGAACCACCTCGTCTAATTTTGCTTACCAACTAGGTATCAATAACATTGGCCACTCCACATCATATAAGTACCTAGGACTTCACCTCAACAGCCATCTCGCATGAAACAACCACGTTAACGAAGTTGTCCTAAAAGCTAACCGCACAGTTGGATACTTAAAACGTAACCTCAGACTCTGTTCGCCCGAAATCAAAAGGGATGGCCTACACAACCCTGGTTCGTTCCCAAATGGAATACGCATCATCGATTTGGTCAGCATTTCAAAATTATCTCTCTAACGAAGTAGGAAAAATTCAAAACAGAGCACTAAGGTACATTCACTCCGACTACTCCTCCTGCACTAGTATCACTTCACTTCGTAATCGGTCTGGTCTCCAAACACTTTCTTTTCGTCGAAGGCACTCCCGACTTGCCCTTCTTCATAAAATATATTCTCACAATCCGCAGATGAAAATGACCCTCCTCAGCGTCCCAAATCGAATTTCCGCTAGGGTTGACAATGTGTGTAAAATCAAATTCATCCGCACTTCATCCTTGTTTTTCGCACATTCCATGCTACCTTTTGCTATTCATGATTGGAATTCTTTACCCAACGACATTGTACTAGAAATTAGCACATCTAAGTTTTGTGAACTTGTCAATGTTTTTTTGGATGAAATGAACGAGTTATAAATTTGTATAGTGATTTGTTTGATTTGATTTGTCATTTAACATTTGTACCACGTTTTATTTTATTTTTTTGTGATTTTTACTTCTGTGTTTATACAAGTGACTTTTAACGTACCCTTCCTTGTGTAATACCCGGACACGGGTCCTCAAGGTAAATAAATGAAATTAAATATATATATATATATATATATATATATATATATATATATATATAACTGAGAAGAACAAAACCCTTAGTGAAAACAGCAACAAAGCACAATTTATTCTTCGACGTTTCGGCCGGAGTCCTGACGAAGGCCGGACTCCGGCCGAAACGTCAAAGAATAAATCGTCCGCTGTTGCTGTTATCACTAAGGGTTTTTTTTCTTCTCAGTTATATACCCACGCCTTCGGCCTCCCGCCACCATGCCCGTTATATATATATATATATATATGGGCGGTTTCATTTGGATTCAGGCAACGAGTGACAGCGGCATTTTTTATTTTGCTTCAAATTTTCATATTTCGTGGCGCATGTTCCAAGAATAACAATCCTTCTTATTTTAATGTCCTGACATGTTCAGTTTCTGAGAAAACAAAATCTCAAAGAAGCGAAAAAAAAAACGAGGAGGTTTTGACGATTGTCGTGTGTGGCGTATTGGAATTACTCTCAATCTCAAAGTATTCAAAAGAGAGCGTCTATATTTTTAGTGTGATATATATGCAAGTAGGTTACACGACATTATAACTACTGTTTGTCATTTGTCGTTCCAATCTTTGTAAAAATCCCCAAACATGCCTCCACGAACAACTGTGACCTAAATTGCGGATTTTGTTTTGAGTCAACCATGTTTAGTATCGCTTTTAAAATAATGTCATATATAGACACTTTCATTGACTTCCAAATTAAGTAAAGTTTGTGTTTTTATTATGTACGAGTACTGAGAAATAAATTATGAAACAGACAAGGTTTTCACTTTTTGTTCAATTTCAGCACGCTGTATAAAAAAAAACATTTTTCTTTTTTTTTCTCACGTCACGTTCTCTTCACAGCCCTTTTTTAACCAGATACGTTACGTTAGAGGTATTTGCCTCTGTTTTGAGTTTTAAGCCTCTAAATATGCTAAAAAAGAGCAAATGCCGATTGTGGGCTTTGACGATTTTCGTGAGTGGCGTTATTGAACCACTCTCAGTCTCAAAGTATTTAAAAGAGAGCTTCTATATTTTTTGCTGTCATATATATGCAGTCGGTAAAACGACATTCCAACCACTATGTATTATTCGTCGATCCAATCATTTTAAAAATCCCCAAACATGCCTCCGCGAAAAAACTGTGCCCTACACTGCGGGTTTTTTGTTTTGTTTTTTGTTAGTCGACTATGTTTAGTTCTAATTTTAAAATAATACCACCTGTAGAACCTTTTATTGCCTTTTATTAGTTGTTCGTTATATTTGATTCAGCGATTGTTATTTCACTTTTATAAAAGCGACAAATACTCAACGAGGTAATAGGAAATATCTTTTAGCGTTTTCAAGCGATTTCTTCCTATTTGTTTTTATAAGTAGCTCAGCATTTTCTATTCAGCTTACTTATTATCCTTATTCTTTTTTCAGCTGGCGGATGTAGCAATTGGACCCTTCAACCTGGAATATGTTCAGTGGAAGGTTTTTCCTACTGCAACTCACATTATCAACGACAACTTCCTACTAATAAGTGGCATGAAGGATCCCTTTGTGTCCGACGCGGGTGCTTTCATTAATATCTTTGACAGACAGGTGACTATATGTTTATTCATCCATACCTGTAGCGCCATTTGGCAGGGGATGCATACTTTGAAACAAAGAATACACGCATATAACAAGCGAAAAAAAAACATGTTTTACTTGAATATGTTTTTTTTACATATACCCTAAACAAGCATCATCGGCAACAGTAATAACTTCTTCCTTTGGTATACATTCCAATCTCGCGTAGTTTGAACAAAACACGAGAAAGAAAAACAAAATTATAAAACTATCCTTCTATTTTTTTATAGACCTATCCAGCGGCAGTCTCGAACGAAGCGATTTACAGCGCGCTTCCCTGGTTTTGGGAGTGCACGTCAGTGTTGCCCGACTGCGCTAGGCTGTGGGTTTTCTCGTCAGTTTGCAGTGGCAGCCTGTTTAGGCGCACTCCCAGACGCTGGTGGCGGCTAAATCGCCGCGTTTTATCTTTTCTTTCGTGTTCCATGGCGAATAGAATTTCTCGAGGGTTTTAAGAACGCATTGTACAATTTTTGGAAACAAAAACAAAGAAATGAAAGCTGTTTTGGTGAGTCCGCCCGTGACAAAACAAATGCAACAGGAATCTGTTTTTTTTTTTGTTGTTTTTCTTTTATGTTGATCTTTTAAGGCACCATACACTCAACCGTGTCAACCTACAAAGGTCTTAACTATCGAAAATATTTGACCACAAATAATAGCCTAATAGTATGGGCATTCCACGCACACAAGATAAAATTCAACGAGTCTCATCAACCGAACAACATATATTGTACGTACCCCACGGCACCGCGTTATCCGAAGCACAGGATTTGAGGAAGGTCTCAAATAACACAGCATATCCAATATAGAGTGTCCATGACAGTCACTTCAGGACGAACGGACGGAGTCCGGCTTGTAATAGGGGACGTTTTCAAGAATGCTGCTTCGTTTGCACAGCACCAAAGCAAATGAACGAACGTGTGTATTCCGTCCCCACACCCCAGACCCGACCCTATCAGCTATTTTTCGCGAAAACTCGGATCGCGAAAACTCGGAACACAGACGGGAAGGCTTTTCAGAGATTATCTCAACGTAAATAATCTTCGAAGAATGTCGAACGGCCCCCGTCGCTGGCTAATTGACGCTCGCTTTCTTCGTTCGTTTCCTGCGAAGGCCGAGCAGGTTACGAGGCCTGGTATTCCCTGGTTCTCATAGTGTGAGATACACACAAAGAGTAAGCATCCTGAATAGGGAAATAAAGTAAAAACATTCAAGAAAAGCCAGCGAACTCCAATCCACAATGCAGGGGGGAGACGCGCTGACCGGGTTTCCACAGCTCAGCCGGGTGACAGAAATTTCTGGCTTATAGGGGTCGCTCGAATCGCAGAATGGCGTCGGCCAGAGAGCTCTTTCTGCAAAGGTCCATAGAATGGTCCATTTTCGAAGTCACACGATGTGTCACGAGGGGCTACAATCACTTATTACAAATCTTAGCGCTATATTTTGAATTCACTCTAACTTAGGTCACAAATCGCATAATGGAACTCTAAAATTGATCCGATTAAAAAACAAAATACAATGCTTCTTTTTTTTTTTCACACTGCGGGATGTAGTTTTAAAACTCCTCCGTATAAAATGCAACATTTTACTCGCCTTCGCTACACCGCTTCGCTACATCTACTTCATCGTTCCATTTCAAATTTGATAAAAAATGTGCTTGTTAGTGAGCGCGTTGGTAATGACGGAACAAAACAAATAAAAAAGTTAACTGTTAGATATTTAGAATTTTCTAAACGTTCAAGTATATAATATTTTTGTTTATTCATAGTCTCCGCGTCGATAAAACGAAATGTATTTACTATGTTTTACATTTAATGTAATTCCACAATGTTATCACCAAAATTAACGATTTCAGTAGTTCTAGAGAAAAACGTGTTCGTGCGACCAGTCTTTGCAGACGTTTCTGCATTTATGCTAATTCATGGTAGACTCTGGACGCCAGTAAGTTGTCCTTTAGTCCTCTTATCCAATAAGATTGGAGAGCCATATACTGTGGTAATGTATGTTCACCATGTTGTATAATGAAACAACCTGCGAGAGAAGTAGACGTTTCCAACGACAAATCCGTGAAAACGATTTTGTGCGTGTATATTTGAGCCTGCAGAATATATGTTCAGTTTTTAGGCAGCCGTACCTCCTTGTTGCAGTTTACTTGGAACACAAAGATACTTTGGGATTCTCCGGTGGCATTGAATAAACCACATCTTTCTCCCCTGTTGAGTGCGCTGACCTCGATCAAGCGCTGTCAAGTTTTAGATGGTATCTATTATGAAGAAACGTGGTCGGCAGAAAGCTTGTCGGGCAGGTTTCGGGTAAGGGAATTTAAATACTCTAGTTTCAAGTGCACTTAAAGGGCCTTTAGAGCAAACTCCTTGAAGTATCGGCGAAACAGCGCACGCCGTCAGACACGCGAACAGTTTGGATCGCTAGCTGATGTGCCGGTTCCCGTAAATTGAGTATATGCCGACTATGTGTATGACCAAAAGCGGGTAAAATAATATGTTCACAACTATAAGCATGATGTTTAGAATTAATCTGCTGTTCACAGGTAATTATTATCACATCAATTGCCATAATTAAGGAGGTCCTTAAAGGGGCCATGAAATGATTTTTTTTTTAACTTTTCCCTTCTTAGCTTTCCTTCTCAACTCAGATATCGCGCATTGTACCAAACAGTTGCAGAATACGAGAAGGAGGGACTCCCCTCTTGCTCGGACCCTCGTTTGTGTACCCAGACCCCACCGCAACTCTCCTCCCAACAGATTAGCCCGTCGCTCAAAACTCGGACAAAAGTTGCTTCCCCCACCGCGTTCACCCCGAAGTTGACAGTGGCTACTTTTACATGGATGCGACAGCAGCGCATCGGATCCAGTTAGCGAATCGGATCCACTTTAACCACTAAGTTTACATGGATTCGGATCGACCAGCAGCGGCACCTCGTGTCGAAGGATCACAACGCAAACCTCGCGACCTTCGGATTGTTTCCGAGGTGTCCGGTTTGCCTAGCGGCAGGCGAAGCAAAGCTCCCGTGATCCCTCGCTCGAGCACTCGATTGGATCCGCCAGCGTATACATGGAGAGTCTCGATTCGGATTGACCATCTCAAACCACCCCTTCCCGGCGGATCGGATCGAACTTCGATCCGATCCGATCCGATCCGAGTTGTTTACATGGACCGATTCGATTCGTTAACTGGATCCGATGCGCTGCAGTCGCATCCATGTAAACGTAGCCAATGCTGTGGAAGCTACGTGCTCGTTGGGCCAGCAACGCTTTTTCCACGTAATTAGGCACCCTCGCCCATACCCACGCGGAGAGGCCGAGGTCCGGCGATGAAAGGGAGGCTGCTGATTGGTCCAGCACAAGCGCATAGCTTCCACCACACTGTAAGCACTGGGGTGAGGGGAATAAGTGATCTACGGTGCCGTGTGACGTGCGTTTGCGCCGGGTGACAGGCTTGGGTACTGCGGATCTATCACAGTGAAAAGGCAGAGACCTTTCGAAGGGAAGGAGGTACGAAATAGTCCGCTGTGTTTTCAAATTTTCGTACCGAATTTTTTTTTTTTGTCTTTCTACCTTGTTTTTTTTTAACCCACTAAACGGTATGCTATTAGTAAAATCCCAATTTAAATTCATTTATCCCAGCCAAAATTCGTTTCAGGCCCCTTTAATGACGTTCGCAAAGCTTCTATAAGAAAACGTTTCATACATTTTCAACATCCCCCTTGTGCATACAGCCCGCGATGCATTCAGTACCCTAATAATTTCTTTCTTTAATCAGTTCAAACAATAAAAAATTAACCCGTTCTATTCTGCAGTGGTAATTTAGTATTACCGCAAGGACGGGTGAACTTACGTTTGCCTACAGAGCTCATTTATCATTGGAACCTAATACCGACCCCTTCTCTTTTGGGTTGAGCCGATTATGTAAAACCGAGTAGTGGTTGCCTGGAGAGCATCGCAGAACTATATACTTGCAAGAGCTTGCAGAGGCTGCTCCACGGACTTGCGTTTGACTGTGACCAAGAGCTTTGCACCGCCTTTCACCGCTTACGATGAGAGGACAAATGCTGGCGCTATCCATTTTGCATACCAGGAATACTTTTGATATGCGTATGTTTCCTAATGGTTTCCGGGTTATTATTTCACCGTGTGCTCTAAATAATTCTGACAACGTTACAAAGGAAAATTCTTCGTAGATATTGCTTAAATTTCATCTCACAAATGCTGAAAAACTTTTCATATAAGCTATATAGAGATCCGGAACGTTCTACGGCTCCCTGACAGATGGCACGCGTGTGCCAGTTTGATCCCCCGTCGTCAGAAGCGTAAGCATACGCTCTTGTGTGAATGGACCTTTATGGGCACTAAAGTGCATTTTGAGGTCGTCTTCTTAAGACTCCTACTCAAGCTGTATCCAAGCGTCTTCAAACTCCTAACATTACAATCATGTTTGACTTTCTTTCCTTCTAAAGCACAGCCAATCAACCCGACACTTCCTTTTTCTGAAATATATCATCTATTTCAAAAAAGGGGGGCTTGCCGTGATGGTTGGTCGTGTTTTTAAAAAAAAAACGAAAGCCTCGCATGGTTCTATATCTTGGTTTTCTGTTATGCCTTAGGCATGTTGATTGAGTTTATGCCGTAAAAAGACAAACTCAAGATCCACTTTGATGCATCACCGTTAATAGCTCTTTAAGAGTGCGGAACAGCTTTGCCTCACTGATGTCTCACGCTTTTCGGGGTGCCGCGTCCAAACGACCACTGGGACGACAGTCCTGGATCCTGTTCCTGATCTCCCTGACGGTACTCATCATGCTCTCTACGGCTTTTTACCGGATTGCTGGGAGGCAGAGAAAAACGAGTCTTTTTTACGACACGTCCAAGTACTTGTACGCATACATTGAAGTACTTTTCTTTGAAGGTAAGCCATCGGCAAACGACATACGTGAATTTCTCATCCTTGTTTTCGTGGTTGGTTCTGTTTATATATATTTTTTTATTTATTTATTTATACATACTGTTAGCCCGTTGGGGCTGTTGCAGGAGTGCAACAGTGCACAAAATAGAACACTAGGTAATACATATGAAGGCACATTTTGAAGACTACACTTCACGAAAGAGAAGAGCACACTATTTTGGTAAATCACGCTGAATACACAACAAAACCAACATTGTGAAGTATAATATCTTCGCACTGCTAAAATTGACAAGAGCGTACGCTGCTGTGCGCGCCAAAGCAACATCGAACACAGACAAGTTTAAAAAGAAAAACAACACATAAGCAGATAACAAATGGAGTAACGGAAATCCCAATTCATTCAAGTATCAAAAACATATAACCGAAATTATGCACTGTCAGAGGGCAAGGCTCGTTAATACTGGCTATGCAATTTAGATATGTATGTTTCGAAAGTAACACCAGGTACTTAACAAAACAATTGCAATGGCCTTCAGAGCAGCTACGCTCACACAGATCATTCAGCGTCCTGGCGATTTACTTCAAACATCTAATAATTGCTTGAAGTTAAGAGGCTCTAGCCGATAAAAATGGAGAGTGGTAATATGACCACGTAATAATAGCTTGATAAAAGAGCGTGCGCCAGTTTTGTCGATGAAACTGCACGACGATAGAGGCCAACGTTATCGTTCATCACTTGCTTTGGCTAAACTCACTAAAGCAAAATAGATATTTGGTATTCCGAGCGCTACGGGTGGCAGTTTACCCCTATAAGCTTCGTACAACGTAAACAAGCTTGAAAAAAAAAAGAAAAAAAAATCCTAGAAATTTTTGAGTGATACCCGACTTCCCCGCGAAAACAGGGCAGCACTTAGTTTGAGGCTTTCTGGAAGTTTCATTTTCAGATACGTTTTTGTGTTTGGTTTCTAAGGTCTCGGTAGGTGCCGCTGAATGACACTCTAGACGAACAAAAAAAATGTATTACGTTTGTTGTTCAATGCCGCCGATCCCATGTGCCACGACCCCCTTTTCTCCTATCGTTATCAACTACATAAATGGCATAATTTCTCCGTCACCCTCGAAGCTGGCTAAGCTGTTCAAATGTGTACGCAGATACGACGACGTTATCAAAATAAAAATCAATATATTTGCATTTAAAGTAATGCACTGACTCATCGAAAGGATTGAGCACGCAAACACGTATGCGTTTGCGTAAGGCAGTTGTCATATCCTCTGTAAATTGATAAGCATGTGTCAAATGGTAAGTGGAAGGCTCAAACGATCGCATGTATCATGCTGGACTTGAGATGACGCTCCACAATCGCATCTTATTTTTTTTCCCCATTGTGTCGGCAACTCCGGTACCTTCACGCCACTCCACCTGAGTCTTTTCGTGCAATCCGTGAAGACCTCGCTGTCACTGACGGACCCGCCTGCTCCCTGTCTCTGTTTGTTTGACATGGCCAATAAAAATGCCTTTCAAATTAAGGTAACACTTGAACTTCCCTGATGGGTGAGTAAAGCCATCTAGAGACAGATTGTTCAATTAAAATTATCATTTTACGCGCTCCTCAAAAAGAAGAAAAGAAAACGTTTTAAGAAGGGGGGGGGGGGCGGTTGGTGGATATTTTTGTAGCCTAGATTTGAGAGGAACCAACTCAAACCGTGGAGAGCATTACCTGTACAGAACGGTCGCTGGGGTCGTCGCCGCAACTCTGTACTTGGTTACAAGTCCAAGAAGGTAGGAGAAACTCCTCCCACAAGCGTGATGCACCCGTTTCAAATCTCTCCGCAGTCGAAAGCATAGTTCACTGCAAACGCCCTTTGTTCCGCTTCAATGAATAGTGGTAAGCAAACACCAGTGAATTGAACACGAGTGTCGCGTCAGCTTTCGGCGAAAGTTCGGGTTCAAGCACAGGCTTCGTGCCCAAGTAACGGCGACATTCAATGTTGTTTTGATGTCGTTTTGAAAAGGGTCTCTTTCCTCCCTCAATTGCAGCCACGAAGGTCCAGTTCGTGCCACAGGCCAATCGCATCCTGCTGGCCGTGTGGCTGATCGCCTGCCTCATACTCATTAACCTGTTTAACGGGGAGGTGAAGGCCAACCTCCTGGTCAAGTCGGACACAGAGCGCATCAACACGGTCGAAGACGTCCTCCGAAACCCCAAGTTACTGCCTCTCATCATGAAGAACTCGCCGCTCACCACGGCGCTTCAGGTACCGCTGAGTATCGTGCGGCAGGGGCCACGTTTTTGGCAGCTTATTTATTTATTTAATTATTCATTCGTCTGTGTATATATATATATATATATATATATATATATATATATATATATATATATATATATATATATATATATATATATATATATATATATATATATATATATATATATATATATATATATATATATATATATATATATATATATATATATATATATATTTTATTCTATGTTCAGCGCCCTCGAAAGGGGATTACACAAGGGATGGGCGACACAGGGTATAAGTATTTTAGTACAATGAAAAATACAATACAAATATTCACAAAAATATACAAAGTCAGTTTATTAGAAAAATCCACACGTCAATAAAAGTACAAATACAAATTCAAATATTCAGTAAAACACAAGTTAACAAGTACTATATTTAATGCTCTTCCATAACAAATACAGGTGTCAATTCATGTACCAAACAACTGCTCGAAAAATAGGATAGTATAAATATCAGAAGAGTGAGACCGATGTTAAGTAGGCAGTTAGAATCTTGCACATCGTTAAGACCGGAGACGACGGAAAGAATGGGGACAGGACCTCTTTAAAAGAATGGGAAAAGATTCTCTTTGAAATGTTCGGCGTTTAGGGAAGTGACCATGGAGTCTAGTAAGCCATTTCACGCCGATGTCATCAGAAATATCGATGAGTCGGCACGTGAAATGGTCAATTCATAGAGAGGTTCAACTTTACATGGGTTGTCTAATCTTGAAAATGAATGCAACCGGTAGGAGGAAAATGTTTTTTAAGTGCCGGGTTTCGGTGGTAAATTTTAGATATCTAAGTTGGCCGGGATATCTACGCCCAACTGTTAATTCCACGGTATTTCCATGCTCCCGCCACCTCGTGATGCTGGTACGAAGGAAATACTCCGAAAGAAATTAGTCTAAGTCCTCTGTTCTGACCTTTTTTTTCAAATCACATCTTATGTACATTTGACACGGGGACAAAGTGAATGAACCGTATTCAACTTTGGACAGCACTATGAATTCTAATACATTGGGTCTTATGGGGTGGCAAACCTGAAGGGGTACTCAAGTACTTTTTGTAGAGGCTTGTTTTTTATGATATAATGTTTGTTAGGTTTTAATGAATAAAAATGACCAGTTCTAGATGACAAGACGACCCATAGTGAACTCGTAGCAAAAGAAATAGACGAGCGCCATTTTCTCTTGGGATTGCGAGCATCCCCGGTTACCACCGCCTCCATAAACTTTGGCCAATGAAAATAGTGAATTGCAAAAAGATTCTGAACGGCATTATTATTGCTCTTTTTAAGCGCGTTGTACATGGTACTTGGTGTCTCAGGTAGTGGCCATACTCTTTAAGTCAACCGCAAAACTAGATTCCTTAACCTGTCGTGCTACGATTTTCTGCAGCGTTGCCCAGAGGTGGTGCATTTTTTCTATAAAATTTGCCAAGAGCGAACTTACGTGAGGAAAAGGTAAAAAAAAATGACCGCACCTCCACGTGGTGAATGATGTTGATTGGGGCGAAGCTCTGGTGGTGCTGATGATACTGATGGTGCTGATTTTTTTTATTGCTCATAGTTAGTGCTGAGTTCCGGGTTGCGTTTCGACTTCATTATTACTGCTTTATGGTCGGTGAAATGCAGAGCCAGTGGTTCTAGCGGATCAGCTTAGATCCGCTAGAAGCCGTGGGAACGCATCTCCACGCTTAAGTCAACGGTCCATGTCAGAAAGTGAATGTGTGGTATGGAACGTGGGTATTTTTTAATTTTTTTATTTGAGAATCCTGCCAGTTAACTTTTGAGGGCCAAGGCATGGTGGTGGAAACATAACGCATTCGAGCCTTTGACCGCAGCGCCCTCTCGTATATAAACGTGGAGCCAATGCATGCAAAGTTTAACGCGATTTATACGCATTTGACCGCAGCGCCCTCTCCTGTATAGGCCAACACGCGGCCCTGACGTCACTCAGCTGCGGTGGTGCTGTCAACGACACTGCGCATGCGTAGACGCTTCACTTTACGCGAATTCGGTTTCTGCGCACACGCAGTGCCCACACCTGGTGTGGGCAAATGCGGACTTGTTTGTAAACAGCGTGTTGGTCTATAGACATTGCGCGGCTACATGCAACGTTCCATCCATGACAGAAACCCCAGCTCTTGAGTTACTACCACATCTCAGAGCCCCCTACTCGTCCCGCAGTCGTGGCCGAGTGGTTAAGGCGATGGACTAGAAATCCATTGGGGTCTCTCTGCACAGGTTCGAATCCTGTCGACTGCGCAAACATTTTCTTTTTCTTTTTATGAGAGCACGGACGCGCGGCCGGACGGATGGACGGACGGACGGGCGGACGGACGGACGGACGGACGGACGGACGGACGGACGGACAAGGCTAGACCCTAAGGAGCTTCGTACCTAAAAAAAGAAAAAGGCTTAACTCCTATGGAAACGCAGTGAAGTCACTGGTCTTCAAACATTAGGGCGCCCTATTGTAGTCTCTCACTCTTTTCTGCTGCCGGCTGAGGTAAACGCCCGAAAACACGAGTAAGAATGTATAAGTCAAGAATTAGTTGCCCATGAAACCTCTTATCATTGGCAGCGCTTACAATAAGTATGATAAATTTAAATTGCTGCTTTCGTTGATTATAGAAATACGCGTGTGAGTTACATAAGATGAAACAGATTCAGAGTGTAGCCGTGCGAGATACCACGGTCTGCATATAATTAAGTTTAATTACAGCAGTAATAAATTCACTTCTTTACATTAAATTGACCAATCAATTTTTCAATCAGTTTTTAAAACGCGGATGACGTCCTCAGTACTGCCCTAGGTGATAATCATTTTCGCTGAATTCGAGCCGGTTTCTCACAGCACGTGTCCAGAACAAGTTTTTGTTTGCGTCTGTCTTTAGTGGCAATTGACAACGTAAGTGTGACGTCACTGCTACAACCACACCGTTCACTCGAAGAAATACCTGCGCGTCCACATACCCGCAAAACACTCGAAGAGCCTATCTCTGCGATCTACGAAATCAGTCCAGAGAATGATGTGCAACGTCCGTTTATACCTAAAAATGAAGTCCGTGATTTGGCGTTGCGCAGTGCAAAGCGTCGATCTTGAATTGCGTATTGTCACAGCGCGGACATCATTTTGAGGTCTAAGCAGATGTTCCGCCTCGTCATTCGCTGAGCTGATTTCGTAGATCGCAGAGATTCGCTTTTCGAGTGCCTTAGGGGTAAGAGACGCGCAAGCATTTCTTATGGCGCATTCACACGCTTGCGAACCGCATCTCCAACCGCGAAGCGGTTGCGGATGCGGTTCGCAAGCGACGCCGTTCAGACACACCGAGAGGCGGTTGGCGTTTGGGGAGAGGCGGTTGGCGGTTTCTCGGTGATCACGTATGATCTTTTTCGACTTGCGTTTAGCAACCCTGTTTCAAAATTCAAAATTCACTTTAATGCGCGATCCAAAGCCAAAATTTTCCTATTTCGGCACTGTGAAGATTTTTCTTTTGGATGTTCGCAGTTCGCACGCGTCACAAGTTCAGGCAGCGAAAAAGAAGCATGGACACGCCAAACTCGCCTGTGATTCCCTCGACTTCGCCCACAAGCAAAGCCCCAGCTAGGCGTGCCTTCTGACTCACAACAGAATGCCCACGACCTTTTTTTTTTTTTTTTCTTCTTTTTTTTTTTTTTTGAAGTGGACTTTTTCCGAATGAATAGCTGACCTCGTTTTCCGGATAAAAGGCCAGTCCCCCCCCCCCCCCCCCCCCCTCGTTCGCTTTTATTATTTTCGAAGTTGGGAGCGGTGGGTTGAACCGTGGTGCGGGGGAATGTCTTCGGAGCTAGCCGGTCGTGACTCGTGGCTTCGTTGGTGGCGGACTCTCCTCTCGTCAGTCGCACGTCGATCGAGTCTACTGTTTGTTTGTTTGGCATTCAGCTCAAATAAACGCCGTATGGATTACCTCTGCATAGTCTGGTACGCACACTTTATTTCTTGAGTATGCTCCCTTTATTTCTGCTGTTAGTACTAAACGTTACGGGTCGAGCTAGCGCAGGTACCCTGTCCGTTCCGCGGTAGTACGTTGGCTACGCAATCACTCTCACAACGTCTCTATCGGCCTTCGTTGTGGTCATGCACGATGTGGAAAGCTTTCAATAGTTCACGCGACTATCTTGGTGGGTAGAGAAGCTGACATTTCGGTCGATCAGGGGCGGTTCCGACGTTCTACGGGCAGAGGCTAACAAGGCGGCGAGCTTCGGGGTGTGGCACCTGGAATAATAAACAAACTCCTTCCCGAATCAAATCACCGGTGCGAAGTCCGTTAAAATTACGAGTCAATTCTTTTCGGGGCGGATTCAAGTGACGGACATGAGCATCACGTTTCTCTGTTGATATGTCTGCTGTAACGCTAGGACTACAGCGCCGTGGACGCCTCACCAGCGACAGGTGCCATCTTGTTTCGAAAGTCACTGACGTCACGTCAGCGTCGCGTTGTGATTGGTTGCCGCTTTGCGGTTCGTGAAAGCGGTTGGGAGAAATCGGTCCCGGAGCGGTTGGCGAAAACGCGCTCCAACCGCTCGATCCTAGCCGCTTTGCGGTTGAGAACGCGCGGATCTGCTTCGCGTTTGCGGATCTGCTTCCAGTGTGAACGCGCCATTAGAGTGTTTGTAGTGGCGTTGCTGCGCATGAATACATGGGACTCGATTTCACTCCTAAGGAGGCATCGTTCAAAACTCGTATTTGAAATTTTAACATCTTAATCCAGTAGATATAGGAAGCCTATACATTCGGCACTAACCCCCTCAGAACTTTTCAGAGAATCGCTTATTTCTGTAATATTTACGACGGCAACTTCCGGTCCTCGAGTCGTTTCGAGATGCCTACTGGATGCGGCGGACGCATATGGAACGACAAAACTATGCTGTCTACAAGAGCTTGAATTGTTTGCATAATTCTATTATATATATGTATATATGTATGTTGATCTTGTATTTATTGGAAGCATGGCAGGTCTAAGAAAGCTCAGCAGGATTATAAAAATGAATGTATTTGTGTACAATACGCGATACTCTCTGTCGAAAATTATAACAGGTATATACATCTTCTAAAAATGCAGCAGGAAAAGCATTTTAGAACATGTTATGAAAGCGGCGTGAGGACTTTTTATTTTACAGTTAACGTGGATCGAAATAAAGAGGCAAATATTTTGACTCTAACACAATCGATTCAAGGCCCCACACCTTATTTTCCTGGCTCGCAATACAGGTGTGTGCGTTTCATACCTGCTTGTGACCATAAAACTAAAAAAAAAAAAAAAGAAACTCTTTTATTATTATTATTTTTGTTAACACCCCAAATAGCCAGAGGTAGATAAAAACAGCGGACATTTCGTTTGATCACACAAATGTGAACTGAAGAAACTGTTGTGCCGTTAGAACTCCTTAAAACGTATGCTGACCTGCACTTCGAAGTTGGTACCTACGCGTCGTAGTCATGGGTGATTCGGCTTCACAGTGCTTTCACCTTTCTCAAATATTGCGGACGCCTCCACGTGCTGGCGTTCGCGCGCTCGTGCACCTCGAACGTCGATCAAAGCTGTGCACGGGCATTCTTCGCTTCTAAAATCCCACATAGAGTTGACCCCGAGAATAGAAGTTTCCTCGCTCGTCACCAGCTTCATTTAACGCAATCGCCTACTTTCTCAGGAAAAAAAAAGAAAACACTGAGCCCGCGAAGCTATCATGTCATGGGAGCAAGACAAAACCGGTTGTTCAACTTAAGTAGGGCGTTTATCATCGCTGTATGGCACTGAGACGATACAAAAACTCATTGTGATTAGATATTCAGTTGACAAATAGCTTACAAAAAATATTCAATTTTTTATCAGACAATCCTTAACCTCACGTCGACGCCCCGTGCATTTGTTCGTGACAGCGGCCCTAACAACGATTTGTTTGGAGCACAGCACCGTGTGGTGACGCCATCACTTACGGGGTCAATTTCGACGATGTGGAATGCAAGTCGCACGTTTGCTGAACCTCGCTGCCTGCACGCGATTCAGCAGCAACGAGCACGAGTTTATATTAGGACCCTATTTTTTTAACCATTAAAGATGAAGGTTCAGAGGGAACAAAAAACCCTAAAACCAAAAATCACATTAAAAAAAGTTTTTCAATCAGCATATAGTTTTTTTAAGAACATACGTGCGGATTGCAAAACGATATTTTTAATGTGGATTTTGGTTCCAACAGAGTTCTTAAACTTTCCATTGCAACCTAATAAAAAAAGCAGAGATTATTTCCAATTCTGCTTCAGCTGGTATCCAATTGCGTTAAATGAAAGGCGGCTTCGACTACGTTCCGTCATGGTTTTTTTTTTCTTGACACTGTGTGTGTGTGTTGTTTTTTTTTTTTATCAAAAAAGTAACGGGTTTCAAGCAACGCGCAACATGGAACGTGGTCAAATCCAAGGCCACCGCGTGGGTAGTCTTCAACATCCTTCAACTACACGACTCGCTTTCCGTTGTCTCCAGATTTCGAGCTCAGAGTCCGTGCGGAGGCTGTGGGAACGTATGGATGCAATGGGTGGCGCCATTCCGGTCCGGGAGGTCTTCACCGCCAAGTCGCTGCAGATGGTGCAGCAGCGCAAAGCCGTCATAGCCACAGACATGATAGCAGGACGCGTCCAGTCGTCCCTGTTCTGCCCGGTTCTGGACGGCTTCTTCCACGTGGGGACACAATCCATCACCAACCTGCGCTCCGTCTGGTACTACCGGAAGCGGATAGACCCCGACCTCGTGAAGGCGATAAACAAAAGGTTGGAAATTGACGATCTTTGAAGCAGTGCATGATAGGTATTTGCTAGAGTACACGTTTTGCTATATGGAGTGTAATTCATTGATTGATTTTGAATACCGCCAACACTTAAGTATACTAATGCGGAAAATGGTGCAAAGGGGGTCTCAGAACATATTAAGAAATACATCTGCACAGTCTTCTTGGGCCTTGGCCAACTTTTGAGAAGGGACATAAGGCCAAAAAGCGGCGATTAATTATGTTGCTATATAATGCTAATTTCTTCAAAATGGTCTTAACGCAATAACCGTGTGACTCTTGCTCTTCTCCTTCGGGTTTCGTTTCCTTTAATCCCCTATATTATATTTTCACGAAGTAGGAAATTAGATAATGCAGGTGTATCTCCGTCTTTGTAAATGAACGATTCTTCTCTTCTCTTCAACTGCTTAAAAAAAAAAACATGTAAAGGAAAGACGGTCGTAAGTGCATAGAATAACACCACATTTATGTCATTATAGTCGCAAAACATTGCCCACCGGAAGAATCGATTTAATTGAAATGAGTAATACGTCCACCCAGCTCACGGATGTTTTGTGCGCAGAAACGATTACAGTGACCGACAGAATGGGAAAGGTGATGTTCCAGGATGTACTCTGAACATCAGACATTCTTAAGGTATTTCATCCAGCGAGAGGGAGAAGATTGGTCAAGCAGTTCGAACAGTAAAAGGCGTGACGCCCTTTTGCCGTCGATGTTCTCTAATGAGACGCAACGTGGTCCACCGTTTTCATCAGCTATACAAAATACAATATTAATATAGCCAATCAAAGCTTACGAAACGGTGCGTGCGTGTGGTAGACGCCTGTTTTGCTGAAGGTGGTTTCCTAGTTTTGACAGTCCACGGAGGTTTCGGCATCTAGGAGTTCGGACCCCGTGGGACGACAGCGCCATTCGCGTTCGCTCGCGCTTTGCACCAGGATTTCTACAACCAACCGCCAGGATCTCGACATCCGATAGCGTCACGCCACGGCTTTTGTGGCGTCGTTTTTCGCCACTTTGGGACGGCATGTTTTTGTGTCTGGGCGGGATAGGACGCTAAGCAAACCAGTCGGAGAAGCCCCTCCCGGCACCATAGTTTAGGGGAATACAAACACTGATTTGAATCGTGGCGGCGCGTCATTGCTAACTTTCGCAGCGTAGGAAGACCCACGGCGTACCAGCTACTTTTTCTGTGGCGTTGTGAGGCGTTGTGCTGTTTGATTCGAAGCCTTTTTCGCACACCCCTGAAGGATACCAATTATTGCGATGTTTTCAAGGTTGACATTCGACACATGAATATTTTTAATATCACCGTCGAAGCCCACTCGCTGGATGGGTGTTCTCGGTTGCTGTAGTCACTGGGGCTTTGGAAACACAGGGCACTGGCTATTATGTTCGCGTTTCTTGCCACAATATCATTGGCTGTGGAGTTATCATAAGGTGCTCGAGACTCGCGACGCCCTGCGTTTCTTGAGATGTCAGTGATCATAAGAAATCACGATCATTGATTCTGCTCACATGACTGTATTTTTTTTTTCGAGGATCTTGTGGCTCTCCGAGTCCGCCGTGCCGTTCATGCGAGACCAAGACCTCTACCCTAAGGGATCCACCTGCTTCCTTGACACGTCCAAGCAAGACCGGAGCGACGCCTTCCAGCCACTCACCGTGCAAGACATGCGCGCTGTCTTTGTGCTCTGTGGCTATTTGATCGCCATGGCCTGCGTTTTTCTCCTCATTGAGCTCATCGTTCACGGGATGTCACACTGCGCTGGCAGCCTCGCGTGAGGAAGCCGTTTCTGCAGGCTGGAACACATCTGCAAAACGCCAGCCTAATATATAGCACGAAATTGAAAGGAAATCTCCCAGCTTTGTGTTTTGAAAACGTATCACGCGTGCGTACACCTCCTTCTGTAGTCGAAATTATGAACTTATCAGACCATATCTTATTTTTAATTATATTCTTGGAATAGCCACCATGGTTTTTCTTTTGGTTTGCAAGAACACATATTTATAAGAAGTTGGCCCACAAAATAAATCCAATCAATCAATCAGAACAGTGCAGAACAGATTTCGTTATGTTACGCGATTCTTCTATGATTTTAGAAGGGGGAGGGGGGGGGGGGGGGGGGGGGGGAGAAGGTTCGAACCCGTATACTAGTCTGAGGTGCATCGCTCTTCGCAGAAGCTACCCCTTCAAACCACTAATTCACGAGCACAGCCCGCAATACACCTGGAACAGAAGACTTTAGGCTTTGTTCTCACAGTTTAGTGAATGAGAACGTCTATTGTACTCATGCTGCAGCGGTTGTGCACTATCAGTGGCAAAGAAAGCATCCCTTTTTTTTGCCACTGAATGTGCTTTACCATTAAAGCGTGGCATTATCCCTTCTCATTGCCGAAAATCTTCAAAGGGACACTCAAGTTATAAAAAAATATTTTTAATAGGTCTAATATATTTTGTTGCACACGCGTCACCAAAAAAAATATTTTTAGCAATAATTTTGCCGTTAGGCGCAATTTAGGGTGGCGGCGGGGGTAGCCATAGAGTTATTATAATGTACGCTGAAGGTTCAACTGGCGCTAGTGTCTATGCGACTTCCGGGAGGCAAATTGAAGCAGAGAGCAACCAGCCTACTTTTCTGTTGTTCGTGTGCATTTTTAATGGAAAGCGCGCGTGCATTTTGTCTCTTCGCCGGAAAATAACATGAATAACTTTTGTTATTTCAGTTGTACCGGATAGTATTGATCTTTATCAATATTGAGAAAGTGTAATTGTTTTAGTTGCAGCATTTTTATTTACCACGGAACGATGTTAAACTTCGCTATATTTCAGGCCCAAACCTCCGTCCCATAAGGCAGGTATGTAAAAACGAGTCACGATTCTAACCAAAATAATGATCGAAAGGAATATAGAGCGTTTTCAAGGTTCACTAGCCTTCCGGTGGCGTTTATATGTTGCTAATATGCCCGTCGTGTCATATATATGAAAATTACTCCGTCGTGGATCTTTACGATCTGTTAAAAATACATTCGAACGTAAAAAAAGAGTACGTATGTTGCGAAAGGTGTGTCTTCTTATTATTTCATATGTCGGGCACCTGTTCTCTGGCTTCTCCCTATTTGCAAAGATTTGGAGCGTGCGGGTGATGATTTGACACCAGAACCAGCATTTTCGCACATGTTTATGAGCAGAAAGAAAAAAAATAGTTATTGGCTTTCAATTTATTTTGATCGTGTGCATGCACAAGGAGTTACTTATCCAGTGTTACTGCGTAGTTCCTGCGGTTTCTCTTGTTTTTCCACATGTGCCAGATGTCTTTCGTTCGTTTGGCACTTATATCTCCCATGCTGGAAAGCGCCGACGTCGTGTTCGCGCCAACAGTGTCCGACAGTGCACATAAATACATGTACGAAGCGGTTTTTAGCACCGTTTTTCATGCCACAAATTTCAAATAAAAAAGCCGTAAGTGACCAATTATTTCGTTTGCGTGACTGAGAAATGTTTCAATGTGCCTAGTAGAGTGAGAAATGTTCCAATGTGCCTCTTATAATCGAGTGCAGAGAGCAAACGCACTCGCTTTTTCCCGTAGAAAAGCATTACCGGAAGTCAATTTTCGACTGATTGTTGTCTGCTTCAATTTGCAGCAGCACACTAGCGCCAGTTGAACCTCTGGCGTACATTATAATAACCTTATGGGGGTAGCCTTGTTCTAGGCCCCGCCCGATGCTCACAAGACTAAGCACCGCTCTCATTAGTTAAAGAGATGATTTACGTGTAGAATGATGGTAGTAAAATACTAAAATTGTCTCTCGCGCCGTAGTAGTATCTAAATCTACATTATGTTTCAGAAACAAATAATCTAGATAGAGTCATTATTGTTTTCAAGAATGTGCCGAGATCGCCTTTCCGCTTTGGTTTCAGACGATAACAATGATGAGTAATAAATAATAATCATAAATTGCTTTATTTTTCTCGTGCCCACAAACAACCTCTTGGTTTACAGTGTGGTGCCCTAAACATACATCAAGTAAAACCTAAAAATACAGGAAACAGCAAAGTTAAATCAATAAAAGTCATGCGACGTTATCATATTGCAGAAATTGATTATTGATTATTTCGCAGACATCCAGACACGTAAATTTAACATGAACTGATAAGTGGATGAAAACATGTCGAGGTTAAATTTTTGAAAATCATAACCAAATTGTGTCCTTGACAATGGGATCACAGCGGACAAGCGAGATGGATGAAAAGTTGGAATGTTTCGGCTTGGGCGAGAGGGAACATGAAACTCAATAGTTTGTAATGAAGCCGCTAAATTTACCCTGCCATCAACAACATTGTAAAAGAACAGAAAATCTCTGTACTGCCTTCTCACGGACAATTTATGTAGCGAAAATTTACAAAGCAATGTTTCGTAGTGATAAAAATATATCCTTCCAATATAGCCGTCATATAAAATCTTTCCATTCGTTTTTGCACATTTGCAATAGCTAGCTCTTGCGACAGTCAATGAATTCCAAATGACTGCGGCAAATTCCAGTCGCAATCGAACTAGAAGAGACTTAAATAAGAGTAGAAAGCAACAGGGAGCTGAAAATCGACAACAAATTCTTGAAATCATTCCTAACGTCCTCAACGCTGCATTTACTATAGAAAGACATCATGGTTGAAAGAAAGTGAGCTGTCAATATGGACTCCAGGGTCCCTGTTAGAGGCGACTGGAGGAACTAATACGCCAGACAGGTAATATGGAGAGGGAATTTTACGGTCCTGCTGTTCACATCTGTAGGTTTGATTCGTTTTAGGGGCTACTTTAAGCTCTTACCTGATGTGATAACAAGAATTAAAAGGACTCTGCGTCGCCACCATGCTGCAACTTTTTAGAGAACAAAATAGTGCGCACACTGTAGTTCCCGTTGCTAAATTCATCGGGAATTATTAAAACTCAAGATTTCATTATACGACAGGTATTGCTTTTCTGGCGATTTTTATAGAAGCAGTATGATAAAATTCTTGTATTTTTTTATGGTAGTGTGTTTGAAGGCGAGAATTCTAAGCTCATAGCTTTATCTTCGGCAATCGCTGCTGCTGGGCGAGAGTTCTTGCAGCTGAATTGACAAAAAACTGGGGAGTAAAAGTTAGAACAAAAAAATATAACAATTTAAAAGCAGAGCTACGTATGTACCATTACTCAATCGGTGACATTAGATCATTATGGCACAGGCAATTCCTGGCACTCAAGACATAGAAACAAACGCTCCCAGCCGGTTACTTGCGGGCCACGTCCCAGCGAGTCGCGGGCCGCATGCGACCCGCGGGCCGCGTGTTTGAGACCCCTGATCTACACAAATGCGGGCTGAAACCTTGTAAGGCCAGCTTGCTCAACAATAAATCGTGCCTAACGCAGACAAATGCTTTAGACATGTCTAGGGAGATGGCGCCAACTTGACCTCTACTGCAACAATTGGTGCTGTGTAACTTAAAAAACGAACAATAATTGGACTCTACAGAGCTACCTCTTAAAAAATATGTTGTTCATCACATATCACCTTGTTCAGGCAAAAAATAAACACATTTATTAACTACTTTCTCAAAAACTTTTGCAAATCCACATAATAATGATATCGGATGATAATTACGCGCTAAACAAGAATCACCTCGTTTTAATACAGAGAAAGCAACGTGAACTTGCAGAGGTCGGGGAAAAGTCCTTGTTTTTAAGTGATAAGATGAAAATATGACACAGAACAGGGCAAATGTAGCACAGCAACCTTTGATAACAAAAGTGGGTATGCCATCCATACCCGTAGAACTTTTTGGTTTCATTTGATCTATTGCTTCGATTATATCTTCAATGTCGATAATGAAAAGAACACAAAAAGTAATTACGTTCTACACCCAAGGTATTAATATTACTCAATTGCTGAGGCAAGTAGCAAGAACTAAAAAAGTCAGCAAAACGATTTCCTACTTCAGCTGCTAAAGATTTGTACCCGGCACCACCACTAAGGCATATGTTCAAATTCTTTTCCAGAAAGTGTTGTTCCGCTTTATCTCCAAAATTCTTGAGGGTTTTTAGACAACCCACTTTCAGGGCCATTAAGGTGCATACACTTGTCTTGTTTATACAGTTGTTTAACCAGGCATCGAAAAATACTGAATTTCTGATACCAAACCTCTAGTCCTGTCTTTTTATGTAATCGATGATAGTGCAGCTTTTTCCGTGAGAAAATCTTTAAATCTCTAGAAAACCAGCTAGAATAGTGGGAGGGGCACGTGAGCCGTTTCGGAACAAAGACATTAAGTGGGCTTTTAACAATGGAACTTAATCCTTCAGTAGCTGAGTTGACTATTTCATCAGTTAAGACTTCCAACCAGTTGTACTGTTCAAGGAGTCTGTATAAACAAGATAATCTCCCCGGGAATGAGAAAATGCGGCTGGACTTTTTTTTTTGCACATGGCGGGCCAGAAAAGGAAAATTCTGTTACTGGCACAAGTGAATTATCAGCTGGCATTGTCCGCTCAAGCGGGTAGTTAGATAAGCACAAGTCAAGAATATTACCATATGCATACGCTATTTCATTACACTGGGAAAAATTTACAAAGTTTGCAAATGATACTATCCACGACGCTTTCCTAGAAGTCACGCTTGATGTACAGGGAGCAATACCAGTTGCCCAGTAAATTCCAGGTAAATTAAAATCACCATAAACCTGAACCCGAAACTCAGAGGAGTGTATGGTTGTTTGGAGGGCTTCGAAATGTGCTACAAACTTTGCCTCATCAAAGAAGGGAGGGAAATAATAATTTCCAATTAAGTAGTTAAAACCATCTCTCGTAGGTATTTCAAACCAGGTGCACACTGAATAGGATTCTAAGTCCTTCCTTCGGTGAGACTGAACTACGGATTTAACCGCGACAAGAGCCCCAACCCCTAGTTCCATTCTTGTGGTATCATAATCTCTGTCTTGTCAATACCCAACATAATTAGACGGGAAGTAGTTGAGACTGGAAATGCCAGCACAAAGCCCAGCCGCGATCAAACAGATTATATAAGGAGGACTCAGCAGTATATTTGACATAAACTCTTCTGACTTAATACTTAAGCCCGGTTCTTTTGTTAGTAAACCTCAAGTGTCCGAAACTTTTTCACTTGTTACACATTCGGGCATAAAAACTCACCAGCTGTACAGCTTTCCGAAAAACTGATCAGATATTGAGCCCTCAGGCCAGAGTTCCGGCTGGTTTAAAGTTTCCAACACCGAATGGTCCCCCGAAAGGTGGAACAAGGAGTAAGAATTAACTTTCGGCTGAAGCTTTGTAATGGTAACAGGTTTGTTTAAAAACGGGGTAACAAGATCCTCAAAGTCAGACACGGTAGTCATCGGACTCAACCTAGACACAAAGAGTGCCTTGGCCGACGGTCGGTGGGGTACCGCAAGCACCTTTTCAGGCCTCCCAGTTCCAGTTGACGCCGGAGAACGTCGCTTTCGCTGCACAAGCGTGACTCCATCAGGTCCGGTCGCCTGAGCAGTAGAACGAATCTCAAGTCGGATACCGGGAGCCTGTGCAGGAATGGCTGGAAATTCGGAGTCCGCCCACGTCGGGGCAGCGCTTGTGGCCTCAAGCGTGGAAGACCTCAGGACCTCTTGAGGCAAAAGGTGGCCACCGGACGAGCCAGAAGACGCTACCGCTGCCGCTGAATACAATTCGTGAGGTCTCAATGCAAGAGGCTGACGTTCTAGCACCCTCTTGTTCAGCACGCCGATCTCGGAGCGCGAGAAAACATTTTCGGCCTTGAGGCACTTAATTTCGGCGGTCAAGACCTCCAGTTTCGAATATATCGTGCTCACAAAACGGACGAAGTCACGCTCCGTCACCGCCTCAGACCCGGCAGCAGCGTCATGTGGAGAATCCTCCGTCTTCGACGCAGATTCCTCTTCACGCCCGTCATCGTCATGGTTGAACAGGACCGTCGACGAATTCCGGCGGCGCCTGACACATCCGAGCACTTGTGGGTGCATTTACCACTCTGCATAAGCAAGTCATATTCATCCTAACCAGGCGCGTAGCCAGGGAGGGGCCCATGGGGCCCGGCGCCCCCCCCCTCCCCCCCCAATATCTTTCCATTTTGCTGGGGCCTCCTCTCCCCCTCCCCCTCATACAGCATTTTGTAATGGGCGCCCCCCCCCCCCCCCTCCTTCAAACAAAATCCTGGCTACGTGCCTGATCCTAACCCACGCCGATGCATTTGCAATGGAAGCGTCGATTGCACGAACCCGAGCAACGTAAAAGCTGCTGCTTGCTGTAGAATCGAACGGAGCACGTGCCGCAGACGTCCGTCGGCATCGCTATCATTCGCCAGAACGACAGCGATGCCGACGGACGAATGATAGCGATGCCGATGAGGCAAGCGCCATTTTTTTTTATGAAACTGCACAACCATTTGAGCCTACGTTATCGGTCATCACTTGCTCTCGCTAAACTCACTAAATCAAAATATATGATTGGTGTTCCGATTGTTACGGGCTGCAGTGTACCTCTATGAACTCCGTACAGCGTAAAAAGAGCCTGAAAAAAAAAAAAAAAAAAAAAAAAAACTTCCTAGAAGTTTTCTAGTGATATCTGACATCCTTGCGAAAACACGGCAGCTAGTTTCAGACTTCCTGGATGTTTCCTTTTCAGGTCCGTTTTTAACTCCTTATATTTGGTTTCCAAACTTCCGTAGGTATCACTGAACGCCGATTCAGGGGCACAAAATATTAATTGTGTTTATCGGGCAAAGCCACCGGCCCATTGGCGCTACGCACCCTCCACCCCCTTTTCTATCGCTATTAACTATACTTGATTTCTGCGTCACCCTCGAATCTGAATAACTGGTTTAAACATATTCGCATATACGAAGTCTTAATGAAACCCCCCAAAAAATCTACTCACAATTAAAGTAATGTCTTGACTCATCGAAAGACTTTAGCACGCAAACACATATGTGCCTGCGTAAGTCGGTCGTCATATCTTTTTTAAACTCATAAGCATGTTTAAAAACGTTAGAGGAAGGCTTAATGAAAAACAGCGCGCAAGGGAAAGGATAACAGGAGAGAGACACATAGAACACACAAGCGCTGTGTCTCTCTCCTGTCGACCTGTCTCTGGTGCGATGTTTTTATGATGTCCGTCTCTATACCAACTGGCTCAACTCATGAGATTGATCCAAAAAGAAGGCTCCAGTGATCGCATTATCGCATTTTATGATGGATGAAAAATGACGCTTCACAATTACCTTCATTTTATTTGTTTTATACCCCGGTCGTTTTGGCACCACCTGTACCTTCATCCTACCCAACCTTAGTGTCTTCGTGCAACCCGTCCAGACCTCGATGTCACCGACGTCCAGACCTCTCTGCCACCTCCTGCCCCTGTTCCACATGACCAATAAACAATTTAAAAGAACCGCTTTTCGAGTCAAGGTGACGCTCAACCCGCTTTGATGGGTGGGTGGCGCCATCTAGTGACAGGTAGATCAATTACTTCTCAACGTTTTCGTGCTGATAAAAGAAAAATTGCGGTGAGTTTTGGCGGTTATTTTTAGAGCCTAAATTCGAATGGGGGACAAACTGGAACTATGGGTAGCGTTTGCAATATAATGGCGCACGCGTCCTCTGTAGTTTGGTCGCAAGCGCGCGTGCAATTCGTTGTCGAGGGACAAAAAAAAATAATTCTACGCGAAACAAAAAATTGTTCAGAGCAATACTGACGGCGCGAGACGCGATTCAGTCGGTAGTCACCTCCTTTCCATTTGTTTTCTCTCTCGGCATTTCGGGTGCATGGAGGACAGGTGGATCGGGTTCGCCTTCACGTTGATGCGGAAAGCGCGAATGACCACCTCGTTGAGCGAATGACCATTCCGTGACGTCATGTACTTTGCGCACAGAAATTCAAATATCTCTCTCACCGTCAATATTGCCCTAAAACTTTTTTAATTACCTTTTTTTATACGCGTGTCCCAGTCAGGCTGTCAAAAAATTTTCAGGGCTTCTTAAGGAACGTGGCAGAGATCTAGCAGTTCAACACACTTGAATCTTGGCACACTATTTATATCGAAAATTGTTCAGTCGGACGTTTTTGCAACCGTTCAAACTGAGAACGCGATAAGCGCACATTATTCCTTGCAAATCGCGCTAATTACTTTCACTTTATTTTTATCGCCGACATGCTGATCAAGTGCGGGTGCGTAGATTTGACAGCTCTTTCAATTTCCAAGGTGCCCTTCGCTGCTTCGGTATGGAAACCCTTGAGCAGAAAATCGCCGATACCGTGTTCGTGTTAGCAGTGTTGGACAGTGTACATAAATACATGTAGGAAATCATTTTAACAGTGTTTAAAGGGGCACTGACACCCCAAAGGTCGTATTTATTTTTATTGTCTAAAACGATGTAAGTTGCAGTCATAGACACGCAAAAAAAACCGCACCGCGAAAAAAAATTTTCCCGGGCCCGCGCGCGCCTTTTTATTTTTGGCGTTTGATTTTCCCGCCTCTCGCCTCCTCGCTTCTTTTGATCGGTGACGTCAAGAATCAGGAAATTTAGAAGCTTTGTAGGCGACATCTCTATAACATTTAATTACGGCAATCCTAAAACATGTTTTTTAACGCAATTGCGAACGCACTACGGCCCTTCTTTTTGAAATACCAAAATTCGGGAGTTCGTTGTGGTGCCGTCTCCTGGATTGGTATCCTCCAACGGAAAACCGGCGACACCGCTCAAAACCGGTCCGCCGCAACGAGCCGGCGCTCGCTCCTTTCCTCCTCGCTTTGGGTCGCCATGGCAACAGCAGGGAGTGGAGAAAAAAAAGTGGACTCTCAGGTCTCACCAATTTTTGACGTCAAGGCACCGGCGCCGAACGCGCGGGAACTTCGAATTCGGCATTTGGAAATTGTTTTTTTACTTCACGAATACTGAATTCCCAAATTTCAAATTTTGAGGGCAATGTCCCGGGATCGTTTTCGATCGTTTCGGATAATAAAAAAAAATATGATTTTGATGTGTCAGTGCCCCTTTAATGCCCCGAATATTAAAGAAAAAATCTGAACTAACCAATATTTTTGCCTGTGTGTTTAAGGAATCTTCCCATAAATTTAGGGCGTAATGCATTTTGAGAACTGTTTGAGATTGGTTAGTATTGTTTCTTGTACATAGAGTCAATACCGTCATAGTGACATCAGCGATAAACCCGCTAATTCAAAATTTATTTAAAAATGTGCTCCGGCGTTTTTTTTTTTTTTTGTCTTTTTTTCTAGTTATTTCATGTAATTATATTTTCGGAATCACATGAATTTATCCTTCCATGTGTGCTATTTAGTATAGCGAAATTAAAAATAGTTATTGTGAAATTACCAAATGAAAATGCTTCCAAAACTAACATTCAAATATTACCGAAATTTTCAGTGTCATGACGTCAGTAGAAGGCAGGCTCGCAGGCCGATTGGACAGTATAAAACTGGATTATTCTGAGCATTCCTGTCCTGCTCGAGCGAGCTTCCTAAGCACTGATTTGACACGCTGGAACTGCTTGTAGTCAGGAAAAAAGACTACAGTAAAAAAATAATAATAAAACCCTGTTCTTTGCTAACCTCACTTGTTCATTGTTGCCAGTAGAGAATTTCACTTTCAAGACGCGGCGAAGGCCGAAATTGTAAATTCAATAACTTCGCAAAAAATATATTAAATTGAAGCAAAATTTGGGTTACTGTTTCAGATATGTTTGTTGGTGCGTACTAAAGTGCGTGCCATCTGGTACCCGCTGCGCCAGTTATCAGAGTCGACCACTGCTTAGGCACCCACTATTACTCTAGGAGACTCTCTCCATCACGTTCGGAGGGATTTGGTTGTACGACAGCGCCACAATATTTCGTTCCCTTCTTGAACCAACAGTGACAGATGGGCCAGTTGATCCATGACGTATCTCGAACTTCCGATACTGCGTTCACTGGTTCTTCTCGAGACAAAACATTTTTTTTTCAGGAAGTCGATTTTTGAATACGCTTATAAAAGCAGAAAACAAAACAAAAATGCGAAAAAAAACATGACGGAAGTGCGCAAGGGTCCGCTGGTAGTGGACAATAGTAAACTTGTAACAAAAAAACAAAAACAGTCAATTGAAGATAAGTTACCGTTCAACAAGTGTTCGGGCCAAATCACAGGCTTCGTACCCGAGAAAGGACGACCTTCAATGTTGTTTTGATGTCGTTGATAAAAGGGTCTCTTGCCTCACTCAATCGCAGCCACGAAGGTCAAGTTCGCGCCGCAGGCCAATAGCATCCTGCTGGTCGTATTGCTGGTCGCCTGCCTCACGAGGAGGTGAAGGCAATCCACCTGGTCAAGTCGGACACAGAGTGCATCAACAAGGTAGAAGACGTCCTTTGACGCAACAAGTTACTGCCTCTCACCAAAACGAACTCTCCCTTCACAATGGCACATCCGGTATCGCTGAGCATGGTGTGGCTTGGTATAGATATCCGGCAGCGTATTTATTTATTTATTTATTTATTGTACCTTGAGGGCCTTTGACAGGTCATTACACAAGGGACGGGTGACACAAGATATGAAAAGAATAAAAAGTTAGAGGCAAACTACAAAATGAATGTTCACGAAAAATGAAAGACGTTTACAAATCTCTGTAATGCAAAATTAGAGCGCAACACTTGAGGAGGAGGAGGGTAGGGTACGGAGGAAAGGATTTACCCGCCTCCTCCTCCATAGGACCCCCTTCTCCTTTTCCATCTCTTCCTCTCCTCTGCTCCTCCATTTCACTTTCCTCGCTAAATTTAGCACGGGAAATGACGTCCCATGACTTGGTGTCACGTCGCCCATGGACAAATTCAGTTTCTCCTCTTGATTGAGTGGGAAACGTGACCTCAACTCCAATTCAATTCCCCGCTAAATTTGGCGGGGAATGGAATGGGTGTTGAGGTTATGTGACGTCAATTTTTTCAGCTAAAGTTAGCGGAGAAACTGAATTTGTTTGCTAAATCTAGTGGAGGAAATATTTTTCCCCGCTACATTTGGGGGGGAGGTGAATTGGCGTTTACGTCACGTAGCAGGGAATTTAACTGATGTTGGGGTCACGTGGCGTCAATTTTGGAGCTAAATCTTGCAAAGAAACTGAATTTCCCTGCTAAATTGAGCGGGGAATCGAATTGGCGTTGAGATCACGTGAAATATATCTTCCAGCTTACTTTAGCGCGGTTACGCCTACGCCGCGAAATCAGGAGCCGGACGCCTAAGAGTTACGCTCTAAAACAAATACATTTTAGTAGAAAATACAGATATCAATACGAGTACAAATACAAATGGAAACATTCAGTAAAGCATAAGCAAAAAAGCACCATATTTAGTACTGTTCAATACCAAATACAAATGTCAATTAATGTACAATATAAATATTCGAAGACAAGAAAATATCCACATCAGAAGCGTTAGTTTGATGGCAAGTAGACAGAAGCCCTTTAAAATGCTCTATGTTTAGAGCAGTGACCGTAAAGTTTGATAAGCCATCTCATTTCGAGATCATCAGAAGCATGGGTGAGTTGGCATACGAAATGGTCGATGCAGAGACGGGCTCAACTTTACAGAAGCTAACTAATCATTGAAAAAAAATGCCACTGGTGGGAGACAATGTATTTTTAAGTTTTGTGATACGGCGATAAATTTTGTATAATAAAGTTAGCCAGGATATTTTACTCCAAACCGTTAATTCCCTTAGATCTGCTCGTCCCCGCAACCTCGTAATGGTGGTATGGTGAATAGGCAGAAAAAAATCAGTCGTACGTCTCTGTTTATAACGTTTTCCCATTCATATCTTATGCAATTTTGCCACGGGTAACAAGAGATGAAGAGTATTCAAGTTTGGACCGAACTAATGATTCATTTGCTTTTTGTTTCATTATCGAGGCGTCTAGTTTAAGGTTTCGCAGGAGATATCCCTGTTTAATATTTGACTTTGCAGATGTGATAGATGTGGGTTACCCATATTATATCGTCTGTAGGTTGTACGCCGAGGTATTTATAGGATCTAATTCTCTCAAGGGTAGTGTTGTTAAAGGAGTACAGAAACGAAATGAAGTGAGTGCGAGCTCTCTGCCCCTCGCTTCAACGTCGGCCAGCGAGAAACGCAAAGCCTATCGCGCTCTCGACGTCGATAGTCCCTGCGCGGTCCAGGGTACTGTAGTTGGGAGCGTTGCCGCTCGATGGCGTCAGCGCATGAAATTGTCGCCTAGTACTAATGCCCAAGTACTGTACGCCCTGTGGCCTGTAAGTAGCTTGGCCGTAACGTCATTCGCGGCCATGCCGGTATTTTATCTGCCACGAGCGTTCGGTTCACAGTGTTAGCTTTACACTGTAGCAGTATAGTAGCTCGAGGGAAGCAGTAAGTAGAAACAACCGACAATACACAGCAATGGCGAAACCTGCAAGCTATGTATTTAAGGTATTCATTCGGTGCCATATTTGAGCGCGTTATTCGCAGCGAATCCGGGGGCGAGGGGAGGGAGTGGTATGGTTGGCCTGGAAGGGGGTACCCGCATCCTCAGGTCAAGCTCCTACCTAACGCCTGCAAAGCACGGCGATCTTATGGTGTTGAATGCACGTTACGGGAGGACTGTAGAAGCTTTAACATACACTCTAAGAAAAAAGGGTGTATACGGGTACTCCCCTCAGGGGAGTTTGACCGTGTCCCATATGTGACTCCCCTGGGGTGTTTGTGGTATCCTCTCAAGTTGGGGAATTCAAGTACCCCCCAGATATACGGGATCACTTAGCACCCCCCTCAAAGTCCACGGGCCTCAACCGACACCCCTTACTTCGGGTGCTGTTTGGCGCCCTCTGTTACATTCGGGTACTTATATTACACTGCTAATTAGAGGAATTATATGAAACCATTTTCAACTCTCAGGGAGTCAACTAATCCCTTCTAAATAGGGTGCTTTTTGGCGCCTTTTGTGACACCCAGGTACTCATGTGACACCCCTAAATTCAGGCATTATTTAGTACCGCTTACAACTTTCAGGGAATCACTTGATCGCCCCTAAATTGGGTGCTTTGTGGTGCCCGTTTTTATACCTAGAGACTCGCGTGATCCCCCTAATTGCGAGTGTTGTCAGACACTGTACACAACCTTCGAGGTTTTCCGCGACTCCCCACTTTTGGGGTCGCTTTTGTACACCATGGGTCTCGCGGAGCTCCAAATAGTGAAGGCACTTTTTCAAACCCCGACACTCAGCTAACTGGCTTGTTCAGGTGTGCTGGAGGGGCGATGATTCCTAAGGCCAGCTGTCATACGAGAGAGTTCTGAATTCTTTGCGTGTCAAGTTCCTTAAGGTGGCACTTCGAGGAGGTTTCAGGGATAAGAGAATAATACCCACGGGCAACGTGCCGGCATCAAAATTTAACTGAAAACTTCTAGAAACACACAATCCAGAGATTTGAAAAAAAGTCCTGCCAGTCATGTCAGCCAACAATATTGTCAAACACATTTTTATTGTAAAATCAAAAACTTGATACAGGTCAAAAGCATAAAAAATAATTAGTAAAAGCTTGTAGCCTGCCAAGAAGCTTCAGGGCAACCTTTTCCAGTGGTGTTTCTTTCAGCCCGATCGTACGTTCAAAGAGAGCCAAGGCGGACTTGATCCCCGTTGCATATTGAATATCCAAAGTTCAATAGATTATGAGGCTGAAGCCATGTATGACGTCGCCAACATCTACCGACAGGTCCTCCACCTTAACGTGGACAGCTGCAGAATAGAAGGCGTCCTCTGTAGAGAATAGGACCGTCAGATGTGTTTATCTTTCTCCTGGAACCTAAAATATAATAAAGTACCACACTTAAAAAAAGTATGCAAACATGGGTCATATGATTATACGTTCTATTATTTTTCATATTTAGATATAATAATCAAAGATTGCCTGCTTCCGTATGCTGTGTGAGTGCATAATTTTTCTTTTAATGTCACGTAATGATTTCGATGTTCGCAACCATTAACTTTGCATAGACTGTTGAGGGCTTTCACCAAATGCTCATATATGACAAGATGAAGTGAACAGGTAGTGTTTAAATTATTTTAACATACATATGACTTTCATGTGCCTAATACGATGCGGGCACATGTTTAGGGGATACATATAATTCAAATATGAATTTAGCTCAATTTAGACCCAATTAGTGCAACGCCAATTCTCGAAACGTCGTACACGATTTGGTCATGTACTAAGCTAGAAAACTGGGCCAGTTTAACTTCGTAATTTGTCAGGACTCGTAAATAACCCCGCCAGGCACGCACAGGAAAAGGAAAATATTGTCCTGCGCAGATCGCGTTTTCGATTTAAACAGTGTTATGAGCTGCGTCATTCGCTTGAAGAGCTCTGTAGATCAAAGTGATTAACCCACCGCGTATTCTGTGAGAACATCGACACGAGTTTCGCTGCATTTTTGTGATGGGTAGGTTTTCTTGATCGGTTGCTTTAGCTATGCTCTGCTCCAGCTGCGCATGTCTGAGGAATAGCGAGGCGTCCTTCGTGAGCCCACCTTCTCCATGTCAGTTCAAGGATCTGCTAGGACTTTGGCTCAAAAAATACAGTGAGGCTTTCATAAGGCATCTTATCACTGCGCTGCTCAAATTTGTTGGGAATCTGTGGAAACAAAAATGATTGTCTGAAATTAATATTGTTTTTAGAAATAATTAGTATAAATCTGAAGAAGCGTAAAAGGTTGAATATAGTAGATGTTAAGCATAGATAAAACAAGGACCCCACTACCTAGTGAATAAAACGACAATCTCTTCGCATTCCCTCAAAGTCCTGAACAGATCACCAACGATAAACATGTCTTCGCCGTAATGCAAGTGGAAGTTATACGTGTCCCAGTAACGTTCAACGCCTGGCGAGAGTCCGTTTAGCGCATAATCAAAGCAGTTCGCTATTGCCGGAGAATATGAAGGAACCTCTTTGCCTCCGCGGCTGGAGTAATAAATTGGGAGTGTGAATGCTTTTGGCTGATTTCAACTACACATCAAGGTTGATTTAAAGTCCTGAATTGTATATTGCGGCGTTTATAACAATATTCAGCGAAAGCAAAATATCCCATTTTGACTTTTTTAGTCTATTATTCATGGTAATAAACGAAACCGATTAATCAATTAGTTAATTGTATAAGAGAAAATATTTAATCGTGCTAACATGTTTTTTTTACCGACGTTTAGCCCTATTAGTAACCAAGCGATTGAGATGCTTTGAAAGACTAATACATGAATGGTTTACTGAATTTCCCCTGAGAGCTCTTTCATTTTGTAATATTTTTATTTAGGCAAGAATTTTCTAGACAAGCCAATATCTATGTCAATATTTCGGTATTTAACATTTTGGAACTTAAATAAATATTCCGAGAATATTCCTGCTTACAACATGAGCTTGCCAATTTCGGCAAGCCATTGACTATGCGACTTTTGTTTTCTAGCACGAATTATTCGACTATAAAACCAGTCGACAGCAGACTATTCCGATGGCCTTAAATATAATTTGACGGAAACAGTACGCTTTTAGCAATTTGCACTAAGAGAAATATGAAGCGCCACATCTTACCTGAATCATCAGTCTCGTTGACGAACACCTTGAGGGCCGATTCTAAAAACGCTTGGCGCACTCCTTTCTCCGTTCGACTGCCACCAACAACGATAATTTTTGTAGATGTCTTGGAAGTCACGAACAAGTGACACTGGTGCACGCCGTTGAAGGTAGAACGGGAGGAGGAAGCAGACGGATTGCTGGAGCGGAGAGGAAGGAACATCCGTTCTCTCCACCATTCCGCCTGCTTCCCCCTACCCAGCGTACTTTTCCCTCGCCCTGAACCTCTAGTTGTTGCTTTTTTTTATTTTTTATAACTTTTTTTTTCTTTTTTCACAACACCCGTAGCCGTACCACGTCGCCGGTGACGCCATAAGGGTACGGGATGACACGGCTGTGAACCGGACTTTAGAGGAAAGTCAATGCTCATCCAAGGGCAGAAGGGAACAACAAACCTGTCGAGTCCGTCCTTCCCCTAGCTTAGCGAAATCGGGTTGGAGGACGTAAGGAATTATAGGGAGCGGGCGGGTGCTGGCGCACCTGCCTCCATTGTGAGCGTACGCTGGGAAAGCTTCAGCGAAAACATTTTAGAGCCTCGGGAGAGATCACCTTGACGTTAGTTTTCATAATTACTTCGTCTTCTTTAGGCCGCGCTCTGTATTCTCCATCGTGATTTTATGGGAGAGCAGAGCAATTAATAAAACATTGACCAGACTTGTTCTGACGTCCTGTATCCACGTCTTGTGTATAAAAAAAAAAAAAAAAAAAAAAAACAACTCCCGCTTAGAGAAACGAATATTTATGGAAGTTTTTAAAATTATTCTTAGCTTCTCACTTTAAGTCGTAATATTGCTTATATAATGGGAAAAAAGGTTGTGAATTTTTGTAGAATTACTGATTTAGATCCCGGCCACTGCCCCATTGGATTCGGATTATCGTCGTACAGGAGTGCGATAAAGGGACAATAAAGCTGTTCTCTTACTATCGTCAGATACCTCCAGTTTATGACCTATCAAACACTTATTAGCACTTCTGGCCGCGCACGAGTAGTCGCAGAAAATATTTAATAAAAACAACTTGCTCTTGCACTTTGAACAGAAAAAGCGGCCACAAGTTTGAGACTATGAGCTGTGTTGTCTATTTTTTTCTATTCTCCCCGTCCCAGGGTTTACAAATGCAGCATGTTCTATTCCAACCAGCTCTACTGCCCTATGCATTTCTTGCAGATGATGTGCCGCGAATGATCATTACAGCAATGCGCAGCGGTTGTCAATAAACGGTGCACGCGCCGCACTCCGCACTCCGTACGCACTCCCCACTTCGTACATTTGGCTGTTCCGGCGGTCACTGCAGTGATTGAGCTCGAGCCAAAATTTGAATGTCCCGCAAGGCATCAATTGCGGCTAAGCCTAAGTGCAGTGCCAAAGCAGTGCTCGAGTCCAACACATGAACCCCATTCAAATATCAGTCACGACAGTGGTATATCAACGTCGTGGTTTCCCGAAACTGCGTCAGCAAGCTTTGAGTAGGAGCGACTGCAAGAGGAGTTCGCTTGTGTTTTTAAAACTATACAAAAAAAAAAAAAACGCACAGTTCAGAGGCATTGCATGAGAGCATGAAGTTCACATACTTCTGTCAGCATTCTTTTTTGAAGTGCTTAATCTTTAAATTCAGTATCGTTTCATGGCAAAATTTATTATTATTGCATGATGAACGTTAAGATCCCACGTTAACTTCCGCACTGCGGTGGCAAAACTATCCGTCTACAGTAGGAACAGTTTCAATCCAGAACAACTTTTGATTGCCTAGACCTCCTCACAGAAAATATGTACATACCCTGAGTTTGTGACATGTCAAATAGAGTGCATTGCAGCAAACACCCGAAAACATAAACTGAATTTGTTAAACTTAATCACGGTGCTGTTTTTGTTTTGTTTTTGGAGCATGTGTTTCGAACTTTCGATGAATGCGTGGGATTCCTAGATTGCTGTAAAACAAGTATCTGAATAGCCGGTCATCGCACTAAAGCGAAATGTGGAAGGGCGTTCTGTTAACGCTATAATATTGATCGGGACGCAGAAAAGACGATGGGCGGACATGAACGCCAGAGAAGAGGGGAAAAGTGAACTTGCGGGGCTCGGGAGCTTTGTTTCTCTTGGGGAATGTCCGCCTGCAGGCCACCTTCTATCGTTCAGGAGCGCCCTCCCTGTGCTGCCCATGCCGCGCCCCTTCCCGATAACTTGCGTCATGAAACCCTAAACCTAGTACAACACGTTGTAAGCCAATTTTCTAACCGTGACACATCGAAAACTTAGAGAGACAATCCCTAACAGACCCCGGAATCGTGAAGCAAAATACAAAAAACACAACCCTGCAAAAAAAAAAAAAGGCCATGTTTTGCATTTTGTAGATTTTATTCCCTAAAAAGGGCCCCAACCACAACTTCAGAGTTGCTCACGAACACGTTTAGCTATTTCAGAGGTCGTTGTATTGGTCTTGGCATTCGTTTTATGCTCATTTAATTTGTCGTTAATGCGTCTTTATGTTTGACCTACATGCGTAGACCCGCAAGCTAGAGATATTTCATACACGACACTGTTCCAGCAAACTGATTTTTCAAGATGAGCCTTTTGCACTCATTCGTACCCGCGTGGAATGGCGCCATCCTGTTGGACTTGAAAGCGGAAATAGACACACCTATCTACACCAAAGTCATTCGCATAAAAGCAGGAGCACAGATTTAACCTGTGTGTTTGGGTTCTGTCAATAGTCTTTTTAAGGTCGAGCCCCCTTTCATCGTCCCTTTTGTGTCTGAACGTGTGTGTGTTCGCATTCTTTCACCACACCATCATAGAGAATGGTTTTGTGCGCCTCATGCAGATGGCGTCGCGAAAACTCACCCAGATGTACCCAAATATCCGTCACTCCAGCCGCCGCGCGTGGTTTAAAGACCCGAGATATTACCGTTTTTTGCTTTGCATTTTACGAAACGGAATCGCGAGGTTTATTAAAAGAAAAAAAAAAGAAGAAGAAATAAATGTGATTTCTATCTTTTTTTTTTAAGATAAACGATACAAAAATTACAAGCTGCAAATTCCTTTAGCATTAAAATCATTGCATCGCCCCTTTAAATATTCTTGTTTTCGATCCACCACCCAGCCCGTCTCACGTTGTATTGTTACCTCTATTCGGTCGAATCTCTCGTATAACAGGGACGTAATAAACGAAAACGACCTAGACTCCGCTCGCAGTTTACGCCAGGGCCGTAAGCTTGTCGAAACTGGAACACACAAAATGTCATTTACGGAATGGCGTCTCGGCCGATCAGGCGGTGCGCCAGCGCCGTACATGAAGCAGTCAAGAAACTTCTCAAACTGACAAAATAAAAAAAGGATGGCACCCAGAAGTTTTTCCCCTAAAATATCTTAACGCGAACAGAGAGGGTCATCATACCAAGTGAAAAATTCCGACGATGTCCTGACTCCTCAGCACTAATAACTTCGGTTGGGCGAGGTAGGGCGCTGTGTAACAAAAACTTTGTGAAAAGTTGTGCCCTGAATGAGTATGGTCGCGGGCTTTTTATTTCACAATTTATTTGTACGATATATAAAACGCGGCATAAATTAATATTGGGTAAGCTTGGAGAGTTCGCAAAAACGTCGTGCCCGCGGAACTTTAAATCTAGAATAAATGCTGTCTTCACGCTTTCTCCACGATTTTATGGTTTTGCTATATATTTCCTAAGTTAAAAGTTTTTCGGTCGCCAGCGCTTGCAGCTGACTAAATTGGTTGTCACCGGAATGCACCTTTCAGATTCTCCCTCCGCTAAACAAATTAATGGCGAGATATTTTTATTATCGTTTTAGCTACCCAGATTGTCTCACATTGGTTTGTGTCCTCTATCTTACCGGATGAGACCAGCGACAAAGACATTTGTATCAGAAGCGTAAACAAGACCAATCTAAACCTTCTTTGAAGGTTACATGCTCAACCGTAAGCTTGTAAAAACTCGATCTCGCAAAATGTAAGCCACGACATGGTGTGTCGGTCTGTCGATCTAGAGTTCCTGTATAGGCTCCCTACAGGAGCCAGAGTTGCGCGTTTGATTCCACGTGCCGCGTGCCGCCCTCGCCGCTATTCGCCGAGATCCGATCACGTGAGGAGCCGTATCAAGTGTCGTGCAGCAAAGTAGACGTTGCACGCGCCCCGGCGTACGTTCCCTGGCTTTTGAGCGCGCCTCGAACGCGCGGCGCTGCTATTCGCCGAGTTCAGTCACGCGAGGAGCTGTATCCACATGCCATGCATGAACGCGCAACTCTGGCTCCCGTAGGAAGTCTATACAGGAACTCTACGTCTACCTGCCCGCCAGCGCCCTCTATGAAACAGTCAGGTAACTTTTTGAACTTGGAAGTAAATAGGAAAACGTAAAAAAGAAAAACGAAGAAAAAGGGAACGTCAGCAATTTCAAAGAATCTGTGAAGCAAAAAAGAAAAAAAGAAGTAAAGCAAAAGCATAAACTCCAGGGTCGGATTTAACTTTCACAAGGCTTTCCCCTTCGCAAAGGAAGCCTGGCCCGAGGGCAGGCTTCCCCTTCCCATAATCCTTTCGAATCCCCAGGGGACTCTTGTAGCACCCCGTTCTCTTTCCCCTTGCTCGCTCCTTCTATTTGAGAGAGGATATTCCTTCCGAAGGGGTGCTAGCGCACGCTGTGGGTGTTGTCACGCCGTCTAACTCCCTCGAACTCCCCTCCTTTCTTAGAGTGTATACGCTGTAGTAAACGAGTTAGCGTTCTCTGCCAAGTCACACTCAGGACTAAGTAACCACGAGCCAGTCATGCTGCAGCGAACTCGCGCTGCTTCGTAGGAACTCATGACGTGGTGGTATTCCAACGGAGCTTCACAGACCGCCACCAGACACAAATTTGAAATTTTCTCATTCTTTTTAAAATTAGTTTTTTTGTCTTTTCTGTCTGCAGCCCAGAAACACTGGTCTAGGCTCGTGTTTCTGGGCTGCCGACCCAACATAAACCACATATAAACAAAGAAATGAGTGCTTACATTTCGTTTCCGCGCACCTTTAATGGTGTAATAATAAGTAGAATGGAGGGAAAGTCGAGCCAATGATTCCTCGGAATTGGAAAGTAATCCGTTACAAGTAACGGATTCCTTTCCGTTACGTAATTTGCGGCCGCAATTTGTAATGCGATTTCGTTTCAAAATATTGGTTAAGATTACTTTAATTACTCTTTACGTTTTTTTTAAATATAAACATGCTAGAGAAACTGAAGCAATATAAGTGTGCGACCTCCCGCTCGACCAAAGCACAAAAACGAGCACTCGCGACCGTGCATTGTGCAGTACTGCATGCAGGTATACTAGGGAGCCTTCATGCGCGCTTTGCTAGGGTGATGCCATCCTTTGTAATACCACTCGCCGACAAACCAGCAGCCATTTTGTTCCTCGACGATAATCCGTGGGGATTATAACCCTCCCGGAAACAAGCACCTTATCTCAGAAGTTCGGAGCAGCGTTGTGGAACCCACGGAGGGAGGATTAGCATTTTCCCCCTCGGATGGGATTACCGATGGACACAAAGGCCACTTTCCGGCACACGGGGAAACAATGAGAGGAACAAAATGGCGGTGGACGAGGGTGTGGGAAAGGGAAACAGGCAGTTGGCATCACCCTATGCGAAGCGCACATGAAGGCTCCCTAAGGTATACTACATGTTCTTGCATAAGCTGACAGTGCGCCGAAGCTGGAGCCACGAGACCGCAGCTTTGAGACGTTATGCACACGCTTTTGAAGATTCATTTCAAAAGGGAACTTCCGTAGATTGGTCATTTTCCTCCGATTATTTTAGTGGAGGATGACGCTGCTACTGAGCCTGCGCACCGGTAGCCTTGTGTGCAGGGTTGCAGGGGTAACTTGCGGTCGCCGTTAAGCTGTAAGCTGGCATCCCTGTAAGTTTGTATGCCTGTAAACTGGCATGCCTGAAAGCTGGCATGCCCGTAAGCTGGCATGCCCGTAAGCTGGCATGCCTCTAAGCGGGCATGCCAGTTTACAGGTGAACAGAGTGAACCTACATTCTTTCTCTTAAATAGAATATTTTATATTTACAAGGACCACCATTATGAGGGCGTATGAGAAATGGAAAGTAGTGTTGCAGAACATTTTTTCTGAAACTATCAAAATTGTTTCTATTGTTTTCTTGATAACTGTACGGAAAGAGGAACGTGAAAGTAATTTACAAAGTGACGAGTAAAGTAGTCCATTGCTTCTCAAGGAAAGTAATTTGAAGCGGTAATCCATTACATTCTCAAGGCTTGTTGATTTGAAATTGAAGTAACGGGCAGAATTTTGATATTACTTTGCGTTTATCTAAACTAAAGGTCATCTTCTATTGATCGCGCCGAAAGTTTTATCTATAGTTGGTGACACGTTTAGAGTTCAGGAGAAACTCCACCCACCGTTTACACTTTAGCAGAGCGAGCGCTGAGAGGAGGCGAAACTTGTTTTTAGCGTTAGCTCTCGTAAAGTAGAAAAGGGTGGGAGCAGTTTCCCCAGAACTTCTTAACCTGTCACTGACTATAGAGGCGATGCTGCGCGCGCATAGGGGATTTTATTCTACTTGCAGAAATCAAAAACGCACCAAAAACTTCTTTTTTTTGTTTTCTTTCTAAAGGTAGTGTTAATTTATTTAGTGGTGCCATAGCTTTCTCTGTATACTCACAATCCTGGGAGTTCGATGACGGAGCCATAGAATGCACGGTCGCAGATTTGGAGCGCGAGGATCTGGTAGCGCAGAGCATCAAAGAGCCATTTGTCAGGGAACCTGGACGTCACAGCGCACAGCTATTGCAGCGGCGAGGACCCGAAACACACTTGTTCGCTCGGGAGAAGTGTGTGTCGGCGTCTCGCCGCAGCGGAGCGCCAGTCACGTGGCTCTCCTCTCATCCGTTGTCTGCCCCTCCACCTTTTTCATTTTGGCGGCCGCTTTTCGTGCGCGCTCTGCCAGGCTTTGTCGCTATACAAGACGATATGGCGGTGCAGATCAGGAGTCTGAAACACGCTGCCTGCGGGCCGCATATGGCCCGCCGCAACTCGCTGGGATGCCGCCAGCAGGCAGCCGGTTGCGAGTTCCCGTTCCCTTGCCTCGAGCGCTATATCTCATCTCACCTATTCACTTAGGCTTGAAACGTATCTCCGCTCTGCGCGCTAAATGTCACTGTCCTCTGCAAAAATGATATAACTTAGGCGTGGAGGTCACTAATACATATGAAAAATAACGGAGGTTCAGTATACGACACTTTATCGCGCTATAGACCATTCCATTTAGCGCTCTCTGGGCGGCACCATTTTGTTCGACCGCAGCGCCCTCTCCACACATCCGGGAAGTTCAGCGGGTTCGGCGGGGTAAAACGAGAGAGAGGGCACGCGCACGACTTCGCTAGCAGGCGACAAACCGGGAGGTTGCCGTTCTCCATCTTTGGGCTGTATCGGCGGGCTGTACGGAACATCGAACTCTCGCTTGTGGCTGCCGTTGTGAAGTGGTTCGCGTTCTTAGAATAGTTGTGGCTACTCCAAAATCAGCCTATAGCTCTTTGCTGTTCTATTTCGCTAAATGATCAACTAGCATATCTTTTTTCCGTTACTTAAATAGCGATTCAGTCAGCCGGCAGTACTACCCTCAACTACTGCGTGTGTTGCGGCAGGAGAGCACGTTTTATTTATTATTTCAGACTTCCACTCATGGTCGCTAAAGGCCTACACCCGTACGAACTTTGTATAGTAAAAAAGGTACAGCAACCGGATTCACTTTTCGCCGGAGAGACCAACCAATCTGAAACAGTTTTCTCTCTTTTTCTTTTTTATTTGCACGCAGGTAACAGCGCAATTGGACCCTATGAGTCTTTTTATCTAGCATAGTATTTCACGACAACTGGCATACTAAAATCTGCGCCGCTGCGCTCGAAAGTTCCAAAATGACGCGATTTTAAACGGAGTTTGCACGCCAGCCGGACACTAGCTACAACCCACTCGGCGGAGCGGACGACGTGCAGGGTGAGAGGGGGAGTGCATTTTTTTTCTCTTTTACCCTCTCTGCTATGACCTTAATGGAACGGTCTATAGACTCGTCTATTTGACGCGCATGCAATCTCGAGAAATCTGTTTGGAATGTCAGTGCACATGCCATGAAAAGTAGGCAAGGCAACGAAGCAGCAATTATTTTCTTGTAGACAAATTACGCGTGCGGATATCAGGTACAGTAACTGTTATTTTTAACAGGCCAAATTTTAGAACGCAGCTCAGAGGCACCCGTTTCCGGCTTTAGCGGCGTCGAAGTCGGCGTCACCGTCGGCGTAACCGCGCGTTGCATTATGGGACGTTTTCAATAATGACGTCACACGTAACGTCTACTGTTACATCACGAGGGTCACGAGTGACGTCACACGGGGCCTAAATTTGGCGCAAAATTTTGTCGCTAAATTTAGCGGGGAAATTTCTTCGCTAAGTTTAGCGGGAAATTTCTCTGCTAAATTTAGCGGAAAAGTTTCCCGCAAAACTTAGCAGGCAAATTTTTTCGCTGTGTTTAGGTTGGAATTAGCAGGCAATTTTTCCTCTAAAGTTACCGGGAAAATTTCCCGGCCAATGTTTTTCCGTAAATTTAGCGGGAAAATTTTCCGCCAATTTTAGCAGGCATTTTTTTTCCCCTGAATTTAGAGGCGAAAGTTTCCCGCCAAACTTAGTGGGGAAGTTTTTTTTTTGCTAACGTAGGGGGGAACTTTCCGCCAAATTTAGCACGGAAATTTCCCCGCCAAATTTAGCTGGGGAAGTTACCGGAAAATTGTCCCACAATGAATGCCCCTCCGTACCCTTCCCTCTTCCTCTTCAAGAGCCGCGCTCAAATTCGGCATTACAGAACATTTTTAAACGTCTTTCACTTCGTCTTTTTTCCTGCATTCTCGCAAAAAAAAAAAAAAAACTTGTTTTTATGGGAAGGAATCCTATTTTTGGGCAGAAGATCCCCAAAAAATTAATTTAATCAATCGATCGGAATAGCTCGGAACAAATTTCGCTATCATATTAATTTTCTACGATTTAAGAAAGGGGGGCGGGGACGTTCGTGCTTTTGTTCGAGTCTTAAAAGGGTCATGAAACGATTTTCCTACTTCTTCCTCCTTAGCTCTAATCCTCAACTCAAATGCGAATTGTGAAATCACGTGGTCGTGACATTCCTTCGGCACCGGTGCGATGACTCCTAGCTTCCACTGTACATTTTATGTACACCATAGAACTTGTCATTCCCCAGTGACGATAAGTTCCGTCAAGGCACTCATTGGCCACGAACGCGAATCCAAATATTCATCGACGGATTGATTGTTGACGAGCGCATACGTCCGAGTGACGCAGTTCTCATGTGCAATGCGTGAGCTGGGCTCTGCTGACGTCAGTTTGGCGCCGGTGACGTGCTTTTGGAACCGCGGATGTATCATAGTGAAAAGGCGGAGAGCTTTCAAAGGCAAGAAGGTACAAAATAGTCCGCTATATTTTCAAATGTTCGTACCGAAAAGCTGGCTTTTGACTTTCTAGCCTCTTTCTTTTTGGCCAACTAAACGATATGCGATTAGTAAAGTCCCAATTCAAAATCATTCATCCCAACCCAAAATTCGTTTCATGGCCCCTTTAACTGCTTAACTCTTAGCGGAAGCTACGCCGTGAAACCACAAAGGCACGAGCACGGCCCGTGTTGCACATGGAACCCCAGTCATGGAGTTTTCTTCCCTCAGTTTAGTGAATAAGAACGGCGACTAGCATCATGATTCAGTGGTTATGCAGTCTCCGCGGCAAAGAAATCCTGCCATTCTTTTGCCATGAAGCCGCATTACCATTAAAGCTAAAACTGATTAAGCACGATCAATGACTGGTGCTCCTAATATCCGCGGGTCAGTACGCATGTAGGACAGACCGGGAGTGTAGGAGTCGATATAGAAGTCATTAGCCCACCATAAAAGAAAACAAACAAAACGTTGACATTGCGGCAGAAATAATCAAACCTGTTTCTTGGTCACTGATGTTAGTTTGCGTATTAGGTTTCCACACTTTACCCTGCTACACTTTCAATAAAACAAGTTTCTTTCGAAACCGGCATGATATCAGAAACCGGGCTAATCGAATCTGCAAATCAGCCCCGAAGTCACGCGTCTAAAACACTATACTCCGGAACCAACCTGAAGCTATTCCAACTTGACAACTTGTCCGAAAGGGTATAAACAGCCTTCACGGAACGACCACGAGAAGAAGAAAAAATCTCCCACGGCCTGCCGAGACGATTGGTAAATTCCTCTCTTTAGCACCGCACAAAAGTGGACGAGTCAACCTTTTAGCCCCCGTTAAAACCCACCGAACTAACAAGAGCCCGGCATTCATTTCAAAGCGCGTCCAAGCAGCCACATCTCTCCATCTTAACCCTTTACCGTGGCGTGACTCCCAGGATAAAAAAGGAAACCCAAACTACACACCGAGGACCCCCTCGCTGCTCCGAAGTCCTCCGCTCCCAGCACCACCCACCGAAGATTGCGATTTAGCATCCTCTTGTTACCGACGCTGCGGTTCCAATCGCCCATTCTTGTCACGTCGTCATTTAAAAGGACAATAAAATGCCTCCTCCCGGAGTCCGGCGGCCTCTGGGAGGTGGTTGCGGTGGAAGGAAGGGGCACCAGCTTTGTGAGTGTCTACAAAGACGCACAAAGACACTCACACACGCACGCGCGCAGCAGCAAAAAAGAGAAAACAAAACAAAGAACAGGCACACAGACACGCATGCTCACTCGCGCTCGCAATCGGGCGGCCCCAAAGCAAAGCGAGTCCCCTTCTGGTCGGCGATATTTATCCCCCGCGCTTTTGACGGCTCTTGGCAAATGGGTGTCCCGCTGAGGTGTAGGCACCCGAGGACCACACACGAGCAGCCGATGCGGTAGGTGGGAGTCGCGCGGCCGCAACGGGGCAAACCAGCTCGCTGGACACGATGGGGTCGCTTCTTCTTTTGCGGGAGGCTTGCGCGACCGGCCCGGGTCGCCGGCGCGGGAGGACGGTCGGACTAGACTCCCGTCTCACTGCGGTAGACTGCGGGGGACGCTAGGAACCATTCGAGCAAATTCGACGCGGTGGGATTCTCACGCGACCTACAGAGGTGCTTGGCTATAACGGGGAGGGGTGCGTAGTTTGGATTGGCTGATGCGGCTCGTAGCGTGCACTGAGGTCCATCGTAAGGTGAAGCAGAGTATAGGACCACTTTTCGGGTCTTTTTGGTCGGGGTGGTCTCACCGGCGCTGCCGACGCTGCCGTTTTGTGGTCGTGGGAAAGGAACGGTGCGGAGAGTCGTCTTCTCTTTTATCTCGGACTGGGGGAGTCGGTACATTGTGGGCGCTTAATGTGACTTCGTGGACAGTTACGGCTTTCGCCGGAACGACCCGGTCGTCTTTGCTTTTTGCAACGGAGAGTTTTCTTTTTTTTCGTTTTTTTTTTCTCTCTATAAATCTACTAAAGCGCGCGCGAGTGTGGGAATACGTGGGAATGGGAGTGAGACACAGCCAGCCGGGTGACTGACAGGTTCTTTCAGTTGGAAAGAAATGCTCGTCACAGGATTGCTGCTGATGTCCCTCGGAGAGGCCTAGACGAAATTTAATTTAATTCAATTTTTTTAGCCATTTCGAAGTGGAATACAAGGAACAAATTGTGCTCATTAACACATCAATAGCACCCATGCCCCTTAGAGCTTTCAGAGCGGCGCAACAAATACAAGGCACGTACAAAAAAAAAAAGAAGTTTGTTTTGCCATTTATGTAGTGCATAATAGACATCATCTTAATTGTCGATGTAAAATTATTTTAGAACAAGATTGAGGTAACGTCGATGACAGTATTCAAAGGCAGAAACGTCAGCATAGGCCAGCAAATAAATGAACGAAAAGCCTTTTGAAGTACGGTGAGCTGACCATTGGTATATATGTTTAGTCTCAGCTCGTGCTGTCCACTGTGCTTGGAGCGCAAACGCGTGCATACATAGCCTTTCAAATGCCTAGAAATTAAGTTACGACACAACCTTATAGAGAAATCAGTGATAACAATTTATCAAGTACTGGTCCTGAAAGTACATTCCTTCCTGGCACTTGATAGCGACTGCTATAGGTCAAGGGAAGCTGAAGAGGTCCTTGAATTCCGACAAACAGTAAACGTTGTAATAAAGCCACGTTAAAAATTATGGGTCTTAACTGTTGTTTCGACCTTATTAGCAGGAACGACATAATAGCCAATACAAACTTCGACGTAAACCCGCCCGTTGCGGCGCACCGAGGATTGGAAAGTGCGAGAGTGGAGAGAAATAACTAGCAAACGTAGACGTCATCAGCGGCGTCAGATAACGCTTGCTCGCGACTAAGCTGGCTCGGGAATGCCGTCAATAATGTCACGACACTCTGGACAGGAATACAAATACTACTACTACTAGTAATAATAATAATAATACATAAGACAGTGATCATTTCGGTCTTTAAATTCCACGCGGCAATTCTTTAGATATAAATTACATTATTTGCCTTCCGCGATGTGAAAATATCTACCACGTGGTGAGGGATGCCGTATCGCTCGAAATCCTTCTTTTTGAAACTCGCGCCTTACGAAAGTCAGCTTGTATCAACCGGCCGACAACAGATGGCGCCACACAGATCGCGATCTTCAAGCGCTTGACACACTTATTATCAAGCGCTTTGGAGCGTTTCTGCTTGAGGGGCAGCGCTTAAACGAAGATTGTGCTTATCATGCATTCATTCAACGCAATTACTTTTGTGTGGAAGTGGGTTACCTACACGCTTCCTTACGCTTTTTTTTTTTTTAAGGATTATATTTTTAAAGTAGTGCAATTTCCGTCAGTCTTATGCGTACGCATTCCTATATCTCAGATGGTGCAGTGCGATAATACAAGCCCATCTACAGAAAAAAGTTATCCAACATGAAAACATTAATTGCCCTAGCAGGCTGATGTGAACGGACGTGGGCGTGCTAATACATCTAAGCGCGGAGTGTGTGTCTGTGTACGTATGTGTGGGGTGTGTGTCTATGTGCGCGCGTGTTTGTGTGTTTTATGACTAAACTGAACGTCTAATAATGTATCAAAAGGGAGAGTCATTTAACCGCGTTTCTGTATTTTGAGACCGAATGAGTAAATTGCAAATATAATTATACTTCAGTGCTTGTGCGCAGGAGCCGTAACGAACCCCTTTAAAAACACAAGTTATTAAGTGCTTCTTTCTCGGTTCCAAGTTCTCTTTTCCCATTTTCTCTCCCTCTCTCTTTCTCTTTCTCTCCTAGAACGAAACATTGTACGGTAAGGAACAAACTGAATTTGGCTACTTACATCGGCGCTCTTTTACCACCCTTAGGGTCATCCGCTGTTATATAAACGCAGGGCGTGGTTTGTAATGTTCACGCTTTTTGTTTTCTAATTTGATTGTTTCTTGGATGCCATGATCGACTCATCCAGTACCCTCATTGGTTGCGGAGCGATAATTTGCCACACCATCCGTATCTATTGCTACACGTAACATCGGAAGTTTTGATGAGAGGAAGTCATGTTTCAATGAAAACACAAAAACAAAACCAAAAACTGTGATGGCTTGTACGCAAGAACATGACGTGTTACAAAACTTGAAAGTATAAAACAGAGAGGACGAGGACGAGAACAGGACATCTTTCAATGAAAGATGTCCTGTTCTCGTCCTCGTCCTCTCTGTTTTATACTTTCAAGTTTTGTATCTATTAACCAACACGCTCGTTTTCAATTGTAAATGACGTGTTCTATAGTTGACTAACTATAGATCGCGTTTAGGGTGACTAACTCTCAACCAACCTGAGACGACGCGATTGGGGGCTTTCAGGTCATATTTGACGTTGGACGTATCATACAGTATGTTTCTCGCCGTTCTTGGTTACAGAAGGGAGTGTAGCGTGCATTCGTGTGCTAAGAAAAGCGGTCCTCATTTTCCTGCCAGATATTGCATCAATCGTGAGAAGGACGAACTATTTAACTTTTTTTTTTTTTTTTTCTAAATTTGCTTGACTGGATTTTGCGGACAACAACTAGGAGTGTAACCTTAGCACCTTAATTAATGATAGGTTAACTATAGTCTTTTAGGGCTTAAGAACTGCTTGGCTTATCGGTTTCACGCTTCCACGAGGTAAGGAGTCCGTACCTCGTGATTGATTTTTCCGTGTTCCTAGTGGCGAATGCCGCGCACTATAGTGGCTGAGGAGCAGTAATGATTTTCTTGGACTCGCCACACTCTGCGCTTCTTATTTATGATGTCAGCGACTATGGCGTCGCGGGCGCTATCAACTGAACCCCTTGGAATTCCTCGGCTTTCCTGCCAGGAAAGCAACCTGACTGCCTACCAATAACGTACTTCGAAGTCCTTTGATACTCCTGTTCAGAAGTAACAGGAGCTGGACTTCTTCAAGTCCAGCTCCCGTGACATTAGGCGTCCCTCAAGGCTCAGTGTTAGGTCGCCTGCTCTTATTTGTATCAACGACTTACCTTCCTGCGTTTCGTCCTCTATTAGCTTATTTGCAGATGATTGCGTTCTTTACCATGAAATAACTAACACCTCCGATGTTGCTATGCTTCAGTCTAACCTTGATTGTGTTTCTAATTGGTGTAACAAATGAAACATGCAGCTCAACACTAACAAATGTAAAGTAATGACTGTTTCTCGACTTAACTCGCACTCTTCTTTCTATTATCTGAACAGTAATTTGTTGGAAGGTGTACCATCGCATAAGTACTTGGGGATCCATATTTCATCGAACTTCTCTTGGGAGCCTCCTACTTGCTACATAACTAACAATGCTAACCGTATGCTCGGCTTCCTCAAACGTAATTTTCCATCTGTCCCTGTATCTCTCAAGCTACTACTAGGCAAAACCCTTGTCCGCAGGGGGGTGTCGCAGGTTGACATTCCGTTTGATATTAAAAAATGAAAGCCGTTTACAACTCCCTGTAACGCCGAATTAGAGCGCAGCTCTTGAGGAGGAGGAGGGAAGGGTACTGGGGGGGTGGGTCAAGTGACCTCGGGGGGCGGGGGGTCACGTGACCTTGTGGGAGTCACGGGACCTTGGGGCGTCACGTGACGTCGGAGGGGGGGGGGGGTCACGTGACCTGGGGCCACGTGACGATGCCGATGACGTCATCAGTGATGATGACGATGCGGATGCCGGTGACGTCATCAGTGACGTCACTGATGACGTCATCAGTGGCTATGACGTCAGCGGGGGTCACGTGACCTCGGGGGTATCCCCAGGTCACGTGACCCCGGGGGGGGTCACGTGACCTGGGTAACTATCGTGACCCTCGTGAGGGTAACCCTAGTAACCCTCGTGAGGGTAACTCTCGTGACCCTCGTGAGGGTAACTCTCATAACCCTCGTGACCCTCGTGAGGGTAACCCTCGTGAAGGTTACCCTTTTGAGGGTTACTAACCCTCGTAACCCTCGTGAGGGTTACGAGGGTAAGTAACCCTCGTGAGGGTAACCCTCGTGAAGGTAACCCTTTTGAGGGTTACTTACCCTCGTAACCCTCACGAGGGTTACGAGGGTTAGTTACCCTCAAAAGGGTTACCTTCACGGGGGTTACCCTCAGGAGGGTTACTTACCCTCGTAACCCTCACGAGGGTTAGTAACCCTCGTGAGGGTAACCCTCGTGAACGTAACCCTATTGAGGGTAACTAACCCTCGTAACCCTCGTGAGGGTTACAAGGGTAAGTAACCCTCGTGGCCCTCCTGATCCTCGTGAGGGTAACCCTCATAAAATTAACCCTCGTAACCCTCACGAGGGTTACAAGGGTTGCGGTTACGCCGACGCCGACGCCGACGCCGACGCCGACGCCGACGCCGACGCCGACGCCGCTCAAGCCGGGAACGGGCCCCTAAGAGCTGCGCTCTAAAAGTTTAATACCACTTGAGGGATTACGTGCAATCGATCAACGTGCGGATAGTCATGTTGGAACGCTGGTCTGAACAGTATAAGTTCCTATCGGGCCAATGTGACTGTCGGTTGTCTCGTCCCCGAGAGCGATTGCGCTCTGGGGCAAGGACAACAGTACGAAATCGTGACGGAAAGTACGTATATTTACAGTGTGAAGTTTGAGCATCAAAAAACAATAGAAGGTAAAATCGAAAAAAAGCTACCTTTTATTTTGCTCTTTAAATATACTACGGCTCCTGGAGAAACTGCCCTCCAAGTGGTGCGCTGGGATGAGCGCTAGAAGTTTTCGGGCTCGCCACGGCGTAGCTCCGTACACTTAACACCTGCCGCAAGTCGCGGATTTGACTGCATTCAAGTTGATCGAAAAGCGATTTCTCAGCCCGTGAAGCCTCACTTCCAGCTGAGTGAATATCCGCTCTACAGAGATTAATTCAAGACGGCAATTGCAGCTTTGCGCGAACAGCACAAATAGAAAAACAAACACTACAATAAAAATACAGGCTACGACGTGCCGTGCGGGGAAACAAACGCGTGGCTTCGAATGGCATTGGAGCGGCTTGATTTATTGGCTTTCAATTCGTCCGTTCAAAACCAGCATAAAAGACGGAAACTGAGAGCACGGGTGTATCGTTCGGGGTAGTGTGGTGTTCCGTTGTATTGATATTTGTGTGTGCCGTATATGTGTTCAATGTATGTTCACCTGATGCTTCTAATACGCGTAACGTGTGCAGACTTGTACACGTTACTGAAAAAAAGTAACTGATTACAATTACAATTACTACAGTCAAAAAAGTAACCGATTACCGTTACTGATTACTGCCTCCCAGAAGTAATTGAACAATTACTGCAAAGTAATTGATTACTTTTCAAGTTACTTTCACGTTGCTTCTTATTGCGATGACAGAAATACACAAATACACAGTAAAATATTGCGTACACAATTTTGTTTGGTTATTGTTCCCTTTTTTGTTTTCAGACCCGGACCTTGTCGTGTAGCTGACGCGTCGACCTAAGGAACAAAGCCCACTAAAAAGTCAATAGCGAGTTCCCGCTTCCCGTCGACTTTATCAGCAATCTGCAACGAGATCCGGAACTCCCCAGCCAAGGCTGGTGGCGCGCTTGTAGAAGAGCGTGGCGCAAAAGAAAAAAGAATTTGCCGACTAATCCTAGTTTTATTTTTTTTATATGTTAAAAAAATGTCAATCATTTTTGCTCCATGGCTGAGTGACTATGTTGATTTTTGTGAGAAAAAAAAATTGTGGAATGAAAAACGTAATTGGTAATTGTGTAATTGATTTTGTAATTGATTACAGAAAAAAAGTAATTGAATTACTCCGAGCGTTACAGCTTGACAAATGTAATTGAAGCGTTACAAAATTGCACTTAACTGTAATTGATTACAAGTAATCAATTACTTGTAACGCGTTACGTACAAGTCTGAACGTGTGTATACTAGAGGGTCCCCAAGCGCAATAGTGACCTCAAGAAATCAAATTATTTTTTGTAGAACATGAATTGGGCGGTACCTAGCGCCACCTCGCCTAGTTACTTGCAATTACTCTGCTTGACCCTGCCATCTGGTGGCTAGCGATTTAACCTTCGTTCACGCTACGCGATAAACAGTGGCTTCGAGCTTGTTCTTTCGAGAGCGGCTTTTGGTTTCGCGGATTGAGTTTGCCCTTCTCCGTGATGTGCGGTGGACGAAGGAATTGTGACTCGAGGAACACCAAAGTTAAGACGCAAAGTGCGCGAAGTGACTGGGTATCGGTAGTCTCCGTTTAACATCGCAGTGCTGTCGACGAGAAGACTGAGTAACTGCTTTCGAAACGCAAGTTTCTGTACCTGTGGGGGGAATCTGGCTACGGAAATAAACACAGTTCGCGGAAAGCTCGTGTTACGCTTTTATTTGCTGCTCCTCTCGTCCCGTACAAGAGACGTAGCGTCCTCGCCAAGCCTTATTGGGCTCGATTTGCTCTATTCGGGGCCGCCATAATGAGATGCAAGCGACGGAGGAACTTTGCTCCCCTCCTTCAGGGACGAAAGTTTCTCCCTTTCTAAAGGAACATAGGTTACAAGACCGTTCCTCCCCTAAGGGAGGACTATCCATACCCTTTTTTTTAAGAGTGCAGTTTTCAAAGTTAAAGTTTCTTATGTTCGTTATCCATTCTTGGGTTGTCACTTTGTTTTTTAGTGATTTTCCTTTTGTAACCCACTCCCCTCTGTAATGCCCTCGGGCCCTGAGGGTACAATAAATAAATAAATAAAACCGATACAAATGGCAAAGCTCATTCCGCTGGAACGAAATGTCGTCAATCAGTTCGGTCTTCTGCAGTGCGCTGCCCTTTGCTTCCTCAAACCTGCACCGCCACTTCGAAGCTATCGCCGCTTCTTGCCTGTATCTGCACGCGGACATCACAACTAGGAACGCGGACGGCGAAGCCGAAGTTAGACCCAAAAAATGAAGCTGCGACGTAATTAGGAACGTAACACCGTAAGACAGAACTGGATGCTCGGCACATGACCATCGCGCTTCTCACGAGCCTCCAGCTGGTGCTTATTACCGAGGCGAAATATGCTGAGTCACTGCACCATAGTTGCATACGTGGTGCCTCATATTGCGTGGTGCCTCATACTGCGCACTCTCATAACGCGTTTCACAGCCCAGTAGGCAAAGATGGCTCGCCCAGCAGACGATTCTAAGAAAAAAAGGGTGTAGTCGGGTGCATCAGGTGCTCAGGCACCCTTTTCTTGAAAGACGCACTCTCCGTTGCCCAGCCAGTGTGCTTGTACACCGACAATGAGCATCCTAGGTGTACCAGTGCACCGCCACGCTAGCCACGCGCCCCGATCAGCTTGTGCTTGGATTCCCCCATGGGGGTCACTTTTTGGGTTGGGCAGTTTCTTAGGAAGTATGGAGCTATCCTGTTCCCTCGGTATTGCCAGTAGAGTGGACGCTATGCTTGTTTTAGGCCAATCGGGTTTCCGGGTAGGATCGCGTGACTACAGTCTCCAAGCTAGAGTTAAGGCAGAGCACAGCACATGCCTGAAGGCCAAGGCCACGGATAGCATCCACTGCACTATAGACCGACACGCGGAGCGGCTCTGTTTACCAACACGGCCGGGAGGCCGCGCATGCGCGGTAGCTGTGTGGGCAAAAGCGCCCCGGCCAACCCGGCTCTCCGTGTTTGGCGTGCGCTCGTTGTTGACGTTGTAGGGACGCTTCTAACTTTATTTGTGCGTCGTGTTTCCTGGCAACGTATGTCGTATGCTATGCCTGAGCTCGCTACCCGAGCCTTAATGGCGGCGGTATCGGAACAAACTGTGCGTGGACGGCGTTGCCTACGAGGATCCGTACGCCGTAAACAAGGCCTGCTGAACTTCCGACGTGAAGTTGCTGCCACCGAAGTCGACGGCTCACGTCGTCGTTTATTTAGTTTTTTCGCCCAGCCAGTTCACGGCCGGCACAGAGCAGGCGTACAAATCTCTCGAGGCCAACGATTACTTCGATTTGGTTTCCGCACTGCCGGCGGGATCAGCAGACTGTGGGTCTGCGGAAGTGTATTTATTAATTAAAAAAATACACACAGCGTCTTCAAGTCAAGGTATGCTATTTTTCCTACTCTCATGACCAGAAGGCATGACAAGCAGTAACGCTTTGTCCGTTCTGCAGTCTTGGCGTTAACACGTTCCAAGTAACGGCGTTACCAGAAACGCGTTACTTTTTTTCGGTAACGTAGCAACCTACTCGTCACTTTTCGACACAGTGACGGGTAACGTACTTACGTTACTATTTCAAGTAACGTAGTTTCGTTACTCGTTACTACAATTACACTTCAATTTTTTTCGTGTTTTTACGCGTCAAGCCATGTTTTTCTTTGCGTTTTTTCTCGTATTTATGTGAAACCGTAAAAAGAGATAAAGTAATTATGTTCAGTTTCTGCGTGAACATAATGTTTCTTGATATACATATGAGCTTATGCATACCTGTATCGTCAAAACCGTAAAACGTGTTAAACCATAATTTAAAAAGTAACGCAGAAGTAACGTGCGTTACTTTTTATCAGTGGCGGTAACGCGTTCCTTTTATTTTAGGCAACATAGCTCAGTAACGCGTACCTTTGATTTGCAAGTAACGAGTAACGTACTTCGGTACATTTTTTCGGTAACGCCTACAACACTGCCGTTCTGTCGCCGATCCCCTTCTGCTGGGCAGCACGGGCGTAGCGAGCCTCCGACGAGCGCTTGGCCGGTGCTTTGTGCGCGAACACCGTGAGAACAAAATTCGGGTGGTCTCGATCAGACGACGGTTTCCCTGCACATAAGGAAGCCTCGGGACGGAGATAGAAATGGAAGCCGCACTTGCTTTCAAAAATGTGCTTGCCGCAAAAACGCGCGAAACGACCATAATTTTCGATCCACGGATATTATCCACCTTCTATGCCTTTCAGAGTCTGCCGGGAGCTTGTAGAAGCTCACTCCGCTACTTTTCTTGTACATTTCGGTGAGATTAACGGCAACACAGCCTCGCGGCATGCTGAAATGCTATGACGCCCATGCGAAACGTGCGCTCTTTTGCCCACACCCCCCGGCTCCGGCGCGATCGCAGCGCCGCCGCAGCGCCGTGACGTCAAGCCCGCGTGTCGGTGTATACTTCGGGTCGAACTTTCAAGAGGATATAAGCGACAAATCCTTTCATTGTTGGGTTGCCCCTGAAGATAAGCCTTTGCGAGGGCGCCCCCTTTTGGCCTTGAAGGAGCTGCAATTTTCATACTCATTTCTTTTTCTTTCTCTCCCTAAGCTGAAAGCATGGAAGACGGCGCGCAGTTGCCGGACCAATGAACCGGAGGCTTTTTTTATCCCTCGACTCCTCTGTCTGAGCGCGGATAACGGCAGGAGCGTGATAATGGGGTAAAGGTTTCACGGATGACGTAGTAGCTTTTTTCGACCTCGGAATGTCTGTTTCCCGGCCTAGTTGCTTGTGTGCTGTGCTGCGACCAGCGGGGCTGCCGTAGATTTCGCCCGCGACAACGTATTCGAGTGTACCAAGATTTCCAGTGTTTGAAAAGTCCTACGCGTATATCGGCAACAGGGGATTTTTTCAAAAAAGCCCGAGGAATTAATGTGATGTGTTTAGTGTTCGGTTTGGCAAATTACTGCTTCTGCCACGTCGTGTTGAATCTTCATGGACCCCTTTCTTTTCGTTTTCGTGTTGTGTGGTTCCGCAGTGCCCGTGTCGACATATATATCGGATTACATATTTCAAGTCCGGTATCTTCATCGTAAGTGCACTGCAACCTACTCATTTGCAACAATTGACCGTTCCGCTCCGGATTACCTCTAGAATTAGGCAGTGTCTATTTTCTAGCAGCCGGGAGAATAATTCCCCCGAAATTCTATCGGCAGTCGTCCGCCATTAGCTGTCTACAATCATCATCAGGTGGAATACTGACTTTCTTATTCTCCTGGCGTTTTGAAAAAAATACGTTTTCGTCGATACACGTTTCATCGTCACTCGTTACGCAATATGCACGCTGTAGGGACATTTTGTCGCGCGTGTACCTCTGAGGCGCGTGCTCACCGACACAGCCCACCCGTTCGCGCCGCTTCGTGGTGACAGTCTGCGGCGGCTCATTACCAAAATGTTAACCCATCTGTCCCACCCACACACGTCACCTCGCGGATACATTCTGGGGCGGCTCATTACAAGAAAAGAAAGGAGAGAAGCTAATATAGAAAAGCTCATCTGAGCTGTCGATGAAACTTCGTTCGAAAAATTAATGGCGACTGCCGGTGGAATTTCGTGGAAATAATTCTGCCGGCTGCTGGCAGAATAGACATTACCTAAGACTCACCCCCGGTTCTTGTTTGCTTAGTAATGTTTTCAGTTGTGTAACAGCTTCTTTGTACGTCTTCAGATATCACGGATTGCTTGCAAGTTTGTACTTGTTTACGGAATAGGCTGTCTAATAAACTTCTATGAGATTTGAAAACAATCCCGTGTGTCCGTTTACCTGTCTTTTTACAATCACTGGGGCGCATACATTTTTTACTGTTTTTCTTGATGTCTTAAATAGGTTTATGAAGTTATGAAACGGGTGCATAAAGTGGTGTGACCATGCACCTTTGAATCGGGTGCACCTTTGTTCTCTTCGAATTCAGTGAGTGTAGAAAGAGGTGTAACAGTACACTATTAAACGGGGTGCTCCTTTGTTCCCTTTGAGAGCAGTAGGTATAGAAAGGGGAGTAATGGTACACTATTGATCGGGGTGCCTCTGTGTTCCCTTTGAGTGAGGCGGGTGTAGGAAGCGGTGCAATGGTACACCATCCATTGGGGTGCATCTGTGTTCCCTTTCATTTCATTGGGTGTAGAAAGAGGTGTAGCCGTACACCATTGAGTGGGGTGCACCTGTGTTCCCTTCGAGTGAGATTTCTGTAGAAAAAGGTGTACATGTGCACCACACCAACGGGTGTACACGTACTTCCATATTTGGGTTGCACATGTATTCCCCCAAAGGGTGTAGTATATGTGATAAGCACTTACACCCTCTATGGGTGTACCCCATGACACCCTTTTTTTAGAGTGAAATGTCCATACTCTTTTTCAAAGTAAGTCCGACCACAGCCGACGCTGCGACCATGTAGAGTTAATCAAAGAGCGCCAAAAAGGAATCTTCTCGGCGCTCCTGATCTTTTTCCGTTTGCTACCTCGCCGGCTAAACCAATCAAACACAGCAAAGCACAAGGTTAATCAAGCTGGGGTTAGCAAACACACAAACACGAGCCCGTAACGATCACTTCTTGTGCTGCTGGATTGGCTCCATCCTATAGCGTCGACGTAACTGTGAGTGGCTGAACAGCGAGTGACTGGCTCTCGTATAGGAAGAGAGGTTTATTTCCTTGAGAACAAAATCAAGGAAGAGCTCAATGTGCTTGCGTTCCCTGAGTCTGATAGGACCCAAAACTAATGGTCCGCTGAAGTCCTTGACGGCAGCAGCTAAACCGTCAGACCTAGTGGTCCAGAAACGTTCAGAGTTGCTGCGCAACCACCTGATGCCAAGAGTGTCCGTGATAGGGAAGTGAACTAAATTTGACGGAAGAAGTCAGCTGGAACGTAAAAGCATCGCGGCGTATGCATACCCCGCGATGCTTTCACGTTTCACGAAGATCTGTTACATGCAACAGATCTTCGGAAACTTCCTGTGTCCTCCGAATTCGGTACCTTTTTGAACGAATCACTGGAAGACGGGTTTGTTTGCGGTTTAATTCGTAATGACGGAGAGTGGTACTTATCTACATCAAAAGCTGGTACCCATGCTTCTAGGTTTGCGTCCACAGCAAACGAAACAGCCACCTCGGTGGCTCCGATGCAAAAAGCCGGCTCGAATCCCGGCCAGGGTGCCCATGGGCGATTTAACGGGGGCCTATTGCGGAAAAGGTGACGTGTAACCGAGCTTTTGGTTACGTGTCAAAAGATCCACAGCTGGTCCAAATTACTCTCCAGTCCCCCACTGGGGCATGGCAGATGTCATTTGTTGGTTCGGTACATAAATTCCCAAACTGGACTTTATCGAGCGAAACGACATAAAGAACCTGGACACCGGGAAAACAGACTAATGATTACTCCCAGAGGCCACTCCTTACATTGGTTGCTACGTTCTCTTTGGATAACAGTTGTCCCGGTTATTTGGTCATTGCAGACGTTTCGGTGGGTATGAACGCAAACAACGCAAATACGTGAAAGGGCCTTAATATTTTGCAAAAGGTCGTTGAAAGCGCACTCGCTTTGCAAGCAGCAAAAACAGAATTTCACGAAAGCGCACGCAAAAGAAGCGAATGTTACTTGCAAAAGTTCGGCACATATTGTATCAATTTACGTAGTGACACACAATGTTCTGTGCCGGGCCGCTCAACTGAGCCGGTGTTTATTGCGTTATCGTTTATATACACTGGAGGGGCGTCGCCGTAGTTGCTGAGTGACACGCCGCGTCTTATCACGCCACTTTCACACGATACATCCTCTACTGTTTAAAAACATATTACAACTATAACACGTTAGGACATTAGAAAAACACATTGTTACTTAACGCGCACAGACTACGGCACTTGCTCAAAGTTCCGGTCGTAACCGAGCCGAGAGGGTGGTTGAGTCTGCCGACCGGAACGCCTTGGAGGTACTGTCGGTGACCTTGACACAGAACTGTGCGATTCCCGATGACGTTGTAGTGGAGTCCGTGGCTCCGGCTCATTTCCTTGGTCTTCATCAGAGGAGTCGTCGCTTTCCGATGATCCTGGCTGGAAGCTTTTCCCCGTTGTCAACAGGTGCTGAAGTTTCCGCCGCAGATGAGAGCTGTCTTCCGTGACGACGTCGTAGGATCTGGGTGCTGCAAGACTCTGCACCACGGCTTTCTTGGACCAGGACTTGTCCCTCAGCCTCACGACCTGGCCCTCTCCGAGTGCTGGGAGTAGGAGGCCTGCGTCCTCCAGGTGACGATGTTTCTTCACCTGCGTACCGGGCGCGTCCTTGAACTCTGGAAGTGTTGTTCGCAGTTGACGTCCCTGCAACAGTTCTGCAGGTGAACGGCCATCTTCCAGCGGAGTCGACCGATAGCTTAACAGTCTCCTCCCGCTTCCCTCGTTTTTTTTAGGATGCGTTTCACAATTTGAACGCCCTTTTCGGCCAACCCGTTGGAACGGGGGAAATGCGGACTGGACGTAGTATGGTGAAAATCGTACTGGGCTGCAAAGTTGTGAAACTCGTATGACGCAAACTGAGGGCCGTTGTCCGAACAGACCTCCGTAAGAATGCCAAATCTCGAAAAGATTGCACTAAGCTTTTCAATCACAGTGCGTGTCGTCGGGTCGTGCAGCCTTTCCACTTCGGGAAAGTTGGACTCCGCGTCATATACGCAAAGATACGACTCCCCACCGTACTGAAAGAGGTCGACAGCCACTCTATACCACGGGTACTTGGGTGTTTGCCGTAGCAGAAGGGGCTCAGTCTCTTGTCTGTACGCATACTTTTTACAAACGACACACGTCTGTAGCAAGGATTCTATGTCCGCATTAAGCCCCGGCCAGTAGACTAAGCGCCTTGCTCTTGCTTTGCACTTCATAATGTTGTGGTGTCCTTCGTGAATTCGCTTTAGTATCCCTGGTCGCATGCTTTTCGGAACGATGACCTTGCAACCCTTCAGAAGTATTCCCTCAAACACCGAGAGCTCTGAAGTGCAGGATTTCAACTGACCTTGAATTTCTTGGTTGGATTCCAGGCACCGAATGACGGCTTGGAGTTCCTGATCCTGCACCGTTTCCCGGGCCAGTTTCTTCATCGTCGCTTCACTGGCAAAGGTGGAAAGTACTGCTACCGCGTGTACTTCAACATCCTCGGTAGAGCCCGCGTGGTCATGGCGATCAGTCGGTGATGACCGGGACGGCATGTCGGCCAGTACCAGCTGCTTCCCTGGGATGAACTGCAGACAGTAATCGTATTTCAATAACCGCAAGAAAAACCTTTGTAATCGCGGTGGCATGTCTCCGATTCCTTTCGACGCAATCGCCATGAGCGGGCTGTGGTCCGTGTCGATAGTGATCTTCCGACCGAATACGAAATAATGAAATTTTTCACAGCCGAACGTAATACCGAGCGCTTCCTTCTCGATCTGAGCGTATCTTTGCTCCGCCCCTGTCAAGACTCTGGATGCGTAAGCAACAGGGCGCCAGTTGCCGCCACCATTTTGCAACATTGCCGCCCCGACTGCGTGCTTTGACGCATCATATGACAACTTCGTTGCTTTTGATGGATCAAAGATAGCGAGAAGCGGTGCAGTACTGAGAGCTTCGCATAAGGCGGTCCATTCTTTTGCGTGCTGGTCTGTCCATTGGAACACCGTGTCATGCTTAATCAGCTCCCGCAAAAGCAAGGTCTTTGTAGCGAGGTGTTCTAAATACTTGCCAAAGTAGTTAATTACACCGAGCATCCTCTGCACCGCTACCTTATCCGTCGGTGCCGGCATTTCATCGGCACCTCTAGCGGGGTGCCGATGACGCCACCCCGCTAGAGGTGGCGTCATCTATAGGAATTTGGTGGAACCCCGCGTTTGCATCGAGACGACTGAAGTATCGTGCACCGGCCAGCTCAGCTTCAATGTCTTCGCGTTTCGGCAGTTGAAAGTGCTCCCGCTTAAGAGCCTGATTAACTTGTCTTGGATCCATGCAGATCCTGAGTTTGCCATCTTGCCGCGCGCCAAGTAGGCAGCGCGGCCGTAGCCTAACGGTTATCGCGCTTGCCTCCTACGCGAATGGCCAGGGTTCGATTCCTGGCCGCGGCTACGCATTTTCGATTACACTGTAATGTGATGTTCTAGTGAATTCGAGAACCGTCTAGCTGATTCGAGTTTGGAATGTTCTCCGCGTCGAACCTTCTACATCGAATGCTCCAGAAGCCAACGCGTGTACAAAAGCGGCTCCGCCTGGCAAGCAGGAGTCAGTCTCGCCCCAGCGTTCGACTCTGCTGCCACGCCGACTTCGACGCCCGCGACGCTCTATTATTATCTTTTGTACTCTTTTATTTTTGGCATAAGTTCGCCAAATTAAACGTTTATTTCTTCCTGTTTATTTCCTCTTATTTATTGGTCAACACCCGTGACATTTTGCAAAATGTCACGGGTGGTGACCAATAAATAAGAGGAAATAAACAGGAAGAAATAAACGTTTCATGTGGCGAACTTGTGCCAAAAATAAAACAGTACAAAAGATAATAATAGAGCGTCGCGGGCGTCGAAGTCGGCGTGGCAGCAGAGTCGAACGCTGGGGCGAGACTGACTCCTGCCTGCCAGGCTGAGCCGCTTTTGTACACGCGTTGGCTTCTGGAGCATTCGATGTAGAAGGTTCGACGCGGAGAACATTCCAACCTCGAATCAGCTAGACGGTTCTCGAATTCACTAGAACATCACATTAGAGTGTAAACAAAAATGCGTAGCCGCGGCCAGGAATCGAACCCTGGCCATTCGCGTGGGAGGCAAGCGCGATAACCGTTAGGCTACGGCCGCGCTGCCTACTTGGCGCGCGGCAATCTTACGTTCTAACAATGACAAGGGGACTCACTCAATCCGTCGGTTCATCCGTCGTCGTAGTTGCTTAGTCACACGCCGCGTCTTATCACGCCACTTTCTCGCGATATACATATGAGCTCACAAAAAGGAACGATTCGTTCGAGTGTTATCGATGCCGCCCGCTCTGATGGGCACCTCACCCGGGCGTGTCCGCACATTTCAGATAAGAGAGAAAACTGCGGCGTAACGGGTCATGTTCAGTGTGCATGCCGGAGCAGCAAGAAGAAAAATAACTGTTGGCGGAAAAGTGGCTCTGCACTATGTGGTGCCTAGACACCGGCAACGTCAAGGTACTGTCATTGAAACCTCGGCGTCCAATTACCGTCGACGTGCAAGTTCAAGCAATGCATTTTGCGTATGGAAGTAGACACGGGTGCCTCTGTGTCCGTTACTCCAAGGAAACAGTTCGAGAAGCATCGACATGCTTTGAAGCACGAACCAACGGAGCTGCGTCTAACCTACACCGGGGAAGTCGCGCAGCCCTGCGACGTTGTCCAAGCGTCCGTACAATATACATGAACCAAGTGAACGCCTTGCCTATCTTTGTCGATCCCAGCGGACCAGCAATCCTAGGTCGCGAATGGCCCGCCCGTTTGTGCTTTGAATATTTACCAAAACTACGCCATGTACAAGCTGTCTTATGGTTCTCAACCTGATTCCAGCCACGACGAACTTAAGAAACGTTTAAAAATACTGCAAGCGATTCACAGACTCATTTTCGACGGAACCCTTGGAAAGATTGAAGGCTAGCAAGCCTCTTTGTTGTTAAGAAAGACGCGTCAGAAATCCGGTACAGGGACACTGACTGGGTATTCTCGACAAGGTCTTTTATTTGTGCGTGACATATATATGAGAGCATAACAAGCCAGAGAACAACTTGCGGCTCGAAATTCGTATTGTTTCCGCCCGAGAACCGCCGCTCGAGAACTGACCGGTTTGAGTCGCGCTCACTCTCTTAATTCTCCGTGGTCACGGGCCGTTTTCTGTGGCTTGGACAGAATCACCAACTATAATCAAAGTCGCGGGTCATCGAAAGTACACACTCAATACTAAAAATAAGAAACAAAATATGATACCCACTTTTTACGTCTTCTAAAAAAACACTAACGTATTGATTAAAAAAAAAAAAAAAGTTGCACAGGCGCGTGATTTCCGCCAACACTCTTCTCCTTTATATTGGTTCTTCATCCCCATTCCAGTTTCGGTTTCGGTGCTAAACAGTTGCGGTTTTTTTTTTTTTTTTTTTTACTTTATTAAAATATACGTGGCGCTTTATGAAAATATTGATTGGGTAATCTTTTGACACCATCCCAAATTGCCTCGCAAAAAATAAAACAAAATTTGGGGGTTGTCGTGTCCTTTTAAAGGCGAGAAACGGGCCCTATACGCACTACGTCCGGCAGTAGCAAAGAACTGCAAAGGCCAGAGAAATGGCGGTTAATATTAAAGCATCCGCCACTGAATTTGCCACTCCAGTTGTCATAGTTTTCAAAAAGAACCCCTTCATATATGTGCGCGCGAATACTACGAAACGACAATAAAGTTAACCCTAGACACGGAGAAGTGCCTGCTGCCCAGGGTTGACGAAATTGCAGTAGTGCTTGCCAGATGCAAGTACTTTTTTACAGCCTGGAACTTAACAGGGCTGACCAGCAACTGGAGGTCGAAGGACTCTAAAAGGCTGCTCACGTTGAATACGCAAGAAGTGCTGCATGCTGTGAACAGGCTGCACTTCGGAGTAGCTTCTGTGGCTGCGTTGTTTCAGCGAATTGTGAATAACAGGCTCAAAAGACCACAAAGAGTCGTATACCGAGACGATATTCAGGTAAAGGAATCTACCACTGAAGAAAGCCGCGAGAAATCTCGAACTCGTGTTTCACACAATTGCGCGCACAAGATGTTTGTGCTCGTGCGGCTTCCCTGACACTTTTTCAAGGAACCTTTGGTTCAAACATGGCTTGGAACAAGAAGTTTAGGTGTCAATTTTGGCACTTTCGACAGTTCGAGAGATACTAAAACTTGTGGAAACGGTAGGTGTAGCAAAAGTTCAGCTCATATTGTCCGAAGACGTCTAGTTATCGAAACCTGGTCAACTCAACATACGTGAACCGAGGCAAAGCAAGATAGGAAACAATTTTCTAAAATTTGAGACGCAGATACATTTATCGAGATAATTATTAAGAAGGTATAAACAGAGAGTTGACTAAACACGTCTAAAGTATTGGGGCCAAATAATGTTTTTGCTGTAAATGCAGGATGGCTATATCTTTTGTCTGTTTTGCTCTAATTTTATTATGTTTTAAAACCGAACCAAACTATACGAATTGCTTTCGGAAGTAAAGACCTTCGACACTTTATCAAAAAGACTAGCACAGATCAGAGAGCACCAGTCAAATTCTAATATTTATCTTAATTCACTTATCGCACTCTAAACATTAAAATGTCATTTTGTTTCTTGCGGTATAGATTTTAGTTTTACGAGGGGGGACACAAAAGTAGCCGGAAGGAATTTCTGGCTGGAGGGCGGGTCCTTCGTAGTACCAGCTTCCGTCGCACGCAGCGCTTAACGGCACCCCTTCCAAATTGGTTACGTGATCGGCGTCGTCTGCTAAAGTTCTAGCAGCATGTTGTGAAATATTTCGCCAAGCGCTTCAAATCATTCCTCGTTTCTTTTTTCCTGATATTTGATTTGAAGCAACAGCGCGCGACTATTAAATTACGTTGTTGCAGGCACGTAGCCAGGGGGGGGGGGGGTGCATTGAGCCCGCCCCCCCTCGAAATCTTCCTTTTTGCTGGTTCCTCCTCTCCCCCTCACACAGCATTTTGTCATGGGCGCCCCCCCCCCCCCCCAAAAAAAAAAAACGAAATCCTGGCTACATGCCTGCGTTGTTGTTCTGTGTTTATTAGAAAAACGGCGGCGGAAATTCTTGTATTTCTTAAGACAGCTTACAAAAAAAAATGCTATTGAGGAATCGCAGGTCTAGAAGTGGTTTTCCAGCTTCAAGGCAGGTGAAATATGGATCGAAGACGACGACCAACCTCGTTCAGGGTGACACTCAACTTCCTCGATCAACTGATGAAAACATCTAAAAAATTCTGGCATTGTTCACTCAGAGTTTGTTCCTCCTGGTGAAACTCTTATCAGGTGATTTACTTGAGTGTTTTGCGACACTTGCATCACTCAGTGAGGCAGAAACGCCCCAACTTGTGGGAAAGGGGGACTATTTGTTCTATCACGACAATGCCCCAGCACACACTGCCCTGTCAGCACAACAACATTTAACAAAAAAAAATGGGATGACATTGTTTTCTCCACGTCCCATATTTACCAGAGCGTGTGAGTTTTTTCGGCTCGCCCATATGAAAAACGTCCTGAAAGAAAAACGTTTTGGGGATGTGAATGCCTTCAAATCAGACATTGCCAAAAAAAAAAAATAAGGAATAGTTTTAAATCTTTTGGGGGATGAAAATCACAACATGCAGCTAGTAAAATTATCACATGACCCCGATCGGAAAACTGACTCAGAAGGGATGCTGCTAAGCGCTCCTTGCGACGGGAGCTGGTACTACGAACTGCCCGCACTCCAGATAATCATTATGTTATTTATGGGTACTCAATTTGTCAAGAAACGTCGACCCCCTAATGTTTTATGTTTATTACTTTTTATCAATACTTTCAGAAGAAGTGAGAATATATAGTAGAGACGGTTTCGTAATCTTAACCCCGATTAAAGAAAACAAAATAACGGAGAACGCTAAACAAAATTGTGTAGTGTTCGCTATTTTATTACCTGGTCTGTCTAGAATGGTAGGCCTTCCCTGCCACAAATCGTGGTTGCGATAAAACATTTCAAGGGTCATATTTGAGTTATGGATGAAAAACAGCTCGTCTTGTAATTTGTTTTACGACGTGGAAGCGGCAAGCAGTGTGAAAGCTAAACCTCCTTAAACCAGACAATTTAGAGAACAAAGAGGCCACGTTATTTGTTATAAATATCTCTCCATAAACTTTTACCATTTCACAATCACTTATTACATGTACTTTATAAACATCGCAAGGGCTGCGTTCAAATTCACCCCCGTTCTGGAGTTTTTTTCGTTCAGAGATTGAATCTCAACGAGAACACCACGACTCGTCTAAAATAAACATGAAGAGATAATAACACGTTCGAAGTAGACAACGTGTTATCGGGCTGTCCTATATATCGTAAGAACTCACTGTGCATGCGTAAGTTTGGTTTCGTTAGTGGAAAACCGGCATGCACGACCAATTTTGAATTTCCGAATTCAGAAACTTAGGTTAGTTAGAGAAAAAAATAAGAATCTGCGACTCTTTGTATAGAGTCGCAGCCCTCCATTATACAATACGTATGTTGATACTGGCCGAAAGATTTCTAAATATTATCGATGTCTATTTAGGGAAATTTGACATTACATCTGAAATGTCTAAAGAAATGATTCTTGAACCGTTACTTTATTCAAATTTCAACTTACATGAATGATAATGTTTTCCGCTTCTACCCATATATGGATATGCAGACAAAATGTATCACTTTCGACAAAACGTTAATTAACCCAGCCATGACTACAACGTAAAAATCATTCCCAGCATTCCTGATCCCAATTGACTCGAATACAATAAGCAAAAACTTGAGCTGGTCAAGCTAATGCATACCATATAGGGTTGTGCTAGTGATCAAAAAGACTTTCAGATTAAGCTTAGAACTACTTCTAAGCTTAGAACTAGCGACGAATTAAACATAAAACATTGTATTATGTTGCCAGAAGAAACATTGCTTTTTCTAATTTAAATAAGAGCTTCCTCAGCATTTCCTTCATAAATGCGACCGGGAACTTGTCTTCCACCTCTACGTTCCGAGTCCTCAATGAAGTCATCCTTCTCGTGTGTGACCTCTGGCACGCGCTGGATGATCAACCATCATAAGATCAGTAAAATCTTCTGAAAAAAAAAACGAGGTAAAAAAACGTTAACCCATACCTTTTACTACGGAACTTAAATAAGGCGATATAGTTTATCTACCGACCGGTTTTTCATACAAACTAGTCGGTGCCAAAACAATAAAATATTTTTAGCATTTGTTGCCCGAAACGTTTTTGAACCGCGCTCTCAAACCTTTCCTCAATGCACCAATGTAATGTTTACAAACCGACAGACCTGCGTGCACATATTCGCAGCTTTGAAAAGCGAGCAAACCACGGGGCTGATGCGCGAACTTTAAACATAAAGCCTGCCAGAGGCTCTTTTTTTTTTTTTTGGGGGGGGGGGGGGGGTTGTTAACGGTCTAGATATTTCATTAGACAACAGCAGACATGACAATTTCATATGGAAGCACTGAGCGGATCTTACCTATTTCATCGTGTGAAGTTGGAGAATGTCCACAGTAAGCCCACCATTCGGGGTGCTGACTCCTACTGGTTCCTTCTTTCAAAAATTCCATACTGGAACAGTCGTGGCAAGCGCCACGACATATTCCACGGATATCCACGTTGGACGACATGAGTTCGACATATGCATGTAGCTGATATCTGCAATAACATGCCAAAAAAGAATATAAAAGAAAAGAAACAGACCCGAACACGCTTAGAAACTGCCAGGAGCACTCCGCTCTGGAAAAACGAAAAACTCGGGGCATCCAAACAGCAAAGATTGCGGTTTTTCAAACTACCAAAAGCGCGTGAGAGCCGTTAGCGGTGGTGCGCCAATTTAGAAAGACAAAAAACTAACGACATTCAAACCGCAAAGAGCGTGAGGTTTCCGAACATACCAAAAGCACGTGAGAGCCGTTGGTTACGACGGGAGGCGCGCCACTTAAAAACCAAAAACTCTCGACATCCAAACAGCAAACAGCGGACGGCTTCCGGACATACCAAAAGCGCGCGAGAGCGGTTCATTACGACGGGAGGCGCGCCAAAGAAGGGACACAAAGCGAAGAGAGGAGGCAAAGAAGTTCCGTCGCTGCATCTCCTTCGCAATGAACTACTACGCAACAGCAAAAAAAAAAAAAAAAAAAAAAAAAATGAATAAAGCTCGCGGCTCTCGTCACGGAAATGCAGGTACTTGAATAACTCACCTACGATTCGGTGATCTGTTTTAGTATCAGCAGGAGCCGAGACGAACAGCAAAGGCATCTCAGTTCCACCAGGACAAACAATAAGTCAATGAGTAAACTTCTTAGCCAAAAGCGGGAAACCGCGGTACCCCTTTCTTGCTCCGAGAACTTTTGTGCGAGATGGGTAATTGGGACTTTTTTGCAGCGCACCTATACAGAATTCTCGCGTACTCGATGCCGGACTACATGACAGCTCAAGGTCACTCCCTTCAGAAAAAAAATATCAGGGGGACGTTGCTGAACGTTTAAGAGGGATGGTTGCCTTTTTTCGTCTGTGTTTGTTCAATCTAAGTATATCCTTCTTGACTCCGCTATCGTCCCGCTAAGAAACCCCGCCTTTTTTTTTTGGGTGCCCTCTTAAAGAAAAGGTCCCTTTTATCTCACCCATTTCCCTCTTAAAATAAGAGGGCTCGGGAGTTTTAAGAGGGCCCAGTTTTAGAGTGTATAGTCCGTTGTATGTAATTAAAGCAGAACTATAAGAACGCAGATTTTTTTATTAACATAGATTTTCAAAATAAGATGGGATTCAATCTTCGGGTCATTTATATGAAAGCTTCTACTTTTCTGCGCCAACAAATAACAGTTCTGCTCTCACTCGAATGCATGCAAACTTAACCCACACTTCAGAGCATTTTCACTTGTGGAAGTAGTTAGAGTTTGAGGTTCGGTATCATATAAAACGTGTAACTGCCAGTGGTTTTGAATTGGAGAAGTCAGCGGGTCCTGCTTTTACGATTGCACGATAGATGGCGCGGTGGGTACGAAAGGTTCGCGAGGAGCGCGCTCTGAACTCAAGCGGCAAGGCCAGAACCAAAATTTCTGTTTTCTGTTTATGCGCTTTCTTTGAGTCTCCTTCCAGCCCTGATTTGCGTAAGTGCAGCTGAACGGCTTTCTTGCACCCGGTATCGAAATCGCGGTCGTGTTTAAGTGTTGTATTATCGGAGGTGAATTTACGCATGTCTGAAACATGAATGCTCATATCTACAAATGTTAGACGCAATCCCGAAAACTACTTTCCGTGAAAAGGCCAATTTTTCTCATTATTGTAAAAGTTGCTGTTAGGTGGGAGTCAATCATATCTCAGATTTTTACATTTACATTTATCACCTACCCATGGGTGAATTTGATTATTTAGCCATATCCCAAATTTTTGAATCCCTAGTATTCTGTGAAAATCCAAGGGAAAATGCATCCATTATTGTGGCAATACTAAGGTCTGCAATTAACGTAAAAGACAAAATGTGATCCGCACATATTTTTCCGAATCAAAGTGATGAGCTCCAGCTCAAAAAAATACTGCGTCTTTCTTTTATTAAGCAAGCAACATGTCCGTGCTTGAGTTACCTCAGTAGTGAGTCTACTTTCCCGCACAGGACTTTGCAGAGACAATATTCACAAGCACTGCGCAATGTATGGAAGGAGCTTACCGAATGACACGGCCGGGAAAGCGTTTCGAACAAAAACCGCAGACCGCGCTATAAGATTCAGCATGATTAAAATACATGAAATATCAGGTTCAGTGCAACAACTTAAATTGATTTTTTGTAGTGCTTTTTAATACTGTCGCGGATCGAAAAGGGTTGACAAGCGTAACACTGAACATAAAGGTTTAATCGACGCATTCGTGCTTCAAACAAAAGAATGAATGAGCGTCGATAAACAGCAGCGAACGTCGAAGGCGGCAGCAGCCAGCGTCGGGGTGCCGGCTTGACAGCTCACTAGCGCTAGAGTGTCGGAGTGACTTGGCAAGGCCACGTTGGGCTCCTTATCTACTCGGTAGCTCGAAAATTCGGCCTCGAGAGACTGACTCGGCAAGGTCATGTTTGACACCTTAACTGTTACATTCCGTATCTCGAACATTCATGCGTCAAACATTTGGGGTAAAGGTTCGTTCACACAGTTGCGTTCCAGTGCGACTGCAACCACTTACGTCCCCGTAAGACAGCGTGCGTCTAGCTGTTTGGTATGGCGACACTTACGATGAGCCAATGGGCAGGCGCTTTGATGGACGACGCAACGCAGCGCAACGCGGCCGACGCAGATGCGTAAACTAGTTTTAAGATGAAGTGCTAATCTTCCAAAAGTATGGAGTAGCGTTTCATCTCGGCCATGCACGCTGCAATATGTCGAAATTGTCGAAATCTTTATGTAGATTTTGTTGGCTGATTTTCTCGAGCGCTCTCCAAAAAGTGAATGCAAACACGAACCTTTAGTGCTTTATTAGATTCTGTTTAAAACGGCTCGAAAATCATTAGTATTGTATAACACGAAATTCCGAAAAATCAAAAAGCTTATTACCGGCAGTGATAACATCCATGAAAAAATAGCGTGTTAATATAATAATAACAATAATAATAATTTGTTTACTTAATGTGCCCAAAAACAACCACGCGGGTCTTCACACTGGCGCACACAAGACAAAAAGAAGAAACACAGCACACGCACAGCTTCAAATGTACAAATTAGCATGACTACAAATAGGTCGCACATTTCACACAAAATGTAATAGAGTTTCAACTTTGAACTAGACTTGCCAAGTTCCGGCGAAAAACTAAGAGATCTGTGAAGATGTCCAAGCTAGACGATGCGATTGTATTAAATGAAATTTGCATACGGGACAGTGGTGAGAGTTTAGACATGAATTAAGTATAAAAGACAGTAAAATTTCTGGAAACGCGACAAGGAACATGAAAATCGACAGAATTCAAAAGTTGATTATCATCAGTCCAACCATTTACCCCACCCTGTGCAAAAAAAAAAAAAAAAAAAAAGATAATACACGAATAACAAGAAGTTCCGCAGCTTGAATTTTAAAGAGCATTGAGAATTATTTGTCGGTCGTAAGAGGTCTGCCTCAGTTATTTCACTGAAATAATTCCAATTTTGTCATCTTCATGTCTCGTTTATAAAATTCGATTTCAGATATACATGTTCATGCTGTGTCCTTCTTTGTGGCGTGTACGTTGGTTTGTACTGTACACACAATCTTGCCCTCTATCAGTTCATGCAACTTGAATAATGTCCGTATACGTCCTGTCCGAGATAAGTGCCTAAGCACGTACAAATTGCCAATACTTAGCGCAAGACGAGCAAAGCGTCATTCCACGCCATATAGCGTTAATGGCTCCGCAGCAAATTAGAACGGACCATTTGGGCCTAAAGACATTTTTTTTAGCCTTCAAATTACGTTTTCTGAGTCCTTCTGTTTAAAAACAAATGACGGGTTTTCTAAGCATATTCTTGTCGTGTTTAAACGTTACGTTTTCTTTCGTGATTATTATAGCTTTCTTTTCAGTTTGTTTTCATTCTATCTTGAGCCCGTTTTCCTCCACGACGCCCCGGCGTTCCCGCTATCTTGGTCTTGTTTCGAATTTAACATTTTGTTACATACTTCAAGAACGTCCATGCAAATCATAAAATTTTGCGTTGTCGCAAATTGAGTTGAGACCCAGGATAGTTTTTCTTAGCTTCAAGGAATGTGGTTTATTAATTACAGAACGTCTACTTCAGTGGCCAGTATGCACAAGGGGCACAAGATCCCTTTCGTCCCCTGACCACAACTTTGGTTCTTTTTTTTCTTTTTTTTTTAACTCGACGTCTTTTTGTTGGTGGTGCAGCTTGGGCTTCCGTGTCTCGATTCTCTTCATCACTGTCATCACTTTGGCTGGCATCTTTCGAGCTATCATCAGATCTGCCTTGATCATCCTCTTCTGCATAATCGATGTCATCATCCTCGCTCTCTAAAATATTATCATGACTTCTTGACGGCAGGCCGTCTTTAAGTAGGACATTGATTTATGATTCAGATAGTGGAATGTTCAATAAAGCATGGATGTCGGCATTCGTCAGAGGCGATTTGGTAGCAGATAATTTGCCCCTAAGAGAAGAAAATACCGAAATATAGTGTTTTTTTCCCCTTCAAATATTGATAATTATGGCACCTTATTCAATGCAACAGAAAATTGGACCATTCCAGTTTATTTACAGCGCTGCTGACCAATAACAATTTGTGCATTGTACACGGCCCCGTAATGCTGCTGTTCATGGTTTTCCACCGGAGTGGACAAGCCACAAATAGATCACTTACTGAACAATGAAGACTTATTGAACACTCATATTTATACAGATTACACCTCAAGACTTCCTGACGGCATGAAAACGTTTAACAGAGGAGTAGTAAGTTTTTGCAACAGTTTTCGCCGCTTTTGCGAGGATGCACGTGCCTTTCCTGGAATTTGTGGGAGCTGTCATCTTGGATGATAAATATTGCCGCGCGCAGGGTCACCGACTTGTAGAAAGTTCTCGTTCATTCTTGCTGCGGACATAACTATCGTTTATCCCTGCTTTTGTTGTTCTAGAAAGTGCTTGTTCATTCTCGCCCCGAGCGCGCTACGCTCGAACCTTCTCCGCCGAATCTTCGAGATAGTGACTCACTCTAGATAAGAAGCCGCCCGCGACCTTGTCGAGTCAGTCTCGCCCCAGCGCTCGATCCTAAGGTTTCGCCGACTTTGACGCCCGCGACGCTCTGTTATTATATTTTGTGCTCTTTTATTTTTGGCACAAGTTCGCCACATTAAACGTTTATTTCTTCCTGTTTATCTATTGTTTTTTTGGTCACCACCCGTGACAATATGTCAACACCAGTGAAATGGTAGCGTCATCTAGGAGTGGCAATCGAAAACACATATGTCCGCTAAAGTGGACACGATGCCTACGGGTATTTTCCGGGCTAACACTTTATTACAAAATAAATAAAACTTTGTCCACTGTAGTGGCCAGTATGCAACAAAGGGCTAAGTTCTAATTTTTAACCACCCGAATTATTCTTCGTCGTACAATTGGCAATGCTGTTCAAAGCATATGGCATACGTCACGTTGATTTGAGGTATTGCGCCGCTTCAAACATCGACTTGTTTTGTTTGTGGTGTTCTTTTTTTTAATTTTCTAGATTTTATAGTTTCAAGAAAATCAAAATGATTTCTAAATCTGTTGCCGTTCAGAAGTTATGCCTCGTTTTATGTCTCCCACGCACATCTGCCATAGCAAAACTGAAAAGGGATGTTTGATAATTAGAACTTCTTAACTTGCAGCGCCATGCAACTGTGGGCAAAAGGAAAGAAAACACAAAAAAGGAACGGGCGACAAAAGTGTAACTCGGGCGGGGTTAAGCAATAACAAACAGAACATTTCTACACAACTCTCACCAACAGACTAAAAAAAGAAACACGGCGTGAATTTTGTTTACGCCTTCCTTGCTTCGGGATTCTTCTCACAGCCTTGAAATACTACCAACGAGGAGGGCTGTTAGAGACATTCATTTTCTTCATAAGGTAGTGCATGGTACCATAGAGTTATTATAATGTACGCTAGAGGTTCAGCTGGCACTAGTGTGCTGTTGCAAATTGAAGCAGACAGCAAAGGGTTCGAAATTGACTTCCGGTAATGCATTTATACGGAAAAAAGCGAGGGCATTTCCTAGAAAAGAGTCAAAATACAGGCTAGCTGGTGGAGGTCAACCATTTCGTCGTTTACCCTGAGACTGGGGGGTTTTTCGAAGAGCAGAAGTAGCAGAAACCTGTCTGTTTTTTCTGCTACTTCTGCATTTCCCCTCTGCGCTCGATCATAAGAGAAATTATCACGAATAATTCGTACCTACTAGGCGCACTGGAACATTTCCCAGACGCGCCCATGAAATATTTGGTCAGTTACGAAGTTTTTATTTTAAAATCGTGGCATAAAAAAGGGTGCTAAAACCGCTTCGTACATGTATTTATGTGCGCTGTCGGACACTGTTAGCGCGAACACGGCGTCGGCGCTTTCCATGATGGGGGATATACGTGCCAAACGAACGAAGGACATGTGGAAAACCAAGAGAGACGGCAAGAACTAAGCAGTAGCTCTAGATAAGCAACTCCTTGTGCTTGCAGACGATAAAAATAAATTGCAAGTCACATAGAATTTATTTATTTATTTATGAATACTGTTCACCCCAAGTACGGGGCTTTAACAGGTGTGGGATATAGAAGAGCACTGAAACATACAACATCAGGACTACAATACAGTACACATTCAGCGACATTCACTTAAAATAAAGGAGCTGAAATAGCACAAACATTTATTATATTATATAGCTCTGAACAAAATGAATTCTCAGCACTCGAAATCTACTACTTAGCAAAATATTTAACTACTATTTATCATTCCAAATCAGTCATATTCAAAAGGGCGCTCTCAAAATCATCTAAACAGTCTAATGACAATATATTTTGTGGGAGATCATTCCAGTTTTTTACAGTTCTAGGGAAAAAAGAAAACCTATAAGCGTCAATATTACATTTGGGCACTTCAAACTGATTAGTGCTAACGTATCTGAGTTCTCTCGATGCGCGATGTGTTAATCTAGAATCCGGGTTAATGTTATACAGGTGATGAGAAAACATAAAGAAAAACTTTAGTCGAGCAATTTTTTGACGGACGAATAGAAAAGGGAAATTGAGGCTGTCCAGCATATCTGTGACAAAATAAAGTCGCTTTTATTTGGATAGAATAAATTGCGTCGCCTTCCTCTAAACTTTTTCGAGTGCACCAATTTGATTTTTTTTATAGGGGTCCCATACCGATGCAGCGTACTCCAAGGTAGGCCTAATATACGTTGTGTAGGCCATTAACTTCACTTTAGGCGGAGCACTGGCCAGATTCTGTCTTAAAAACCAAAGCTTTTACATTGCTTTGTGACATATTTCATTTATGTGTTTACTCCAATTTAAGTCTTTAGGAAGTGTCACACCCAAGTATTTAAAACTCAACTTCAACCAAAGGACTCCCATCAAGCTTGTAAGTAAAAGAAAGAACATTCTTAGTTTTGTTAGTTATTCGTGCAAACACAGTTTTTTGTGTATTAATTTTCATCTTCCATTTCGAGCACCAGTCCTGAATAGAACCAACAGATGCACTTAATCTGCGCTGGTCGTCTTCCTCCTCGATTTTTGAATATACCAGACAATCATCCGCAAACAGCCGCACAGTAACCCCTTGATTTTTTTCCGCCGCGATATCATTAATGTAAATTAAAAATAATACTGGCCCGAGTACTGACCCATGGGGGACGCCCGAGGGCACTTCAGATACAATTGAACGGTCACCGTTAAGCTCTACATACTGCACCCGATTAAATAAATACGCCCTGATCCAGAATATCACGTTCTGATTTACACCATGCAAAGAAAGAAAGAAGAAGGTCAAGGCATATCGCATCCCCCCGTCCCCCCCCCCCAATCTGTCCTCTCTCAGTAGAAGAAGCTGCAAAATCGTCAAATGTTTCTATGAGTTGCGTGACCGTCGATAGTTTCTGGCGAAACCCAAGTTGGTTAGAATGAACAATGTAGGAGGATTCAAAATACTTTTATAATGCTTTAGAAATAATGTGCTCAAATAATTTGCATACTATGCACGTTAAAGATACGAGGCGGTAGTTTTCAATATTATGCTTACTTCCTTTTTTAAGGATTGGTACGACCCTCGCACTGCGCCAATCGGTGGGTACTTGGTGTTGTTTTAGTGATGTTTGAAAAATAATGGCAAGGTATTTTGAAACCCATTCTGCATATCTTTTTAAAAACTCGTTGGGTATTTCGTCTGGCCCGGTTGACTTCTTTACGTCTAAGTTTAATAGTAATGAAAAGATTCCCTCTTCAGTGATTATTATATCCCCCATAGTACTACTTGTCGCATTCAAGCTCAAGTCCTCTGTAGCACCATCTGTATTGACAAACACACTATGGAAAAAAGCTATTAAACCTATCGGCGATATCTTTTGGATGGGTCACAATTTCATCGTTTTCAATGATATATTCTAATCGTTCTTTCTGGGGTTTTAAGTGACGCCAGAATCTGTCGGGTGCATTTCTCATAAAAATTCGGTAGGGTTTTAGAAAAATAACGTCCCTTCGCTGAACACAACTTTTGCTTTGAAAGACATGAAAGCTCTAGGAACTCTTCCTCGTTTTCCTTTCTTTTACGACGTTTGCGTTTTATTTTACGCTTGAGTTGTACGATCTCTCGGGTTACCCATGGATTCGATTTTTTTTATTGATTTCTTCCGTTTGGGTATAAAATGTTCTAAGCAATAGGTAACAATGCGTTTAAATTCAGCCCATAAAGAATCCACGTCACCTGTCCGATCGAAAGTTGAAAACCGAGAAAATGACAGATTGGGGTAATCTAGCACACTTTCGTCGTTCGCTTTAGAAAAATTAGGCACTTGGATAGAACACTTCGTTTGTTTGCAGATTTTAGCAGTTTTGATACATGAAAATACTAATTTATGATCAGAGATACCCTTGTAAACAGACACTTCATACTCGAGTAAATGACTACTTACAAATATTAAATCTAACAACGAGCAGCTGTTTCCAACTTCGAGAGTGAAAACCGTAACAACTTGAGTAAGACAATTGTCAAACGCAATATTGAGAAGGAGTTCTCTATGAATTACATCCATATGTCCTGCATCAAGCTCATCCCAATTAATTCCAGGCAAGTTAAAATCCCCAGCAATAATTAGTTTGGCTCCGAGTCTAATGTTAGTGCTAAGGTAATCGTGTAGTGCTTCCAAGACTGAATTAGGAGCATCCCGAGGCCTATAAAATGCACAGACGACGTAGTGTGTATTATAAAAGTTCATTTCGCACCATATACATTCAACGTCCTGAATGTCTTTTATTACTACATAGTCGATATTATTTTTTTAGGATCAATGCTACGCCGCCTCCTCTCGTCTTTCTAACTTTTCTTCTTACAGTAACTCTCCATCACTTATTTCTGGGTTTAACCACGTTTCTGTTATTACGACAACATGGGGGTTATAAAGCATTAGTACCTGCTCGAGCTCAAACCCTTTATTAGCTAAACTGCGCGCGTTTAGATTTATGACACGTAATTCCGCGGTTTTTTGTTCAGCGAGTCACCCTTCATTATTATCGGATCTATTCCTTTTAAGTTTAACGCGGCAGTCGTCCTCGTCATGCCACAAGTAGAAATCATCGTTTATCTTAGTCTTGTCTACAACGAGCTTTACCCTGGTGCCATCATCCCCCTCTGCTCTCGCACTTTCCCAGAGCATCTTTCGTCTGGTTATCGTGGACCGTGAAAAGTAATCTGAAATAGAGATTCTTGAGCCCTTCAATTTTTTGCAGTTACGAAAGATTTATATTTTTTCATTGAAGTCTGCAAAGTTCATGATTACTGGCCGAAATTTGTTGGGTTGCTTCCGTCCAATTCTGTGCGTTCGTACGATCGACTTTACTGTAACTCCAAGGCGGTTTTGGAAAACATCTGCTACTGCTTTTGATTATAAATCTTCGCCTTTTTCGTCTTGGTTCTCAGCGATACCAAATATTACCAAGTTGTTTCTTTGACTATAACCCTCTAGGTCGACAAGTTTCTCCTGTTGGGTTTGAATGGTCGCATTCAACGTTTTAACGGTATCTTCAAGGCCACTAACATTGGCGTCGCTATTCTTGACAGAAGTTTCAAGTGTTTTAATGATTTTGTGAGTTCGTCCATTCTTTTATGGAAGCTATTTTGGTTGTCTTTGATTTCTTTAATGTCAAAGCTTATTCTTTTTTGGGTTTCTAGCATTTCGAACATAATTTTTTCAGTCCTTGTTTCTGGGCCCGGGTTTAGCTCGACATAACCTGACAGCTGGAGCACCATCATTTCACAGTAATGCAAGGCACAACCGTAAAACACTTTGGGGCACGGCAGGACAATGAGGTACCGATTATCACTTCTACAAGTTGAGTATGTTTCAGTACTAACCTGAATGGTAAATAACAGTGGCATATCAACCGACGTGATCCTCGCAAAGTTGCCGTGCCCACTGAAGCTTGTCGCGTCTGGTACAGTTCTTATGACAGCTGGGCCGTCGTCCCACAATGCCGTAGGTGCAGCATCATGCCAGGGCGATGTTCCGCTGACGATGACCGGTGCAGCATCATGCCAGGGCGATGTTCCGCTAACGGTGACCGGTGCTGATACAGGGCCTCCGCTGAATCCTATCTTCGTTTGGTTTGCTTTTGCCGCCGACGAAGAGCACTGGCCCAACAACAGCAGCACCTGAATGGTAAATAACAGTGGCATATCAACCGACGTGATCCTTGCAAAGTTGCTGTGGCCACTGAAGCTTGTCGCGTCTGGTACCGTTCTTATAACAGCTGGGCCGTCGCCCACAATGCCGTAGGTGCAGCATCATGCCACGGCGATGTTCCGCTGACGATGACCGGTGCAGCATCATGCCAGGGCGATGTTCCGCTAACGATGACCGGTGCTGATACGGGGCCTCCGCTGAATCCTATCTTCGTTTGGTTTGCTTTTGCCGCTGACGAAGAGCACTGGCCCAACAGCAGCAGCACCTGAATGGTAAATAACAGTGGCATATCAACCGATGTGATCCTCGCAAGGTTGCCGTGCCCAATATAGTCCGATTTGCAATAAATAAGTACTGCTTTATTCTTTCTGCTCATGAATTTATGCGAAGATGCTTGTTCTGTGTTCAAATCATCACCGGCACGCTCCAAATATTTGCAATTAGGGTGAAGCCAGAAAACAGGTGCGCGATAAAAACTGCCCAACATAGGAAATAATAAGAAAACGCACTTTTCGTAGTTCACGTACTTTATTCTTTACGTTTCGAACGTTTTTTTAACCACTTGTAAAAATGCACGACGGGGTCGTTTTCATATAGTGAGAGGACAGGCATATTAGCAATATATAAGCACCAACGGAATGCTGGCGAACTTTGAACACATTCTACATTCCTTTCGATTGTTATTTTGCTTAGAATCTCGCTCGTTTCTACATACCTGCCATGGAACAGAGGTGTGGGCCTCAAATATAGCGAAGTTTAACATCGTTCAGTGGGAAAGGAAATATGCTGTAACTAAAGCAATTACACTTTCACAACACCATTAAAGGTGCATACTATCCGGTACAACCGAGATAACAAAAGTTATTAATGTTATTTTCCGGCTACGAGACAAAATTTACGCGCGTTTTTTCATAGGAATACACAGGAAGACTGGAAAAGTAGACTGCATGCTGTCTGCTTCAATTTGCAACCGGAAGTCCCGTAGACACTAGCGCCAGCTGAGCCTCTAGCGTTTATTATAATAACTCTATGCATGGTACTGTTAATACTGAAAATTTACTTATGAATTTAGACTTTCATGTGCCATTCAGGGCTAGTCGCCATTTTTTAACATTTTATTCTACTAGATTTTGTGAATCATCGCCATTGTGTCGTATGCAGTCTACCTATAATGATGCGATTGTGATGTTGATATTTTTCTTGATTTTGTTATTTTAAAGTCGGCCTTGAAAAAGTATGTTTTATCCAACCAAGAATTAATGTAAGCTTGTATTGGCTCTGTAAACTTGAATTTGTGTCCTTATAAATGTCTGTGCAATTTTGTGCATGCTTGTATTTTAAATAGTGTTGCTGTAAACACGAAATGACATTGCACCACACAAAAGGTGTAACAACTGTTTGCGGGCACTAAAGAAAGATAAAACATTATTATTATTATTACTAAATCTGATAATGCCGCATGCTTATTGGTTGAGGGGCGCTAGTGAGACGCTTGTTACTCGCCCCGCCCTGTACTTCTTAAGCCGTCAGGTACTGTGTGCACTTTGGGTTTCGATAAAACTACGTCTCAATCCTCTACGCGTCATTTTATCACAGTGTGTTTTATTTTTCCAACTTAACAGACTTGGAAGTAATCCGTTTCAAGTAACGAGATAACTGGTAATTAATTACCTTTCTTGTAATTTAGAAATGCATCCTTTATTTTCTTGAAAATGTAATTTTTAATGTAATTCAATTACCTTTCAGCAACGAGTTACTGAAATTACTCGCTACAATTCTTCCGCCCTGTCAAAGAGAGAGACAGACTGGAAGAAGCGCGATGAATGGCCTTTTCACTTTTAATGCAGTAACACAAGACGGAGGTTTGCTATCGAAGAGAGCGCTAGCGAGGAAAAGGAAAGTAATTCAGGGAAAGCACGCGGGAGCCCAGCCAGGGCTCGTTTCTGGACTCGTTCGTTTGGTCAGCCAAAGCTCTAAAGAAGGCTTGCCCCTGCTAAACATTTATAGTGCCGTAAAAGCAAAATTCTGGCTGGACCAACCAGCTATATTTGGGTTATGTCGCTTGACTACGCACTAGTCTATGCGTAAGGCATAAACATAAGGGGTGCGATGGCAACACTTCATCGGAACAGCAACAAAGCGGCATTAACCCTGCTGTCAGTTTAAACAGTAACTTTCGACTCTAACTTTCGTCTTTAAACAGTTTTAACTAAGTTAAAAGTTTAAACAGTAACTTTCGACTTGCGCTATTTTTTAGTTATGTTTACCCAACTAGCCCACTAAATGATTTTAATGAACTTTAGACAGCACGCAATAAGCTGGGCGGAGGGCATGCCCCCCGCCCAACTTATTGTATGCTGTCGAAAGCTTAGAGGTAGCAAGCCGTTTTGGTTGTTCAGGATCAGAACGGCTTGGGACTTTGAAGCTGAACCTGTGAACTTATATTCTTAAAAACGAGAATGCTGGTGTTCTCGTCAGCGGATTGTGCCTGCGGAAACGTAGACCGAAATTTTAGGGAAAGGGAATACAGCCTGAGTTTTCCGAGAATATAAACTGTGGCTGACTTGGACACTGGAGTTGGGGCAGCGTAAGGCGTCTGTAAACGCGTGGGAGACATGGAATCCTTCTGTTCAGTGACAATTGTGCTAGCTTTAATACTTTCTCAACTGCAAAATTAGTTGAACTGAATTATTCTGCAGTGATAGTTCGTAGGGAGTTTTGGCTCTGTTAAGTTTTGTGATTAAGAAAGATCAAGTAGGTAACGGTCGGATGACAGCCTTCATCGAGCAGGCGTCCTTGAAATGTGCCCAAACGCAAGTACCGCGTTTAGGTCTGAAAGCCAGTTGGTTTCAGTGGGTAAACTAGCCCCTACTTAGGCAACATGCAACAATCATTAAAAAATCATATCCTCAAGGGAATCGTGTTTTGAAGTTCGCTGATGCCATAATTCGAATTGTGTGCGTGCCTAGACCGCCGAAAAGCATTCGTCACATGTTCATACGATTCTGTTCTGTCCCGGTTGGACAGCGCCACACTCGTTTTCTCCGAACACCCCTTTCACTCCTTTAACGTTTATAGATCCGTTCTTCTAAAATTATTAACCTTGAGTAATAGAAAAGGGGTATTGAATATGTTTGATTTTTAATGGGGCCCAAAATTTCCACCCTCAAACACGCGGTAGAGATTGAATATGTTTTTGTGTGTGTGTGTGTGTGTGTGTGTGTGTGTGTGTGTGTGTTTAGTGAAGCAGAAGTAATAAATTAAAGTAACAAAGTAGTGGATTAGTTACTTTTTGAGGCGAATACTTTTTAACAGTAATCCAAGTAATTGTAATTGTAATTAATTAGGCCAAGTAATTGTAATTGTAATCAATTATTCTTTGGAGTGACGGGCGCAAGCCTGCTTCGGAGTTACGCAGACAAGAATAACTTCGTTCGTATTTTGACACATTCATTAATTTTTATGAAGTGACTATTTCTGCAGTATAGCGTCACTGGGTCAGGTATGAGTTGTGTATAATGTTGAAAAAAGTTGACAATCTGGCACTGACGTATGCATTGAGTCAACATCCTTTAAGGCATTTTAAATAATGTATGGTCATACGCATGGAACAATATATGAAGAGCCCAGAATGAATCGGCTTGCCAGAGGAAAACGCGATTTAATAACAATATAGCTTTATGTGAAAAGTCTCAAGGCCTTCTAGGTATGCTAGGCCTATCACGCCTGCACAGCTGTCCTCCGTGGTTTCATAGTATACAAAACTTGTCCAATATTTGAATGCCATAAAAACAATGAAAACTTTTGTGCACCCTCGCTAGTGTGTATCTCAAAATACTTCACATTCCACTGACAATTTCAGATATTCAAACAATAATATGAAATTATCGCTTTTAAAAAGCTTTTTAGACGAACACAGTTGAGCCGTAACGCTAATGTTAAACACAAAATCCCGAATCGTGTCTTATATAATGTTAATTTGGCTGAACCAACCTTCTGTATAGAGTTTTTGTAGCACAAAACTAATCACCATGTCATAAAACTTTAGTTTGATGTCCGCCAAGCTCCAAGGTCAATTTAAAGATGTAAAGATGTGCACGGAGTGATTTTAAGGATTTTTACTTTGTCTTTATATATTATTGTCTTTATACCTTGTCTTTATGAGATATATTAGTAACATCATATTTTATTTTATTCTCGCTTCACAGGCAAATCTACTTAAAATATATTTGCATATCATGCTCTTCAAATATATATTTTATACAGTTTCTTTATTCAATTTCTTCGGATGACGTCAACGAATGGTATACTACCTGTAAGTGCTGCGCATGCCGGTGGCTACCCTCTTGCAGGTGATAAATTCGGAAATCTACTCCGATTTGATATACATAAATAATGTGAATAAACAAAACACAAATTTGACACGCACTCGACGGCCCCCGTTCGACGTTTTCACAACCCTTTGTTTGTTGTTAAAACGTTTCCATGACGCCCAACGAAGCTCGACCCTGCAGCCTCAGAGATGCCACAGTATAAAATCCTGGTTTTAGGTACTGTAAAATTACGCGCCCCCTTTCAAACAAATCGACTTTCGTTTCCGAGGTTCAAGCACTAATTTAAGCTGATGTGTAATGAAAGAAAACTTTCAGTACGCTGAAATAAAATTAGAGGGCATTCGCCATTATGAAGCTATTCATATTTTTTCTAAGACAGGGTCACAGTGCGGCTGTCAAAACTTTATGTCGGAGCCGCAATTATGTATTGGATCCCTGCCATTATTGAGGAATTAAATCCCACGAACACACCTTTATTTCTAATGCGTCTGTCAAAGTTTCGTCGATACATATATCACAATTAAAGATATGTTTTCATAGACGTGGATTTCTTTTTTTCTGATATGGATATTATTATTTTTTTACGTACTTGTGATCTAGATTAACTTTTACAGTCGAACCATCCTTAAATGCGCATTGGAATAGCAGAACAATATCATATATCCAACAAATATTTTTAGCCTTTAAGAAAGTGTTTATGATCGTAGCTAAACCCGTTTATTTATTCAACGTTCGCCAAAATATATTTTGTGCCAAGTCTTTATAGAAATAGCCGCTGGTGATGACGTTTCAGGTGAGGATTTGGCTTCAAACATGTAATCATCTTTTTGATGCCTAACGGATGGCTCGACAATCACATACTTATCGGGTTGGTTTGGAGATGGTCGATAGGATGACTAACATGTATTCAAACTCTAATTTTTTTTATAGCTTTCGCCTTATATACAAAAGCACTTGTAGGTTTCAATACATGTCCAGAAATGCTAAGTACCTTTCGTTAGGTTCCTATATGGCGTATTGTTTGTAACATCAAGGTCACCCTGCAAAGTAAAAATGACTAGCCAATAAAATCGAACACTGCGTTCAAAAACCTGCTCACAATAAATTCCCAAAGGCAACATAACGAGAAAAAAACAACAGAATATTAATTCAAATTTTCATCAAAGTATGATTCCTTCATAGATTTAGTGATACGCTGAATTCCATGCTTAATAATAATAATATTTCGACGTTTTTGTATCACCAAAGTTATATTCAAAAGCTCGAAGCATCCTACAAGAATCGCAATATGTAAAGTCTTAAACAAAAAAACAGATAAAAATCCTTTATTTTTTTAGGGGCGTGGATCAAAAATGAGAAAGCTTTGATCCAGCAGTCTGCCAAGTGACGGTAAATAAATAAATATTTTTAAACCCCCAAAAAATTCAAGTCTTCAAACACACCACGCTAATTCTCCTTAACAGAGAATATGTTTTTTTGTCCCCTGGAAACGGTTCCATGCTTATTACCACCAATTTGCACCCGCTTTCATTACTCGTTGTTGCTGTGGCTGTTGTTTCCTTTTTACCATGCGCATCCTTCTCATAGAAGGGAAATATTTTTGTAATGAAGAATATGTATATTTTGTAAATAATTTTTCGACGACGACCAAACTTTTAAAAACGAGACTGTAACACGAAAACTTCAATATTCCTTTTAGAACAAAGCTTTCTTTTTCCTTATTTGCTCGATCAAGAAGGGAACAAAAATGTGACTCAATTAAAGTTTGCCTGAAGCCTTGACCCTCCTTCCATCCTCGAAGCTGAGTCGACAGGTACAAGCATATTGCCGACAAAATGCTATTCCTTAAAAAAAGAAAAGCATAAACAAAAAAACATACACACACAGCTGAAGATGGGTAATGAGAAATCACCGCTCATAAAAAGACGACAACGCAGCGAAATTACTTAGCAGCACGTCATTACTCACCCTAATTCTAGCCTCGTTAAAGAGAAACTGGTCCACAAATTCACCACAAAAAAAAATGTAAAAAACAAACTTTACAAAAAGATTTATTACGACGATAAGGATGCATTATAATGCAGGGGAACGTTCTTATACTAGCTCCAGTCGCTTCGACGGCCAGTCAAAATGTCCCTCAATATAGATATTTAAATCTATATACTAAGCGGAAAGAGAAAGCAATTTTTTTCTTGGTTTATTTTCTTTTTTTCATGGAATGCTATTATTGGAGTGACCAGGGGCTACCGTGTTCCGGGGGTTCTTAATTATTCCGTTCTTTGTCCCGCCCTAATTGCCTCACCGATTAGGCAAATCGAAATGGTCGTCCAGGAGCAAGGGTGCCGCTCGGCCGTCCAGACGTGCCGCTCCGACGGTCACGTCCTTTGGTAGTTTCCCCGCGCCGATAGGCGTAAATACAGACCTCACACGAGGTACGGGGAGGGCTGGCTTCATCGTCGGGGCACCAACACGAGACTCCACCACGCATCGTCGACTTCCATAGAGCGCGCCGGGAATACCATTATCGATTCACCAATCCAGTCACGAAGAAGAAAAAGAAAACGCAGATTTGGATAACTGACTCCGAGATCACCAATCGGGGAGGAAACGTGAGGTTATGGCAGGGCGAGGACAAACTACCGTGACTGGGTATACGACATTTGCATACACAGATGCGTGCCCCAGCTCGAGACGGCCGCGAGGCAGGCGTACAAAATGCCGGATGTGTAATCAGCGTGTATACCCTCGGGCCGACTCCACCCCCCTCGTTCCCCATTTTCTCAAAAAACAACAAAAAAACAGAGAGCAAACCGCATGGACGCTCGCAGTCGTAATGACATCGCGGCTTTTCATATAAAACAACCCCCCCCCCCCCCCCCCCCCGAAAAACAAAAATCACATAACAATTAGTTGCTAAGAGGCGATGCGTGTCCGACGAGTGTATAGGTTCGACTCTCAACAAAGACGGGCCTTGCATGCTCGCGAGTGGTCCGGGAGACCGCCCGGCCGTATCGGACGGCGAAACCGGCACCGAGCGCGGTATACTAACCACCCCACTCCGAGGAGTCCGAGCAAAGTATAGAGACCATCGGAACGCGGGCACGCAGCGCAGACGACCGACGAGAGGTGCAGCAGCAGCCCAGCAACCCGTGATACGGCCCTGGGACGGCGAGGGGAGGGGGGGACCCGCGAGCAAGAAACCCCTCGCCCTGGTCATCCGGCTCGGAGCACCGCCATTGGCCCAGAGGGGGTCACGGGGGGGGGGGGGGGGGGGGGGGTAGGCCGAGCGGCCCGAAAGAGTCCGAAGTCCACCACCCATCCCGCGAACCGGGCAGCTGGCGGGGCAAGGCACCGGCGCTTTTTTTGGCAGTTGATTACCGGGATGCGTAATGACCGCGGCGGGACCTTCTTGGGTGGTCCTGACGCTTCGGCCATTCTTTACGGCGGCGGCCGGTGCGCGTTCGGTCGGAGTGGCGGGGCTGCCGGCCGCGCACGAGAGCGTCCGCGTGCGCCGGTTCTGCTCTGGGCAGCCTCCCGAGGGTCACGTGACGAGACGTCATCGGTGGAGCATCGTCGCGGGTTTTCACTGGGCCGACGCCAACCAGTACGTTTCAGACGACGAGCCCTACGTCATCGTTAGTTCATTAAAGGAGCAAGCACGCTGAGTGTGATCGCCTATGCCACTCGTCGTCTTTGTTTCCTATCACCGACTTCACGAATCACGCGCTGAGAAAAAAGTACAGGATCGCGGCGATTCACGGTGACTGAACCTGCAAAAGGCGACGAATGCCAGGATGATGCACTTGCATCGCTGGTCGGTTGGCTGCCGCTTATCACAGCACCGGATATCGTCGGACTTCGCATGAAACGGCGCATCAATATATTGTTTATGTTTGCCGTCGGTGCTCGTTTTTCGCATATTCGACGGACGAGAGGAAGGGCGGGGCAAGCTACGGGTGGCGTCTAATGACCGATCGAGCCGAAATCGCGATCGTTCCCCGACTAATCGCGTAGTTAGGCCATTAAGGCACAACCCGGCTGAGTTGTATCAACTCGCACTGCGCGGAACTGCAAATCTGTCTGAAAGCGGGCACCGATGGCAAGGAAATGTATAGACTGCACGAAAATACCTCCGACCGCTCGAAGGTATCTTTCTGTAGCGGGAACGGCGGTTATACGCAACGCTGGTTCGCGAATATTTTTTTCGTTGCTGGTGCGATTATTAGATCAGGGAACGTGCGATGAGAGAGATATATCGGCCCGCAATTATCGAACCCGGCGGTAATCAACTCGCGCTGAGGGCGCGACGCCGTCGTTCCGGATGCTTCGTAGGGCGATAAAACACTGGCCTATAGCGAAACCGAACTCCCGTACTCGTCCGCCCGAAAATTAAGAGGTCGTGATGAACTGCGACCGTAAAACCGTCATGTGGGCAGCTGCGTAGATTAGCGGCCGTTTGAAACTCACGCTTCGTGCACGCTGGTCCACACACTTGAGACTGCATGCGACCGTGTGCCTTAAAACCTTCGAAAATCTCTTACAACGAGTAGAGAGCCTACAAGTAGAGAGGGTTCATCTCAAGCTGTGGAGAGCGTTTGCAATGCAATGGCGAAGGTTGGTCGCAAATGCGCATGCGTTGCGCTTTTCCGTGGCAAGGAGAACAGGCGGAAAGGCGGTGACATTCGCAGACAACCAACGCGTTCGTCACATCCTCGCTACTCTTATAGCATACGCGGAACGTAAAGCATGTGAACCTGACCGAGCAGTTGGAAGCTCTGTGTAATGTAGGCTCTCCCCTTACAAAAATATTGAACGAGGGAGTATCCAATTTGTATACAGAATTCTGGATTCAGTGAATCGATTACTTATTGAACGTGTATCCAACTTTTTATCGCGTTTCTTGAGCTAATTGGCCGACCACTGGGTTTCGAAAAGCTGTACACTAAAGCGTCTAAAATTCAGATGGAATGCCTGTAGACTTTCTATCCAATGTTGAGACATTTTAGTGTATACCTTTTGTATCCAAATTGACGTGCCAATTAACTGAAGAAAGTCGTTAAAAATGGAGATACATTGTGGATAGCAAATACTGCTAGAATGTCTGTAGATCTTCTATTCAAAGATCTGACACTTCCGTCTACAGCTTTTTGATGCCGAGTGGTCGGCCAATTAGCTCAAGAAACGCGATAAAAAGGTGGATACATTGTGCATAGAAAAGGTTTGCTAGAACTCCTGTAGACTTTTATTCTGGAAATTTCAGACATTTAATCCTATATATAGTTTGTATCCAAAGCGGCCGGCCCCGGCTGATGTCGTCCTCCGTGTCCACCGCAGCCATCTTTAGGTTGTACTCCAGAAGCATGTCATCTGGGAGAGCACAACGTAAAACCGGGAAGAGCATTGCACAGAAGGAGTCCTCGCTCACCCCCAACTCCTTGAGTCCTCGCGAGCGTGTAGGTTGTCATACTAACGTCTGAGGCCTTTAGGGTTCCGTGACGACGACACATGAGGAATACCCATTAGGCCCTCCATGTGGACTTGGATGAGTGCTTCCTGGCTTCCGAACGTCTTCCGCAGGAGGTCCACGGCGTCGGAGTACCACTGTGTGGTGGGCTGTTAAACCGGCAATGGCAGCTGCTCCATCGCCACTCAGCGCTGATCGCAGGTAGTTGAACCTTTCCGCCGGCGATAGGTCCGAGTTCAGATGGCTGGCGTGCTCGAACTGTTCTCCAAAAGGACTGCCATTTCTTCCGTTGATCGTTGAATTTCAGAAGTTGAAATTTTGGGAGCTTGATTCTCGACTTCGCTGCGGCGTTGCCGATCTGTTGGTGCTTCCAATCAGGTTACTCTCGTTGGCTGGATTGTCGCGTTCCGCACTGCATCTTAGCTGGCTTTTTATCTTCGTCATGTAGTGTCACGATCTTGTCCGCATATTCGAGGACGTGGGTGAAGTCAAGGTCCTCGTCTTACTCCGAAATGAGTGGTTCGATGGTGGTGTCTTCGATGCTACGTTCACCCTGCTCCAGGATCAGTCGTGTGAGGAGTAGCTTTAGGTCCTCGCTGTTGGGTTGCGCAGACTGCAGCAACGCCTCAACGTCGTTCTCTAGCCGCGTCACTTGTGACCGACCGCCTTGCGCTTTTTCTTGTGAACTTCCGTGCTGACGTTCTAGTAGAAGGAAGAATCACTCACTTTTCTTTCGGCGTTCCAAGTGTTCATAGTGCTGTAATCTCGGGTTTCCATCATCAATTTTTCTGTTACAGCTGTTTTCTCTTGCTGGCAGATGAGGCGCTACTTGAGTACAACAACAACACTTTTTTTAACTCCGCTGCAAACAGCTTTCGTTCAATAGTCAAAATGTCGCGCGCAGAGACTCGCTTGCGTTCGCGTTCTGGCCGTCGTCTCATTGTACTTCTTTTCCTCGCCTCCCTCTTCGAAAGAGAGGAGGACCCCAACCGCCAGAGGCAACGGGGGAAGATGCGCCCATTTGTTCCTCCAAGCCGGTTCCCATCCGGGACGGTCACGCACGGCGCTGTAGAAGCCACCGTATGAAAGGACGCTCTTGTCTCCACGAGGAAGTTCGTCCCGAATCTGGGATTCTTCTAGTAAACGTTACAACACAGTGTTTTTTGTTGTTGATTTTTTTAGCTGCGCGAAGTTTTTAAATAAAGGGGGGAAAAGTAATATGAATGCGGTTTTCGATGCGTGTTTATATGGCTTGACGGATACTAGGTGGGAATATAACCATCACTATTATCGGACGAATCAACTAAACTTCGGTATTTAACTTTTTAATTACTATAATTAGGATATATGTTTTTATTGCAAACTTTGAGGCGGTCGTATGCCAAGACTTTCATTTTGTGTAATTCGAATAACCAGCGTGTGTTACGCGATATTGTTCTCTGAATTTTGCACTTTTATCCGACTACTGTAGCGAAGGAGGTGAGCAGAAACAAAAAAGTCAGATTAAGTAGAAAATTCGGGGGCAGATATTTCGGAGCACGGAAAAGACAAAAATCTCAAAATATTAAAAAAAGAAGAAAATAATCTATAATGGCCAAAAGAATAGAATGATTGCACTTCATGACAGCGTCCACCCTTGCCCAAAGCAGGCTTTCCGGCCACATCGTTTGGACGTTGCTCTTTACACAGTAGAGTGGTTCTATATGGTCTCAATGTAAGCTTGAATCTTGTTCATTTGGCTAAAAAGAACATAGTTCTGCCCATTGTGTATTTATAATTTCTTTGTTCGTAGAAAGTGAAAAGAAGCTCACTTCTTTATACATTACAGATATGTCAAGTTATTTAGCTTTATAGACCACTGATGTTAATAAAAAGTATATAAGAATGAGGAATAAAAGATTAATCTAAATTTGACACATAAGGGAACAACTGCAGTGTATAGGCTTTTGTCTCAACAAAGGCTTTACAAAGTCTCAACACTACCATTAATAGAAAGTATATAAGAAGTGGGTTATAAAAATTAATCCAATCTCAATACATATTTTAACAACTGGAGTGTATAGGCTTTAGTATCAACAATGGCTATAAAACTCTGAAGACAACCATTGATGAAAAGTACATAAATAGCGGGCGATAAAAATCAATTCAATTTTGATACACATTGTAACAACTGCAGTGTACAAACTTTTACCTCAAAAAAGTCTATACAAAGTCTGAACAATACCATTGATAAAAAGTATATGCAAAGCGGGCGGTAATAATGAATCCAATTTCGATGAAAAGTTTAACCACTGTAGTGTATAGACCCGTGTCTGAAAAAGGTGTACACACAATGTATACAAATACGTTGTTAGAAAGTGGGCAGGGAAGAAAGTCGCAAGGATCGTTAAGAAGTCGCAAAGATTTCAATAGACTGGGCAACTTTTTTTTTGTAAGGGTCTAACGACGAGAGAATATATGTTGGCTCCATCTATGGTGTAGCCGTGGAGTACTCTGCGTTTCCGGTGATTTCCTATCTTTTCGCACGGCATTCTTTCTTTCTTGGCTCGAAAAACTCCAGACAAACGCCCTTTCGCGTAGATATAGGACATACGTTTCATCTTGCAAATACCGCAAACTTCTCTCTTGTGAGATTCTCTTCCAGAGCCAACTCATAGATGGCGCCAGCGCGCCACTATGTCCTCTCGTTGTAAGCGCTCAAGAACTCGATCGTCAGAATACGCAAGCGTGTGACCGGGTTTTCGGCCGATTCGATCCCTTACAAATAAATTAACTGAGTTTCAATTGAAAGTGTAAAGGACTCACTCAATAGACCGCATTCAGTCTCAATTGAAACTCAATTGACTTTTTCTAATGAGTCCCTATTGAACCGTACCAGGGTATTGGCCACCAAGTCTTAATTGAACTTTTAGCAATTGCATTTCAATTGAATTTTGGCAATAGGGTTTCAATAGAACTTTTGCTATTGAGTTTCAATAAAAATATTGCAATTGAGTTTCAATTGACTTTTGCAACGTGTCTCAATAGAATTTATTACAACTGCGTTTAAACAAAATTGCAACTGGTTGAGAACTTTATTTGTATAATTCCTTAAAACACGCAACATGAAGGAAACAAAGCGCATGGAGGAAACGAACACAAACATCATAACTAAGCACTCACAACCCACTATACATACTCCCCTTGACTACCCCACCGCCTTATATACCCTACATAAGAAAGGTATTCATTTGGCCGGTGACCACCCCAGCATTTATTAAGGTTCCCAGTTTGCTATTTCCTCCTTGGAAGTCTCATAAATGATGAACAGTGTTTCGACGTCATTGGACTCTATCCCTTAATAGAATAATAGAAAACCATTGGTACAAGCAATAACCGTTCGGTGCAGTAATCCACAAACGACCAAACTCAATCGCATTCTTATTGAGTAAATTCAGTAGAATCGAAATTGAGTATCTTATGACCAAACTCAATTGCATTCCTAATGAGTAAATTCAATAGAATTTATATGGAGTTTCTAATGATCAAACTCAATTGCATTCCTAGTGAGTAAAGTCAATAGAAGCGATATTGAGTTTCTTATGAGCAGTCTCAATTGCATTCCTAATGAGTAAATTCAATCGCATTCCTATTGAGTAAATTCAATGGAATTGATATTGAGTTTCTAATGATCAAACTCAATTGCATTCCTAGTGAATAAAGTCAATAGAATCGATATTGAGTTTCTTATGATCAGTCTCAATTGCATTCCTATTGAGTTAATTCAATAGAATCGAAATTGAGTTTCTTTTGACCAAGCTCAATCGCATTCCTATTGAGTAAATTCAATAGAATTGAATTGAGTTTCTAATGATCAAACTCAATTGCATTCCTAGTAAGCAAAGTCAATAGAATCGATATTGAGTTTCTTATGATCAGTCTCAATTGCATTCCTAATGAGTAAATTCAATATAATCAAAATTGAGTTTCTAATGGTCAAACTCATTAGACATTGAGTTTATATCAAGTTTCAATTGACTCTATAGGAACACAATAGAAAGTCAATTGAAACTCAAGGATCATTTTTGTAAGGGATATTTTATTTTCTCTAGAAACTTACTGCATCTAGACTGCACAACAACATTGCACCTGGCACAACGATCGTTTTTGGTTTACTTTAGTCGGTCCGTCGAAGGAGAAATGCAGTCGGTGTCATGCTCCAGTTGTATAACCGCCGTTATGTATGTTTCGGTGGCTCCCTCTATATAGTTTCCGTTCGTGACGTCAGGACGAATATTTTCCTCGCCGTGATTGGCAGGATTTGCCTCGCCGTGAACCGGCGATTGGGGCGGGCATTGTCTGTATGGAGAAAACTCTGGTTTGGCAAATCGCAAATGCCGATCAGAGCATTCTTTTGGTCGCGCAAGTCCCTAATAGATCGAGCGCAGCCGACGTCACCATCCCACGGAGACGACCAAACAGCACCAAAAGTGTATCGGCAGTGACGGCGCTCGTCGTCCTTTGTGTGATCACTGGCTAAAGCAATCACGAGCACTGTCCCACAGAGAATTCGCAGTGATTCTTCGCTTTATTCTGCGCATGATTGATTTAGCCCGTGATATCAAACACAGGACGGAGTTTTGGCGCTAATTCACTGGCTCAGTCGAATTGTACCCGCTGCGCTCAAACTTCTTGTGAAGCGGAACACAGCGCTGTCTTAAAGTCGTTACTGGAGCAGGCGCACCCTTTGCTGAGGCTAGGTCAGACCAAACTGAAATGCTGGGTTAGTTGGGTAACTAATCCTCGCGGAACACGAAGAACGCTACGGGTCAGGGCAAGCGAAATTGGGCTTCCACTTGCCCCCCCCCCCCCCCAAGAAAAAAACAAAACAAAAACATATATGCGGTGTTATTCAGCACCAGACATGTGCACGCTACTGAACTAAAGTAACTAAATGCCGTTATAGAATGGGTCGTTTTTCTAAACTAGTTGCCGCTTCCAATACTTCTCGCGGTTAGTTTTTTTTTTTTTTTATCACGTTCATTTGGAGAAAAGTGTGACTATACTGATATATTTTATGCGCATATTTGTATGATCTATCTACATTTTATCGCCGTGAAATTTACAGGAGCGAACTGGGGTCACAACTTTAATTTGCGTATTTGTGTTGTAGACGTTCCGCTTTAAAAGGAACCACATACCGCTACTCGCAGCTTTATCAAAAAGTAATAAAAGCGCGTTTTTCCTTCCTCCTCATAAAAAGTAACTGGGGCGCTACTTCGTTATCGAAAAAAAAGCAAATGCTTCACGGCCACAGTGCCGAAAGTTTGTGATGTCTCCACGTATTTTCAGCCTGGTCATTCGCCGAGCTCTTCCCGTATACATTCCAGCGATTGGCTCTGACGAGTGCTTTGCAGGAAAGTAAACGTTCCATATTTCTTAGGGTGCATGGTACGCGGGGCTATTTATATTTCCCAAAGCATCAGACCACTGGGGCGCGATGCCACTCCTCTTTAGTGGACATCTTCGAACTGACACCCTCTTCGACAAGGTCGTATATTTTACTCTACGAGGCATAAAACAAGGCCTCTGAAGGTTGCGCCGCGTCGTTGTAATTGCGAGCAGCTTCGTTAGCATTTAAATCGGCGAAGCGGCAATCATCCCGGGGCCCCGCATAATTGGCAAAGGAACATCGCGAGCCCTACTTTCCTAACATCACCGAGACCCCTAACAAAACTAAAAATATATATATAAAAAAAGGTTGCACTCTCCAAAACCCGCGTGTAACGAGCGCTATCCATTCCCCCGGTCTTAACGAGGCGCAGGAATCATCGAGCGCGGGGCAAACAAGCAACGCTGCGTCCCGCTCTTTGTTAAACGTATCCCCGCGGCCGCTACGCGATTGGCTTCGGCTTAATTAAATTCTCGAAGAACCCCCTCCGAAGCGTCGAGGGGAAGCGAGCTCGGTCCGCGCGAGTGGCCGCGATAACTGCAGACCTGGCGCCCCCCGGTTCGAGGGACCCCCGCGGCCGGCAAGAATTTCCTCACTCACTCTGCAGGAAAGCGTGGCCAAATCACACCTAAAGCCCGCTCTTGAGGGGAAGTGTTAACCGCGCGCGAGAACGGCTCCCTCTCCCTCGACGACGCCGAGAGCAAGGTCCGTAAAGGGTGCGCCAGCTTCCAGCAGGTCCCGACGGACCCGCCTCGTTCTTCGGAGTGCTCGTCACCTCGACAAGATGTACCGCCAAGACCGTACGCACGCACGCAAGAAATGTGGGGTCTGGTAAGCTGCGGAAACGCCTAATTGGTTCGGCCGCCTCAAGACTGCAATGGAGTGCGACGCGTCATCATCCCTGATGGGGACTATTCATTGTCGCTCGGAGAAAGCAAACAAGTTTTGCGCACGCAGCCAATAAATATGCTGCCTGAAATAAATAGTTATAGGGAAGGTTTGTGGTCAAAAACAAAGAAAAATTGTTTTATTTGGGGTTTAGATGCGCAAGTTTGGATAACGCGTACAGAACTATATACTAATTGACAGGACAAGCGTATTCCTGCGCAGGACATCTTTTTCCGATAGGCTTTAGCGTCGTTCTTTGACTGCGCGCGCACGTTCCATGATTAAGAGACACCGAATCGTCGTCGAAGGTGGAAAGCACGCGTTTGAGACGGGGCAGCTAAACTATCTCCTTACCTTCCTGATACTGTCACTGATTATACCTCAATTCTCAGTGTGAAAATGAAAATTCGTAACGCTCCAACCATTTCACTGCTTTAGTTTTGATCGGACAATTAAGTTTTTTGAATTAACCAATTGAGTTCTTCGAATTAACCGATATTCTAAATGAAGGTATGGCACGCTTAATCTGTAGAAGTTATACCATTATAAGAAACATCCTGTTTGGTTCTCTTTTGGTTTTACACATCTCCGAGAAGAAAATAAAACAAAAATGAACTGCATTTACATGGACTGTAGAGAGGATCATTCACACGCAGGTATTGCGTGCGAAAAGTTTTGTGAACTCAGAGCACTGGCCAAACGCCTCATTAATCGTGACAGAGATCCCTATCATACTATTATTCAGCAGAACGCGACCAGTCACCCCAAGAAGTTCTGGCAATTTCCCCGTAGTCGCACAAAAGACGAAGACATCACCGTGATCGATAATGGAAAATGTATATCTGATCTGGGTGATGTTTCCAACCCTTTCGCATATCATTTCACATATGTGTATTCTTTTCCAGTAAATAACATCGAGGCTATACCTCACAGACCTTCTGTAACAATTTTATGCCACCTGTTATTACGCACGTTGATGTCCTTTTCGTCATTGGGCAGCTTCCGTCTAGCAATTCCAGTGAACACCGACGGCATTTCTTCTTTCATTGTAAAAAACTGTGCAAAATTGTCCGCTCCTTCGCTTCCTTACTTATTTACACGGTCACTTAAACATGCTGCTTTTCCGACTGCTTGGAAAATGGGTGTTTTGATTCCGTTACTGAAACTATGAAGACCCACCTCTGCGGCAAATCAAAGGCCAATCTTCCTATTATGATATTGTTCTAAAGTTTTCGAAGAAACTCTTTATAACCCTGTTATTGATGTTGATGCGAGCGAGTTATTGATGGCAATCAGAGTGGCTTTATGAGGGGTCCTTTCGTTACAGCGAACCTGGTCATGTTCCAGAGTGATGTGTCTCAAAGCTATAGTTGTTGCGAATAAACTGATGCAGTCCATTCTGATTGCTATAAAGCCTCGATCGCGTTAGTCATGATACATTACTTCATAAATTATATTTTAGAGCGCAGCTCTTAAGCGTTCGTTTCAGAAATTAGTGGCGTCGCCGTCGGCGTAACCGCGCGTTGCATTATGGGGCGTTTTCAATAATAACGTCACACATGACGTCACGTGTACCGTCACGAGAGTCACGAGTGTCTTCACGAAGGTCACTCGTAAAAGTCACGACCTTCACGAGGTCTTCACGAGTGACGTCACGAGTGACGTCCCGAGGGTCATGAGTGACGTCACGAGGGAGGAAGGAGGGAGAGGAAAGAGGAGGGGAGTAGGAAGGGAGGAGGATGGAGGAGGAGGAGAAGGAGAGGGGGAGGAGGAGAGGCATACCCTCCTCCCCGTACCCTACCTCCTCCTTCTCAAGAGTTGCGCTCTAATTCGGCGTTACAGGGAATTGTAAACGTCCTTTTTTTACCGCATAAGTACTGATTATTGTTTGTCTCCGTGAAAGTCTTTACTGTGTTTCACATGGCGGAGCGAAGTTGCTCTTTTTTCTCGGTTAAGTCCGGAGTGCTACATGGCTCAATCCTCAATCTTGTGCTCTTTAACATTTCTTTAATGGAACTCAGGACGCTTTATACCCCTCTATTTTGTCCCATTATTTCGCGAAATGAAAGGTACTCATGAATGCCTCGTTGCAATTCGACATCATTTCTATTGGTACATATGTGCAGGTTATGTGCTTGACCTAAATCCTTTAAAATCACAAGTTATAACGTTCACAAGCAGATATGCACCTATTCTTTTAGATGCGGAGCATCTCTTGCTCGGGTCTATGTCCCGCGGCGTCGTAGTCCGCACTCACACTACGCATGCGCAACTCTCCTCCTTCCCTCTCTCCAACAGCTGCGCGTTACTCTCTCCGCTCTCTCTCTCTACCAGCTGTGTGCACTTCGCGTGCGTTCGCTTCTACTCACACCGCGCGCGCATGCGCAACTCTCCTCCTTTAGTCTCCTCTCCTTCAAGTGTGAATATAAGCAGCGGTAGCGCGCTGCGCGCGTTCAGTTCACCCGCTGTTGACTCCACTTCACTCCGTTCTTCCGATGAAGTGTGATGGAAGCAACAGTCCCGTCAGTTAGTGGGTTGTGGGTTGGCGCAAGCAAGCGTCAGCACCACCCCACAAACTAACAGCAACGCTACGTCCACTGAAGACAAAGCTGCGCAGCGAAGGGCACGCGACGCTGAGCGCAAACGCTTGAAGCGAGCGGCAGACCTTGAACTGGCAGCGAGAAGCGGCGTCCATTCGTCAACGTCGAGCGGCGGATGCTGAACTACGACAACGTGAAGCAGCGGCGGTTCGAGAACGTCGAGCAGTAGAACCTGAGGTTCGGAAGCGTGAAGTTCAACGTGAACGTACGAAGCGAGCGGCGGAACCCGACCTTCGAGAACGGGAAGCCGCGTTGGTTCGTGAACGTCGAGCAGCAGAACCTGAGGTTCGGGACCGTGAAGTTCAACAACGTTACTAACACCGTTAATGACACCGTTAACAACGATCCGCGATGCTCCGCATCACCCCATGGTTCCCCTTGGGAAGATGGTGTAATTTTTTTTTATTACTATCCCGATGACACTCAAATTAAACGAGTGCCGGTTGTAAGTCGTGAGTGACCATTATGCTGTACGAGAAACTTAATTTTAATAGTCAGATCGATAGAATTTTGTTATGTTCCCTAAAAATGTTGGGCATGGTCACTCTCCCAAATTCTATATTTCAAGCTCCTTTTTTTTATCAGCTTTTTTTTTGCTCAAATTAGATTTCGGGTAAGTCGCCTGGAACAACCTCAGGCAAAAAAAAGATATTCGCAAGAACGTTCGATGCAAGGCAACACTTCTGCCAGTCTTTCCTTTATCCGAATGTACTCTCCTATTTGGGCTTGGTCAATTTACTAACTAGATGATATAGGAATAACCTGGTATTTTTTTAAAGTGTCTGCATGAATTCTATGACGGTACAACATCGCACAACATCGCACATTCGCCACAAACCTTATACATTTTTATATCTACTAGTTCACCATCAGAATTCTTTTAAGTGCCTTTACTCGTCTCCTGTGGACGTCTTTAACAATGACCCGATGCCTTTCGAGAGTATTTGTGGGTGCACGTGCGCTCGTGTTGTTACACGGCTGTGTTCCGTCATTTGGATTGTTGACTGACTTTGTACACCACCGTACTAGCTTTTGGGCGTCTGGCTGTTAGTGGGCAATGTAATTAAATAAATAAAAATTACTCTACACACATTTGTGTTCTGATGACTGACTGTGTTGCAGCCTCGTATGATTGCTTACGACGAGGCAGTTAGTACCGCAACTGAGCTCCGCGCGACGTGTTGTAGTGAAACGAAGTTATAACGCAGTCGGTTGTACTCACAAGCACAAATATCTTCTTAACTATGCCTCGAATCATATATGAGCCTCGGCTTTCACTCTCAGGCTTTCAGTAGGTTTAATTTTTGTTTCTACGAGCCTACCTTTGCCGCTCCCCACAGGGGGCACCTGTGAAAGCAGGTGTTTGGAGAGGGGCGTCTCCACGGACCCCGAGCCACGTAGGGGGCGCCTGCACCTTAGGTGCTAGCTGCTTGGTGAGTAGCGTCACCACGGAACCCAGCCACGTGGACCACCCTACCCGCATACAGGGGGCACCTGCTTTAGTAGGTGCTTGGTGATTGACGTCACTACAAACCTCGAGCCATGTGGGTTCACCCACCCACGCCTGGTTGTGCGTGGCTTAACCCGTGTCAGGGAAAAAGGGGATCCAGGTGGTTGAGCTGAGCCCGGAATACGTTTGGGCTCTTCGGGGCCCCCCGTGCGAGGCAATATACCGCTTCACCCCCTGCTTCTGGAAGATGGGTGTCCTGGCTTTGCCCGACCAGGATGATTCAGTCAGTCGCCTCTTCAACCCTGCTTTTCCTTCTTTCAACTTTCCTTCCACCTCTTTTTTTTTTTTTTTTATTCAACACTCCCTTCCTTCCTTTTTCAACTTCTTTGGCCGCAAGGGCCAACCTTGGGTGGAAACAGGTTCTGTCCCTGCAACCCCACTCGGGTATAGTTCCCGGGAAGCACAATTGTGTCAGCAAAGCCTTTCTTGTTATGGCACATTACCTACCCCTTTGTTGGGCGCCATGGTAGGCGGTGCACCCGGGCACTGAATTTAATTCATATGTCACAAGCTTAATGAAAACTCTGATCGGGCTCTGAAAAGGGCCTTCACCGAGGACGCACTTCTAAAGAACCCTACCACGGCGCCAGAAACTTTTCAAATATTTTTGGTCATGCACTCTGAAAACGACAACAAACCGCATGCCAAACTTTCCCCTTTCCTTGTTGCGAAGACGTTGGAGACGGTCACTGGAAAACATTTCGAAGGAAATAGGCTTTTTTTCCGGTGGCCTTCTTGTTCAAGTTCACACTACGGAGCAGAGCACTGCACTACTTGCCCTCAACAATGTCCAAGACTATGCCGTGTCTCTGACTGTGCACCACTCTCTCAACAGGACGCAGGGCGTCATTTCTGAGGATGATCTACTTGGAAGCCCAAACGACGAGATTTTTGAAGGTCTTAAAGATCAGGGGGTCGTCGCTGTGCAACGCATCACTCTTCGTCGTGATGGCCAGGAAAGGGACACTAAACATATTGTGTTGACGTTTAACTCAACAAGTCTCCCCTCCCAATCATGCCGGCTACCTTAACTGCAAAGTGAGGCCCTACATCTTCTCCACTGCCAACAATTTGGCCATGGGTCAAACACATCCAGAGGAAAAACATGTGCCAAATGTGCAAGCAACGATCACCCCACAGACAACTGCACTAGTGACTCACACTTGCGTGAACTGCCGAAGACCTTACCCAGCATACTCCCGTTCGTGCCCTAAATTCAAACAAGAAAAGCAAATGATAACTCTAATGACAAAGGAAAACTTGACTTACCCGGAGGCACGAAAGCGGTTCTCCTTCCTGCAAGAAGGCAAGTACGCTGGGGCGGCAGTCAGGGGGGCTGCGCAGCCAAAGACCTCTGTGGGTACACAATACTCCGCTCACGATATTGTGGGCTTACCTAGCCCCCCACTCCTTACAAATCCAAGGGTGGAAACGCAGCCCTGCAGACTCCGATGATGTAAACAACCGACACGTCGGTGCGTCAAGGTAGTCTCTCGCAACCCCGACACCGTGAAGAAGAGGCAGCACGGGGCTCTCCATTTTCCTCTTCTCGTCACTCTGAAAGTGCAGCCAGAGCATCGCCCACTTCCAACATCAAGGTTCAGTAAAAGGGGAAATCTAACAAGTCACCTTCCTTAGGACGCTCCGAAAAGATTGCGTTAAATTTTTCCGTGCTTCATGACAAACAACCTTGTACACCTCAATCAAATGCTGTGGATGCGTCCGAATGTAATCGTAGTGCATCCTGCTCGCATCATGAACATCCTCGAGTACACGGAGGGATGGCTGAATCCTGCACTGATCCCCCATGGAAGTTGCTAAGCAATCAAAAAAGAAACAGACCCCCCGCATAACAGGACCACCTTAGCATAATGCCAGAGAATATTGTGCAGTGGAACTGCAAACGAGCACGCTCAAACATTAATGACTTAAAGGATCTGGTGCAGGCCCTAGACCCAGAGGTGACCTGTCATCAGGAAACCTTCCTTTCTGAGTCGGCCTCGGTCAGATTTGGCAGATTTCCAGTATATCGCAAAGACCGTCCTCATGATGTAAGAAGTGGAGAAGTGGCACTTATTGTGCAGCCATCGTGTTTTTCAGAGCAGATACCTGTAACCTCAAACTTGGAAGCAGCTGCTGCGCGTGTCTACATTGGTATCATGGCAACTGTATGTTCTTTTTATCTCCCACCAAATAAACATATCACACTGACGGATCTACAACAGCTTGTATAAGTAAACTCCCAAGCCCTTACCAGCTTCTTGGAAACTTAATTCAATTCTCACAATAGACCCTGGGGAAGTCAATTGAATGACTCTAGGAAGAAAGTGGTGGAAAATAGGCTGTTATATATTTAGTCAATCTTTTAAATGGCAAGTCTCCTACACACATTACCCTAAGCTTACCTCTGAAATATTCTGCCATGAACTTATCGTTCTGTTCAGCTTATCTTTCTATGATATTGTCCTGGCGTGTTCACCGAAACCCATATAACAGTGATCACTTTCCCATTGTCATCCAACACACGTGCGCTACTCCTTCTGTTCCGAAAAGAGCGCCGGCCGGTGGGTCATTGAGAAGGCAAACTGGACGAAATACAGTGAACAGGCCCAGATTCCTGAGGACGCTTCGCCACACTTAATACTGGTGAAGCCACGTCTGCTTTGACAACTGTCATAATTGACGCAGCCATAGTTTAAATTCCAAGGACATCATCAAGGTTTCCGAAAATACCCAAACCCTGGTGGTCTTCAGAGTGTACAGATGCCAAGCAAAATAAAAATAAGAGTTGGGGAAAGTTCGTGAGGTATCCCAGTTCTGGGTGGCTGATTTCCCTTAAAATAAGCAAAGCTGAGCTCCACCGCAAAATTAGAATCCAGAAGAAAAACTCATGGTAGAAGTACACCTCACACAATACACAGGACACATCACAAAACTTATATTGGGCTTATATAATAATACCCGACTCTCTACTCTCAAAGATGTAACCCTTCAAGTGTGCTCTCTCATAGACCAAGCAAATCTTTTGGGATATACTTTCTTTGTAGTATCCAGCAAGTCTTCATATCAATAACCTTTTCTCGCCTACTGCACACGAGTAAAAACAAAATCACTACCAATGAAACACAGTAGCAAGGAACCTAACAACAAACCTTTCTCCTTTCGAGAGCTAGAGTTATCCACCCTGCATGGGCGAAACTCTGCAGTTGGCTCAGAGAACATACACTATAAAATTATTATTAACTTACGCTATGATTCCAAACTTGCCCTTCTGAAGTTCTACGACAGAATATGGGAGACGGGGCGGGGCGTTCCCAACATCCTGGAGAAAAGCAATCGTTATAGCCATTCCAAAGCCAGGCAAAGATCACACAAATCCTCAGAACTACAGACCAATAGCTCTGACCAGCTGCCCCTGTAAGGTGCTATAACGCATGATACATTCAAGACCTGTTTTTGTCTAGAGGCGAAAAACTTACAATACGAGCTCAGTGTGGTTTGCGTAAAAACCGCTCCACCCTTGATCACCTTGTGTCTCTGGAGATGGAGGTTCGCTAGGCCTTTGTGAGGCCTGGACTTATAGTACACATGGTGGGCGGTTTTCTTTGGTCTTGCTAAGGCAGATCACGCAACATGCAGGCATGAGGTCCTTAGTGACCTGGTCTCCATGGGTTTTAATGGCAACATGATGATGTTCATTAAGACCTCCTTAAAGGGGTCATGAAACGCTTTTCCAACTTTTTCCTGTTTAGCTTTCCTCCTCAACTCATAAATCGCGCATTCCACCAAATAGTTAAAGAAGAAATTAAAAGAAGGGAGGCCCCTCTCGCTCGGAATCTGGTTTGTGTACCCGGACAAAGCCATTGTCCCCCTTTAAGATTAGCCCGTCGCTCAAAATTCAGACAAAAGTTGCTTTCCCCACCCCGTTCATTCCGAAGCTGACAGTGCTGTTAAAGCTACGTGCTCGTTGGGCCAGCCACACTTGCCACGTGAGCGTGGCAAATGTGGCTGCAGAGAATGGAGTCAGGTGATGGGGGGGGGGGGGGGGGGGGGGGGGCGGCTGATTGGTCCGGCAAGCGCGTAGCTTCCACCACAATGTGAGCTTAGGGGTGAAGCGGGTGAAGGGAATAAGTAAGGTCCGGTTGCGTCTGACGTCAGTTTGGACCCGATGACGCGCTTTTGGGACCGCGGATGTATCACAGTGAAAAGGCAGAGAGGTTGCGAAGGGGAGGAGGTACGAAATAGTCCGCTCTGTTTTCAAATTTTCGCACTGAAAGTCAGGCTTTTGACTTTCTACCTTTTTTCTTTTGGTCCACTGAACGATGTGCTATTAGTAAAATCCCAATCTAAAATGATTTATCCCAACCCAAAAATTGTTTCATGGGCCCTTTAACAGATCGCTCTTTTCGGGTTAGTCAGGGAGCTGTACTTTCTGTCGAGTTTATGCACGAAACTGGTGTTCCCCAGGGGTGCATTTTAAGTGTCATGCTGCTTTTGGTTTAGGTAAATTCACCTTCCCGTGAAATTTCACGCCCCCTCAAGCACTCAATATATGCCGATGACCTTAAAATTTCTATCAGGTCTTCATCTTTGTGAGTTGCCGAGCGACAACTCTAGCTTTGCATAAACAAACTAGGCAAGTGGTGTTTTTAAAACGTATTTCAGTTCTCGGCAAAAAAAAAAGTGTTATAATACATTTTACGCGGAAACGTGGACTGGGCCCCGATCCCGAACTATCACTAAATGGTACAGAACTTGCTTGTAAAAATTCTCAAAATTTAGGACAATCATTTTTGACCGGAAACTAACATTTGGAGAGCATATTGCCAGTCTTCCCATAAACTGCCTAAAAAAAGCTAAATATTCTTAAAGTTCTCGCACACACATCATAGGAACGACTAGTTCAGTTTTTTTTTGTTTTTTTTTGCATATTTACCGGGCTACAGTGAGTTAGAAAGTGGATTATGGTAGCTTTGTTTACGAACCGGCTAGACAAAGCACAATTCGACAGCTTGATAGAGTTCGTTTGTGCGCATGAGCATTTCGGACATCACAGTGGAGAGTTTATACATATCAGCCCGTGAACAGCCCCTACGTCTTAGGAGAGAGTTGCTAGCTCTATTTTATGCCGGTAGTATTTCAATGTACAATGACAATCCAGCCTACCTTCTTGCCCTATCCCCATCTTTCACAAAGCTGATTGCCCGACGCCCATCCGTCTCACAACCTTTTGGAATTCGTTTGTAATAAGTTTTGTAAGGCACTCGTCTTTCTATAAGCTAAGTCGCACCTTTTCGTCCACCACTCCCCCTGGGTATGACTGAAGCGTTTCTTGTGGTCTGTGGTTAACAAAATTCCGAAAGCCACGTTCTGCGCCTCTAGTGTACCAACAGTGTTTTTTTAGAAAGTCTTAAAGAGCTGAAGGAGTACCGAGAATTTTACACTGGTGGTTCCAAAATGAACAATGCTGTTAGAGCAGCCTTTGTTTCTGGTACCACCAGAAATGCTTTCCAGTTATTTCCTATTGCATTTGTCTTCACCGCTGAATTGTATGTGATTGTGGCCTCCCTAAGTATATCCGAAATTTCCTGGTCAAGAAATTTCTCATGTGCTCGACTCTTTAAGTGCGCTAACGTCTATCTGTGTTATAGTGCCTAGGAAACACACGTTTCTTGCAGATATTTATACGCTGTTACGACAAATCGAGTCAGTAGGTGGACATGTTCAGTTCCTCTGGGTTCTAGGGCATAGTGGCACGGCAGGAAGTGAACTTGCCGACAGGGTCCTTTGGAAGGCAAAGCAGACATACCCTTACCCTTAAGTGGCATTCGGCATGAGATGTCCAAGAGTGTCCGCACAAAATGGATGAGCAAGGGAAAAATTGTGAAGATAACAAGCTTCTTACTCTTCCCCCTACAACAGATAAATTCCACGACCATCGTCATTTCTCGCGTCAGGACAGTATGTTGCTAACACGACTACGCATTGGACATACATGCTTAACAGACTTGCATCTTTTAATGGGCAATGAAATTTCTATTTGCGAAACCTGTAATTCGGACTTTAACGTAATGCATCTCTTTGTTTGCAGGAGGTTTGAACCCTTCCTTAAACCACTTTTTGCACAACTAAGAAGATTTAACATTCCATTTCATCCTTGTTTGGTTTTAGATCACGAACTTAAGATTCCGCTCAAGGACTTATTTACGTTAAAGGGTTAATAACTGGGCTAGTTGGTATTTAAACATCTAAACGGTATTAGCGCACACGTAACAGAAGTTCCGGATCTTCTGTCTCCTCTTTACGTATGCGCTAATACCGTTTAGATGTTTATTCACGGTCTTTAAAAAAGTAGTCTGAATTCACTAATTAAATATACATGAATGTTTGGAGTCCTTTACACTCTATAGGCCTCATTACCCATTCATGTATAAGCTAAACAAAGCTCATTAGCTTTACCCATGCGCACTAACATACTACATATTGATAAACTGAAGTGGATTTTGGTGCTATTTGACCCCCTGTGTTTCCTTGCGCCATGAAACACCAAAACATCCATCCAACTTTTGCCGCTCAAAGCTCCAAGGAAAGAGACCGCACAGCCCTGTAGTTTCAGTACACATCGCCTACCGCGTGCAAGCGCGGTGCGGGAGATCGGATGCCTGCGCGTGTTCACTGGAACTTCTGTTCTCGCTTATTGAACACCAATCATCGGATGGTATAGGGTATAACGCGCTGCTTGGATACAAGCGCTTTGCCAACCCCAGGTGTGGGCACCGCGCATGCGCGGAAACCATATCAGAGAGAAGGGAAGCGCTCGCGCATGCGCTCTGCCGAAACCAGCGCCATCCCAGCGGCGTGACGTCTGCACTGCGTGTTTGTCTGTAGTTCTCAATGCACTCCTTTTGTTCTAAGTAAATAAAAATATACTAATCGCCGCTTTTTTTATGCTAGCAGTGTCGCTCCTTTACCTGCGGGTCTTGTCTTGTTTTGTAATCTGCACAACACTCGCGTTCCTCCATATGTGCGACACCCGCACACTGGAAGGCCGCAGTCATGCAGTGCTAATACATCATGCAGCAGACCGGTCTCCAAACACTGATCGAGGCGTGCTTCTTGCTTGTATGACGGGTACATGGGTCATGGAAAAAAACTGTCTGCAGAAATGTCCCCAGCATATATATATATACAGGGTGTTTCACGAAAGGTGGACAAATTGGATATTGTGAAAACTACGCATCGCACCAAAAAAAGGCTTGTGTCGTTTTGGTCCTAGGCCAGGGTGGAGTATATTTAAAAAGACAAATATATTAAAGTTCGGGATAATTAAATTGTTAACTATTTTCGCTTAATTAATTTTTTAGATATTGAGTTTAAGGCCATGATTTTAATAAGAATCTTGCTGAGAATCATCGAAGAACACTAAATCAACAAATAGCAGAACGATAGAAGGCACGCGCAATATTTTACGGCTTTCTGAAAAATTGCCCAATTTCGACGGGTTTTTAGGTTTCGGTTTGCAATCGGGGCGCTTTTCGAAACCGATGGCAGCGCACCCCGTGGAGAAATTGTGCAACCAGGCTCTGCTGCGTTGCGCGAAGACAGCGCGGCAGAGGCTGGTTGCACTTTTTCTCCACGGGGTGCGGTGCCGTCGGTGCCGAGAAGCGCTCCGATTGCAAACCGAAACCTAAAAACCGTCGAAATTTTGTGGTTTTTAGAAAGCCGCGAAATACCGCGCGTGCCTTCTATAGTTCTGCAATTTGTTGATAAACTTAAACTCAATATTTAAAATATTAATTACGCGAAAATAATTAACAATTTAATTATCCCGAACTTTAATAATTTTCCTAAATAGGCCTCCGGCCTAGGACCGAAACGACACAAGCCTTTTTTTTTTGGTGCGATGCGTAGTTTTTGCAATATCGACGTTGTCCACCTTTTCTTGAAACACCCTGCACATATATATATATATATATATATATATATATATATATATATATATATATATATATATATATATATATATACAAGACTCAGCGCTACTGTTTGTTCAGAAACGCATTTAGGTGATGTCAATCGCAGCGCAGAATAAACGTGGACAAATACAGTTTGGAGCCAGCTTCAAACCAGAACAGCGTCGGACATAAAGGGCGCTGCGACGAAGGGGACAAAACGACGCATACTTTTTGCCGAAGGAAAGCCCGTGTCAGCGTTGTAACGGCAGAAGCGTGCGGTGGTATTTAGGTCTGCGGATGAGAAAGGACTGCGAGAATGTCAGCGTGAAAAAGAAGAGCGCGGCTGAAAACAACAAAAAAAGAAATTGGCAAAGCTGCACTTTTATCCACTTAAGAGAAGATTGGTCGCCCAATGTAGGATCGTCAGCAAAAAATAGCATCCAGTTTATTGGGCAACAGTTAGGCGCGCCTGCTACTTTCCTCATGCACGCGAACAACAGTGGGTGGCAAAGCAAGGAGGCCTGTGTTCGGCGAACGTTATAGAGGCGCTCCGTCAAATGAAGCGTCATCACCTAAATGTGCCGCTCACACAGTGGTACGGACTCGCAATGGGGAGCTTACATCAAATGTAGGTTTCTTTCCTACATTCGTTTCTTTTGTTTTTAAAGTAATTAAAAACGAAAGAAACGAGAAATTGTTATTACGATGCAATGACAGTATAGTGTCAATGGGCAGACACGCACAGAGACTGTCACCACCTGCTTATTTGCTTGCACTGGGAAGTTGTGTAACTGAAGAACGAAGCGAAAAGTAGAAAGAAAGCTCAATGATGCGATTTGCTCGGAAGAGTTATGCATTTTACTTGAATTAAGCTGATATAAATCTTTCTTGCTCGATGATTCTTTGGTTTAAATGCACAACAAATGCACGTAGAAAACATCAAATGATAGACCAACGAGTAAGTAAAAACAATTTTCGAAATTATTTTTCCGGGAAAGGCTTGATTTCAATCATCATGCCTCATAGGTTCTTGGCATGCAAAGCTATTCTGTAGCCGTTTTATTCTCCAAAAAAAAAAAAAAAACTTCGAAAAGAAAACGAATAATGGCTATTGCTACTGCGCTGTAGCGCTAGATAATGAGCCAATGTAAAAAAAGAAACATTGTCATGATCCTCGTCATTGGGCTTGCTTAGTTAGCTTGAAAAAGCAGGGAGCAGTGTCTACTCGCTAAATAGTAAAAACGATTCAGCCAGCGTGTGCTGATACCATGACGTCACGTGACGTCAATTTTCCCGCTAAATTTAGCGGGAAAATTGATGTTACGTTACCCAAGGTCAAATGACGCGGACACGTGACGTCGCGGTGCCACGTGACCCGACGTTACACGACGTCAGTTCGCACGCTATCGATTTCCGCTCTAAAATTTGCGAGAAAATTGGCGTCGCGCCATCTGACGCGACACAGCGTAGTTACGTGACGTGACATCACGGTCTCAACTCGTAGTGTCGCTTGGTACCCCGTGGTCACACGACATGAGTTTCTAAGCTGAATCTAGCGAGAAAATCCACGGACTAACAGATGGACACATGATTGGGATTCGGCCCGTTCCGTTAATAAGCATTCCATATTTATATAACAAGAATATTTTCGTAACGAGCAGTGTAATTGCCTCTAAAGCGACCTTCCCCCTCATCTATCAAAAACGAAATCGCCACCGCTGCCAGCTCGACGGTAAGCACTCTGTAAACTGTCTGAGTATAAGATTATTGATCGCTTTTTATTTTTATCATTTAAGCCATTGAGGCGGGTCATTATGTTTCATTGGTCCTATTAAATAGGTGACCGAAGGAGAGCAGTAGTGTTGGAACAAGCGTAGAAGAAGCGTCCTCTCGAAAGATAGGAGGCTTGTTCCTTATAGCAATTGGGGCGCAATGCTCCTGGCACTTCTCGCTTATTAAACTAATTAAATAGGAGCAATTTCCAGTGAATCGTAGGGCCGGTTATGTGCATGCGCTTCTGATAGTGTGTAGATTACATTGGCTAGAATTAGTATGCACGGGACACATCGAAAGTGAGGATTAACGTAAGCACGAAAATTGGCGCAATGAAGGTCCGTTCCCGCTCATTCATTAGAAACTCTCTACGAAATTGCCGCTGCTGCCACCACGAGGGTAATCACCACCAACCTCACTTCCCTGGTTCCAATCGCCTTTCTACAAGGTTGACTCCATCATCCGTGACACCTTTGGGGCAAGTCAAATTGCTTAAGAAACCGTCATTTGCATCCGTCTTTACGTTTTCGCGGGACAAAAACTTGAGAGTCGATGTCCGGAAATGGAGACAAGGATCACGATGTCAAGAGGTTCTTCGTCTAGTTTGGTGCTCCATCATTGTTCAAGAGCTGAGAACCATCTGATTACGACGTCTTTTAGAGCTTGCATGACCGAGATTTCGCGACTACAAGCTCACGCAGAATTTCACCCTTCGGCTTCATGTAAGCAAAGAAGAATTTGGATATTTATATAACCCTAATTCTTATGAACCACAATCGTCGATGTAACATTAAAAAAAAACTGCATTGTAACACTGAGTATTTTACTTTTTATGTGTCCCATCACCGACCTCATTTTTAGGCCTAAACATATTAGGAATTTTAAGATAACGTACAAACTTTTTGCTCACGCTAGCGCTAAATTTAGTGATTTCGTTGGCGGAGGCTACGCTAGAGAGTTTTAGAATAAAATTTCTCCGCCGCGACGGAAAATCTCAAGCATCTCGCGCTCGCAACGCCACCAAGATGGTGTTACAATTTTTTATTCCGCACATGAAATGTTCTACCTTGAAGAAAAACGAGTTCTCTTTTTGTTTGGTTCAGATCAACATTTGTTTAAACATAAGAATGCGGCGCGAGCGCGGTCGGCCGGTCGCATCCACTTGCATCGCCTCGGCAAGAGAGGTCTCGTGATACTGACCTTCGCCGAGAAATGTTCGCGCGTCGTAAGCATCAAGTTTCCGCCGATCATTGCCCACCTACTTTGCGTGCGCTAAAATAGCGGACGCAATGCGCAAAACGTGGTTAGCGTTCGGAGTATGCGCAGTGCGACGACGCTACCCTTTGCGCACGCAAAGCTTCAGCGTGCGCTATTGTAAAGCTGCGTATTTTCGGCCTCGTAATTCGCCGAGATCTCTCCGTAAATCGCAACCATAGGCTTTCTTTGGACTGTGGGGAAGTATATAACCACAAGTAGTTTCATGAGCACTGGCGAACAGGGAAATAGAGAACTCCCGAGTGTTCTGCAAATAAGCTACATTTCTAAAAGTACTGCCTGTCGAGGAAAAATATCGAACCATTTTCTTTTACCAAAATCATAAAGTACTAATTCCCGCTAGCGTTATCTCGGTCAAAATTAAGACTTCACCGCCATATACACATTTGGACAACATATCGAAGTCTCAAATCTCGCCGTTCCGCGGAATAAACAGGACAACAAAATTAATCTCTAACTTGTTTGACTCCAAGTTCGTCAATGAAACATAATTTGTACAATTACATGTTTAAGTAACTTCTCATAATCAACTAATCTACGATCCGGCAATCGCAGCGCCAACGGAGTTTTATTGTGGGACCGTGATTCGGGCGTCCGCACAACTTCGCCTCTGGGAGTATTTTTTCTTAGACACAAGACACCTATCATCTATGACAGAACAAGCTGGGCAGCAGGACTTACGATGACAAGCTGACGACTTTAATATAGCAAAAAAACATAATTTGAGTTTGTGTTTATATGCGCTTGTCATCAACAGTTCATCTGCTGTTCGGCACTTGCCACTGCCAGACGGGCGATTTTGGAGCGCAAGCCCTACTTTTTAATTACACGTGCACACATCACTCAGAAGTAACTATTTTCCGCCTTTAGTTACTTCTTTAAGATATTATTTTATGGGAGTTGAATTGATTCTTAATTAAACATGGGAGTTGAATTGATTTTCCGAGTGTGCTGTGTCTTGTAGCGAGCAAGAGCAATTTTGTTCTTCCTTGAGCGCTCTTCTTGAGATGCAGAGAAATGAGATCTGAATACGTATGAATGGGTTTGCTACTATTATTGTTTGTACCAGGACATGTTTGTTCGAAGTGAATTCTTTATCTTTCTTACTCCCGTTTGAGTACTTCAGTAAGGACTAATAGAACGTGAACTAAAGAAATAAATAAGAAATCAGTAATATACTCGCTATCTCAGAGAGAAGAGTGGGGTGTCGTGTTTTCCGAAAGTAAAGTCATACGTTTCTTGTCACTTTTCAGATCCCAGGTAACTGGTGGACCACGTTACGCTAGAAAACACGGAGCGAAAGTAAGACGAAAATCAATGCTTGAAATACGAAATACACGTAAGATGCGCTCCTCCGTCAACTCCAAATTCAGAAACATCATGCAGTGCATGCTGACACAAGAACGGGCGAGAGAGCGTGACATTAGAAAGCGTCCTCTATTCGCGAGTTCTAGCTCGTACAAACAAAAGCATTCTGATGAGCTAAACGAACGCGCCTGTGTTTTGGTTCGCAACCCCTTTTTCAGATGGTGTTGGTGGAAGTAGATGGGGGCAACGCGTCAGAATTGCAAGGGGCAGTTCTGACGTGTGCGACAATAACTACGACAATATGTCTAAATATGTACTAATGGTTTTCCGCGGGTGTCGTTTAGGGGCTTATGGGTGGGGAGTCAACTATAGTACAATTTAAGGGATATGACAAAGTTTGTTTCATACGCATACTTCGTGAGAAAAAAGAGACAGATCCCGTTAGTCGGTCAAAGGAGCTATATAGTAACTGATTGAGAAAGACGGGGAGTGGCTTATTCTATGTTCACATTTCTTGCTTTGTGATTGCTTCTTTGGATTTCTTATCAGCTAAATCCATATTCAGGTTTGCTCTGAATGCTTCTTAATATGTCAGTGACTAAATAAATGAGAAAGTTTAATCCTTCCTCTCCGCAAAAGAGAAAAAAAAACTTGATTTATTGGCGAAAATGACCTGTTACGCCTCAGTTTTCCCGTCACGTTTTCCAATTCACGTCCCACACCGTGACGTGATCCGTTCAACGTAACGTGTCACGAGCTACTCGGCTTCTAATGCATCCCCCTTTAAAATCCGACAACCTCGAGCTATACATCCAAGTAGCGCGAGCGTCGTCTTCACCGCCAGCGTTTCATCGGGCGGAGCGGCCTGGAAACGAGAAACCGTGGTGTAGCGCAGTCGCTTCCTATCTGGGCAAAAGCGTCGTGGCTTTCGCTGAAGCGCGGCCGACCGGAGAATGACTGCCGCCGACGCTAAGCAGCCGCGCTCGCTCCTCGCATATCAGCCGCCAAGATCCGGCACGCTCGCGTTCCCCGCTCAACCGGCGTGATAGCACTTTGTTTTACAAATTGGACGCGCGCTGTCGGCTCGTCTTTTTCGTGCCTTCGTTATTTCCTCCCCCTTGCCTATAGAAGAGTCTTCGTGAGCCTTCGTCGGACTCGCCTATTCATATGGAAAGGCTTCCGGAACACGAACAGTGCGCGCCCGGCCTGATAGAAACAAGTATTCTTATTTTCGTGAAACGGTTTTCTTTTGTGCGTGTACCGAAATTAATTTTTCCAAGCACTTAACGTGATTGACTTACATGAAGGAAACAATTTGAGTTTACCAACCCGCGATGATGGATTGCCTCTTGTATAAATTCGCTCCGTTCGACACCGACTGTTTTTAAGTGCGTCGTTTCGCAGTATCGGTGCCATCGGAGCGCACCAAAGAGTGCTAGCATCGTCATGCCAAACACGTCATTAATCTTCTCCGAATACTGGCGAACTGCGAAAGCGTCCTTATATGCGGGCGTGTATGAAGAGGGATCATTACCCCTTCTTGCACATTGCTCACAAACATCCAATGAACGTTCTCAATGGAAGCCTCGTAGCCTCGTACCACAAGGGCACGACCTGCACCTCCAAACACACAGCATGCAAATAACAAATGTTATAGTCGCTACTACGTCCTTTCCATCGCGTCATTGTGAAAATTGTTTATATGTTTTGGAATCCCGGACACAGTTTCGACATTAAGGTAGCCTTGAATTGGCGGTTAAACTACGTGCGAATTATCGATATGAAAAGGCATAACGTAACTTGCATTTTACTGTATCGTGTATACCTAAGTATTGAAATTTGACATGCTCAAGTTTATCACCAGTTAGTCTTGCCTTTCATCCTAAATGTTCTGGTTAAGGCATCGTCAAAAAGGCGGTGGAAAAATGTTCTACAAGCGTTAATATTTAATCATCCCTAAATAATAGACAACGCAAGCGCACAGATCTATCCTTTCGCAGCGGAAATTGAAGCGCAGTCATTAAGCTTTCTACGACAATAAAGCATTCGGTAAATCAAATGCCCTCTCTATACCGTTGCAATCTTTGCCTCGAAACCCGTAGTTTCTCTTCGTCCAGTCCATCCGGAACAGCGATGTTCAGCTTCAACTCCGATAGACGACACTTGCTAGTGTTCACACTTCGTCATCAGAAGCGGACAGCTGAAGTAATCCCTACGCTGGGAGATTTAAATTAATTACAGTGACTTATTTTGAGGTAAACGATGACGAACTGTGAATTATTGATCCCCAACGGCCGCTTATCAACAATAAAAGACTCGACTTCGAGAAAAGGAAGGAAACATGGGGTATTTACGTCGCAAAGCAACTGGAGCTACACTATGTTTCACCTTATAGCTCTGGCCGCGGCGTATGCTACGAGCAATCTGAACCAGAAAAGGTGGTGTCAGTTTCCCGTGAGCTTCGAGAGGAAGCGCAATCACGCGCGAAAGCGCAGTCACGTGAGGTGAAACAAGGTATAGCTATTTCCCAAAGGCGTCTTTGGGAAGGGACCATTCAGGTTCGCATCGTCACCGCGCGGTCAGAGCCTCAGTGGCCTACACGCCACATAAACGGTCACTTGTCCCAGATGAACCGATCACAACGGGTTTCAGGAACAACACCCGAAAACAGGTTCCTGAGCCTTTGTGCTTGTTCACCGCTTGTCTTCGAGTTTTTGGCAAAGATTGTCTAAAACCTGGCACTATTCCCGACGTGCTCCACTCGCTGTATTTGTTTTCCAATCACTCTATTTTTTTTTTCTTCGGGCAAGTTTCCGGCAGCTCCGCGCAATATCAAGCGACGTATATACCGCTCCTGTTTATCTTGACGCCGGCCCGCTGCAGCAACAACTCCGACGCCAGATTACCGATACGAGAACACCAACAAGCGGAGGGCGTCAAAAAAACTATGATGGATGGCCGCAAGGGGGCTCGGCCCCCCGCTCGCTTCTCGCCGCTCCACAAAAAGATGGCCGCCGCCGCGTGAATGCTCTCGCGGCGCATAATCGGGGCGATCCTCCGTCCAGCCGAGCGCATGCACCTCGGGATCAAGGAGTGCGTTTCTCGCGTCCAGAAACAGGCCCGACTGATGCTCGGCCCGCATGCTGCGTGCCCCATCGCTGAGTGAGAAGCGAGCCTCTCTTCGGCGATAAGCGCTCTTCGCTCCCTCGATTAATTGGAGCGAGATGAAACGCGGATTAACGGAGGGGGAGAAGTTTCGCTTCGAGATGTGCCGTATGTGCTATCGCTCGACACCGCTGCATTTCCTAAGAATGTTGCCTACACTCGCGCGTGTGTGCGTACGTGTGCGTGTGCGTGTGCGCGCGTGCGTGTGTGTGTGTATACAGACGGAGACGTAGAGCCCCGTGCGCCCAAGTTTCTCGGAGTCGGTTGTGGTTTTGATTTACCGACTCGTCCGATCTCCGCTTCGAGCCACGAGACGGCGACGTGTAAAAATGGGCGAGGTATCGGCGATCGTAAATATTCGCTAAATGAGGGATGGCGATAGCAGTGTTCGGGGCCGACCCCGAGGTCGGAAGCCCGCTGCGAGGTTTAACTTCGTAGAAGCGCTGCACGTCGGGACTACTTATGAGCCGCGGCATCGTTTCGATGAACATAGGCTCGCGCATTAACGAGGTTATAAAACAAGACAAAGTTGCAGTTCTGGAATATATATATATATATATATATATATATATATATATATATATATATATAAATTACCTTATATATCTTATATAATAACGCATCTTCAAATAGGCGTAGTCGTATTTGAAGCCGCGGTCGATGTCCTAAAATATCGTACGAGGGACAGTACACTGAGTCGCGTTTTTCCTGATGTGGCGGTCCTGTCACGTGTGTCGTGCAAACATGAAGACATGTCCCAGGTACACAAACATGCTTCGAGCTTGCTTGGCGGGCGTCCGCGGACAGTTCTGCCGTCGTTGAATGGAACGAACACCTTGAACAGTTTACTTTTAGACGTGTTATGACAATCCGCCTGTTACCCTTACAGCTACTCGATTACTCACCAACGCGCGATATATTTCCGTAACCTTTTCGAGGTTATTATGACATAAGTCTCGTACTTTTCTGCTGTCTTTAGTCGCTAGCCCCGTATCTTTAATTTACCAACAAACATGACACGTGTGAGAGAGTTCCAGATAGGCGTTCTGGACAACACGCTGCACCCAAGGACAGTACCATTAACGAGATTTCGGGTCAACTATGCGGATTAGGAAGATCGCATTACTTTTGCATTAAGCGCGCTTATTAGCTAAACTGGTTATTTAACAGAAATATTGAAATGTGATCCCGTATAGTGGGAGTCCATCGACGATTTTCTCAGCCGACGGCCGTTTAGAAAATGTCAGGCCTCCGGTTATATCTGAACTCGTCAGAACGTCACGTCCTACGACACAAATAAAAAAAAATTCAAATGTGGATTTGTATTGAGGAATCGTTTATTTTAAATTTCGCGAAGATCCCTTATTATGAGTGTTGGTATGATGTCCTAAATACCAATCTTCTTTGTTTTGTGAGAAGCGAATTATTTAGACTGCAGCGAGAACAGTCTGTGTGCAAAGAAAGCCACCTTTGTGTGTGTTGGGATAAAAGACTAGTAATCCATATATCAATGATCTCTTTATCGCACAATGTGGTTTTGACTTCAACATTCATGTCTCGTGGAGTGTCATTATTTCCTGAAAAATGTTCCGTGTCCCCAATTCGAGGCCTTTTCTACTAAACCCTTGGGGAGTAGGGCAAACGAAGATTGTCAATTACTATAATAAAACAGCGTAATCTGAACAAGGATTAATATGCACACATACGGCATACGAGAGCGCCGGTCTTGTTGCCTGTTTGCATCTTAGTGCTTATTCAGTTTGTGATATTTTATGATTGTCAAGTATGAACCAATTAGCCAAATAAAATGTCTTGTCAATTAAATTTTTTTTTACAATACATTCTAATTGAATGGGGTATTTGCCTAATTCGCACCTCGTGTAATCTTTTAGGAAAGAGTGTTCGTTCCTTGCAGCTTTTAAAATCGGCGGTAGTCTATCTTAAGCTTCCAACGCCTACCCAGAGAAGTTTCGGCCAAGCTGCACGAGCACGAATGGCGTTTCACGCTTTAACTCTCATCATTTAGTAACACCTTAATCAACATCATCATCATCGTTGGGCTTGTGCGATGACGATGATGATTATGCTTATTCTACATTACACACTCGTTTATTACAATTTGTAGCTCCATTCAAATTGACATTTATTTTTGAAGGGGACACCAAACATATGCCCTTATTTTCTTTCTTTAATTATCTGAACGCAACAAAAAAAAAAAAAAGAGCACGAATGAAGCAATTACTTCCGTCTGCTGCAATTGTTGCTCACGCGTTTCGCGCCCAAAAGCTAAGGTGTGAAAAGAACGCTAAGCGAGAAAATAATTGCTATACTTGGGAACTCGTACCGCGGCCGCGTTTTACCTGGTTGCAAGGTAATCGCAGGAGCTGGAACGAAGAGTGCAGCTGGCGAAGTATACGGCCGTCCCCGATTTAGACAGTTAATGGGCAGAGCGAATCGGCAGCTTAGCCTCGTTGCACTTCAGGCGTTGCAAAGATGACAGAGCTTTTCTCACCCTAACGCACCCGAAAATAGGGCGGGAATTAGCTGATGAGACCCAGAAGTGCAGAAAAAACGTTCGGAGGGCCTTTTATTTTATCGTCGGTCTGATTAGACCACGAATTTCACACCTCCGAGCTTGCCTCGCAGGGCCCAGTGAATTCTATTCGGCCGATTTGGAAATCACGTATCTCGAGCTGGAGTAATCTGCTTTCTAAAACTTCAATAGTTTTCCTCTTTATTTTTACCGCATTATACTAATTATGAGTAGACCTTTTTGTTGTGAAATTTAATATTAAGCGAGAAGCTGTTTTACAAAAAATTATCCTGAAAAGATTCTCCCCGGAAACAACTTTAGAAATACAAAAAAGATGAATCTACTTCCTCGTTAAATTAAAACCAAATACGTAAAAATCTAATACCGATATTATTTTTCCCGTGTATAATGAAATATAATAAACATAGATGTTGGCGGGACTCTAAAATATAGGCGGCCATTTCCAGTGTCATTAAAAATATTCCTGAAATTAATGAAAAACGTATTCTAGAGCAGTGTGGTGGTATTAATTCCAAAATGAACAAGGCATACATCAGTGCATTGGGTCAGAGGTTGCACCGAATGGCTGGTTAAACTCAATGAGTGTTTTATAAAATCCTATATCAGTAAATTCTTATCTCGAACCCGTTCTTTAGTGAGGCTGGAAACTTGATCGATTAGTCTTCCGACTAATCTATCAATGCTTTAATTGCAAATGATATTTTTAACACCATAGTCAATTCGTTCCTGATCAAGAAATTTGAAGGGAAAAGTTAACAGGAATTTATTGATTTTTGCAGGCCGCGCTCTTATATTGCACAGTAATGCAGTTTAACATTCCTTATAATTGCAATCCATATTGAATAGAACATTTAAATAGGAATGTAAACATTTTTCATTGTCATAAATCTTTGCACGTGTTTTGTATTTTAGTTGTGAGGGCACAGTGTCAAGTTTTAAAAGAGGCTTTACTTTCCCCCCATTGTTGACGTAGCAAGTTAGTTAATACATGTAAACTTTCTACTCTTTTGATGTTATGCCTTAAGGTCAACAAAACCGATTAATTAATTAATTGATTAATTAATCTATTCAAGGGTAGCGATTATTCGGGTTAATATTATTTATCTCGCCCGGTCCTATGTTTTAAGTTTCCACAATTTAAAAGGTATTTTTTCTCCACTTTTCCGCACAACCAATGGAAACAACTTTTTCGACATCAGCTCATGAGTAAGCGAAAAGCGAAATCTTGTCTGGAAACAAATGTGAGTTTGCTCCGGGACAATATATAAACCTTTCCAAAAGAAACGCTCCTAGGCCGCCGCCATGTTGCTGATGCTGATGCGACTGCTGCGAATCTCGCGCCCCCTATCAGCTAGAAATTTTCTGGGGCTGTGGAATCCCGCTCAGTACGATTCTCTAACCTGTGCTGTTTTTCATTTGACATTTTCTGGCCCCTCTTGAAAGTTTCCACTTAATGTTTCTGATGCACGTTGTGTACCTTTTCTGTATTATCTTCCACTGTGAGAAGTGGGGCTGGCATGTGCCTGCCATTCAACCGTTTCTGCGCGACATTCAAGGAAAACGAAAGAGAGGAAGAAGGTCAAACGGCCCTCGACGCGATTTTGCGAACAATGAGAACTGTTCTAGCCCCTCTCAGAGGTAAACCTCGTAGAGTCCTTCTCAGTCATAGCCAAGAATAGTTGGTCGGGTAGGATTCAGTCACACCCGTTTCTTTGCTTTGGTGCTGGTGTGAAAAAAACAAGCTCCCCCCAAAACGTGCCCCAAAACGAAGACATCTTGTATTCCGTCCAATCGTCAAGATGGGGCTGCCGTCGGCTGTGACTGTTTTATTTGAGATATTTCTGAAATAAATTATTTTCCGGTAAGGCTGCAGCGTGTGGTACGTACCATATATTGTTTGAATGTTAACACTCGCTAAATTGTATGCCCGTGTCCTGTCCATCGGTAAACACGTTATTTCTGAGCGTGAAAAATGTATACCTTTTGGCTATCTTCTGTTGTACATTATTTTCGACACCTAAGCGCTTTGCCGTTTGACAGGCGGCTAATTGGGTGGCGCCGTCAAAACTTGTTGTAAAAAAAAACGACAACTAACATTCCAGTCGTATTCGTTTTGTCGCGCGCGTACCCAACAAAAATAATTTACAGTTCTAGTTTTTTTTTTTTTTTTTTTTTTCTTGATTCCGGCACAATGCTTTCTTAATGTCCTCAGGAAAATGCATACACCATCAAAACACAAAATGCAGCGGGTAAAGACGAGAACTTAGCCGCCAAGAATGCTTGAAACTGCGCCTATCGAAATCGCAGTCCACTGGGCTAGGGTTAGCAGGGATGCGGGAGAGAGTCTAACCTCAAACCCAACAGCTAGGCTCGAAAACGGTTTTTTGACCCTGGCGTCGAGTGTTTCTTGGAAAGGTGTATAGTATGAACATTCCGTTTAGGATTGTCAGCATGTAGAAAAGATAGCATTTCTTTAGAAAGAAAAAAAATACGTTTTTAATTTATTTCTTAACTTTCTTTTTCTTTTTTGGGTACTCTAGTCACTTTATTTATGTTTGCATAATCCTTGACGGTGCATCGAGGACACCACTCATTTATCGTTTTTCTTTTATAATCAGTCTAATCATTGAGAAAAGTTAAAGGAACCATGTAATGATTTTAAAATCGAATTTCATCCACCGCACGTCGTAAAAGGTGTGAAAAGAAACTAAAAAACACAAAAATTGGGAGCCAAAAAAAATTATTTGCTATAGAACTTTTTAAAGAAAACTGGACTCTTTTGCGCCTTCTTTCCTTCGAAAGCTCGCTGCCTTTTCACGACGATGCATCCGCGGAAATGGAGCACGTCAGCCGAATCCACGTCGCCTATTGGGTAAGAGCCTACCTCACCAGCACCGCGATCGTAAACAACAAAATAGCCGGGGAATGTTTCCTACAAGTTTTGTTAAATAATATTCAGATCCTCATTTTGTAGCATAACTAGAGATGTGTGGCGAAAATTTCCAAATTTGATAATGCTGAGAGCGAAGCGCCATCTATCGTGTGGTTAACGAAGCAACTACTGCGCGTGCGCATAGGGCAGGGCCGACTTCAGTTACTTGGGTCGCTTTGGCCGCGACGACCGACGAACGGTTATTTCCTTTGATTTCCTTCCTCTCAAAACTCTTGACTGACTGAACGTTTATTTTTCCACGTGTTCTTCTCGCGCGTGCCGACTTCAAGCAGCAAGAAAAAAAGTACTTAAAACAGACTACGACGAACAAGAACGCTGGATCCACAAACACCCGAGAAAAGCGACAACGGCGACGAATCCACCGACTCCGACGAAGCGAGCTGCTCAGAATATAGGCCTAGCAGGCACCCTGACTCGGCGCAGCGTTGCTTCGTCGCAAGACCGTCTGCCTACGACCGGCTGGCGTGCTGAATCGAATATGCCCGCGCTACCCTTGTGGACCCTTTCCGTATTATAGTTTGATCGCTGACCTCAATTTTAGATTAAGAGGTGAGGTCAATCTCTTCCCCTTGTTTTCCGAGGCAGTGTTGACGAACACTCGTCGAAAAGGGACTCTCGACGATTCTATCTTCTTGTTTTGTGTGATATAGAGCTGAAATAAACGCCGTATGGATTACCTTCGTAACACGGTATGTGCACTTTGTTATTGGTATGCCATTTTTATTCTGACAGACTGCACGTCACTGTCGAGCTATAACAGTTCGTGGGAGGTATACGTGCAATGCCGGTCCAACCTTCCCTGGCCGAGTGTCGCGTCAGTATCGAGTTGCAATCGTAAAAGATCGGTCCCGAAGCGCTTACCAACAGCGCGAATACAGCACTTCCACCAAAAGCGCGCGTCCGCTCCGAGTGTAAGCAGGTATTTACGTGGCTCTTGCTGACACTAGTAGTTCAAACGTATCTTTTTTAACGTCGTCTCGCTCCTGCATCTCCGAGGCCGCGAAAAACGCCATCTACGTCGCTTTGCAAACGACCGACACGGGCCGCCTTTTACCAAAAATGACAGTTGGGTTGACTTCTGGAGTCTTCACCGGAAGACTCGTTGCACTTCCCAACAGGCATACCGGCGTATGGGACTAGTCCCATGCTGTCGCTGTAACGGAACGTATCTCATTGAATTTCGCTCAGCTGCGATGCGGCGATGAGAGGCGCCGATTCAGAAAATACGTCGGTGCCATCAGCGCAGTAAAACGTACCGGCGCACCCCAACTCGTCGCCGCTAACGCTCCCATTCTCCTATTGCCGCGAAAACTTCCAGTTCCGGAAACAGCGTACGTCACGGCTTGTTTTGCGGTCAGTTGGAGAGAAAGAAAAAGTCGATATTTCATTAATTTTTTGTGTACAAGTTAATAAACCGAGACGAAAACGGACGCCTGTTCGGCATTCAGTGAACATTGACGGTTTAATGTAAAAGTAACCTGGAAAAAGTAAAAAGGTCATTTCATGGTCCCTTTAATTGCATTGTCCCACAATGACCATTCCGTCGCAATTGCTAAAATAATCGGTAGCTTTCTCCACTGATATCTATGGCCAATGAAGCATGATGTCGATTACCTAAGTGGCTTAAGCGACGAAAAAAATAGATGACTAAGCAAAGAGGTGTACGATCTAAAATAAGTTTTCAACTGATAAATGCAGTGCTGCGTGTAAAATGAAAATATAAAATGTATTAAGTTTTACGTTATGCTGAGACACGAACCGTGTCTCAGCATATCGGTTGAAAAATCTACCTGGTAACTTCTGACAGAATGGAACACTTAACCTGAACGTGCACCCTTAAAGTATTTATTTATTTATTTATTTCAATACCCTCAGGGCCCAGGGGCATTACGGAGGGGGTGGACATAAAATATTGGCTCTGCATAAAATTCAAACAACAATGCAACTTGGTTATAAATGTTAGCAAGTTAGCAATATTGGCAAGGGTGATGTTCTGGCTGGACATTCTGAAAACAAAACCTATACCATAGTCTGTTGCAGCTTCTCTAACAAAGCCCTCCACCCTTTCCACCGCAGGAGAGAGAACGCAAATGAGAAGGCGACTGGAAAGAAGAAAAGTACCAATTATGGCGAGCAGAGAGATTAGGGAGGGGATTGTCTCGCTATTTTATTCCTCTAACAAGCTCTACTGACCAAGATTAACAAGGTCCGAGAATTGAGTTTGTACTTCATTTTATGGTATAAGTTATGTTTGTAGATTGGCAGTTGTAGAGATGAATATATATTAATTAATTTATAGTAGCAAACTTATGACTCTATAAAGTTAAATGCATTTCAACTATACTAAAATTTAAAAAAACAAAATTCGGCAGCAATATTTTGAGAATGGATACGACGGCAGCTGCCCGTAAAGTGAGAATATGAAAGCATTCTAAGAAATTAGATTTTCAAGTTTCATGCGTATGTGACTGTTCTGGGCAGACGAAGACCCTTCTAATCAATCGATTATTCTAATTATTTTCAGCCCTACGTTCACACAGATTTTTCACATTTAAGGAAGGAGAAAAAGTCTTGAAAATATCTATTGAAATACAAATACAAAATACTTCAGGTAAATATTCGATTGATTTGTATTTGAGTATTTGTATCAAAAGTATTTGAACATGACATTATCTTCAAGTAACTAAAAAAAATGTGTTCCCATAGTGTGACATCTCCGATGTTAATTTGTTTAGGTTTATTAAATGAAAATCATTATACTTCATTTTATGCCTATTTCACAACGCTGCAAAAGCTGCTGGCTTGAGGGTATGGCGTAATCTTGCAGTTATCGACAGTACTTACACACAACAGATAAAGCTACGATCTCGCACCAGCACCTTTGACGGCGTTGCGCACTAAGTATAAAACAGAGTATAGCTGATGTCCCCCCTGCATTCTGGCAAAGTAAATACGTTCAGGAAGTTCTGTGAGGTTAAGAAAACTTCGAACGGGTGAGTAGAAACTGTCCCAGAAGGACGTAAGAATTTAATAAAAATAGATACATTCTGAACATGTTTACTTTGATCACGGATAAAGTCTATTTCAAATACATGTATTTTGAATACGTACTTTATATACCTAAAATATATTGATTTCATATTTAATCACCCGTTAGAGATGGTATTGGTAGATTTTATCTACGTACAATATATTTTAGTATTTTAAATATTTTGTAAATAGCATTTTGGTCCCTGTTTTGCAATCAAATACAATTAATACTCTCCCTTATGCCAATAAACACAAAATAAAAGAAGGAAGAAAAGAAAAAGGAATGAACGGGATGGGGGTACATTTTTTTTTTATTAGGTGCTTTAATTTTTAAGATGTCTCATTAACGACAGGCTCTCTGAATTTTTTTTTAAATTTAAGTTAGAAAGTTTAAGTTAAACTTACTCTGAGTGTATCGTTTTTTTCTGTAGTTGTACTCACCTATCATAGGAAAAACAAATATTCGTGTTTAAAGCTAACAATTGTTTTAAGAACTTGATTCTTTATTTATTCCACTTTTCATTTGGGCACATTTTTTTTTTACTCTGGGTGAAATTTAAGTCTAACTGGTCAAACTACGAGAGCACAAATACTTGTAGAAGTATTTGAAGATGATCACATACCCTTCGTGGTGTAGGTATTTTGTATCTAAATTCATTTCTGCAAAGTGTGATTCGTAACGTAATTAAATAAATTTTTGCCGAAGTATGTTGTATTTCTATTTGGATACCCTTTGCAAGTACTTTAAATTCTTTATTTTCGTGGCCGTGATTTTTCGCCGATTTGGCAACAAAGTCCTATTTGCGACTATTAAATTTCGCGAACTCTAAAGGCTGAAATTAGCCTCCACAGACAAGAGAAAAATTCGCGCCAGCTAAATTTCTCAAATTTCACAATTCGCGAAATTCTACAAAATTAGGGGCTCACGAACACTAATTGTTTTACAGTATTTTGCCCATCTCTGGGCAAAATACTGTTTTCTCAGTGTTTCTATGGAACCGCCCTCCACGACAAATCTCTCGACTTTCGCAAACAATTAACGCCAACGTCAATATCCCGAAGACACTCTTTACAGGAGAGGCGTCCGCTAAACAAGGCACCGCAAAGCAGACGAGTCTACCCGTCTACACATGTCCTACACGTTTGTTGAATACCCAAACGAAATGTGTGTAGCCTCGTGTATTTCGCCGGGTCATTCGTCTGACTCGGTTTGCCAAACGCACAGAGGCGACCCGCAAGACGGACGAGGACGCGCCGGGACGCCGCTAAATCCGGGCTATGCGGATTTAGCGTGACTCTTGTCGTCCCACCGGGCGACAAGACTCACCCAAGAAAACTCACACGCCGCTCCCCCCCCCCCCCCCCCCCCCCCCCCGCTCCCGATGCGTCAGTCATCGGCTCGTGCATCTTCTTCGTGCGCCCCAAGAACACGCTCACGTGCGAACACGACGTGCCGCGTTCTCCGTCACAACACACACACACCACAAGCCACCGCCGGCAGCTAAGACCGCGCTGCAAATACGCCCGGGTTCGGGCTGGCAAAGAAAATACCCTCACGGGGACTATATACAGGGACGCACTCCCCGCGGCTCTTGTCCCCGAAAATTAATGGGGTGGGGGTGGAGAGGGGGGACCCTCTTCGCAAGGGTGAGCTCACGTTGGCCCGCCTGTTTCGCTCATTCTGCATGCAGCTTGGGGTGGCTGGCGAGCGCGCGTCAGCTGCCCCCGTCGATTCGGTTCTGCTAATTAATCTCGACCGGGGAATTTCCTCACCTTGTGTGTTTCTTCGCGTGCTTGGAGCGGATGCTGGAGGAGAGTGGACGACTAAACTAAAGCGAGATAAGTAAAAAGGAAGACAGAGAGGGAAGCTTGAGACAGAATACAAGCAGATGTGCGGGCAATCTGTTGTTGCGCTTAAGGAAAGGGGGGTCATCGCATTAGTTTCTTGTAAGTTGGAGAGTCGCCTTTTGTGCGTTGACTCAACATTTTATTTCGGCCCGTCTCAACTTTCGAAAAGAACGCCTCAAAGTGTGGATCGCTTTTGTGCAGGGCGTTACACAAACGCGCGAAGACTCTCGGAAACTCTGGCATGCATGCTACCACGAATGCGGTACCCTCGGAACGACAATCATTGCAGTATCTTTAGTTATGCTCAGCCAATGTCATAAGGTTTCAGTAGGTACAAAGCGCCCACATATTTTGACACTTGAACGAAGTTACCGTTGGTTCGTGTTAGAGATTGGGCTTCTAATTGGCGTAACTATTCAAACATTTAAAAACAAAATAAGTGATTGGTGTTCCGGGTGAATGGCCATGTGGTTTATTATCATGGATGAGTTTCAGGCTTTACATTGAAGAAAAACGTTTGTTAGAGGGGAGAGGCGTTCCAGTTTTCCAAGCGAAATCGTTCGTCTAAACAAATCTGAGGCATGCGCACATGGGCCTGACTCTCACAGTCAGACCAAAGCTTTATCTTAGAGCTCTTTACTGGTAGACATATGCAGAAATAACTTCTAGCAAATCGCGCTAGGCAGCAGTCGTTTACATAATTTTGAACTTTATTAAATGTATCAAAAATATTAAATCGTAACTTTCACAACCCAACGATACGACAATATTTACACTTTAAACACCATAAATCATGTGTTGCTTCTCACGTTTTGTCCATATATAGTTTGGAGTTGAACAGTGTTGTGAATCAGAATCAACTACCCCAACTTGCAGTCTTAATTCATACATTTGCCCCAGAAAGCACACCATTCTTTTAAAGCAGTCCCCAATCTTGTAAACGCAGTGTTTTCATAAATTGAGTTATAGAGTTATCAAAGAGCTTATTTAAGAATAATCTTACAACATCATTCTCGTTGTCGCCTCGATCAAATGCAAGTTTTGCGCGTAGCTCGCCCTCTGTACAAAGTAGTTGCGATAAGATGTGGTCATAAGAGAGGAGAGATGCCCTATTTCATACTTGAGCAGATAGCTCCTTTTAACCGCCACATGGATCTATCTTATTTCACAAAAAGGCGGAAGACAGTCGAAACAGATCGCGGCCAGCCGAACCTCTTTCCCTGCGGTCTCGTAGCATGTAGAAAACATACAATAAGGCAATTTGAGTTAATCATTTAATGCCACAAGGTAACCCCAGACGTCTCTAGTTAAAAGGTATAGGCGTAAGTTTTCGTAGTAAACATTTGTTCATTCGTTATTTCTTGCAGCGAGACTAATATTTCTTATTGAAGAATGGTTCGTTCTGACAGGATGAATCTTCTACTTGTGTTCAGTGTTTAACCGATGAAAGAGCACGACCTCTAGCTATCATAAGCATCGGACAAGCATATACGTTAACAACCTAGAGCTTAAGTTTTAAAAGTCGAAATATTAGGGACGAAGCTACGGAGATAAATAGCTCTTTGTTACAAAATTTGTGTATCTTTCTTTTTTTTTTTTTTTACTAAACAGAACATTATAAAAATAAATGAATAATAATTGCTATTTTAAGTGATTATAATAGGGAGGGCGGAGGGGGCGAGGAAAAAAGTAGGGCTGGGGGATTCATCGATTACCTGCTGATTAATTAATAAATGCTTTATTCGCGATTAGTGTATTTTTTAACCGGTTAGTATCTGTTGAACTTGGAACCGAGCAAATAAAAACAAAAGTATACGTTTCGTTTTGTTGTTGTTGTCTTGGAAGGAGTTTTTTTTTTTCTTTTTTTTTTGCTGACGTGTTTTTTTTTTTTCAGAAACCCATACATTATTCGGTTCGCCTGCATTAAACTCACAAAAAACAGCGTAATTCATCATGTTAAAGTCAGGCCTGGTTCCAACTCGAAGGCCGTGTCCAATCCACGAAAAGCCCATCTGGATTTGACTTGGCTGGCATAGTAACCGACGGCATCCACGATCTGTTCACTAGAAGCAAGACTGCGGCGTCCAGCGCGGAGGGGACGCTCCTCAAGCCAGCAGGTTTCCTGGCCTCAGAGATTACCCAAGAGGGACAAAAGGCTTGAGTCCCGCAGCTTCACTTTCGCTAATATCGCATGCATGGTAAGAGGATGCATACCTGCCAGAGTTTACTACTTCTTCTCTTGCTCCTCTGGCGTCGACGGCCGTCGACACATCTTTTTTATAATCTCTCCTTGAGGTCGGTTTCACCATGATGACCCTGATAAAGTGTTTGGCACTACCGGCGTCAATCCTCTCAAAGCAGCCGACTCTCACAACTCCAGCCAGACGTCTCTTATGATTGTAGAGTTGCAAGAAACTCTCTCATGTCGGAGAATACCAGAAAACTCCTATGCGTTTTTAGCTGTAAAAGTAATCTGTGAATATTTGTTTTTTCTTTCAACCTTATTTGGTTGCTTATGAATTTACCACAGCTAAAAAGGTACATTGCGGCATTTATCACAACAAAGAAATAAAAAAACTTTACTCTCACCCTTTTGGCGATATTAGGCCTGTAATGTGAAGCGACCGATTAACCGATCAATTACTCGATTAAATGGTGCCCATTAATGGTGTTAAAACGCTTAATCGATGACCAGCCCTAGAAAAAAGTGGCGTGCAGCCTCACTACCTCTGGGCCCTTACAATGGTCAGCTGTTAGCGTGCAGGAAATGCCGATACATAATGCAATACGAAAAATGATGCACGCAAACGGCGTGTACTAAACTAAACATAAAAGCTGACGTGCGCACAGAAAAAAGTTACTAGGAATATAGACTTGAACACTGTGCAACGCAAAAAAAACAACCATTCAGGTGCTGAAATATAATCGCAAGTTTTTAAGGTTAGAAAGTCAAAATCAAGATTACCAATAAAATTGTTCTTAACATATGTGAACAAGTAAATTGAAACATCCGAAAACCGTAATTTGTTTGCTAAGTGACCATCCGCCATTTCTCCCCATGGCGAGAAGGGTACACCGGTGAATTTTCATTCAGCAACGCAAGGTTCTCCAAGAAACATGCCTCCTTGTTTTTTCTTCTTTTTTTTTTTAATTAGTGCGAAGCTTGTATTCATATAATTTGTAAATAATCATTATCTGGAATTTTTTTAAATAATTAGGCAGTGGGGAAGTCGTAAGACGTGTTACATGTGCCTCTTAAAAGTTGCTTTTTTATCAACAACAGTTCTTTTTTCTATGTTAGTGAATGTCAATGTACTCTATCCGAGGTTGCAGTATGTCAAATTAAAGTAAAATAAAGAGTTATAATTTAGCGATTTAACATTCGTTGAAAGAAGGAGAACAGTGACGATTTATAATCCTTGCTACTCGTGCAAGCAATGGAATAGCGTAATTTGTATGAATATCTATCTCACGACATACTCTCACTGAAAACACACCAGTAGTTTTAAAAGCACTGATATCGCGATTGAATTGGAATTTAAGGTTCGAGGTTTAGGTATTATCACATACTTATATAGGACGGCATAGAACGGCCTTCGCTTTATTACCGTTCATTCTCAGAGTAAGGACGTTATCTTCAATAAAGTCATGGTTGGCCATACTTATTAAATCATCACTTGTTTTCCTGAAGAAACAAAAATGAGCTCATGTCATCTGTATAGATTACAAATTTTATTTCCATATCCACGCTAACGATGTCATTACCGCACAAGTGAAAAAGGAGCAGTCCTAAAATATTAACATGTGGAACACCCGAGGTGATAGGTTTTACTGTGGAAGAATAACTGCAAATAGGCGTACTGTTGACAATATTGTAAGCAAAACTTTAGAAGCAGCAACAATGCCTGTCTACGGTGGATGCCACACATTTCAAGCATTTGAAATAGGACATTATGACCAAGGCAGTCAAAAGCTTTCGTGAAATCTGAAAACATCACCAGAACTAATGTTTTGTTCTGAATTTTTTTAAATAAATACTTTTGCTTAAGCAAGCCTGTTCCAGTAGAACAGTTCTTCCTTAAAGCAAACTGCGAAAAGGTAATAAGGTTATATTTGTCTCAAAGTTTTATTAAACCGTGGTGAATTAGTTTCTCCCAAAGCTTTAGAAAAAAAAGTGAAAGCCGTTTACCACCCCCTGTAACGCCGAATTGGAGCGCAGCTCTTGAGGAGGAGGATCGAAACGTACTGAGGGCCAGGGTTTCTCAGGGGAGGGGGGGGGGGGTCACGTGACATAGGAAGAAGGGTCACGTGACCTCGGGAGGGGTCACGTGACCTGGGGGTGTCACGTGACCTCGGAGGAGGGGTCACGTGACTCCCCAGGTCACATGACTAAAATTACCCCGCTAGATTTAGCGGGAAACTTTTTCCGCTAGATTTAGCGGGGAAATTTTTCCGCTAGATTTAGCGGGGAAATTTTTCCGCTAGATTTAGCGGGGAAATTTTTCCTCTAGATTTAACGGAGAAATTTTTCCGCTAGATTTAGCGGGGAAATTTACCCATAATGCACCGCGCGGTTACGCCGACGGCGACACCGCTTAAGCAGGAAACGGGCGCCTAAGAGCTGCGCTCTAAAAAAGCAATATAAAAGATTGGCCGGAAGTGCGCGCCGATTCCCGCCGTGATGAGAGGGGGAGAGAAATACTTCCGGTTCTCCTTTGTTTACCGTGTGTTTTGGGTGGGTGCGCGACAACTCTTGGTTCAGTAGCGAGCGATTCCGTGAGAGCTACGATCTAGAAATGACCCAGTGTCGTGCTTTTAAGTTGCCGAAGCCTACCGGTACGGACAAAATGTCACAAGTGAAGTTATTACGATTATCTCGAGACGAGGGCCGCTACCTGGACCGACGAGCCTGGTCGATATCGCAGGACGATGTCATTGGCAGACGGTGCTACTCTACTCTGACTTGCAGCCGACAGATGGTGCAACGCGACAAAAGCGAGAATGCGGCGCCGCCGGCGCGACGCCTCGTCCGACCATCCCCGAACAACAATGGGCCATTACGAAACACACAAACGCAATGTGAACGGCACTCTGGGAAACAAACCTTGAATACCAAAGCAAGCAAGTCAACGCACCAGAAAATTGGGCATTACAGAGACTCGCATCACTCGAAAGGAAGGGTAATAAAATCTTTTGTAAGATTGTCTGCTAAAACCAAGACCCGGCTCGGCTACCACTGCGGAGAAGCTCGGCGCGCGTATATCTTCGGCGCTTGGGGAAGGTAGGTGCCGGCCGCCGATGCCTTGCCATTTACAAAGTAGTTGAAGCTAGTCGTCTATATAAAATTGTAGGTTTCAAGACGTTCTCAGGTATATGGACCAGGCTAGTCGAAAAGTAATTTCCTTGAGGACCAAGTGCTCTTTCTTTTCACCCCGAGGAACAGGAAGGGAAATCAATCCCGTATAAGTAAATTTCAGGAGGTACCGCAGTTAGTCCTTGGGGGTGGGACTTTTAAAGTATGCGCTAAGCGCTGAGGGTCGTCAAGAACAAGTCAAAATAATAGCCGACCGAAAGCAACTACCCCGCCCGTAAATTCGGCCATTTGTTTTTTTGTTTGCCTCCACATACTCCGTATATCTCCCTAACTCATTTTTATTTCATTGTTTAAATAAAAATAAAAACTTTGCTACCTGAATTCTTCTCGGAAATATTGCCACTTCAAAAAATAAATTAAGTAAAAAGATAAATAAATCAAAAGATACATTTACTAATTGAAATGCACCAAAAGATAAATCAGAGAGAAAATTGAGTGTTTAGTTCGAACATCAGAGTGAATTTCTACTCCCTGGTAAATCTAAGTTCTTCCGGCTGTAATATAGAATTTTCCAGAGTTTAGATTATGATATTTAAGATCGCCTTCTAATCAAATATTTCTGTAATAAGCTGATTTATTCTAGATGCATTCATTTTGGTATGCGTACGTTAAAATAACACATTTTATTACAAATATTTATTATTTTAATACATATTTAAGTGACAAGCGAACAAACATGCCGACTCTTAAATTTTGTACGAGATATTTGAACCAAGTAACTTTAATTTCTAAAGGATATGGTTATTTTATTTTACTGCGGGCAGTTCTGTTTAGAACAAATCCCTGAAACATAGGTTGATACGGTCTGTGCAGGAGAGTTAGACGGCAATGGGGACATAATAGATTCATGTATTGGAATAATACTTACAATAAGTAAAATAGTTAACTAAAATATGCAACTACTTCTCTATGTGATCCTAAACATATGGTTGAAATGAGCTTGCTGAGTGTCCTCTAAAATATCTAATTGAGTCATCTTCTAAATTATTCTAAGCGTGTGGTAAACGCGGGGGTGAGCTAAGGTTCCCACTCCTGCAACAGGCGCCGCACTTGGGGTCCGAAAACGCATTTGATCACCTTTTTTGTTCGAGATTTCCGACCGAAGGTGTTGACCTTGGATCAGTTACGTCGTGACACACAATGTTCTGTTCCGGGCAGCTCAACTGAGCCGGTGTTTATTGGGTTATCGTTCATATTGACTGCAGTGGTGTCGCCGTAGTTGCTGAGCCACACGCCGCGTCTTATCACGCCACTTTCACACGATACATCCTTTACTGTTTAGAAACATATTACAACTGCAACACGTTAGGACATTAGAAAAACACATTGTTAGTTAACGCGCACAGACTACGGCACTTGCTCAAAGTTCCGGTCGTACCCGAGCCGAGAGGATGGTTGAGTCTGCCGACCGGAACACCTTGGAGGTACTGTCGGTGACCTTGACACAGAACTGTGCGATTCCCGATGACGTTGTAGTAGCGTTCGTGGCGCCGGCTCATTTCCTTGGTCTTCATCAGAGGAGTCGTCGCTTTCCGATAATCCTGGCTGGAAGCTTTCCCCCGTTGTCAACAGGTGCTGACGATTCCGCCGCAGATGAGAGCCGTCTCATCTGCAGCAGAAACGCCCTTTTCGGCCAACCCGTTGGAACGGGGGAAATGCGGACTGGACGTAGTATGGTGAAAATCGTACTGGGCTGCAAAGTTGTGAAACTCGTATGACGCAAACTGAGGGCCGTTGTCCGAACAGACCTTCATAAGAATGCCAAATCTTGAAAAGATTGCACAAAGCTTTTCAATCACAGTGCGTGTCGTCGGGTCGTGCAGCCTTTCCACCTCGGTAAAGTTGGACTCCGCGTCATATACGCAAAGATACGACTCCCCACCGTACTGAAAGAGGTCGACACCCACTCTATACCACGGGTGCTCGGGCGTTTGCCGTAGAAGAAGGGGATAAGTCTCCTTGTCTGTGCGCATACTTTTTACAAACGGCACACGTCTGTAGCAAGGATTCTATGTCCGCATTAAGCCCCGGACAGTAGACCAAGCGCCTTGCTCTTGTTTTGCACTTGTTTATGCCCTGGTGTCCTTCGTGATTCGCTTTAGTATCTCTGGTCGCATGCTTTTCGGAACGATGACCTTCCAACCCTTCAGAAGTACTCCCTCAAGCACCGAGAGCTCTGAAGTGCAGGATTTCAACTGACCTTGAATTTCTTGATTGGATTCCAGGCACCGAATGACCGGCTTGGAGTTCCTGATCCTGCGCCGTTTCCCGGGCCAGTTTCTTCAGCGTCGCTTCACTGACAAAGGTGGAAAGTACTGCTACCGCGTGTACTTCAACATCCTCGGGAGAGCTTGCGTGGTCATGGCGATCAGTCGGTGATGACCGGGACAGCATGTTGGCCAGTACCAGCTGCTTCCCTGGGATGAACTACAGGCAGTAATCGTACTTCAATAACCGCAAGAAAAACCTTTGTAATCGCGGTGGCATGTCTCCGATTCCTTTCGACGCAATCGCAATCAGCGGGCTGTGGTCCGTCTCGATAATGATCTTGCGACCGTATACGAAATGAAGAAATTTTTCACATTTCGTATCAGGGCGCCAGTTGCCGCCATGATTTTGCAACATTGCCGCCCCGACTGCGTGCTTTGACGGGTCACATGACAACTTCGTTACCTTTGATGGATCAAAGGTAGCAAGAAGCGGTGCAGCACTGAGAGCTTCGCATAAGGCGGTCCCTTCTTTTGCGTGCTGGTCTGTCCATTGGAACACCGTGTCATGCTTAATCAATTCCCGCAAAAGCAAGGTCTTTGTCGCGAGGTGTTCTAAATACTTGCCAAAGTAGTTGATTACACCGAGCATCCTCTGCACCGCTACCTTATCCGGCGGTGTCGGCATTTCATGTAAGCAGCTGGCTAAGTTAGGGCTTGGACTTATTCCGTCATGACTGGTAATGTCACCCAAAAACGAAAGCTCCGTCACACCGAACGTACACTTGCTGGCATTGAACGTCAAGCCGGCGTGCTTCGCAGCCTGCAGCGCGTCTCGAAGCCGTGTGTTATGCTGCTCTTCAGTGGAGCCCCAGACCAATATGTCATCGATCTAGACTCGTACTCCCGGTAAAGCTTCAAATATTTGGCTTAACGTTTTTTGAGGAGAGGGCCAGGTTGTGAGGCTGAGGGACAAGTCCTGGTCCAAGAAAGCCGTGGTGTAGAGTCACACGCCACGTCTTATCACGCCACTTTCACACGATACAGACCTGTTACGCAATAGAAAACTGTAGAGAACACCCGCACTTATACCGCGCTTCAAGTATCTCTAAACTTGATTATTATAGTTGTTCTAGATGGCGCGTAGAAAGTTTGTAATTGGAATCATACGTTTATTCTCACGAATTAAAAAGTTCATTAATAATGTATGGTTAAATAATTCAGCTGTCCTGAGTATTAGCCCCCTATATTATCTGCCCCTGGTCGTTTAACTCACTTGAACAAACCGTATTACTCTACCTTTCACTTTTTTTTTCTTTTTTAACAGGTTTGTTTTAATTAAGAACGGGCACCCTGTCGGTATATAGTATATGTATGCATACTAGCGAAATGTGTGTTAGACCATTCCTATTTTCAGTCACGCCTATGATAATTCCAGGCAAATTTAGCTAAGTAAGCTCGCAGGCGAGCACTGAAAAATATCTGTATGGTTTAATATAACTGGATAGCCTAACTGATCTACTCCATCAAAGAGGGTTTAATCGGTAAGGGCCCGATAAGGTTCTTTAAGTCGTTAAGTCGCAGCAGGACGATAGTAGTCCCCCGTGTTAGCAAGACCATCATTGCGGTCTCATTAAACTAACTTACTATTCAGTAAACCTGGCTCCTGCTCCTGCCGGCCACCCGACATTTCATATGATAAATCCGTTTATATACAACCTTGTGGGAAGAAAAAACAAAATGTCGATAGAATACGTACTACATCTGTGTTACATTGCTGCAATTCACTCGGAACTTTTTTTTTTTTTTAGTTCGGTGTTTTTTTCTACGACTCTGCAGGATTAAGTGACGTTCAAAAAGTGACACCGATCTCTTCTTTTTAAATACGTGGCTAAGATAACGAAGAAATAAGAAAAATGAAACGTTAGCTGGAAGCAGCATTATATATCATTTTGACCAGCCGAAACGCTTAGATGCCGATCCGTTGCACCCGTCCTGCGAATTGAAAGTTTGAATCCTTCATCTGTTGCCGCACGTGCGTAGGCTTCGTTTATTTTTTGTTGGCTTCGTCCGCAGCTGTATGGTGCAGCATCTATTCTTGCATAATATAAGTGCGTATTGCACTTGGAAACAAATCTTAATTGGGGTTCTGTTTTGAAATTTTTGCGAGCACGTATCCGGGTAACACTTCATTTAGTATGGATGGAAAAGTTGATTATTTCACCTCGCGACAATTTGCTTAAAACCATGATGCCACAGTCCCACAGTGACAGATTATCAGGATTTTTCTGAATTTTCCGCGTCTATTGAGTCTTGCAATGCCCTTAGAACGCCAAACGTCTTCTTAGCCAATTAGATGGGAGGCCTGTATCGCGCGCTTTACCATTTCGGTGCCAAAAAAAAGTTTCTGCGAACATGTCAAGCACAACAACTCTACAATATGGGCGCGCCACCGATTTGACCTTTCATTGATTTATGAGATCAAAACAAACTTTACAAACCATTCTGGTCACAGAATGGAGGGCATGGGGCGTGTGTAGGAATAGCGACGTTTAAACACCCAGGTAGATGCCAAAAACGGAATGATATCTCGCAATTCTGGCCACGATATCTCCTGGCAAGGAGTTTCCTCTGACACTAACGGCGCATCGGTTTACGAAAATCTGGAGCCAAAATGAACTCTGTCCATCAAGAAGGCCCCGCAGTGCGTACCGCTCCATTTAAACACATCTAGCAATAAAGAATAGCACCATCAACAACAACAGCAATCACTCCTTACACTCTTCGCATCATCTCCTCATATCTCTCGTTTCAGAGACCGCCTTGGCGCATGAATCGTTCCGTCTTGCACCTTCCCTTTCTCTCCGCCCGATCTCGGGCGCAGCAACGGACGCGTTCCAGTACCACCTATAAAAGAAAAGGCCTGCGCCTGACGTCATCGTGCGTGGATCCCCGACCCGACTCAAGCCGCAAACACGCTGAAGCTCAATCGAGACGCGTCCGTTTGGCGTCGCCGCCTGCTAATGTGGCGTTCGTTGCGAGACGGGCTGGCGACGATGCTCAGGCGAGCTAGGTGACACTGCGTTGCGTAGATCCACGACTGATGACGTTTGGGTGAAAACGACGCGGGCCTTCTCTTCTAGACGGTATTGCGCGTTCCCACTCCTCAAACACCCGGCCGAGCGCCGCGATGATGAAGAGACGCTGCATGCCCTCGTCGTTGGCGATTCTCTCCCGTACGCCCCTCAGCGTCGTGCCCTTCGAGTTCGGCCCTCCCCGCAAGGCGATGGTGTCGTCGTCCGTGTTTTCGCGTATACGGTCGCTTCGTTCCCTCCCCGAGGAGTTCATTATGCGCCGGAGCAACGACCAAGGAGGAATAGGAGGGCGGCTTACTGCATGTAGGGGCTGCGCGCGTAATGCACGCAACGTAGAGCATAATAAAGAATAAAAAAAAACTCGCGTGATTAGGCGCTTGACGATAATTACCGAGGGCACCCTCCCGGAAAGGCGTGGAAATTGACGAGTCCCGCAGCCTGTGGACAAGCAGCGCTCTCGCGTATGCATAGAACGCGAGGCGGTCTGCGCTGTCGTTCGCACTGCCACCGCGAGTTTGAGCGAACATCCGCCTGGTATCTTCGAGTCTGGCTCACACGGTTGCGATTCATTATGATCGACTGTTCTGCCACCGTTCGTGCTGGATTATAACGAGATAACACACAGAAGGTCAGGACGCAAATTGACTGGTGAATATTAGATATCACTCAACCCGCAAGACTGCAGGAAGCAAAAGACGACACACGCAAGTACCTAACACTGATGAAATTTATTTCCCTTGAAATATGGTTAAATAAAAAATACCACAAAGAGACAGCGTTTCACAAAAGAAGGAAAACAATCGCCGTCTTTCCACACCAGTACTACTACAGCTAGACACTCATACCCGAGTTCTAACTGGCGCCATGTATCAAGTATAGCCTTGGAATACTTCCATCTGCATATATTTACCGATATTTTTTTCGCCGTGAGCTTAAAATAATTCTGACGATGTTATCAGAGACAATTTCTCGATGATGGTGCGTAGATTCCACCTTGCAAATACTGCAAAGCCTTGAGTCTAGTTCTACGCAAATCGAATGGGTCCCAGGCTAACCTCTCAAACACTCAAACTCTTTATTTCTGTCTATTTGGATAGGAAACAGAAAAAAAAAGCAACTCAATTCTTCCTTGACGTGCCTCTGCCTCCCCACAGCAGCGAAAGAGGACAGCATCTACATACACATAATGTTTTTCTCAAGCACATTTATAACACGAAAATAAACATTACGTGGGGGAGGAATGGGAGGGGGAGAGAAGTAATCGATTTAGCCAAGTATACAAATTCCAGGGGCACTCTCTCACAAACATGGAACGTACATTTTTTTAGGGTAGATGGCGCCAGTGTGCCAGTGGGTCCTCTCGTCGTATGTCCTCGCATCCGGCACATTCGGTCGTAGCCAAGTCGGTCACACTCAAACGCAAAATTGTTAATCAATCAACGAGACCGGCGGCAGACATTTCGCGAGACTAAGTTTCTTCAAGCGCGGAGAAGCAATTGAGTCTCTTGACCAAATGTCAGCTGCATTTCTCAAGCTACGAGGAGGTTCTTTTTCAAGCTTGTTTCTACCAGCTTCAGCAGCCCTCGTGTTTTTGTTTAAATGTGTCATCTTGTCCGCAAAGCCCCCAAAAAAAATGTTGGCGAAGGAGAGGGAAGGCAGTATCATTTTACGAAAAGTCTTCTGTAGCTATAAATGCGTGGTAAGCATTCACTTTTGTATTCTTTTCTTGCGTGTTTTTGTAGAAATACTTCCCGAAAACCTTCGGAACGACCTAGTTTAATCGAATGTGTTGCTGCAACGAAACATAGGAAATAAAACTTAGCATCAGACTCCATGAGAATCGCGCAGCCCAACAAATAATTAATTCCTACACGGCACGTGCTGGGGAGGACATTTTGATTTCCGGTGCACGTCCAGCAAATGTCTATATACGAAAAGATGGTTGGAGTAGAATACGACTTGATTAGCTAAGAACAATGAACAATAGAAACAGGGTGCTGATTGCTACCACGAAGGTTGCTTTTTCTAGTAGGGCCGATCGTCTTTCGCTGGGTGCGCTCTCGGTTAGCTTTTCACTACCTGTTCTGTCAGAGAATAGGTTGTGTAACATTGCTTTAAAAGTAAAGTAAAAAAATTAAAACTTACCCACGGTGAAGGTTTATTATCATGTGCAAAAATCAGAGACTCGGGTACGAAAGAAAAAAAAAAACTAGCAAGTAAAAGGACCCGGCAAAATACCTGAGATTTCTTTTGCTTGTCTCTTCCGCTTCTTAGTATTTTCAGCTTCATTAAGCCGGACGTACTAGGTTGTCTAGAATAAGGAATACCCTTTACTTTGTGGGTGTGTGTGTGTTTGGAAGTAAATTTCACTGCAATCTCGACTTGAGATTCAGGTCTTTAAAAAACCATGAGCCATTCCGCGCTGCAAAGGTGGATGACCAGCGAAGTTCTTTAGCACACGACACAGACCCGCCCCGAGGAGCCAGAGGAAACTAGACACGCGCGATGAGACCGCCATCCCGGGAGAGCGGAAAAAAAGAAAGCTAGGCACTCAAGCGCTTGGAACGACGACAAAGAGAGGGTGGTGCGTGCGTAGACATGACCGGCACGGGTGCACCGCGGCAAATCCTTCAGAAACCTTTATTATTTACCTGAGAGTCTACTGATCTTGAAAATGGTGCCTATATCGATACCGAATCTACTGAAGAGATCTATTGCTAAATTACCCAAGCATCAAGCAGGATGCAGGGAATGGTGTTCCACGCGCCACACGTGTCGGCGTCTGCAGCAGTACAATTGTGGGTTTGCGGTGCGATAATCAGGGTCGGTTTGCTAGAAACAGCGTCTCAGCTGAGACGGGGGAAAGAGCACTTTGAGCGGGACTCAATCCGTGTCTTCAGACGCTCGTGCCCCTCGGCCTTTGGAGTGATTTCCTTCACCCAGTCTCAGCTGAGACGCTGTTCGAGCAAGCCGGCCCAAATGCTCGGGCCTCACCGTGCCGTGTTTCTTAAATTCTCAGTGGTTTTCGAGATTTACGGCCTGACTCGATAACACGCTTTGCGCGGAGACAATTAGTGAGAGATACATCGCGCTCACTGTCCCTGTATACAGATTGCATTTCGATCCAAGCCACCTTTTGAGTCACGTCATTTGTTTTGCGGAGCGCAAGTTTGTCACCGGCTTGCACACAGCGGTTCTGATGATGGCAGAACTCCAAGCTTCTACTCGGCTAATTGAAAAAAAAAAAATGTAGGCCGACCCGAAGGCATCTAGCATCGAGCTCTACCCAGTATTCCTCCAACCAAAGCGAAGCAGAACTCGGCGTCGTTCTGACATGACCGCAACTCCTGCGCAAGAAGCAGACGACTTGCTCTCCGCATAGTCTGTCCGATGGAGCCAATCAAGCAGCCCCAAACAAGTGCATCGTCCCGGCGCTGGTTGTCTTTGTGGGTTTGCTTAGGGGCTCATTATGTGCGCTTTACTTAGGGGGATGACATATGACCATTTCGCTCCGAACACATTTCTCCCTTCTTTTTTTTTCAGAAGCGTACATGAAAGCGCGTCTTCCGGCACTATAGCTCTTGACATTGACAGTGCTACGGCAGCATTTTGTTACCGGCCTATTTTCTTATATATATATATATATATATATATATTTGAGAGCGCGTGCTGGTCGGCATGTGGGACTCCAAAAAAGGCATCATCCTAAACAGAAGGCCATCCATGCACCCTGGGTTTACTCTAAATGACTAAAACAATCCCACACTATAGGGGATGCTCCGCTCTCCTGCGTTATTGTTCTCTGCCTGATTGGAATTGCCGGGCGTAGCAAACCGACAAAGACAACGAGCGCCTTTGGGGCTGCTTGATTAGCTCCATAAGATCGCGCATTGTCGGCTGCGGACGGGGTTTTGGTGAAGTGGAGTACGGTCAATTGAAACAGACGCGCAAGAAACGTTTGCTTGAAATGTCATTGACCCAATGTATGAGAATGCTGCAAACCCGGTTTTCATTCTGCGCTATCAAAAGACCACTCTTCCAGTCGGCGGGGGCTGCTGTCAGCCCTTACGCGCTTCCAGTAAAATATACCGGTTCTTTTCCGTGAGTTTCGCAGCAATTGAAGATATAGTGTCCCGCGACCGGGTCACGACTGAACAATCATATGAAGACATTTCCATTTCAAAGACCTTTGGACCTTTTTTTACGAAGTAACGAGCATGTATTCAAAGTGTGTCAAAAGCATTAAATTCCACGAGCTTTTCAGCTTGAACGCAATAAATACATTTTAGGTGGTTAATATTTTCTTTTATTGCTGAGTTATATTAAGTTTCTAAAGATTTTTGCTATGCGTTTAAACAGCATTCGAGATTCATTCTTTAATCAGCCTAGCCAATGAGAAGATTGAGGGCTATCACGCCTCAGTGGCCCTGCCCGAACTGGAGAGAAAAGATTGCCTGCGCATTTTTTGTCGCCCACTCTTTGTTGCCGTATATACAGATTGTCTTTGTCGTTGACTAAAGTAATCAAAGCAAGACATGTTATGTGATTCCCGTGAGCATTATACAGAAATATACATTCGTAAGAACTTTGCAGATTGCGTAATTATTAGGTCCTATCGTACGCAGAAAAGTGAGATCGAACTTGAGGGAGCCTATCACTCTTAGAAAAAAAAGAGTATATAGTCCTTTCTAAAGAGATGAATGCCCTTGTACCTTATATTCCCTCAGAAAAGGAGACACTTTAGTCCGTGAAATCAACGGAGCAAAGTTGCTCCGTCGTCTGCATCTCAGTATGGCGGCCCTGAATGTTGCAAATTGAGCTCAATAAGGCTTAACGAGGTCGCCACGTCTATTGTATACGGGGCGAGAGGAGCAGCATATAAAAGCGTAACACGAGCTTTTCGCGAATAGCCTTTATTTCCAAAGCCAGCTTTCCCCGCAGGTAAAGCAACTTGCGTTTCGAAAACAGTCACTCAGTCTTCTCGTCGTCAGCACTGCGATGTTAAAGGGACACAACCGATACCCAGTTACTTCACGCACCTATTGTTTTACCTTCGCTATTCCTCAAGCCATAATTCCTACCAGCACCGCACATCGGGGACGAGAGCTAAACCGTTCGCGACATCAAAAGCCGCTCTCAAAAGAACAAATTCGAAGCAGCCTACTTCGCCCACTGTTGCGGGACACCGCGAAGCTTGAAATAAGGTTAAATCACTCGCCGCGATATGGCAGGGTCAAGCAGAGTAATTGCAAGTAGCTAGGTGGCGCTAAATACCGCCCAATTCATGCGCTACAAAGATATGTTTTCTTGCTCACGCCACTATTGCGCTTCGGGCACCATTACTCCTTTTATTAACACACATCTAGATACATTACGCGTACCACCAACAAGAGTTGAACATACAAAACCAGTGCATAGAGATACACGCGACATACAATTGTCACTACAGCACACTTAATTACTACTTCTGAGCTCTGGCTTTCCTCTCCTATACTCGTCGTTTTGAAGGTACGGAGTTTCTCGGTTTTCACCTAAGCAAAAAATAATATTCCCAGCATCTTAAATTTTTTTATAGTAATGTCAAACCTACGAAATTATTTTGAATGGTTCAGGGAATAAATCTCTTAGTAAAAAGTAAACGCTCATGCCCTAATTATTTGACAAGTCAATAAAACAAGCCGCTCTACTGCGGTTCCAAGCCATGTGTTTGCTTTGCCGCACAGCACTTGGTTGTCAGCTTTTCTATCGTAGTATGTGTTTACTATGTGTGGCTGTTCGCGTGCGGCTGCCATTGTCGTTTGGAATTAATCTCTATAGAGGAAGTATTAACTATCCTGGAAACGATGCTTCAGGTGTAGAGAAATCGCTTTTAGAAAAACATGAAGAAAAACATTCGGTGTATTTCTTGCGGTGTTTAGTTTTGCATTTGTCTGCAGCATCAGCGGAAAAATTGGTTTGGAGACACAGTCTTGACAGCTTATTAGCTGCCACGGGAATAAAACACAGTTAGACCAGTTGTCATTCCGTACATGCACTCCATTACCCACAACCTTAAAAAGGTATAGCAGACCGTTGCGACGTACCAGTATTTTTCTCGGCACCTAATAACCTGTCAAGACTGTGCCCCAAAACCAATTTTTCTGCTGATGCTGCAGACAAATGCAAAACTTAACACCGCAAGAAATACACAGATTGCACAACGGGAGTTGTTTACCAAATTCTAATGACATGCGGGTAAGTATACATCGGTCAGACTGGCCGAGGCTTCAACGATCGCTCACGTGAACATGACGCGGTCACACGAGCAACCCCATCTGGACATCTGGCAACACACTGCAACCGCTGCCCTTCCTTCCCGTCATTTAAAGACAACATTATTGGCCAGATACCCAGCTAAGGTATCCAGGGAGCTCCATGAGGCCTCTGAAAAAAAAAATGGGGCCAGATGTGCACAAGTGACACGTGAATTACCTTATCGACTAAGGAACTTCATTTTCTAGAAATTGGTCTACAACGTGCCTAGTCGTGACGAAGGGTTTTTTCACGGCTACACAAGGGATTCGTTTTTTTTCAATAAATGTTAGTTGCGAGTGCGCCAGTGTTTACGTCTCTTCTTGTCCTTGTTTTTCCGGCGCCTATCTTCGATCATGAACCAACTGGTCCAAATTGCCATCTTAATGCCCTCTTTCTTTCTTTTACTTCGTTATTTATCTTGTCTTGCCATTACAGGGAAGTAGCTTCATTCTACTTGGTCGTGTTCGAGAAACATAACCACAACGTCAACATGTTTTCACGTCAGCTTATAGATAGAAATGAATCTTCGGACAGTGCGGATCGGAAAGCAGAAGGCGAAGGAATTCGTTCTGGTCACGTCTACTTTGCATTCCACCATGTGTAAGTGTCGGCGGCTGAGCTGAATCGGGCTCACATCGTTCGACGAAGCAATGTACGCCGCCTCGCTTCCGCCGAATGCCACACAATGTGCGAATTCCTCAAAGGAAAAAAATACAAAAAAAGGTGAACAAAAAGGAAGCTTTGTTTTCCGACGCCGCCATTTCCGCGACAAGCCAGGCGTGCAACTGCCGAGCCATCAGCGTCCTGCCACCTTCGAGAAAAACCCGAGACAAGAAGAAGAAGAAGCGTTGTGAGGAGACGACAGCGACGGCAGCCCGTACTTAGCTTGGCCTCGAGCGCTGTTAGAGCCGTCACGAGCCGTACACGCTAGAGCCGTCCGCGCGCTTCTCTACGCGCGTGTTATTTTCGGGGGGGTTGCTTGGGCCGACGGCAGCGGCAACAACGTCGGCCGTGTTATTGGTTCTCGCGGACGATCAATCAGGAGGCAAAATGAAAGGAACCAAACAACGCCGGGGAATCTCCGAGGGCCCCGAAGGGTGCTCTTGCGTACGGACCGAACCGACGACCCATGGCAGGCCGAACAATGCCCTGGCCACACTCTAGCCGCGCCTCAGATCTTCGTTTCTTGACCCCCACTTACACTGACAGTATAGCAGAAAGGGACGCACTGGCTGGACCAATCAGCTGCTCCGCATGGCTGTCACGTGGTCTGAGCTCTCCGCTTTCTTTATGCGGGGAAGATCACTGCCACCTGGTGCGCTAAGGTGGCCGATTGGTCCTGCAGGTACGCGCTGCTTGCATTTCGCTGTGCGGTTCAACGGCGACAAGTAGCGCCCCAGAACCAGACGGGAATATAGACTACGGGGCGCTTCGCACTCCGTCCCGAGAGGAACACGACCCGGCAATCACGTCCAGGATCTGTATTGACGCACTACTCGCTTGACGGGCGCCTCCTCCCAGTGCACAGACGGGTTACCCTCACCTCCAGCCTCAAGGGTGCTAAGAATAGATACATATTTTAAGGGGTTTACTTCTTTTTTTGGCTGAATTGGAACGCGTCTAGAAATTGAGTTCCTCGGAATGTATCATTGGCTCGGAGCAAGACTTGAATGGGGTGGCGGGTCTGAGGGTGGAATGTTTCGATCATCCGTCAGTCGGGCGTGAGGGAGTGAGTTATTGAGTTGGATAGATAAGACTTGCAGCCTCGTAGAAAAGGCGAGATAGGGTGACCTGCGCTCTCAGCGGTTCCTGCATGTACAGGGAGATCCCGAGAAAAGAGAACCGTGCTTTTTGGCCCAGGTAAATCAACTATGCAACGCAGAAATCTCATACTCAGTGAAAATTTGACTCTAGCGGTTGGAGCACAACGCGAACGTTTGAGAGCACGACGTGACCGTAATCAAAAGATAATTGAGAAAAACGAAAGGCATCTACTATGCGACGTCCACCTAAGCCTAATATCGTCAAAACAAGAAATGACACTCTAGGCGCCTGTAGCATCGATATTAGTGGGTGAAAAAAAAAATCTAGTCAGCAAGAAAGAAGATATTGCTTTTCTGTCTTGCTGACAAGTTTCTTTTTTATCACTAAAATCGATGCTTCAGGCGTCCACAGTGTCATTTTTTTGTTTTGACGTTGTTAGAATTAAGTGGACGCAAGGGCTTATTTAGGGGAGAGGGGGGCGCCCCCCTAAATATGCCCTAAGCCCCCTAAGGTGGACTTTTTTACCGAAAAAATTTAAATACCCCAGACAAAAGTATATTCTTGGGTGACATAGCAAATATAGGGTCAACAAAACTAATCTGGGCAACGTTTCGGCCGTAACGTCATAATTCAGCAACCCTCTCCCCCCCCCCCCCCCCCCCCCTGGGTCACGCCTGACCAATAAATCTGCACCCAAGTGGACGTCGGATCATGGAGCAGTTTTGTTTTTCTCAATTATCGATTTATTGAGGTAACGTCATGGCCTCAAACTTTCGCGTTCTATCCCAACAACTATAGCGTCACAGTCTCACAAGTATTGAGCTTTCTGCGATGAATTGCTTATTTAACCTGGCCGAAAAGCCCGCTTAACATTTCTTGTGATCTCCCTGTATATTGCACTGCGCTACACTGGAGTTAGCAAGCCTTAAACTTCGTTTAATCCGTTCGATTAGTGGGAAAAGCGATCGGCAAAGTGCCCCGATCGAACGATACGTTCCCGGAGAACAAGGTCCATACAGCTTTCGCCGGTCAGACTGCCTCATCATTGGAACACGATAATGATCGCCCGACAATGCAGCGAGAACCGGTCGGTCATCTCATTTGCTGAACTGATTAATGGAAGGCCTCTGATTGGTGTTGGGGTGCACTGCGAGAAAGAATACAAGCAGTAGTTGCTGAAAGAGTACTGCCGCTAACAATATGAGCGGGAACGCCGCATGGCGTCGCCTTCGATGCTAGCTGCGCTACTGCGAAACTGATAAAACCATAGAGTGGAGAGGGGGCTGCGAGTGGGGTGCTCTTATTCCGATGTGCACCACTCACACCCCCTTTCCAGTCCGCTGTTTTAATAGACCGATGTAACTCAGCATATATCCAAGGCCATACCCTGCGGCACTCCGCTCTTACCGTTCCCAATTCGCGAATCCAACTGTCCATAGGTGGCGCCAGTCGTTTTCCAAGATGGCGGTTACAGTGAGGGTCGGTGACGCGTGCTCGTAGACCAGTTGCTGAGCCCTCTCTAGTATGCTAGCTTCACTGAACGACACAAATTATTGCCGCTTATACGAGGAAGCTAGGGTGTTATGCGCGTGGGTCACCTCTTTATTCTGAAAACAAAAACAGTGTTTTGGCGTAATATTTACCCCGGGAGGCATGTTTTAATTAGAGAACGAAACCGAAAGTAACTTTTATTTTGGATTTAATCTCGATATAGGTTTTCATTTGTTTCGGTTTCTCTCCTACCTCAAGATGTTTCTCACAGCGCAATTATTATGCTAAAAAAATTGTTCGCGGAAACTTTATTTTATGTCAAGCATGTCTCATACTGCAACTTAAATCTATCTTGGAGAGTTCAGTGTCCCTTTAAAAGCAGGGTCTTCCTTACACCTTAGAGGTAACAAAATATCGTATTTGTTGAAAAAAAATAAATAAATCTGCGCTGGTGTTTGTGTGTTCTTCGAGCCTTTTTTTACCTGAATAAAAATAACGTCAAATAATGACTTGCAGGTCCTTTAATCGTTTTTTTGGGCCCTTCGGTGATTAACTGCTTTAGCATTATTCCCAGCACAAAAATAATTAAATCAGTCCAAATTTTACAAAATATCGCTACGGGTGATTAGTTTAGAATAAGTTCACGAAACGCAGAAATTGAGAAACGCTCTTCTCAGTACAAAAACCCCAAAACAAAATTCGAGCCAGACAACAGAAATGTGTGCTTTTTCTTACGCCACACTAGGACCTTATATTACATCAAGCATTGATGTCTATCTCGATAACGATGTCAGAGTTTTTCATGCGCTAAAAAGAAATCAAAATGATGCCTCTCTGTGAAAACTATTATGGTTAAATGGCGTGTATTTGTGATTGTGGCTTTTTTGGGGGGCCTTAAGTACAACAATTTGTATTCATAATCATGCAATTAATATATTTGATTACATAGCTTTTCAAGCTCTAATATAATTTGTTTTTCTGATCCAATTTCAAACGTGCGAACAACTATGGCAATCCAAAGTTGGCAAATTATCATCACTGCTACCAAATGCAGGTTTCTTAATTTACAAGTTATAAAATGAAAATTGTCTGAAAATTCTGGCTAGTGTGAGAAATTCAGAAAAAAAAATTACATTTATTGTGTGTAAAGCTAGTTGTAAGTCGCGACTTTTGGCAATCAAAAAAACTTCCAAACTCGTAGTCCGAAATTGATGTCTTGGATTGGTGCATGCCAACAACCTAAATGTGCAGCGTGGAGCACGCAACTCTAACGCAAACACAGAGCACTTGCGTTTGCTTCTATACGCAATCATAAAACTCTCTAGTAATGTAGAGTCACATGCCAGCTGCAGCACTTTATCGGGTCAGTGAAGAATGTTGGTTACATTCAGAAATGACTGTTCGCGAGCCATGATTACGACCAGTTCTGCCGTGCCCGCTGCGCTGGAGAACCGCGGGACCCTCACTAGAGCGCTTCCCTTTTCCGCCGCGGGAGGGCGAGCAACGAGCTGGAGGAGCGTACAGTACACAAGAACACGTTTCGAAGGCATACCAGGCTATAGCTTTCGCAACAAGGCGCGGCAATAGCTGTAATGTCACACAGAAGATCCAGGCACTCTAAAATAGGTTCATGTCGACCTGATTGACGCAAGCGGAGGATATTGGATTGATCAAATCTTGTGATAACAAGACTGAACTTCAACATCACTCGCAGGTCCTTCGATAAAAAAAATTATGCCTTTATTCTAGTTCAAGGTAAAACTCAATAATAGGAAAATGTATTAGAATAATATTTTGCGCCGCACGAAGCTTTTTATGAGGTTCAGGGATATTTAAGTGCCTGTCTTTTTTTTCTCTCTTCTTTTCTTTCAGTCGTTACAAGGTACAAAAACGGAAAAAACGAGACAATCTATAAGCCTGCTCAAACAGGAAGGCTCAATACGCTTTCAGCAGCGAGGCGCATTTGAAAGCTTTCGCTCGATATGCGGCACGTCAAGCGATTTTTAAGCAGCCTCTTCACCCTCGCTGCAGACACGCTGGGCAAAGTGGATCGGCACGCATACTACAGCCGCGCATATATGCAGCCGCAAAAAGAAGGCTGCTGACGACGCGAAAACAGCACTCGGGTTCCTTTTGGTTGTTCTTGTCCTTTGGTGGCTCCGCCCCTCCGATTGTATACGCAAATCAATTGTGATGCCTGCCTTCCGTGACCGCCGAACAGAGCGAGCGCCCAGCGGCGGCGGAATGTTGAATCGCATCAGAAACTCGTCTGCAATCCACTCTCCCGGGCCTCATTGACAAAATGCGTGCGCCGGTATCCCTAATGCATTTTTCGCATGCCTCGCCAACGACCCGAAAAATAAAAGGTACACCGGCGGCGCAAGCGAGCGTTGTGGGCTCCGAAACAATGCTCATGCTAAACAGAGCCGCCGAATATAGCCTGGCACCGAGCGGGCAAGGGGTCCGCTTCCAGCCCGGGCTACAAATGCCCCTCCGGCTTCAATTGCCGTTTTATCGTTGGTGCAAGTCATTACCCGTGCATGATGGAGCCCTTCCGGCGTGTGCACTCGAGCCTTTATTGGTCGCTTTTAGGAGGAGCCCATCTTGCCCCTGCTGCTCCTTCCACGGGCTAATGGTTGCATGGAGGAATCGCGTGATGCACGCGCCGCCGCGCGGACCGCTAGAGGTTTCTTCTTCGCCGCCGCGCTTCTTGAGGCTCGTGGGGCTTTCCCTGCACGTAGAAATAGCAAAAATCGTTACCCTATAAGGCTGGAGACGAACCTCAAGTTCCCCGCAGAAAGCGAAATCGACAAAAAGATTTTGGTAATCAACCGACGAGGCAAAGTGCCTCGCACGCGAGCCACAGGCGCATCTTTCAATAGTGCACTTGGCGTGTGTGTTCCGTTCGCTGAGGGCAAGCGGGCCACCCGGGTGTTCCCGAAAGGGAAAGTGGTTTTTGAGCGGCGTCGCCGCATTCGCTCGAGTCGCAGCATCAATAAGAAAGAAGAAAGACGTCGTCGCTAGCGGAAGTTTTCGCGGATCGAAGCCGTTTTATTTCGTCGAATGTCTGAAACCACGGCACAATCAATCGTCAATTGTAGTTTTTTTTATTATTATTGGGAACAGGTGAGATAATTTCCTCAAATGCGCAAGGTGGTGGGTAGAAAGTGGCAATTTTAAATCGGTCGATAAATGACGTTGAAAGCTGCAGCAGCTCGCGAAATGACTGTGCACTGGCAGTTCCTCCATGGATACTTTCTCCCTACACAAATGCATGGGACTCTAGGAACTAACGAAGAAAACTGCATGATGTTTTTTTCCCAGAAGGACGCCGAATATTTTGGGCTCATATATAAACATTCAGAGGCCATTATGCTTACCTGGTTGAACTTTTCATGGTAAAATTTAAAAGATCGCAAGCAAGTTAGGAAAGTATTCTGGTACGGTTCAATCACACAAAAGTTGCCGAGAGTCCGCGTTGTTCGTGGTTTCGAAGACGGCTGAGCCCAGCAGACGATGAGTTCAAAAGTCATGTTAGGATGAATTGGGTAACGCATCGACCTACGCTATTCACATAAAACTTGTAAGACGTTCAAAGACACCGGAGCATGATAGAAGGCGCATTTTATAACGGCGAGGTTACTTGGAATTCTCAGAGTAGGGACCGAGACTCGCAATTCGGTAAGCTGTGACACGAGGTAATATCCTCCGCAGTCTGGAAATAAGCAAACTTGTTCTTTTCTTCTTAGTGAGAGCAGTTCGGTTGATTTTTCTCGTTATTGTGTTTGAATGTTAAAAAAAAACTAAAAAGTAATTTTCGATGTCACTGCCGGGGGGTTACGTGACGTGACCAGATAGTAAGACATGCATCCGGGATTATTCGTGTAATTTCAAACTCTTGTACAGAGCGCTCACAGCTCAAGGTTATGGCTGACGCAACAATAGGGGGCTACTGTGATGAACTTAAACGTGGGGTGTGCCCTGTGGAAGCCGGCAGCAAAACGGCTAAAGTTTGGGTCGTCCATGACATCGAACATGACCGCTTCGGCTGCAACACGAAACAACGAGTACCCGGGGAGTATGCTCCTCATTTTGATGCGGAAGAATCTTTTCACTTCAGCCGCGGAGGAGTATGCATCGACGCACTCAGCCCTTGTATGTCTCTGAGCGATCAAGTAGCTCGAAAGAATACATTGGCTTCCACCCGAAATGCAGCGAATTTTAGGCGTGGAAGCTTATAAAATGCTTTTGATCAGGGATTTGATCCCTGGACCTGTCCATTGCTAGCGAAGCGCTGTAGCAACTGAGCTAAATGGTAGTTAGCAGTCAGTAAGAAATTTTAAAAAATGCGGGTGCTAGCAGTTACTACTCGTCCTCACCATAACCACCACAAAGTCCCAAGCTTAAATCCCGGACAAGGCGAATTTTTTTCAACGGCCACCATTTGCCAATAGGGTGCGAGTTGTAGCATTATTTCAAGTGCAAGTCAATTCATTAGTTCGATCGCTTTACAATTTTCGTGAATTCTCCTAAAATCATTTATCCCTGTGCTATCAGGCGTTCCACAGGGGTCAGTCCTTGGGCCTTTACTTTTTTCAATTTTTATAAACGAAATCACTGGTAACATTCCTGTGCGAGCACGTTTATTCGCGGACGATGTTGTTATCTTCACTGAGGTAAATGGTGTTAGTGACCAGACATTACTTAACAGCTGCTTATCCAAAATCCACGATTGGTGTGACTCGTGGCAGATGTCACTAAATGTTAACAAATGTGTTCGAATGCATATAACCCGCAAAACTAGTTTTCTTTTCTTTAATTATTCCATTAACAATACTGTCCTAGCCGAAGTGACTTCCTATAAATACCTCGGTGTAATCATTTCAAACGACCTGCGTTGGAACACCCATATCAAATATATTGTTCGCAAGGCATTAACTAAGCTCTGGTTTCTCCGGCGAAATTTAAAGCAAACCTTATCGGATGTAAAATTAACAGCATATAAAACGTTTGTTCTGCCTATATTAGAGTATGCGTCCGTTGTTTGGGACCCGTTTACTAAAACCAACATAAATTTACTTGAATCCATACAGAGAAAAAGCTTGCGTTTCATATACAACAAATTTCAGAGACAATACCCGGTTTCCGAACTATATGTGTGTTCCAGCATTAGCCCATTAACCCATAGACGCATGTTTCAAAGATTACAATTTTTGCTCGACCTACTAAACAACCGATTTAATATTGACACCTCTCCATATATTTCACCTGCTCTTCATAATTACCCCACGCGAAATTTTCATTGTAGATCGTTACAAGAATACAGCTGTAGGGTCGATGTATTTAAGGTCTCATTTTTCCGAAGGACCATTCATGATTGGAATGCCCTACCCAGTCATATAATAAATGCTTCATCTGAGTCATCACTCATTGCTAACCTTCGCAGCTTTTGTAACTCCTGCGATTGACGGTATTTCTTGTAGTTTGTTTTGTTGTTGTTGTTTTTCAAATTTTTATTCAATAGTGTATAATGATGACATTTATTGCCTTATTCGCGTGTGCTAAAATGACTAGAAATGTATGCCTTTATACAACATTATGTACCCCCTCCTACCACATCTCCCGAAGGAGATAGTAGTATCAATAAATAAATAATAATAATAATCTAATCAAGTATCATATCTTGGTCAGTTACTGCATGACAGACGTTGGACCCACATTGTCGTAGACATTTGAGATGCCAAAAAAAAAAAAAACTCGGAAAGAACATGTTTAGTTTTAAGCTGCACGAATGCTTGAGGTTGCAAAAGCGTGAGAGACACCTTGAGCGATGCACAACCTTCGGCGGAATTCGGAGTCGGGGACACACTTCCGATGTTCGATACACTTTGTGAGACGCGTCTGTCTCACCTTCAAAATGAGCTTGGCAGTGCGTGACACTGAAAATCCAGATCTCCATGACGCTATATTTCCTGGAGTTTTGCCTGTTTTAAGAGGAACAACATAGGCTGACAACCATACAATATAAGTTTCTGGCAAGTTAGTTAAACATCCCAAAAACAGTGGCACAAAAGACAGGACAAGTAGAAGACTGGGCAGGACGAGCACTACTTTCAACTGAGGTTTAATAGAGATATAGAAAAAGAAATTTACAAAGATCAAAATCAAAACTGAAAAGAAAAAGACGACGCAAAAGATTGAAAGGAAAATGACGCACGCGGAAGGGATTATTGTAGAAGAAAGAAATTGCAACAATATGAGTTGATGGCCTAGTCAGTTAAACATCGCAAAAGGAGTTGATTCGAAATATAAATGACTAGTAAAAAACTGGACAGGCCATCAAGTTACATTGTTATAATTTATTAATTTCTGACAGGCCCCTTTCCGTGCATCAATTTTCCTTTCAATTTTTTTATGCTTAATTTTTCTTGTTTTTTTTTTCTTTTCTATTAAAATGTTAGTTGAAAACATAGCTTGTTTTGGTTAGTCTTCTACTTCCCTTGTCTTTTGTTGTAACTGTTTTTGTGACAACTTACTTCGCGAATTTCCCCTGACCTGGAAGCATAATTTTGACATGCAAAGAAGGCAACCAATTTGTGGGTCTCTTGAAGGCTTTTCAACGTCTGATTGGATTTTCCTTCTGCTATACCACTATACGCGTACTCGGAAATTTACAGCCGTCACAGGTAAGGACCATCATGCGTTCACATTCTTCGACGTCATGAATGTCCAAAGAGCTGATGATTTCTATGGCATGCTGCAAACGCTCTGAAATCAAGAGGTTTATTGTAGGTGGAAACAAAATCGATAAATTATCACTGAAGGCTTTTTTTTTTGTCTTTTGTAAGGCTATTGGTGAGTCTGAACAAATTTTATGCAGTAGTGTAACTTAATTAGCACACTCCAAGGGTGGATCATTGTATATTTTGTTGCCTGCTCAATTGTTTTCCCAATCTGGTATTAATTCAAGTCTATTCAACTCAATTCAGCGAGCGGTGGCGCCTGAGTGCACTTATCTTGGTTGGATAACGAAAGCTTTGGATTACAAAAAAAAGAGATTTTCTGCCGAACGCGCGACATTCACATAATTTGCACCAATCTCGTACTAGCATCAATAAATATAAATTGAATACATACCAGTTAAGGACTGCAAACTCCTGCTGGTGAATGGTGCAAACGAGAACCGGAGTTTTTCGTAAGTCTATAGATGTGTACCGGCTTATATTTTACCTTGTCTGGATTTTCTACATGTGCATTCAAACTAAAGATGGAGTCTAAATCTAAATAAATACGGAATTAATTTTGTAATGTCGCTTATTGTGACGAGACGTGATGGATATCGTAAATGACTGATTATGTTAATATTCCCTTTTCTATGAAAGCTGCTTTATGTACGCTAATAGTATAGGCATTTTACTCAAGTCGGGCTGTCTATACAAATATTGTACATGAAGAGTATGCCCCAAGTGCTAAGCATCAACTGCAGACTATCTATATTTTTTTTGCGACCGAAAATTTCTTTTGCGAGCTTTAGATTGCGTGCATATTACTGACCAGATTATACGGTATTTAACCACGTGATGTCCGAATGCGCGAACACTTTCTGATAATTCATCACATGCTTTAACAGACCTTAAACTAAATAGATTATATTTAATGACTGAACATATCTTGACCAATATCACCTTGTCATGTAAAGCATTATGAGAAAATTATCACTGCCCTTTGTATATGGTACTGATATAGGAGTTACTCCTTAATCAGGTGAGTGGGAAGTGATATCAATAGCGCCGTAGGTCATCTGTAGTCCAAATAATGCAAGTGTCCCATCATTGGTGTTGGTAAGGTTAGTTTGGCCAGAAACTTCTGCCACTGATCTTTCATCCAAACCCGCTTTCGGGTCTTTCAAAATGATGTTGAGGCTACACCAAACTCCACAGGCCATAAGCGGAGTCGTGCAATGCAAAGGGTTGCTGGACGATTTTCTTGACCGATGACCTTACTAGACGGCAGACGTATATAAAACATATGAGCCTGTATTAACGTCGTAATGTCGCTGATGCTGCTGTATAGTTTCATGTGCGCTTTTTAGATGTCGTTAAGATCAATGTTCGTCCTCCCTTTATTTCGTTTTTGACGTGATGTCAATCGGGAACCCTTTAACCCAGGAATGTTTTAAGCATTTGGTTTTGCATTAGTATAAGGTAAGCATCATTTAAAAAAAGCCGGTTAAATTTTGGAATTGCAACATCTCAATTTATATACTTATATGACGTAAAATAAGAAAGATGCATGGAAATGTTTTAGCGAATTTCAGCTGATATTATTACTCGGCAGTCAAAACAGACTTGTGCTTACCTCAAATAATCTACTCGAGATACTGCATTTCAAATACTTTTGGTAGTAATTTGGGGTTTTGCAAATACATTTTACCGAAAGTATTTGTCACTCTGTCTTAATTGAATTTTTCTGTATTTTCTACGTGTCATATTAAATATATTTCGCCATCTTTGAAAACCTTTGCAGCTCTAATATTTCAGGCAAATAGGAATCGGCGCCCCCTTGTGTAAAGCTCTGCCGATTCAAACTTGAAGAGGAAATGACCGAACACAGAACAGGAAAGACAGGAAAGAAGCCAGAACGAGAGATGCCCTCAAGGTGACAAAAAAGAAGGACTAAAAGGAAATTAGAAGATGATAACAAAAGAAATCAAAACGTGTTTTATGTTTTGCGTTTTTAAGTTCGACCAAGCTTTGACCAAGCTGGCTGAAGGGTGCCAGATTGAGGATTTCTTTCGCCAGGCTGGCACACTCCGTGAACAATGCTTGTTGAGGAACGGTGATAACTTGACGCTTTCGCATAGACAGAAACAAGGCAGGAAACTAGGTACAAAGAGCACGAGCTTTAAAAATGCGAGGAAAGAGTCCTCATGAAGTTGTGCGCCTTTCTGAACGCCCTTCTTCAGCTTAGTTTGGCCTGAGCTTAGTATTAGGTGAGTTTAGTATAAACAATAAAGAAATCGACAACCGCCTGCAGAAACAAGCGCTTCTGCGTGTCCTTTTGTGCCTTGTTTGGATTTAGTGATCTCTCAATGCTGGGTTTCGGTAACTTACTTGAGGAAGCCACGCTCAAAATTTGTTTAACGTGAACTCCTGATATAGCGATATAGCCCCCCCCCCCCCCCCCCCCCGAAACGAAATCCTGGCTACGTGCCTGCAACTTACGCATAATAAATTTATTAGAAGTTGCAATTTTCAATGATGTGACTTTAGGTAAAGGGGTCTATATTGGCTCATACAGTCCCTTGCACAGGGACTGTATGAAATAGAGTTGTAATCTATCCTGTTTGTTTTCTTTGTTCGCATATAGAGCTTTCCGGCGTTACTGAAGTTTATAGGTGTTACTAATAAGGAAAGATCTTCGATTGAAATTCAATCACAGTTGATAAGTATATTCGTATTCTACTCAAGGTATTTTGCACGGAAAGTGACTTGAGTAATATTCTAAATTAATACTTTACATGGCGGATTAGTAATTTAAATACCTGTTTCGAGTATTTTGTCCAACACTGAGTCAAAACAATGCTGCCCTTAGTTCGTTGGGGGTCTTTCTTCTATGGGGATCGGAGTGTACGAAACGATTCGCACCTGACAGATCTCCCGTCCCTCCATGAACCTACCCAGGAGGAAAGGCCAATTTCATACAAAACAATTTCGGTGAAAAATTTGTGCACCCTGTATTGTAACAATATCGTGCAGGACCATTAACAGCCATATCTGCCTATTCATAAGAAATGGAACCCGGAGCTCCTTTTTATGCTGTGCGGAAAGAAATATATCAACAGCGACAAAAAAACTGAACTCGTTCTGGTTTCTTGGAGGGCATCGTGAATACCCCAAGCGTTGTTAGGACTTCCCTAGGGACATAAGCACCTGTGTTTTAACTCCACACAACAGCACTCGTGCCGATACTCTCAGACGTGTAACTTAATTTATGTTTCATTCTAACAGAGACCTTATATGGCCAAGATCAAATGGAGTTGTTATTTTGAATCACTATGATCTGCAAAGACAACACCATCCTGCAGCTGACATCAGAATCGCCGTAAAACTGTTTTCTTTTTTTTTTTTATCTTGTTATCGTTTTCTCATCCCATTGCCCAACCTTGACTATCTTTCTTCCTCGGGCTGTTTCCGGGCCCACAAACAAAAAGGAAGGACCGGCCCAAGAGGAACACGGACGTTTCATTCATCATCCGCCTTCAATTCCCCCTTCACGGCCTCGCATTTACATCGCTTAACGTGCGGAAAGCGCGCGCGCACACACACACATGCGAACGGACATGGCGAGAAAAAAAAGAACTGCCTCGATTTATGGGGCGCCCCCTCTCTCGCTCGTCCAGCAGCAGCAGAATTTCTCGAAAACGTTTCAATGGACACATTCGCTGAAAACGTCTATATATTTAGTCCGCGCCGCGCACATCTTACTCTCCCCCTCCCCCACCTTTTTCCTTTCCCTCCCAGTGGGCACCCACAATCCCCGTGCGCATGAAGAAAGTTGGAGCGGCAAACAGAGACCGTCGGCGCAAGCTCTGATGGCCACCCTCTGCTGTGTTTTTTACCCTCTCTCTTCTCCCTCCCCCACCCGAGGGTAAAGAAACTGGCAGACCAGCACCCCACGATGCGAGCTAGCACGCACGCACTCACGCACGCCAGGGCCGATTATCGACTACAACAGCACCACCAACCTCCCTTGCCGAGGTCCCCCCCAAAGAAAAAACATATCAAACCCCCAGAAAATACAACGGCAGAACGTAGAAACAATCTTGGAGAGGGTAGATGTTTACGAGGCGTCCAGAGAGAGAAGACCCCCACCCGAACGCGGGGCACCCCACCGGCGGCGTTTCTCCCTCCCGCGTGCGGGGTGTGCAATTTTCTCGGTCTTCGTGCTGCGTCCTCACCCATAGCCTCGGGGGCGTCTACTTCACCGGAGGGCCGGGAGACCTGGGCGCTGCCCCCCTCAATTCTCCAGAGGGAAACATCACCTGTGGTGTGGTCTTTTGGGCTGCGTGGAACCCGACGGGGGCCCCCGCCGATCGTCCTCTGCCAGCACCCAAAACACAATGCACGCTCGTCTTCTTTTAGCGGCGAGGGAAGAAGGACCCGACTGCGGCCGGCACAGCTGGTGGTCTTTCTTTGGCATTCCACGGACCCGCCGCAGCCGCCTGCCTGCCTGCCCGCTCTGGTGCTGAGTTCGTGAGGTGCTGCTCCCCCCTCTCCTACTCTTCGAGATGCCCCTTAATTAAAATTTGACTATTTTCAATCCGCTTCCGTCTTGCAGAATGCTTCTATATATTGATGGAGATGGGTGAAACTTGAAGGAGACGTGCGGGAGGAGTTTGTGTTGGGCTTCGTATGTCTGTCTTCGAGGAGGAACTGGTGGATCGCTGGGTTCCTTTTGAGGGGCTTTGTTGCTGGTGCCCGCAAGGCGCAAAGAGACGTCGTCGTCTCGTGATGAATCCTGGACGCAATCTTTGGGCTCATGACAGGCTGTCCAAGCCAGATGTGTAAGTAGTTCAACTACTGTACTCAAGTTACTGTAGCTTAACTACTTTTCTGAGTAGTTTAGTAACTTGCAGTTACATTTTTATTTCGGTAGTTAGTAGTTTACTTTAATTGCTTTCTTCGAGTAACTTCTACTAAAGTTACAAAATTACGTTCGAATGTTAGTGGTTGTTTTGCCTATAAACAAACATTCCTGCACAAAAGAGATAAGATGTTCGAAGATCAGCTCATATTTGCAAAAAGGGGGTAGCATGTGATGTAGGAAAGGGGGGGGGGGGAGAAAATGGCTTGGAGAGTTCAAACCCCCCCCCCACATTTTCACAAGCCCCCCACCCCCGGCCCCCCCCCCCCCCCCCGTACACACACACACTGCAACAACACTGCTACAAGGCGCGGGGAGCGAACAGACACGACGCAAGAAAGGCCGAGTAACTCCGGGATCGGCGGCGAAGACTGGCGTTTCTCTGTGTCCCGAAGCTCAAGGAGACTTGACCCTATTGAAGAGAGGACTGGTCCCCGCTTCTCCCCAACGTAGAAACTATTGCCCGTTACAGGAGGCGCACATACTGCATCCTCACTCAAAGGAGGCAACAAAATGCAGCACCTGCTCTGAAACTCATCTTGTGCTCCCGTAGTTTGAGCTGTACTCGAAGAATCGCGTGCTAAAGGGCAACGCAAGAAATTACCTTTTTGCGCTATCTTCCCTCCCAAAAAACCAGAATATGCAGATCTTCAAAGATTTATAAATCGTTCGAGAAACCTGTAGTAATTCCCCCAACGTTTTTATATAAAAAATAATAAACAAGCAGTATTGGGAAGTACTCTAAATGCATGGTGCTTAAAGTAAAACTGTTTATAATATTTGCACTTTACTTGAAGTAAATTATCTGAGGATGTACTTGTACTTCACTAAAGTATTTTTCTGGTACTTTCCTAGGAAATTAAAACTCTCGACTTCGATACACATTCCCCAAATTCGACAACAAAAAATGGCGTATCGTCCTGTGAAAACGCGATCCTTCGAGACGTCATCTGGTAATTTCTCTAAGTGAAGTAGCGGCGGCTGTAAGACCGATGGAAATAAGTGCCTTTAAGTTGATTGTGTCAAATAGCTCATCAGCGAGAGTAAAGCAACTTCTCTGCGACGACTTGACCGTATGCAATATTTGCTGCAATTTCCGTAAAAAAATTGTGCACCTCCGATCACCCCTGGAGCAATGCATACCAGTTAAAAAACACTGTATAGGGAATGAAAAGGCATCATGAAAGATTGTGTTAAAAGTGCTTGTAGTTTACCTTGAAATGTATATATATGCGTTACTTGAAGTCAGACGTGTACACGTTACTGAAAAAAGTAACCGATTACAATTACAATTACTTAACTGTAAAAAGAAACCGATTACAATTACAATTACAGCCTCAAAAAAGTAATCGAAAAATTACTCTAAATGGAATACTTCCAACGTTATTTTTCATTCAACTTTTTTTTTTTATATTACGGTAGCATAATCCTTAAAATCTCATCCTCAATTGTTCCGAAAAAAAAAAAAAAGCCTTGGCCGTTTTAGTTTAGAGTTGAGTGACGCCAAAACACCCAATCCCTCTCGTGAAAAAAAAAAATACAAAAATAAACAAAATAAAAAGAGCGCTGTGTAAATACATTACACACAACAGGTTGGATAAGGTCATCTTTTATACCCAGACGTAATCTCCGGTGCACAAAAAAAAAGTGTACCCAGGAAACGAATCCAAGTGATAATGCCTACTAATCATCGAGGTCCCGTGCTGAGTAATTAAAAAAAAAAGAAATAAATGACAAAAATAACTTTGCCCAGAGTTGAGTAACTCCAGCACATCTAGCCCCTCCCCGCCCCCCCCCCCCCCGTCACTCCAAAAAAAAGAAGAGAAATTGAAAAAAAAAAAATTTTATTGAGTAATTTTGTAATCGATTACAGCAAAACAGTAATTGAATTGCAAGGATCGTTACTATTTAAAGTAAGTAATTGAAGCGTTACAAAATCACAGTAAAATGTAATCGATTACAATTAATCCATTACTTGTAACGCGTTACGTACAAGTCTGCTTGAAGTACATTGCAACCGGTGTACTTACTATTTTACTTGAAGTACATAACCTCTCATTTACTTCAAGTAAAGTAAAAACTTTAATTCAAATACTTTTAGATGTATTTGACGCAACACTGCCTAAAAATCAAGGTCACACAGTGCTAAACCTCAAAATACAAGTGACACATTCGCAGTACATCATTGACCAAACAAACAAGAAAGTACAAAACAATTTCGCACGCAGATGCAGAACCAGCTATCAAAGCATTTCTGTGAAAAAAAACGGGCGGATTAATAATTGGCTAGCACAATTTCGCTAACGCATCAAAACCTCTGTACTTTCTTTTTACTATAAAAAACATATAAAAGCATCTTCAAAAGTAATTTGCTACTTTTTTATGGTAATTATAATTCTCTCAATTACTTTCTATTTGAGTAATTTCTACTCCACTCAAATTACTTTTGACGTCAATAATCAGTAACTTAATTTAATTACTTTTTTTTAGTACCTTGTACATGTCTGGTCCAAGCACAGAGGTTCCACGCTTTGGTTTCCGTGCTCTGGCAGTGGAATGAACGAAAGAATACAGCAAGCGTCCGGCCATCAACAATGTTTTTTAGTTTTTTTTTTTTTTTTTTTTTTTTTTTTGGGGGGGGGGGGGGGGAGTTTACGTAATAGAGTAGTTCGATCAAGATGTATACACCATTTTACGTTTTACGCCAGCATGGTAGCACCGTCTGTCGCACGGGGCGTGCGCATATGCTCTACCATTTGAGCAACCAGGTTTCTTCTACACATACGCACACACAAACCAGCTGGCGCCAGATGCGCTCGTTTAGAAATAATGAGTCGGTGTGTACATTGGTTACCGCAGCGACATTCTTAGGCATTCCTTTTGGGGTAAAGAGCCATTCGAAGGCATTTATGGTTCGCGATGTTTCTACAGAAACAGAACATGCAAAGATTATATATATATATGTAGAAAAATTAGAAAGAATTACTTGCGACTTAAATTCGGGCCTTTCCTATCAGCACAAAATTCGCGGCCGAGAACTAGGGCTGCCCTTCCTTTCTTTTCCTCTATCACGTCCATAACAAAGCCTGGAGCACGGAATATTTAAGAAGTAATAAGTCGTCTGCGCTAATAAACAACAGAATACGTGAAACGTGATATTTATGGCCGCCCAAACACTAAAAATAGATCGATATCTAAAACAAAACTTCAGCGGTCATAGTTGCAGAGAGAGTTGGACGTGACGCGTTTGAGGCATTGCGGCATACTTAGTCACTTTTTTGCTGAATAAATATTAAAAAGATAACGAATCGGTTGGAGGGCTTTTAAAAAAAAGTCAGCGAGGAGCGTGTTCTTGCTTCTTTCTTCCCGAGTAAGAGGAATGGTACCTCGTGTCCCTCTTCTTTTCAGGACGTTTGCTGCACCAGCGTTTTCCGACGTCACTCGAACCGTGGCTCTGAAGCCTAATCGCGCGTTCACACTGGGCGCGGATCCGCAAACGCGAAGTGATTCCGCGCGTTCTCAGCCGCAAAGCGGCTAGAATCGAGTGGTTGGAGCGCGTTTTTGCCAACCGCTTCGGGACCGATTTCTCCCAACCGCTTTCACGAACCGCAAAGCTGCAACCAATCACAACGCGACGCTGACGTGCCGTCAGTGGCTTTCGAAACAAGATGGCACATGTCGCTGGTGAGGCGTCCAAGGCGCTGTAGTCCTAGCGTTACAGCAGACATATCAACGGAGAAACGTGATGCTCATGTCCGTCACTTGAATCTGCCGCGAAAATAATTGGCTCGTAATCTTAACGGGCTTCGCACCGGAGATTCGGTTCGGGTAAGAGTTTGTTTATTATTCCGGGTGCCACAGCCCGAAGCTCGCTGCCTTGTTAGCCTCGGCCCGTAGAACTTTGGAGCCCGCACTGGTCGACCGAAATGTCAACTTTTTTACCAACTCAGACTGTCGCGCGAACTATTGCTTTCGACACCGTGCATGACCACCACGAAGGCTGATTGAGACGTACTATACCGCACTATAACGCACTATACCGCGGAGTCGGCAGGGTACCAGCGCGAGCTTGACCTGTAACGTTTACTACTAACAAAAGAAATAAAGGAAACACACTCAAGGAATAAAGTGTACGTACCAGACGATGCAAAAATAATCCATACGGCGTTTTCTTTTTGTTTTGTTTTTTTTAACTTAATGTCGAACAGACAGTAGACTCGATCGACGTGCGAGTGACGAGAGGAGAGTCCGCCACCAACGAAGCCGCGACCGGCTAGCCAAACACACTCCCCCGCACCACGGTTTACCCCACGGTTCACCCCACGAAGGCCCGTTCACACTCTTGCGACCGAGTACGACCGAGAGAGACCAGACCGGTTTTTAAGCCTCTTGCGATCACTTAGGACCGGATGCGATGCAGCGGGGCTGGTCCTCGAGGTCGCAAAAGGTTTAAAAACCGGTCTGGTCTCTCTCGGTCGTACTCGGTCGCAAGAGTGTGAACGGGCCTTTATCTTCAAAAACGATAAGAGCGAACAACGAGGGTGGAAAACTGGCGCTCTATTCTGAAAACAAGGTCCGCCTATTCATGGGGGAAGGGTCCACTTTGAAGGAAAGGTCGGGGGCATCCTCTTGTGTGTCATCAAGGCGCGCCTAGCTGGGCTTCGCTTGTGGGCGAAGTCGAGGGAATCGCAGGCAAGTTTCGCGGATTAATATGGATTTTGGATTGTTTAACAGGGTTGCCAAATGCAAGTCTCAAAACATCACGCGTCATCGCCGAGAAACTGCCAACCGCCTCTCGGTGTGTCTGAACGGGGTCGCTCGCGAACCGCACCCGCAACCGCTTCGCGAACGCGGATCCGCTTCCAGTGTGAATGCGCCATAAAGCCTGATTTGCATGATGCGATTTTACCTGCGAATTCGCAGCTGCCAACTCGCAATTTTTTGTTTTTTTTTGTGTTTTTTTTTTTTCGCACGAGCGACGTTGCAATTCCTAAATCGCAAGTAAAACTGCACCATGTAAATCGGGCTTCAGGAAGTTATTTCAGTGAAGAATGAACAGAGTGTGGCACCCACCCTTATTGCTAGAATGGTCGGTACCGCTTTGTTGTTCATAGTTTGGCCTGGCATGCATCCAGCAGAAAGTGAGAGTAACAGAATGGGCAAGTGGCCTAGTTTGTACGTAAATACTGCACCGTATGTCCCCGATTAAGCTCCTTCAAGTAGGCCCCGCCCTCTCCCATTCCCAACTCCCCTATCCACACGTGCTCACATGCGCACACACACGTGCTTTGGTCCCGTGGTTTGACTACTAACTAATGGTTCCTGAATACGTCCGTTCTGCTGTTGAAACATGCGGAGAAGGTCAGGACCCAGTCACTGGGTTTTGTCCCGATGTGGGTTCCCCTTTTTTCCTGGCAGCGGGAAGGTTCACTCGGAGTGGTCTCTGTCCTGACTCCATAGTATATTTTTCCCTGGAATGAACTGTAGCGCACGCTACAAGCCGTTGCAGCCCATTCATGGATGTGATTGGTCCACGTACTGTTCGGTTGTAGTGTGAACGGGACCAGATCCGAATAAAAACAAATGGCAAAAAAAAAAAAAAAAAAAAAAACGGTTTGGATTTTTTGAGAAGGTTCAAACGAGAAGGTCCGGACTAGTGTGGGGCGAAATGAAATAGAGCGAAATGCTAATGTGACCTTTCGAGATACACCCGCGTAGGAGTGACCACAGCTTTAGGCTAATCGACCATAAAATGTTTTATATGTTGTCTTTCAACAAAACTATAAGGCAATCGAAGCTACAAATGACTTAAAAAGGGAAAACCTCCTTGAAGCCGCAAAGTAGACGTCATTTTGCACAGACGCTGAACTTCAGCGCAATACCTCTTGGCCTAGTGGAAACTAAACGTGCTCCTAGCTTACTGAGCGCACACTTATTCACGAAAGCCTTCCGTTACGTTCTTCTTGAAGTCATAACTGCGGGGTGCAGGGTAACTATTGCAGGGTTGACGACCACTTGATACCTACGCACGAGCGGGCCTAAATAATTACTTTCAAGAGACCTTCCATTTGTACGCGAGAGGTTCGCCAAATACAGTCATTCCGAGGCACTTCAGCTTCTGTCTCTTCGAACTCTCTGGAGCTAAACCCTTTAAGTGCTGTAATGGTTAGCTCCTAAACGTGACCATTTCATGCTGCGCGTATCGATGTCCGACCGGAGGAGCAATTATGAGGGACAAGTGAAGATGAAAATCTCATTCCATTCCCCTCCACATCGATGCAAAGCGGGTTTTTTTTCGTTTTTTTTAATTCTTCGTTGGCAATTTTATTACGTGTTGTCAACGCCTTTCTGCCTTAAGTTGTGGCCCGCTTCCAGATGATAAGAAAATTAACTGAAAAATTATTCGGGCGTTTTCTCAAGCAACTAGTGTGCGACGCACCCTAGTTGCTTGAGTTGGCCGCTTCGGCAAGCATGGAAAGCAAGCGCCAGGAGAACCAACATCAGCTGTCAACAGCTCAGCCAATCAGAAGCGAGTTCTTCTATTTGGCATTCGAGCATATCACCCACAAAACACACCAACACATAACACGGCAACGGTCAAAAGCCACGCGATACTTCCCGTTAGAAACCCCGATTAAAAAAAGCGAGCAAATACTTTGCTAAGGGAATACATTTTACTCCGCAAGAATTCAAGGGCCTTGGAACCGACAGCTTTTGCCGAGGTAGAACGGCTGGACGCGCAGCCTGTAGGGTTTCCTTTGAATTGGGAGGGCTGGCTGTCGCCATCCATCGTCTTGGATAGCCTGGGACAGCGAAGACAGCCGTCTGTGCTGTATTGGCAAACACGGTATCTCGGTGCGTCGGCTGCAGCTCTCTTCTTTGGCGAATCAGCGACACCGTGGACAGTGCGATGAGCGCGTACTCTCTCAGACGCGGGATGTCGCCACCGCTAGGGCAGGATTTGGCGGTTTAAGCGCGCTGTCTAATTAAAATGAAAGGAATAACACCATAAAATCTCTCCGATTGTTAGCAATTTCTGACACTGTAATACTTAGGGAGTATTACGCGTGTATACTATTACAGGTCGACCTTCAACGTGTATACTATTACAGGTCGACCTGCCAAAATCTGTCTAATCCAGCTTCAAATGCAAAATACTCCTCGTATCGCTCTATCCTCATCCCCCATCCGCTGGACGTTTTTGTCAGACTTCTCGTTAAAGCAGTTTTTTTTTTTTTTCAGCAGGAGGTTTAATTGTTTTAAAACACAGAGATGTAGCGGGCCGGAAACGGAAAAGGGGGGGGGGGGGAATATTTTCACAAACAAAAAGTGATTTGCAAAGTTGTTCTTTTGATTCAGGCACACATAGCCTAAGATTGTTCGAGGTACCTCTCAGTAAGATTTCGGGTTTTCAGTAAGATTTTGGGCCCACCCTTGACAAAATGCTGTATGAAGGGGAGAGGGGGCCAGGCCCCATGGCCTCCCCCCTGGCTACGTGCCTGCTTTTATGCGTACGTTCGCATTAAACTTTTTAACAAAAAGTGGCAAAATATTTATAAGGTGTTGATCTGTCATTCGTAGCACACACGTTTGACTTCGCTGCCTTCCTCCTAAAAATAGTCTTCGCAGATATATACACATCCATTCAAGACCACTCCGAGATTTCTTAGTATTGAAAGCTTTTACTCAGGAAGGCCAGCGGCAAACTTAACAACGTCGTTCGCTGCAAATGCACCACCTGATCAGCGAACTTTGTCTTGCAGATATCTTCAACTTGTTCGTAATTAGTACGTCCTATTGTACCGCGTCTGCAACCCAACATACTCCTCGTGCTGGGGCCTGTATGTGTTTGTGGCCCTCAAACAAAATTGTTTGGGGAAAAAATATTGTTTTTCGTATGTCCACAATGAGAATAAACTATTTTAATCTTGTCGCTGACACGGTCACCTTCTCCTCTCCCTTGGTAGCCTTTGCGCACCAGGGGAGAGGAGAACCTCTCCCCTGGTTCGCACCTTGATCAACATTATTCACAACTGCAACGGCGTGCATTTGATCCCTTTTTCTCTTTTTGACATTTCGGCCGCCAAGGCGATACAGTTTTCGCGGCACGCTTGTGCAGGCAGTAGGTCCCCGCTTCTCTCCTTCCATGTATTTCCCGCTGGGTGGTGTCGCCTCCTCTCATGTACCGCGTAGGAAGAAAAGGACCGTTCTTGGTGCAATTTAGCAATGCTTTCTAACGGGCGCGTAGCCAGGATTTTGTTTGGGGGGGGGGGGGGGGGGGGGGGGGCCCACCCATGACAAAATGCTGTATAAAGGGGAGGGGGGAGAGGAGGACCCATGCAAACTGGAAGATTTCGGGGGGGGGGGGGGGGGGGCCAGGCCCCATGGGCCTCCCCCCTGGCTACGTGCCTGCTTTCTAAACCGATCGATGATTCAAACAGTGCTAACGTGTTACTTTGAAAACGGAACTTTGACTCTATGGAAACTACAGGTAAATCAAAGTCTAGAATGGGAGGCACAACCATTTCAATAGGATGAAAAATTTGCTCCCGATTATGCAGTTTTTCGCTTGCTCCCTGTATGTCTTGAATGTATTTGCGACTCAATGCTGCTTACAGTGTACCCATACTCTCACTCTTCCGTGATGCTTCACTGGGTGGCATCGGGAATTTAGTGACGACTAACGACTTTAGTTTTAACTTTGTTGAGGCATTTAGCGAGCTGTGTGTCTACCTACTACATGTATTCGAGCGCGGTACACCCCGAGCGCGGTGCACTTCATTAAATATTCTTATTTGTTCCCAACTCGGCAGGAATTAGCTTACTGCCTTAGACTGGGTCAATAAATGAGAAGAGCAAGCGGAGTGTTTTGACCGAGCCCAGACTCTCCTCGGAAGCTGCGAAGTTATGCGTGTTGACAAATGACCGCGTAACTGTTGTCAATGTTTTTCTGCCCTCCCAGATGCCACAAGTCACGATGCAATCAAAGTGCTAATCATTAACCTTCATTTCTCCAACTCAGTCAACGAGAAGGGCATGCAAGAGGTGCAGCGTCCCAATGAAAATGTACTCATGGCACCCAAAAATGTGTATAATTGTTTGCACTAAGAGCTCGTGGAAATTGAGTCACACTCCCAGTTGCCTTTGCAGGGATTGCTTGAATTGGCTAACAGAACGCTAACGATTGGTCTAGCGTCGAATGCATCTAGCGGCAGGGGTCGTGCATGTAGGAGCTCCTGAGAGTGTAATACAGAAAAAGGATGTTTCAATCACGTCGGATGCCAGAGCTAAAGCACCCAATCTCCGGAAGAAAAATCGGCCGCGGCGGGTCAAAGCAACGCGACAGTCCCTCGAGCGTGGAGTTCCGCTGATTGGCCCTGTTCCATCCACTTATCCGAGCAGCGGCCCCCCCGGGGAGGCCGGCCGACAGCGGGCACTAAAAAGGCGCGAGTGGTTCATCGGACAGGTTATCGCGAGGCGCGTGATACGAACACGGCCCTCAAAAACTGCCAGGCCTGCGGCGAGTGCGTGCAGAAGCAACCCGAGGCGTGATCGGGTTGACGCCGAGTCTCCTCCCGGAAGCACGCCAACACCACGCTCCGTCCCACTTCAGGGTGGACCGCAGCGGAAGGTACGAACCATCCCCCAACCAATCCAGAGCTGTGAACGTGACACGTGACAACGTGCCCCTCGAGTCCCTGCACCCCTCCCGGAGGACAGGTGACACTCCCTTCAACTGCATTGGACTGGTCATGATGGATGGCGGCGTCCTGTGTGGTCCATCGTAAGGTGAAAGGGTGTATGAAAGCTCGAGGAAGTGGTCGGTGTCGTTGATGCCTGCTAGCTGCCTGTTCGCCGAAGAGCTGTCGCGCGCCCCTCTACTCGGAACGACGAAGTCGTGAAGGAACCCGCTGACACGCAGAGACAATCCACAACTCGTTTGGTGATGGCAAAATGGTACACGGTTGACCGAGTAGATCGAATTTCATATTCAATGGGTTTCTTTCGTTCGCGCAGAGGGGCCTGATTTTTGATATCAAAACACCTTGCTTTTGCGTTGAAACACTCAGGCCCGTTACGCTCCCAGAAGTTACGACACAATTTCTCTACGCTGTAGTGTGTCTCAACGCGCGCATTAACCGCTCGAATGAATACAAAATTGTAGGCGTAGTATAAAAAAGCAACGGCAGCTAACGAATACTGTGCAATCGTGGGAAGGCGTCGCAGCATTGGAGATCTGCATGGAAGATGGAACCGAGGAAGGATGCGCTTTGCTCGTGTTTATTACTTCCAGGAATGCCCGACTGTAAGGACTCTAAATGGTGAAGCGTGGAGATGTTAATCTTCAGAGAGAAGCTTAACCGAGGAAGGATGTCCTGGCAGTGTTTCGCGGGTCTGGGGATGCGGATGTCGCTTCTGATAATAAAACATGTGGAGCGTGTTACAGTGCGTCGTTGATGTTAGTGACAAAATCAGTCAAGCCACTTTTACGACCCTGATTTACAGCAATGAAGGCACCCGAGAAACCTCTACATGCGTATTTACCTCAGCTATGAACTCGTAGCAGTAATAATTGAAATGCATATCAGTCTAGCCAATCAGAAGAGCGAGGTTTATCTCTTGCATAACAGTCACGCAGTCTTAGTGACGAAGGACATCCGCCCATTCTTTCACTGAGACTGGATTGCCATCGACACTTGAGGCCGATTGGATAACATTTGCGAGGGTCACACGCCTTTTCCTCCTTAAAAACTCGTTCCCTTTCTGGTCTGACATTCTCGCTTTTGAAGCAAATCGTCGTAGAAAAGAGTTTAGCGATGTAGAAACCGCTGTCTTGAACTTGATGGACGTTGAACGTAAAGGAATCGTAGGCCTCAAAGTAGTAAAAAAGTAGAAACATACTTTGTTCACACGTAGCAAAATTGTGATATGTGGAATACATTTTTTTATCTCGGTAACCTTCGGTGCAATGGAATGTTTTCGACCAACGATCACCAGGTGGTCACACAATTCAGCAAACTCAGACAAAAGAAAGGCATCACAAACAAAAAAGCGCACATAACGGAACTGACAAATGAACATGAACTATAATAAACGCCGCATAAAAAAGGAACAAAACCAAGGAAATTAAAACAAGAAGTCACATACGAAACGACAAAACCACATACATCATTATCTATAAACATGAAGAAATATGGCCCAGGAAGTGTAAGAAAACGATTCGTGCGAAAAAATGACACCAGCAAACTGAAATTGTTTTCTCTGCCGTAACGACTTAACGTCCCGTTTTGGGCGTCTCGCTTTTGCGTCGTGCTTTAGCGTCTAACGTCTTAACCAAGTTACCATCGCAAAGCGCATTGTAAGTCTAAAAAAAAAAGACATTGTGGCAGCCAGTAGCCGCTTCGGACTTGCCCGACGCGTCACGGGAGGCATCCTTTGTCATACCGACGGCAAATGTGCACTTGGAGAAAAAGGTATTATTGGCCCCCAACAAAGATTTGAGAATGAACCGAAATACGTTTACCACACGCTGTATTTCTCACGCATTACACCACTCGTTTTCACCACGAGGTAAACAAGTGGCCAGCCCGACCCCTTCCTTGAGAACAAAGAAGTTTACCACCAGGAACGCTATAAGTTCCGCAGAATTTGTCAAGTAGCATACACTATACATCCGCGTGTGCCACGCGAAACAGAACACAATTGAGCCTGTCTATACAGCTGTTTCGGGCACAGGTATCCACGCGTCGTCCACAATGGCGTACACGAGTTCTTCGAAGCGGGAGCCTGCAGTCTGGTCTGCTGGGGCAGCGGCGGAGGGACCAGACAATGCGTTTCTATATAACCGCGGCCGCCGCACAATGGACAGGCAGTGGGAATCGTGGGAAGACGTCAGCTGCGGCCCTTTTCTCGTTTCTTTCTCCTCTTACTCAATGCTCTCATTTCTGCCAATAGGTTTCTTCCCTAAATGCTGCGCTGTCTCCTCGGCGGTGCAAAGATGGAGAGGTCTGCGCGGCGAACGCCTCTTCTACGCCGAGCCACGGCGAGCACCCAAAGCGTCGTGGTCGTGCAGGCGAGCAGAAAGGTTCGGCTATAAAGGAGCTCGGGATGCGGCCGAGTTCGCCCCCACCGTGTCAACTGCCGCGCGAAAAGAAAAGCGTCTAGGGCGAATTCGAAAGAGCGGCCCGAGCCCACGGAGTGTGGAAACCTCTGCCGCCGAGAAATGGGAAATGACTCATATCGATTTGCCTAAATGGGGGGGAAGGGGGCACGATCTCCGCCGCGTATTAAAAGAGAGCATCTTGATTCTTTTCTTCCTCGGCGCTTCTTTCTCGGGGACTTCGTAATGCGTTTTACGGGGAGAGTCTTCATAGCGATGAGATGAACTTTTGCAACGCTCGCTGCTGTGGCAAATTGTTTCGGGATTGCGTTCGCGTTTCGTGTTGAGAGTATACAACGCGCCGTTTGCGAAAGCACCTTTGTCTCGTTGTCATGTTTTTGGTTCTCTTTTTTTAAGATGTTCGCCAATCACTTCGTTTGTTATCCCGAATGTGGAAAGAAGGAAGGGGGGGGGGGGGCATTTAATAAGTTTATTTCGTTGTGCAGAAAGACAAACGGCAAGATCTTTTTACCGGCCTCGATTTGTTATTGCCCATGTTTTTTTTGTTTGTTTTTTTCTTTTCATTTTTTCGCAGAATGAAACTTGTACTCTTCCAAGTTTCTGCATTCTAATGCTGCAACGTGTGCATTGTGTGCTCCTTACTAACTCTCGGAGCAAGCATGTGCAACTCTGAATTATGTTTACCTAGTTTAACCCTTTGCACTGTATATAATTGGCACCACTGTCCTGTAGAAACATTCGATTACCTGTCTTTATATATATCTTAAATTGTTCATTCACTCATATGCTGTGTTTCTTCTGCGGATGTAAAGGGGAAGCGGGGCATTCCCCTCTCAGATGGAGAGAAAACGGAATTGATCGATTGATTGATTGATTGATTGACTGACTGATTGATTGATTGGTTGATTGATTGATTGAGGCGAAAACACCCTCGTTAATATTCCTCTATGAACCTTCTGCGTGCCGCCATCTTTGTCTGCTGGGCTGTGGAACGGCTCCTGAGCATGCGCCGTTCATTTGCTGTGCGGTCTATCAGACCCTGCGCTTGCGTCCACAGCTCAGTGACTCAGCATTTTTCACTTGGGTGATAAGCTATGCAAAGATCTATAGACCTCCACATCGCTTATCACACAGGTGAAAAATGCTTAGTCACTGAGCAGCAGCAGAGGACATTTGTTTATGCGAACAAATATGGTCTAAGAAAAAGACAGGAAGTGTGCCGGCGAGCTGGTGATAGTTACTCATTTTCTGTAACAGCCGAGGCTGTGGTAAGGAAAAGAGTAGAAAGTGACACCGAGGGGAACGTCTCAGTAGAAGAAAAAAGGAGCAGGACTCATGACATAGGCGACCAAAAGCGTTTTTTTGGCCGTCATTCCGAGGTTGGCCAAACGCTCACTACGATCGACGGGAATATGAGCCATGTCAGACTATCAACTTTCAAGACGTTATTTTAATATTGCGATGACTCCATGCTTTCATCGCGCATTTTACACAGAGCATCGAACTTAGTACGCAACTTATAATAAGAAGTCAATATTGGAACTGGTGACGTCAGAGCGATGCAAATCCTGGTTTTGACGTCACGAATGAAAACCATAAGAGGGCACTACCGAAATATTTTGGCACTAATAATCTGTCGAAAGAAAACGACCTTTCTTTTTATTGATCTTTCATTTATTTGTGGCGTTTATGGACTAATGGATCCTTTGATGGCATTACAGTGTCATTTGTTTCTCTTTTAAATTTAGCGGTGTTTATTGTTGATCCTGATGTTAAAATTCTGAGTGGAAGGAGAATTGAAAGAAAAAGTTTACGAAGAAACAGAAATAAGAGGACAGACAAACGTCTCAATCTACACCTTTATAATATGAGACGTTCGTCTGTACCCTTATTTCTGTCTTCTTTTACTTTTTCTTTCAATTTTCCTTTCCAGTCTCAGGATTTTAACATCATGATCAACCGTCACCAGCTCGCCTAAACTTGACATTTTTTTTTCGTTTATTGTTGAGTTTACAAAACTGACCATATATTTTTTTTTTCGAAAGCAACGTTTTTCTGTCGTTGTTGCGTATGAAACATTACAGCACATTTGTTGGGTGCGAGTCCCTTTTTTCACAACATTTTTGTGCAGTGCAACTTATGTATTGTGGAACATTTACTGGATCAAATAACGTTGGGTTCTCCAAAAGATATCTGAGCATTCTTGACTGAAAAACATGTACCTCAATTAGACTGTTTTTTTAAGACAATAAATGTATATGCACGGCGTTTTGCATGTTCTTACTTTTCCTTTTTAGGGCGATACATTCCTCTCTTTTATCAACCTTCTTTTTAGAAAGCAAACACAAGCAGCATTGTAAAGCACTTTAGCTGCGCATGACTCTTTGCATGACACTTTTATCGCTAGAGCGCTCTCTAACAATAGAAAACATGCTAAGTATCACGAGTGGCTAACGTGCATTCTAAGGCTGTGTGTATTTGCTTTCTAAAAAGGTTGATGCAAGAAAAAAATGCATGGCCCCATAAGGAAGGGAGACAACATTGCTTCATTAGGTGTAATGCTTCAGTTACACCAATTATGAAGGTGTAGGGATGTGAAAACACATAGAGCAAAGGTGTCACGTGGGAACTTCAAAGTTGCACTCGAAAAGGTCTAATGCTGCAACAACACCAATTGAAAGCTGTGACTTATAGACATTGCATAAGTGACCGGTTACGTTTCTATGGGTGTTTTGAATTTTACAGTGTAGCTGCAACGGTAGCAGTTCGTGGTGAATGTAAATGGTATAGTGCTCGTGTTTCGGTTTTGGTGATTGTGATATATCGGGTTTTCTTTTCATGTTTTTCTCCGTAAAGCCGGTTAAGAAGCTTGTTCAAAATTTAAATTTTGAGAGTCCTTACTCCAAGAGAAGGTGGTTTTCAGGTTATCATAAAACCCGCCAGTTAATTTTCGGCAACAATAGGTAAAGATATACCTAAGTATGATAAAAACTCGCGATACATGCAATACATTGTATCAGTAGTAAAAGAAATTTATATTTACAGCTGAGATACTAATACATTTTTTTTCTAAATGTATCTCGATACAAAAATACACATACCTAAAAATATCTCTAATATACTACAGCGAGATTTGTATCACGATACAGCCCAGCCCTACTTCATGGCAATAAAAGAGATCCATTGATTATTGATTTATTAAGGTGCCGAAATATTAGGTTGCCAACTGGCGAAGCCACCGTATACTAACCGTCTACTCAAAGGAGAGTACATTCGTCAATGCAAGATTGTATACCTTATTACGTTGGGGAGCATTGTCTTAGCTTAACGTATGCATGTCTGTTAATTGAACACGAAAAACTGTCCAGCGTTAATATCGTTCTGTTCGCTGATTTATAAAACCCCAAGAGGAAAAAAAATCAAACAGAATGAAAGAAGGACGAATCACTGACTTCGTTGTTGGTCCCTCTTTCTTTTCCTTTTCTTTTTCTTTTTTTTCTTTTTTTCTGGGTTTATAAGTGTTAGCGTTCAACAGCTAGCCTGCGCTATTACTTTTAGTATTTCAATATCAGAAATTCTGCATTTGTGAGACCTTAACCAGGAAACCTCGAAAATAAAACGCATTGCACAATGCATAAAAGAAGTAAAACAGCTGTCATCACTTCCCGCAGTTGACACTCACTCATGATGCAAGCTCTTTTTTTTTATACTGCGGACACTCGTATAATAAAGGATTACTAGACAAACTAACAGTACTTTGACTTCAGAATGAAAGTTACTTTCGATATGTTTGAGCTACGGCCGGTCTTCGAGCAATTCGTAAAGCATGCAGTTCGCCTACCTTCTCTTTTATTCCATTACATTCAACGACCACTCAGTCATGGCCCGGACTTTGTGCATCACAGCACCATCAAGGCGACCTTGTTTTTTTGCGAAAAAACCGTCCTCTGTTTCTTCGCAAGATTTGTAAGGGAATAATGAAACCGTGACGCCGTCAACCGTCGCTTTGCAAACTTTTGAGGACGACCGCGGACAATACTTTCACGAAAAGACGCCCTTTTGCAAATAAACGATTCACTCCACCGACAAAAACGTGGGAGAGAGAAAACGAGAGAGATGAGACCAAGTCGGCTCCAATTCAATTCTTGCCGAGAGCACCCACGTGCAACGCTCGGTGACTTGCAGCAATCACCCAGGCGTGCACCCCGTTCTCTGGCTGCACATCGCGGCCGCGCAATGTCTCCCTCCAGGTTCGCGTGCGCGCGGATCGAGGCGGTCACATCCATTTAAAACTGCACCGGTCGTTTCAGATCTCCGATGTGGATACACACGAAACACGTTTCGCGGAGCAGCCTTTCCTTTTATCTGAGGGAGACATCGACTGGATGTTTGTTCGCTCGTCTCGGCGTGCCGCTCGGCTTTGCATGCTGGGAAGAGACTTTTACAGTCGTGAGTTGCGGCTGTTCGTCTTATCAAACGATTTGGGTGCCAATAAAACCTAATACGTGAACACTTGTTCCGGCACTAAAGATCCGTAGGGCCGCATTATCGAAACACGAGGCATTCTTCAAGTGTACGACGCAGATTCTTTTAAGGAAGCGCGCTTTCCCACAGGAATTTGCAATGAGCATACGTAAAAAAAAACTGTCCTCTTTGAATCAGCTGCACATGCCTTGTAGTTCTATAGTCAGTGTCACGGAATGCCGCGTCCTAAGAGTCAATATATGTATCTGGGGTCATGTACTGTTTTGTTTTATAATGAAAGTTTGTTATTCGACATGCGAAAATTGCAACTTCCAGAAAACAAAATCGCTCGCGAGGTTTGAATAATGGTCGTGTTTTATTTATTTATTTATTTATTTATTTATTTCAGCACCCTCAGGACCCCTATGACATTACAGAGGGGAGGGCATTCAAATTAAAACTGAAACATTCAACTTAATAAAAATATAAACAAAGCGATCAATTCTGTCAGAACATAGTCCGGTGTGTTAGCAAGAGTGGTTAGTTAACGCTTCTTTAAACAGTTCATTAGATGATATGTTTATCAGGGGTGCTAGAAGGCGGTTCCTATCTGACGACGTTCTTAGTATGAAGGAGTCGATGTATGCTGACATTCTACAATGAGATATGCCGACCTAAAATTATGATCAACTCGTGCAGAAATGCATAAGGTTGCTAATAATACACTTCTTGGTGAAGCGTTAGATTAATAAATTTTGTAGAAAGGCATAAACTAGATATTTTAAGATGTATGGGAAGGAGGGGAAGGGAGAAAGTGGTTTTCATAATCGAGACACTACAGGTGCGATCATAGTTACTACATATAAAACGTGCGTCGGGATTTTGCTGATCTTCAATGTTACTCACCATCGTCATGAAGCCGGGGTCTATTATTGAATCCTAAGGTTCTGCAAAAATTAAAAATTAGGACGGAAATGGAGGGTTAAGATGTCACTTTCTGTTCACCTTGTCCCTTCGTAGACAATATTTTTCTTTCCGTCTAAATCTTGGGCATCCCTCAGCTTGCGTGCAAAATACAATTTATTTTAATCGTGTTCATGGCACTGTTTGCTGTGGCCCCTAAGGAAACATTTTGATTGGAAACAGCCGCACCTTAAATACGCCCGTAAGTCTGTCTTTGTGCCGACCAAACAGAGAGCCTATCGCAGCTTTCGGGGCGAGGTCGACCAATGATATGCCGGAAAAAGCGTTTTCATCGAAAAATTAAGTAATCCTAATGTCCTACAGAGACAGCTTTGAAGTTTACTTCCTCCCTCTATGTATTTCTTTCACTGAAAGTAATATGCCTTCTTACGCTTGCCTATATAAAGACTGCGACGTCAGTCGCTTCATTGCAAATGACGTGACTTCGAGGTTTTTCTCATAAATTGTGGTAGGGTTGCCTTGCTGCATGCCCATCCGGGAGGAACAACACGAAGCCGGGGTTTCTGTAACAAGAAACTACATTTATTAGAGTAACAGAAATGGGTTGTTAGTAGTGACGTATAACATTGCCCCTATAGCGTTCGATCTACACGCCTCTGTGACCTCAGTCCGTCTCCCCCCTTTTTGGGCGGTCGTTGGCGGCCCCTGGGCGTGATGGCAGACCCTCGCTCCCACAAAATTCACGCATGTTTAGCGACATTTACTTCAACATCTTAAATTATTTTGTATAGCAGGCACGTATAACATTAGTGCTTAGTTTTCTTTTAACTTTAAAATGTATTCATTTGTTATTCTATCCATACTGCTTTCCCGATCGCTTGATCAAGGATTATTATCTGGAGACTGGGAGGTGGGGAAGGTGATCCCTCTTCACAAACGTAGCCACCAGCATAATCCTTCATATTTAGTCCAGTTTCTTATAAAGCATTTCATGCAAAATTCTTGAGCGCGTAATTTATTCTCATCTCGGTAACCTTATTCAAACTTTTTTATCAACCGTGCGCAACATGGTTTTCGTAAATTTTATTTATGTAGAATGAAACTTCTAGCATTTACTCATGACCTTCAAATCGTTCTCGGCCGGAGCTTTATAACTGACTGCGTATTTACTGATTTCTCAAAAGCTTTCAATAAGGTGCTCACAAGCTTCTGTTTCATAAACTTTGTTAACAATGACCTCATAAGTACTCTCTTGGATCAGATCATTCCTACTGGATCGTTCCCAATTTGTTTTGGCTAACGGAACAAATTCTTTACACTCACCTGTTACATCTGGTGTTCCCCAAGCTTCTGTGTTGGTTCCGCTTTATTTTTTTATTTATATCAATGATCTTTTAATGTATGTTTTATCTTTTAATTATCTTATTGTTCAGCGACTGCTTCATTTACAGGCAAATGAGTAACGACTTTGACACCACTGCTCTTCAGCACGACATCAACAACGTCGTTCATTGGGCACAGATTGGTTCATGGAACTTAACATATCTAATTATAAATCAATTAGTCTATCAAAATAATACTTATCCTTACTTTCACATCAACAATTCATCCCTGTTCTCTATAACCCACATAAATACCTTAGTGTTTCCATAACCAATGACCTCTCCTGGAACAACAATGTTGGCTATGTTACTATTAGCGCGAATTGTTTATTAGGCTATATCAAAAAAAATGTTTCACTCCCCTGTTTCACTAAAACTTATTTATAAAACGCTCATTTACGCAAAATTTTAATATGAGGCCTCTATCTGGGACCCCGGTATCACCCTTGCATCTATTGTCGAATCCATTCACAATCGTTCCGTTCGTTTCATACATTTGAACTATCACCGCACTGCTAGCGTAACCTCCATGAAATCATCTCTCGACTTGTCTATTCTTTCTTTCCGGAGAAAAATTATTGCATATATGTTTGCTAGGAGGGAAACCGTATCTACAAAATTATAGACCTATATCAGTCTTGCCAATATTTTCGAAAATATTTGAGGGAGTTACACATAGCCGATTATATCAGTTTTTTTACAAAGCATGATGTCTTGAACAAATCACAGTGTGGTTTCCAAAAGGGCAAATCATCAGAGCAGGCACTTGTTGAGACGAAAGATAAAATAATATACAACATGGAAAATAAATCATACACGCTGGGAGTTTTTTTAGACTTTAAAAAAGCTTTCGACACGATTCAACACTAAATTTTGCTAAGTAAACTTCAACTGTACGGAATACGAGGAGTAGCTTTGGCTTTAATAAAACATTATCTAACAAATCGCCTTCAATTCGTCAAAGTTAACAACTCTGTCTCAATCACGTTGGAAGTAAAATATGGTGTCCTCCAAGGTTCTATTCTAGGCCCCTTGTTGTTCCTCCTTTATATAAATGACATTACTGCTATTCCTAGATCTCCAGAACTGATTATATACGCAGATGATACCAACCCATTTTTCGCCTCTGCCTCCAAAGCATCCCTAGAGTCAATGGCAAATAGCTATCTCGCTGAATTAGCAGTGTGGCTCCATAAAAATAAACCGCAACTAAATTCTAAGAAAACCAAGTATATACTTTCTGCTCCAATAAACAAACATGATAATACTCCAATAACTCTATATTTCGAAAACACAATTATAGAGTAAGTCCCCGAACAAAAACTTTTAGGCGTTTGGTTTAACCAGGAGCTTAGCTGGAATGCACACGTAAATAATTTGACTGCTGAGCTTTCTCAGGCAGTTGGATATTTGTATAAAATAGTAAAACCTGATCCCTACATGGTTAAAAAAAACAAATTTATTACTCTTTTTTTTACTCAAAGTTATGCTACTGTATTTTAGTATGGGGTACCACCACGCTCACAAACTACAATAAGATTCTTAAATTACAGAAGAAAATTTTTCGGTTATTTGAAAGTTACACGGGAAATATGCAAGACCTTCCAACTGAGCCACTTTTTAAAAAACACGGTATACTCAAGGCTAACCAAATTTATGATTTCAAGTTAATGCAACATATCAAAACTGAGAAACTTTATGATAAAACTACAAGTGATGTAATGCACAGATACACCTTTCGGCACCCTTTAAGACGACCTCCGCAGATTCGAACAAATTACGGAAAGCAAACTAAAGATTATCAGGTCACCAAATTATTAAATTCAATTGGGACCTTCGTGGATTTTAATAACTCCTTTTCTAAATTTAAAAAAAAAAAGAGCTGAGGACACTTTTGGTGGGCAGTGACACTGTTTTATAGCCATTTTTATGCATGTACAAATTGATATTTCTTATCTCTGAACTTGTGAAAAAGTTCCTTTCATAATCTATATTACCAGTTGCGATCCTCTCTTGATGATGTATCATAAATCCATGACATTATTTGAATTGCTGATTGTTCTACAGCTGCATGAGTGTGTAGTATACTGTGTACCGTATGTACGAACTGCAAAGGGGAGAGAGTCCTTCTTCAAGCATTTTCTGCCTTTAGTCTCAGTTCCCCTTTCGGTTGATCCGAAAGAAATAAAGACTTCAATTCAATTCAATTCACAAGATTAATCATTACTTTTTAATGGTTTATTTGCTCCAAAATGAAAAACCAGGGGTTGGGGGGGGGGGGGGGGGGGGGGAGGCAGGTAGAGAAAAAAAGATGCCATTTCACCTTGACGAGACTTTTATCTTTTCTTACAGTACCGCAACACAGGACATCACCAAATGCACTAGCAGAACCAAATAAATTATTAAGAAACACTTCTTAGAGATTAAACGCGATTGCAGATAATACTAGTCACGTCGAAAAGGACTTTATCACATTTTCATCCTCATTCATAAACAATGTTCCTGGCCACCGGCCGTTCTTAAATATTTCTCTTGAAAACCTGAAACACTCAAAGTTTACTTTGTTTTCAATTTTTTTTGGGGCAAGGAGGAAACTTCATAATAAAATTGCTGCTCGCCGTGATTGGTTCTGACCAGTATTTATCTAGATTTTTTTTCTGAGTGCACGTTCCGAGCTAACGCTATTTGGGTTTTGTTATAGTTTTTCTTTTTGAATAAGCTGAAGTAATTTAAAGTAATACACTTTATTATTCCTTAGAATTTTGTATTTTTCAAACAGTGGATCTGTACGCAAGTCTCGCTAGAAACCATGCAAATTAACAAGCATGCGAAGTGTCTGTTTTTCAAGGACTGTTATTTTATTATAGTTCGTCATAGTCGTGGTACCCGATACTAATGCAGCGTATGATATTTCTGAATAATATAAATATTAATATTGTAAATTTTAACCATAAAGGGAGAAGTTTAGGAATTCTATACATACATCTGATATATTTAGATAGTTCAGAACAAAGTTGTTCCATATGCGTTGACCAGTTCTCATTAAACCTTGAACATATGCCATATACCATATACTAGTCCTCATTAAACCATATACCTTGAAATTTATGTTATTTTACCTCCTCTAGAGGCATTCCATAAAAATTTATAAGTATAGAAGTTTTCCCTTCCTTGTTACTTGGACGAAATATTACGTATTTGTTGTTAATTTAGCAAGAAGCGGTATTTGTTTACGCTTAAGCCGGCTTGCCAGCTTTTCCAAGTATTCCCAGGCCATCATTTCTAATATGTACTTAGGCTGTGCTTTAAAAAAAAAAAACATATTTGTGTCGTCTGTGTAGATGATCAGTTCGGGGGATCCTGTATGTTTGCCATATGATTTGCATAAATTAGAAATAACAGAGGGCATAGATAGGATACCTGTGGCACTCTCTGTCGTCAATGTAACTTATCAGAGGCTACTTCATTTAAATGCGCATATTGATATCGAATCTTTAAATAACTTTCTATTAGCTTTAATGCCACGCCAAGTATTACATAATATTGAAGTTTAGTCAATGAGATATGGTGTTGTATTATGTCAAACGCCTTTGTAAACTCTAAACACAAACCTAATGTATAAAATGTTTCTTCAATGTTTTTTTATACTTTTCTCTTTTATGTGCAGCAGGGCAAATTCTGTAGATTTCTGTTTTTGAAATCCATATGGCGCCTGATTTAATATATGGTACTTACAGGAAAACGCCTCTAATCTAGTATAATTTAGATTTTCAAAATGTTTGAAAAACTTGGCAGAATCGAAATTGGCCCATAGTTGTGCAACATTTCTTCCCCGCCTTTAAAAATTGGATAAATTTAGCAATTTTTAACTAGTTCGGAAATATTCCTGCTTGTAGCATAATATTTGTTATAATGACAGAATGAGACAGCGTTTGTGACACATGTTTCACTGGAACCGAGTTAAAACCGTCAATACCGGCGGCAGAATTTTTTATGTTTTATTGACTATATAAATTTCAAACGGCGTAGTTGGTTTATTCCTTTTTTATGTATTTATGCAGGTTACCTCGCAGCTCCTAAGAAGGCTTTATTGTGAGGGAGGGTTGCGAATACATGAACAAATGTACAAAAGCACAAGGTACGATAACATGAGCGCGCAAAACAAAATTGCAGTAATTACGTAGTTTATACAATATAGAATTAAGCAAAGCGTGTTTCGTTCATGACCGCCCCGGTCATCTTCTTCGTTACATTCGCACACGCTAACCAAGTGTTCATTCATAATATTTGCAAGGTCTTTACCTTATTTTTTTTATCGATAATAAATTTATTTACGCATAAAGAGAATACTTCCTATTAGTTGTATCAATCACTGCGTTCCGTATCTTTCACGGCGCGCTTTTTTTTTATTGTTGAACATATTTTGTTAATACTGACGTTTTACCCTTTTGTTTTAAATATCGGCTGCTAATTTGGTGGCTTTATTTCTCTTTTAAACCGACTCAGAACCTGCTGGTCTCGTGTTTCCAGAAAGCCATGATACATGATTTTTATTATTATTTACTTTATAAATCTATTTTGTTATTCATGGTTTCCTAACTTCCTGCTTTTTAGTTTTGGATTGTACGAGGGCGAATACATTGTAATAGCATATTTCAAAGATCTTTGAGAGGTGACTAAAGGCAACATCGCGATTTGCTTCTTCACAGAGGCTGGTGCAGTCAGCACTGTCAATTAAAGCAGAGAAATGGGAAAGACTTTGTTCATTTGTTTTACTGTCACAAAATGTATTTTGTTTACGTAGTCTTTTTTTTTTTTTGACAAGGAAGTTAAAAAATATCTAGGATGGTGGTCACTGATATCACTGGAGAAAAAAACTGAACTGAAGGTGGTGTTGTGTATATTTGTTATGCGTAGCTCAAGTAAGGAGGCACATCCTGAAGAAATCTTGGTGGGTAGAGCTATTGCATTTGTACATTCGTAGGTTGTCGTAATATCAGACAGGTCTGTGGCGGCAGTATTGTTCGCGCTCATGTCGATAGTTGCGCCACCGATGATAATAAATCTTAGCTAGGACGCGGCGGAAAAAAGCAAGTTTTCCCAAAGATAAAAATAAATCGCCTTATCTCCTGTTGATGGTCTATATAACAACAATCACTGTTTTCCCCGCATAAAAAACCAAACTTTCAGCGTACAAATGAATAACAAAGAATCCTTGAACAACGTGGGGCGAGATATTTTCCTTAACGTAAATAGCAACGCAACCTCCTCGCTTTTGTGTCCCTTGCAAGACTTTCATATTTTTATCCTTCGAAATATGGCGCAGTGTCCCTTTCCGTAAGCCATGTTTCTATAAACATTTTAACGACAAGACGTAGACATAGCGAGCCAAAACAGATTTCATTGTCAAGTGTCTTAATTTTTATACTTCTTACATTGAAATGAATTGCTGTAAACTGCTCGTTCTTGTTATGAAAGTGTTCATAAAAAAGATAACTGTTGTAGTAGCCAAACTCATTTAGCCAATCTGGTGTGGGAAAGCAAAATTTGCCATCAAAACAAAGGACAAAAAACACGTTTTTCAATTTAGGTAGTTCGTATCCAATTTTTTTCAACCGGGTCTTCATGCTCGATTTAAATAGTTGCTTTGTTTTATTGTACCCTGACGTAGGAGTACCCTTGTTTTTGCCGCACAAACTTCTAGCTTCCTGTTTGATGATGTCATGTTCTCTTGCAGATACACATCGTCTGCACTTGCTCCGTTTCCTAACAAGTCCTTGTTTTGAAGCCACGCACTTCGCTCAGTCCGGTTAACAGAACGCACGATCGCATGGGCGATTTCTTTGCTATAGTTGGGACGTGATGAACAGCCTCTATGTTATCCTTTGTCAACCCATGGCACTTCTATTTGATTAGCGATCTTGTTCAGTTTTTCCAGCAGATTTTCATTTAGTGTTTCAGCGCGTCCATGTACTTTGAGATTATTCGCTCTTGCTTGTTCGTTTACCTTCTTTTTTAGTTCTTTGATGTCGCTGTCGTGTGCTTTTTTTTCAGTACTTCATCGTAGCTATGCGGCAGGGACTGTATCGATTTTCAATGTACAATGCAGCTTATTCTATTTCTACCAGCTCGTCAACTTGCTGCTTTAGAGGTGCAAGTAGTGTCGAAATCCCCCTTATTCAAGTTAGCTGTTGTTGCACGTCTGACGGCTCTTAGAGCGACCGCGTATCGTCCTGAGAGCTCCACTCCGATCACCCAAGCTGATACTAGAAGCTCCACCTTAAGCGCAAGCTTTCTGCCCTTCCTAATACAAGCGTGAACGCGCAGGCACGCGCAACCAAAGCACTGCGGAAGCCAGTGAGCTTGCGCTGAAGACGGAGCTTCTAGTCTCAGCTTAAAGACCAACGACCAGTTCCCGCTTTCCAGTTTTCCCTATCTTCCTCCTCTCCCCCTTCTACCCCTGTCCACCGTTGCCTGTTTCCTCCTCCCCCAAGTTGAGGAGGATCTTCTGCTTTGCAAAATGACGAGTCTGGTCGTCGGCCTTTAAGGGTAAATGCGTCATAGTTTTGGCTTTCGCTCCTCGGCACATCTGATTTTCTTGAACCCCTGTCTTTCTATCTCGTAGAGCGATTTCTGTCGCACCCGCTCAAGTGCTAACGTGATAACTGAACCGATCGTTTTTGGGTATGGTAGCAAGCACTCACAAGCAGCAGTCAGTGACAGGAATTTTTACGTCTTAAGAATAATACAAATTGGTACTGCTCCAACTTGCAGAGGCAAATGATTAGCCTACTGCAGATAGCCCTGTCGCTGACTGCCCCGTCGACGCTGCGCTGCTTCTTTTATAGCCTTTGTCGACTTGGTGTAGTAGCCTCAGCTGCGTCGCTAATGCCGTTGTTACCGCCGCTAGCTGCCGCAGTCGTTTTCTTGGGCCTGTTAACCATACACTTCAATAAACGTTGTTTTAGAATCAAAATTAATTTTTTGCTATAAATGGCTATACATTGTTAAAAATCAAAAGCGCAAACTCCAAGGAAAAGAAGAGGGGAGAGGACAGAGCGCTTACTCCAACTGAGTGTTTAATGTGTTTGACGAGAAAGACAAAAAGGAAATGGGACATGTGAAGGTAGAAAGAGGAGGAAAATTAATGTTATAGATAATAGATAAATCAAGCAAATTAAAATTTAAATGTAACTTTACCCCTCTACATTAGCAAAGAGAAATGAGAAAGAGAGAGAGAGAGAAAGAGCGTTAGAAAACAAAATTTAGAAGTACAAACAAAAGCAACCCAGGACAAAGATAATGTTAGAAAACGTTAAAGCGACCCGGTTTAAGAAAAAAGTTTGAGGTAACCCATCTTTTTCTCAGACAACGCTATGCGGAGCGCGAGTGCGTCTGCTTCCTTTGCAGGGGTTGTGGTAAAGTCAAAACACCAAACGCTGATTGAAGGATAGTGGGTAGACCTCAAGGCAGCTTGCTTCGAGGTTTACCCACTATCCTTAATCAGAGCCAATCAGAGCTCGGCGTCGTTCTTACGTCACCGCATCTCCTGGTCAAGGAGCAGACGACTTGCTCTCTGCATTGATGGTGTGCTTATGCAAGGTTCCCCTGAGGCAAGATGGTTTTCGCCTCATAGAGTTCTCTGAATCTCTTGTTATGGTAGAGCTTGAAGATTTTAGTCTGGCGGAATATCGGTGTGCAGTGGCAATCCCGGACGAGTAGGTCGAGTAGATCTCATGGATTTAAAAGAAAGGTGATGTTCTAGAAGTTTCACATTCACACAGCGGCTAGATTGTCCTACAGATTGTTGTTTACCAGACGAGAACGGAATTGCATACACTACGTTGACATTGCAGGAGACGGACTTATGTGTATGATTGGCGGTGCACTCTTTATTATTTTAATTTAACGAATTGATCTTGGGACACAATTTTTCTTAGTTTGTTTAGTGCTGATAATGCTACCCGTACGTCGTATTTTGAAGCTATTTGTTTCAAGTTGTGAGATGTATTGTGGATGTAAGGTGTCGCAGCCGACCGGCTTTTCTTCTCATAATTTAGCTTTCCTCTTCCTTTGGGAGTTCTCAGGCATTCCGCTACGTCAAACAATAATGAATTAGTGTATCCTGAATCCCGCAGTCTTTCCACATGTGTTTGGAAACTAAACTTGGCCGTGTGTTCCCAAGACTTCTGCACGGTCGCTTTGAATCAACTTTGCACTGTTCCTTTTTTTATTATCTTTGGAAGGAGCATAAACAAAGGGTAGTAGCCTTTCTTTGACCGTGGTAAATAGGTCCAACACATGTGTGAGCGTTCAAATGACAGTTAGATATCTAATATTGAATTCTGCAATTAGTTGGTAACTCACGCGTGAACTTAAGTCCTTGAGCTTGTGTCATGAAAGTGTTACTTATGATATTGAATGTAGCAGTATCGTACTGGTCAGGTCGGATACAAAGTAGAACGAGATAGTCATCAACGTATCTATCTGTAATTCCCTCTAGCCGTGAAGTAATCACACATTAAATAAAAACACCGCGATGGCTTATATCGGGGTCTCCTAAACCCGACCCGCGGGCAAAATCTGTCCCACGGGGGAATTCCGACCAGCTGGCAGCAGGCCGCTGTCCTTCCAATGAATCCCGACCCACGGGCCGCTTCCAGCAGGCTCGCTACTTCCGCAAAGAAAGGGCGCCGAAACGCGCACCAACCGCGTAATCTAATATACCAGAAGAAAAAACGAGAGAAAACTGCCTATTGTAGGCGTGACCTCTTGTGCTATAATGTTCTGAATGTCGTCCTCACCAGCTACACCATTCTTTTCCACCTGTTTCATACCTCTGTAACTTCATCTGCCAAAGTTAATGTGAGTTCTCATGCATATTGTGCTTAGTCAGTGTCCTGTGACGTATCTATCGCCTATTGTGAGCCCCCGTTCCATAGTCCAACTCAACTGACTTACGTCACGCAATGGCGGTGGTGCTGCTATCGGTACTGGATATGCGCAGACGCTTAATGTCATAGGTTAATACTAGATTCAAAACTTAGTTTTATTCATCCAACTTACATTCTTCTTTTCTTACTTTCTACTCAAACTCTAAATTTTTTCTTTAAGAATGACTGCTTATTTAGGACATTATATTTAGGTTTCTTTCTTATTTATATTCACTTATTTCTCTACCGGCCCTTGAGACAGCAACATATCCTTCATCCGGCCCCTTACAGAAAAGGTTTGGAGACCCCTAAGTTATGGGAAGGTTGGAAAATAAAATTAAGTTAATTCATGCACAGCACCCTTTCTTCAATCGGTAATAATGTGCATCCGGAATGTGTTTTGTCCAGGTGAGTTCATATATTTGCCACGCCCTTGCCTATTAATTAATTATGCGAATTAAGCTAGAAATAAGTTGATAAGGTATCGTAAACACAGATACGTTTTTCCTAATAGCGGTATAACACTCGGAGACTTCAACAAACACACACAAAAAAAACTTAAGTCTTGAAGAATGTAGTATTAAAATGTTCCCTCTTTGTTCATTTTTTTAATTCAAATGTCATCTCTATCACTGCAGCTGTCTGATCTGCATAATGACCTTTTATTAGTTTGAAAGGGAACGGGACCTCTAGCGTAATTCGAGGGTAATAGCGATGTGTATCAGCGGAAAGGCGTCAACTATTATGTTGATTAGAAGGACACAAAGAAATATACGGTAAAAAAGGAGTGACGTCTTGGTGTTATTATCGACATCAAAACAGCCATGGGATCAAATAGATTAAACTCTCATTAGCTGTTCTTTTTTTTTTCTTTTGTGATCGAGAATATAGTGTGTATTTTCTACGTTTTCTCCGTGTGCTCACAAAGATATATGAACACGAAAGTCTCTGTAAGTCTTGTTTGCTCTTCCAACTTTGACATTCTGACAATGAACATGACGTGTTGCTTCTTTATTTCCACAGCCAAGACTGCGTTTTCAATTGTTCAATGTTTTCCTCGTTATTTGCTGAATGTTTTCCGCTGATCGCAGTGATTGATTCATCGCGTCATCTGCGGTAAAAAAGAACTGTAGCTTTTTGTTTTTAGTCTTTTATTATGTTAGACTGTTCAACTTTTGTGAACTCTCGGGTTGCGTTGTGTACCTGATATAAAAAAATAAAAAATACATTTACACGTTGCCTGCTTCAACTGGACGGTACATGTCCCAACAGTTGTCCTTCCCGACCAAGTGTTTGCGGATTCGTGACTCCTTATCTAGAGCGTGCCTTTGTAAAATCTTTAATAAAATATGTATTGATCTCTAACTTTACAATCGTTCAACAGAGTAATAACATACCGGATGTTCGGGAGAAAACAGAGCCAAATTTTTCTCATCGCAAAATTAGACTACCTCGAACGCTTAGTTTTCGCCCAAATATAGGAACGGCGGCTGGGACAACGAACATTCGGTACCTGCCGTTACTCGATGAAGCAATCATAAGAGATTTCTGGTAATTAATGAGAAAATGGTGGCCTACCCTCGAAGGCATGGAGATAAATAGCGTCTGGTACCAGAAAAGGGTACTCTTTTTTCGTTGAAAATGTTCCAAAATTGCTTTTTAACTTAGAAATCAGAAAACGTCAAGTTCTGAAACCTTGTCGTCCTGCCCCAAACATGAGAACAACATTTGGGCACCTACTGAGCGTCCGTGAACACGTGGATAGGTTTATTTTTGCGGTGAGAAAAACAGAATTATCTCGTCCCCAGAACACCTGTAAAACCATGCTCATTAAGCAAGTTTTAAGGCTTTGAGCCCCTGCTTGTGGCAATCAACCAAATCTGTATTGTATTGAATTGAATTGAATTCAAGTGTCGTTGCTATGGCGCACGGATCCCGTTCATTCCATGACAATTATTTTACCACATTTTCAGCGCTTCATGCGCCTTGACTTTTGGTTGGGCTGAAGCGTCTTCTACATAATGGCACCACACCGAGGTTACCTGTTATAACTTATAGCTCACATCACTATAGTAGGTTGCAGGTCATGAAAGGCAAGACAACCCGTTCCCCCACGAAGCCTTCCACCCTTTCCGCTTTATGAAACGCTGGAGAGGGGGGGAGTAGAGAGGAAGAAACCACCAATGATGAAGAGCACATAACTTTCGGGGTGCGGCTTGCCGTACTTTACTTAATCTGTAACAGGCTGTAGGTACTTACTGTAAAACACCACGTTTTGTACCAGAAACATGGCGACTTGCCCGTCTCTTCCCGGCTGCGCCAAACAGTTCTTTCTAAAAGGTAAGTTTGAGATTGCCCGTCATAATATAACGTAACATAAAGCAATTTTTATACGTTATGACCTAGGTATTCTCAGAAGCTCCAGCATGTCTACCAATTCGTCTCGTTTTAATCGCACTAGATTAAAAATAGCGCAAAGATAAGGACAGACGAAGAAGGGGACAGGACAGGCGCTAATCCTGTCCTGTCCTGGCCACTTCTTCGCATGTCGTTGTCCTATTGCTATCTGTAATTTGGTATGTATAACCAACTAGTATAATCGGTTCAATCAAAGCGAAGGAAAGGCGCTCTCGCCCAGTCTTGGGTAAGTTACTTTTAAAAGGTAATTCGTTAGAGTTAGTTACTTTCAGAAAATTAGTTGCAAAGCTACTATTACAGTTGCCCCAACAAACGAGTAACTCCAGTTTACAGTGACTTTTTAGTTACTTTCTATAACACGAAAAATTTAGGTAAAACTAGAAAACGCCCCTCACCAAGTTTTATTGCATAAAATTAAAAAGTGCGCTTTTTACTTTATATTGTAACTTAGGCGCAGCTGATTCTCGAAATTAGTGTCTTAAAGTTTCCCTCGTTTGATGGCGAACACGTCCCTGCCCTTGCTGAACAGACCCCGCGCAACCAGGGCAAGGAGCGAACCCCACGCAAACAGCAGCAAATTTTGCCTCGACTGTTGACACCACACCAGTGTAGTGGCACGAATCAAAATACGAAACATGCGCAGTGCGGAGTAGTGGCGCAAATTAAAATACAAAACATTCGCGGTGCCCTGTGTGTGTATTGTTTTTTCACGGTTGATTCAGCCGATTAAAAAGCGTTTGTGTCCAGTCACAAAGTGCAAGCGCGTGCGTAAAAATAACTAGATTTGTTTTCATCACACCAACACGTGACTATATACGGGTCGTGATTCGCGAGAAAGAACGTATTCATAAGTTTGTGCATGGCCAACTTGACACTCGAAATGTCGAAGCAGACAGTTTGGAAAGTGCAAGGAATACCTAAATTGTACTCGTTCAGTGATAAATTGATCATACAAAACTGGAAAGTAACGACAAAAGTAACGTCGTTATTTCCATCGTTATCTGAGAAAAAGTAATAGAACTGCAGTGACAAGTTACTTGTTTTAAAGTGACTCGTTACAGTTATAAGTTACCAAAAGCGTATCGAAATTCCAGTAACGCGCAACGCGTCGCTACTTAAGACTGCTCTCGCCCCACAAAGATCACCCGGTTTCAGTTGAAAAAGGGCGCTTACCCTTTGTGCCACCGGGACCGCGTGGCTATTGAATGTTTACACCTAATGCCCTTCCCAGCTGCTGAACTGATTACAAGTTCAATCCTTGCGCTTCGAGTGCCTATGCAAGCGCAATATAAACTCAGGAACTTCTACAACCGTATTGTGTTAGTCCTTTTGTATGTGACAGCTCGCTAAGTCGCCATGCTTGTAGTTGCCAGTCCGATCACCCCTTGCTCTTTTAACTCGCTCGATTCTACCAGACTTCCACATTACTGTGTGCATACACAAGTCAAGCAGTTTAAATCGGGCTCTAATAGGAGGGGGCGGGGGGTGCATGTGAAGCTCCCATGGGTTCTGCAACTAGAACAAGAAGAAGGGAGGGGGGGGGGGGGGGCCAATTGGGTAGCCCAGACACGTAAAATTTAGGGCACCTCTGCGCCCTTTGAGATTTAGTCTTTTCCAAGACGAGGTGCGGCTAATAGGGGTGTTGCAGTGCATCCCAAGTTTGGCACGCCCAAACTTTCCTTTACAATTAACTACTCAAGAAGTATTGTAATTTTGGTCATACAATTGTTAATTTATTGGTAGCGCAGTCTTAACCAAGGACATAAAAAATTTATCATTCCACGTGTACAAAATTGAAAATAAAAAAGTGCGCACATTTCCATGTTATTCTTGCTGGCTAGGTGATCGGAAAGCATAGCAAGCATTATCATGAGCCGTCTATACAAGCTCTGAGTTTCGGAACAAATACCCCCGCAATCAGTCGTGCGTGTTTGGATATGGCCTGGAAGGCATATACTCTGGGCAGAATATTCTACCTCACGTAAACCTGCATTTTCTGCATAAAGGTGTCGTAGAATGATAAATGTTTTGGAAACCCGACATTTCTCCTCGATGCTTCAAATGACATTCTTCAGTAATTGGTATAAACTTAAACTGCTCTCATAATTCTAAATATTCAGGATGTGCACGAGATATTCACGATATCAGTAAATATTATGAATATTCCCACAACCAGTTGCAAGCCTTTTGAATACATGCTGATATCAGCAGCAAATATTTTGAATATTAACAAATTGTGAGTATCTGCTGATGACAGCAGGTATTGTGAATATCTGCGGATACTGCGAATAACAGCAGATGTTCCAAATAGTATAAGGCCAAAAAAGTATGAACCGCTTCTCATTGTTGCCAGTGTTTAAAAGTTGTTTCACACCAGAAATGATAACGTCCCAAAAGAGGGCTTTGCCGTCCTGGGGGCATCAATCAGGCATGGATAATTGCGGCCATCACGTGATGCAAGAAGAATATTCTCTGTTTTTCTGACATGGTTCAGTAAAAAAAGAAAGTATCATTAACCAGCTCTCTCCAGTCGGGGTATACTTTATGACGAGTCCTCCATGAGACCGGGACACGGCTGGATGTACGTGCACGCCTGAAAGCAGGACCGGAGACGTCTTTACGCGTCCATTGTTGTTTGAGCGTGGAAAGATGGACGGTAATCCACTTCGTCCGAGGCGTGCTTTTTCGTTAGCGCCTTTGTTCCGCAGAGTTGCGAATCTGTCACGCCGGCGAACAAGGCGCGCCGCCCGACAATGACGCCAGACAGACGAGCGCTCTCTCTCGCCCCAGGTGCAATTTCGCTTGTCTCGTTTTTCTTCATTCTGAGCAGAATGCGGGTGGGCTTATTTATAAGCTGTTGAAGGCAACGCAACGCCGGAGCCTGCTCAGCTAATTTCACTTTAACTGGTTACATCTGTCACGCAGCAAGAAATAGCGAAGGCCAGCTGTTTTTGTTTCTAATCTGGCAGGTGTTGGTATAGAGTACCGCTCGCGTGCGGTGCGGCCGTGCTAATTGCCTTACGACGGGAATGCGCTGTATTTTTGGCGCAAAGGAGATGTGGTCGCGAGTATGTATGATGATAGCTCGGATTGTCATGGTACTTTGTGGACATAAAGACACTGCACTTCTGAAGTGTACCTGTAAAATAAAGTTTGATATCATTGTCTCTATCGATGAAATGCCAACATACATACTTTACCGGTCGTATGATAGTAAATCATCCTCTCTTTGTCACTGTTTTTCTTGTTTCCCGTGCTTTCTCCTTGAATTCCTCCCCCCCCCCCCCCCCTGCCCCCCCTTCCTTTTCTGAACAAAAAAAATATATATTGTACGTTATTTGAGACAAAAAGAAAGGCCTCATTGCATAATATTTTTATTATTACTTTTTGCGTCCCCAAAATTCGACGCACAATTAATTTAAAGGTTGTTTCTACAAACACGAAAGCAGAAATGAAAACTCAAACCCGTGCAATAAACAAACCGAAAGTTAAAGAGAAAATCGAAAAAAGGAGAAATATGTTCACACCATTTTTTTAAACGAGCCTTACAAGAATATATTTTTTACAAAATTTGCGAATATGTTGGTAGCAAAGCCGTACTTCCAATTAAAGTAAATTCCCTCGCTTTTTGAAAGACAACGTAAAAAGATTTTCGCATGTTCAAATATCGTCGAGTTTTGAATTGTGCATTTGTGTATTGAGTGTTTGTGTACTTGTGTTCCTACCCTTCATCCGTGTTATCGCACTTTGTGGCTGGTAGACATAAATTAATGAACTTTGTAAATGACGAAAATTTGCAGTTCTTATGTTTGAACTACATACAATTTATAAGGCAGTTCATCGATTGAGCGAAACATTGAGCTTCCTCGGAATTCACACACACTGAATGTGCGAGGTTTCTAATTCGGATCCCCGAGCGGTGAAAGCAATTCCCGGCGAAGTAAACGGTATACGCTTGACGGGTTCAAATATTTCACTGCCACTACTTTATTTTTAATGGGCGTGCATGGAGTACTATCTTATACCCCACTCGCACCGCCAGCATAAAGATACCTCCAACATAGGTCCCTTTGCAATCGGCGAATCAGCCCGAGCTCTTGGGTCACGATCACATGCCACGCGCGGAGGACGTCGAACTGATTCGACGTCGACCATGAAGGCCTAATGGTACTTTTGAGGTCGTGTCAATGGGGTATTCGATTATCAACAGTAACGAATATCTTCAGCCGACTACACATCACGATGCACTCGGAGCCCCAATTTCTGGTTTTCCTTTTATTAGTGCAACCGGTAAGAAGCGCGATCGGTGTTGTACTGAATTGATAAGGCGGTTCTACGGGTAAGAAAAGGCTCCGCGTCTTCTTGAAACTGTGGCAAAATGACCACTGAGGCATGAAAGAAGAGCCCCATTTTCATTGGCTCAGCTTTATTAAGAATAATAAATATAGTTGTTCCGAGTAGAGATCTTTGTGGGCTCGGGCTAGCCCGAAAGCCCGAGTTCGACACGACGGTCGGGTCGGGCTCTAGCCAATGTATGAGAGCACTGTTCGGGATCGGGTCGGGTTCGGGCCGATTTACGCCGAACTGCGTCGGACTCGGGTCTGGCCAAGTTGGAGGCACCGGGACCCGACAACCCTACCTTGCCAAATATTTCGGAGTTGGGGTCAATATTTATTTTATGTTCGAAAACAAAATAAAAAAGAAACGGAAAGTTTCTTTAAACACAAAAAACGCCAGTCTGGATATTGTGCCGCGGGTCATTAGGTTATGTACAAAGCACGCGCTAAACTATGACAGCCGTATAAGTCAGTGGTTCTCAAATGGGAGGCAGTGGCCCCTGCGAAGGTATTTCTAAGATACAGGAAGCCATACACATCAGTGAACCTGGCTTTTTTTTTTTTCGTACAGAAAACTTTTGGGTGATATATATATATATATATTGTATACCTTAAGGAGAGAAGCTTAGTTACACGAGCACTTAGCTATATAATATTCTTTTATCCCTTTAAACATCATTACTGCAAACCTTTCCCTCTCCCGCAACCGCGAATCCAGCACTTTCGCCGATCCACAAGAGATCCCCGAAACTGGGTTCGGACATTTCATTGAACGCCGTTTTATCAAATACCGTTTCATCGAAGCTGTTTCATCGAACGCCATTTTATCGAAATCCATTTCATCGTACGCCGTTTCATCGTAGCAGTTTCATCGAAAACCATCAAGTTATGCAGTATGACTTTTTGATCTAGGATATGGTTGTCTTTTATAACCGGAAGAATAGCAGACCTTCCCTTTTCTACGGAGAGGGGAACTAATAATAAGAAACCTTATTTACTCCGCTACACCTTTTTTTTTTCATTGTAACTGTTTGAGTTGTGCTGTTAATATCGTCAAAAATAAACGGGATCATCGCCTTGACGTTTCATGAAACTTGTGATCATCGGGTGCAGTGAAGAAGGTACGTCCCTTCAAGGGTGTATCTACGTTCTTGAAGAGGCGTATTTTGTTTCAAGCACAAAGCCGTCTTTGAAGCAATTACATCTATCCAGTCGCATGTAACAGAAAAAAAAATGTTTGTCTTTCTTCTTTGTTTTATTGTTCGTCAGTGGCAGGACCGTGGACTTACTGGTTTTTCAATCTTTGTGCTTAGAAAAGAAAGTTTTAGATTTTCCTACGATAAAATGAAAACTCCACTAAATAGATAAGTAAAGGGCGCAGAGAAGAATAGTTAAATTCATTTCAGGATCTACCTTTCATGAGTGAACAAGTAGGAAACGAAATCTGGTGGAGTGCAACCACTTATCTTGCCTGAACACAGAAAACACTCATTACTAACCACTCAAGATTTGTTACGTTCTACAATTCAGTAACCGAGCTTTTGGTGAAATAGGGACCAGGGCAGTAATTTTATTTCTGTTGATTCGACAGAAGCTTTAAAACACCTCAAAAAGGGGAGTAAATAATCTAAAACGCGCTATAATGCTCCGAAATTCGATAAAACGGCGTCAAGAGATTCGATGAAAGAGCGTTTGATAAATCGGCGTTCGACGAATCCGCGTTCGATAAATTGGCGTTCGATGAAAGGTCCACTTTTTCGACAGCTATCAGCATCAATGACTCCACTTCACCAGACATCGCGTGCATGTTGAAAAAACCGCTTGCACACACTTTTTTTCAGCACGCACAAAAGTCAAGCCCTGCGAACTGCTATATAGGGTCATAGCGAATGGCGAAGCTCAGAATCAGATTAGATATAAAAATGCAACTTGCGCATTGCGCTGATAAAAATGAGCATGACGTTTATTGATATATACTCTTATGAGCACGTTGCATATTTCAAGTATAATCCTATTCAGAGCATGGCGGTAAATACGCCTATAAAACACAGACAAAGAAATAAGTTCACAGGACGTAGGCTATTCAGAGCTCCATCCTACCACATCTTCCGTCCATGGGTGCTAAGTTCGACATCGGCGAGTTGGTCCAGGAGGCGATGGTTGGTTGTAGCGGGTTTGCCGTACACTGCGAATTGTCAGCCCCACGCCTGAGGTGATCGCGAACGCTAGGGAAAGTCGCAAATAGACCGGTGGCATCACTATGATGCAGACGTCACAAACTTTGTAGCATTTCCAAGCTGATGGGGCGTGGTTCCGACTAATTGCGGCAGGTGGCAAACTCGCCGACCAACAAGCCGATGTGGAACATTGACCCCAGTGGCTTCCGACGCCTCCCGCGGGAAAGTAGTAAATTACCATTTTTTAAGCGTATTGTTAAGAAAAACTAGTCATGCGCCGCTTCAGCGTCTCTAAGGCTGAGCTACAACTAATAAATTTAACCTGGTTATTCGCTAGCGATTAATCAAATACTTATTAAATTAATAACCTGCGTAGAACTCCACGCCTAGTGTGCGATAGCATAAAAGGATGAAAACACCACATTTTCTGCCTATTTCTTGCTTTGCATCAATGACGAATGAAACATAATCACTTGAAACACGCATCATCGTTCTAGAAGTAGCCTGAGTAAATAAAATTGCTGTGCAGACTTTCCAAAATAAATGTGTTCCTCTTCCGAGATTCGAAATTCTCGTTCAATACGAACGGTGTTAAAACTAAGGTAGAACTAATAGAAAGCAGAGTCGGGCTCGGTCCGGGTTCGGGTATGGTTCGGCGTGATTCAAGCCAGGTTCGGGCTCGTGCTTACTTTTAGCAAGCCCACTCGGGCTGGGACTGGGTTCGGGCAAATGCTTTATCAGGCCGGGTCGGGTTGGGCCTAAAATTCCGGCCCGCTCTGACCTCTAGTTCCGAGCACATGGCCAGTCAGTGTATATGCCGGAACTTCTGGAAGGGTTTAGGAGGGGAAAAGGAAGGGGGGGCGGGGGGGGGGGGGGGGGTTCAGAAACTTTTCGGAATGTTATCGCGACGAATTCAATGGAGACAAGAGAATCTAAAACTCCGTTCAACGATTCCATTACTCGAATAACATAAAGTGTCATCTATCTAACGTACGATGCAATGCGTGAGTTAAATTAATTCCTTGCACTCGGATTTGTTTTTTCCTTCGAATGACGGTGTAGTACAACGTATCCAGCTCATTGCTTGTATAGCAGTGTAAAACGCATAGAGCTCATTGGACATGCCGTTAAGAAATATCTGTCAGAGGAAAGTTGAATTGAGCATCGTGGTCAGAGAGTACTTCGCGTTTTCAAAAACCTAATTTCTCTCTCCCCCCCCCCCCCCTTCCACCCGTCCAACATATGTAATGAAAGCGTTAAATATAATATTTTCTGTTTATAGTACGAGTAAACGAGATCATTCTCAGCCTAAAAACGCGGTGCGCGGCTGAGTCGCGAACATGTTATTCGCGCTTTGCACATTAAGAGATTGTGGTGTCGCTTCATAAAAACCACCAAAAAAACAAATCATAAAGCGCGGAGCGGAATAATAGTTTGCCGTGCCCTGCCCTTTTTCTTTTTTTTTAACTATCAGTGACTCGTAGGGAACGCAATACGTGACACCGTCGTCTCTCTTGTTTCTCTTGGGCACCGTTGTACACACCACGACGCTGAAACAAAAAGGCGGAGATAGAGAGAGAGAGAGAGAGATGAGCTGCTTCTGCATAGAAAAAAAAAAAGGCGAGGGCAAAAGAAAAAAGAGACAGGGAGAGAGAGAGACGAAGGAAGGTCTGCCTCACCACCGTATACACGCTCCGCTGGCTCTGCCCTCTCACTGCGGAGCGGCCGACAAAAGAATGCCCGAAGATGCGGAACCAGCAGGCAGTGATGCAACAAACAAAACAAAAAACGACGAGAGGGGAGATTATAATCGCGACTAGACAAATCATGCCATCATCAACCTGGAATGCCAAGTGGCTAGAGTGTCGACTCCGTGCGACAGGTTCATCGAGGAACGCGCGCCGCGCTCTGCTTTTAGTGTATACACGCCTCGGGCACAAGGTGGCGCAAAACATGGGATCGGTTCATTTGTGGGTTGCGAGGTGTATTTTATCTGTTTAAAAAAAAAATGGAAAGGAAGACGAGATTGGTGTGACACTTTCGTTGCGTCTATATAGCGCAAGCGTGGAAAGTTGGGCTACGAGCTGAAAGCCGAGAAGCGAAAATAATTAATACTAAACTTTGAAAGGAGTCCCCCGGGAAAATTCGAAGTAGCGGTGGACATTTAGCTCGGAGATTTAGCTTCTTTAGAACTAAAAGATTCGCGGAACCTACAAGTATCATTGAGAAACATCGACAGCCACTATGACTTGCACTTCCAAGACGTTCCTATTTTTCTCATTTTGAACCGCTTCGAGTGCCTACGCGATTTAATAATACGAATGGAAGGCAAAAGTTACGAGAAAGGCTTAACGTCCCCAGAAAGAAAATATTTTTGTTCCGCAATTTATTAAACCCGAAGTTATCGATGTTATGTGAGATAAGGAGATGTTTACTTCTCAAATACACTTCGCCCTAATGTGGTAGTTTTGTTTTTAATAGCTATTTACGAATGTGAAAAACGTGCCAACTCTCCCCCTTTAACGTATAATGTGACAAGTTTACTATTTACTAGATACTGCCTTTTTAGAGCTAGTCTTAGAAAAGCCCCTTCTCCACCCATCGATGACGATACCTGCATCGGTCGTTTCAATGGGCAATCATGCACAAAGCGATTACAATTATTATTTCGGTCATGACCGATTACGCGCGGGATAGTCCTCCTAAGACAAAGAGTTCACATTTGAGTTCGCGAATGCGGGCCCCGGGCGCGACGAGCTTGCTGCCAGTGTGTGTAGACATCGCGACAATGTTAGCCCGAACACGACATCTGCGCATTTTCGCATTTTACTTCTAAATAGTATTAGGGAGCACAAAATCTTATTGCTTACATTATAGAACTAAATGAGCTCTTTCCGTAGCAATAATAACTTGGATGAAATCTTTTGGTTTCAAAGAGAAAAACTGGAAATCCCGGCGATCGCTTGTTCGCGCTAACAGTGTCGCGCTCTGTACCTCATAAAACGCTCAATCTTCATGATTTGGAACACTGGTTACACAGTAGAAGACTTTTACAGTAATCATTACAAGTAATCTAACCACTTGTAATCAACATTTTAGACAAAACACCGAGACTGGCAGGAAGGAAGGACAACACAACACGAAGTCTCAAACCTTCACAAGCTTGTTTGAGCCCTAATTTTTTGTTAGTTAATACTTGTAATCATTTACTTTCTGGAATGATTGTCTAATCATTCCATTACTTTTATTACAAAGTAATTACGAGAGTAATATGATTACGTTTGAAGTATTAAAATTACTTCTAACTGTTACTATTTTTCCGTCCACTTTCAAATGGCTCCCTTTGTTTGCACACGTTTTCTAACAAAAAATCCTTGAACCACATGTTTTCGCCAGGATCTATCAAATTCGATGGATATAGAAAATAAATGTTAAGTGGTTTGCTATTGGGTCATTCTCATCCAAAAATGGATAGTAAAAAGGCCCGTTTTCCAACCAGCAGAAAAATCTGCCAATCGAAAGTAATCAAAAGAAACGGTGACTTTTGCAAGTAACGGGCAATTGCTTTTCTTCTCAAAGAATCAGATAGTCTTAGTAAATATTTATAAAAGAAAGTAATTGTAATTGTAATCGATCACTTTTTCCAGTAACGTGGACACGACTGCACACTGGCTAGACGTTTCTTTCTTTTTCGAAACGCGGTTGCTCGCAAACGTGTTTGCATTAATCCACGTGAGAACACGACCCGAGAGAGGTATGGAAATGTCCATAAACGCGGCTTTACGAAACGAAAAAATAAAAGGAAAAGATGTAGAGGCGCGAGGCGTGCTGGGCACGCTCGTGAAGCAATAATCCACGGATGTCTCGATTAACCCGCAGCCCTGTTCAGTAAAGCTAGTGCCGCTTCCTGTGGCAGCCTAAACACGGGACAGCGTGATGAGCAACATCTTCGGTCAATGCTCCATTAAAAAGAAAATATGAAAAAAAAAGCTACGCCCTCCCGGAAACCCTGCAGGCTACAGCAAACCAGCACGGACGGTTCCAGCTGCCGATACGGTTCCGGTGCGCAACCCCCCACAACCAAGAACCACCGCCACGACGAACAACACAGCCACCACCCAAACCCACCCAACTCAGCCCTGCAAGGCAGGCTTCCCCGCCGAACGTGCACACTGCGCCCCCTCCCTGGCCCCAGCGTTGCCCGCTCTGACAGGGGGACACCTATCATTTTCCCATCGCGTAATACCCGGCCTTCCAGCATCCACGCAGCTGCCCCCGAGGGGGGACCCCACGCGGGCCACCCAAGCGAACACCGTGACGTCACGCACAAGGCGGACCAATCGGGACGCGAGGTCTCCATCCGCGCGCCCCGTGCGCCACATTGGCCGGCCATCCATTTGGAACGGCGCTGGCTGCTGCTGGGCTGTGCCCCGCGATGACTTGCGAGATGCGCCGCTGCCGCCCGGCTCCGCGAAACGAGTACCTTTTTCCCCCGTCCTCACGGCGGGGCTTTGTTGTTCGACGTGGGTGTCCGTGCCGTGATAGGCGCCTGCCCGCGTCGAGGGCCGAACGGAGTTTCGTTTTTGTCTTTTTCGGGCTCGCGTGTTGGGCCCGTCCGGACTTTGATGGCGCTCGCTGCCATCGAATATCCCCTCCCCAGCGCCCCTTTCTTTCGCGTGTAATAAGGGATGTGTTTCTCTCCGCGCTGTCCACCGATGGCAGCCCGCTGCCGGCTTCATCCTTTATTCAGCGATCGTCCGCCCGTAATTTGGTTTCGCGGCAGCGAGCCTCTCGCTCGCGTCTGCCGGGGTGGTGACCCTCGGCGGCGCCCGCCGCGGGCTTAGTCTCAATGGGAGGAGGAGATATTGATGTCCATCGCTAACAGAGGGAGCTCTCGGCAGCGCCAGGTTCCGTGATAGTCGACACGAGCGAGCCAACGTGGCGGACACGGTGTGTATACCCCCGGGACCGCACGTTCAATTACTGGCATTATGTTAGGTGGTTCTACTATCTAACACTTGCACAACGGTTCCTGAAACGCGTCCCGACTGATGCGTTCACAGTCCTACCCCGCCCATGCATCGAAAGTGGTCTTGTAGTGGCAACCAACAGCGTCGCAGGAGCCCGTGTGTCAGGCTGTCCTATGTCGCAATCCTGGCGGCTGGTTGCAGAAATTATGTTGAAAGGGACGAGAGGATCGGAAGAGTGGCTGTCGCCGCATCGCCTGAATTCGCGTCTGTTTTGGACTTCATCAACCGTGATGCCGCAGATCCACCTGCAGCCGAACAGGTGTCTGCAGCATTTACCTCTGCTGCTCTGCCACCGCCAGAATCGCCACAGGCACTTTTATGACGACATCGGGCAAACACTGGGGGACCACTTTTGAGGACGGGGTAAAGAAACCAGTTGGAAGCACACTCCGCTTACAAAAAAAAATTTCAGGTGGTCTGTATAAATCTCATCCACATTTTAACAACTCTTTCAACTTGCCATCCATTCATGTCGTATTGAAAATTATCAATTGTCATTCCATTACTTTGTTTCAACGGAATTCTATAGAATACAGACAATAGAAAGGCTAAAAATTTTTTATTACCACGTCTCAGTAGACGTTTTGTCACCTAATGCCTCCTTGCTGAGGCTGTTTTTCGACTGTGTCAAATAATTATCTCCTCTTGCAATCCTTAATAGTTGGAAATGCAGTTCACCAACTTTTATAAGCAATATTTGGTACAAACTTTATGGGGAAAAATCACCGTCCTTGTAATCTTTTCATCTTCTGGGGTGGTTCTCGTTTAAAAGGTTGCCTTTCAAGTGTAGGGTATGTATAGCGGTAGATCAATCAACATAGCTGAATTACTATAGTGTTATGATTCTAGCGTGTATATTTGTCATGTCTACGCATGTGCACACGCACGTAGGGCATGTTTCTATGAGTGTAAAGTAACAAACCTTAAAATTAATGTTCCGATCGTTTCTTAAAGGGGGGGGGGGGGTATAAACTGTACCAGTTTTATAAGAAAGGGGATATAAACGTTTCTAAAATCTCAAACTGCTTTCAATACAATTTTTATACAATTTATATCCATACTCTAAAAGGCTACGTTCAATGAATAAAAAAGAAGGTACATTTGTTTAGGATATACTACGTATACTACACCCTTGTATACATTCTAAGTATGAAGACTCTGCATTCCTTTATTTGTTTAGACAAGACCATTAAAAAAGAGAGCGGTGTGGCGTCACAAATAATTGCTTGGATAGTCATCGAATGAAGATAGTCATCGAATGTAGACATTTTCAAAAAGAATAACATAGCCTCGATTGCAGAAATGCGTCCACCACCAACTGCCACTGGCGCTGCATGCCCGTTAAAACGCATTATCAAACACCTGTGGTTGTTTTCTTGTTTTCAAGTCATCTAAGGAAGAGCGATGGTTGGCGTTCCGAGTGCATTGCGGTGCAGTATAAACTCGTAAATTTTTTTATTGTAGCGCCTTCAGCAGTAGATTCTCGCACGGAAGTTTGCGGAATTAATCGATTACTGCATTTATCGCCGTATCATTTTTCAACACATTATCGGTCAAACGTGAATTCATCCACACAGTGGTTAAAGACATCATTTTTCAGGTCTTCCAACTCAAGAAAACATACGTTACCAAATATAATTTCTGTTTTGAGTCGGTAACGAGTATGTGAAATTAGTCAAGGATCACGCAGCTATTTTTGAAGTCATGTTTGATCCATTATTAAAATAAAGATTTCAAGTAAATGACATATCAGAGCGTTAATTGCTTAAATATTACTTAGCAGCTTGCACCCCGAAGTCAACAGCCGGTGTATAAATGTATTTGCAAACCAATAAACGAAATGGCGTCATTAAAAAGTACTTCTTATAACTCGCCCAGCTTACACGATTCCCAAGAACTGGGTTCACCACAGGTATAATATCACGTGTATAATGTCGCAGTATTTTAACAATTCTATTCAATGCCACATTAGAACTACTAATCCAACAATTATTCGTCGAATGTTTTCCGATTAATGTATTAAACGCTCTCAAGCTCTGCACAGCCCAAGTGATATGTGCCTTATATGTTTACAGCGAAAGCAAACAAGACACATTCGGACGCGTTGCACTATTCGAAGCTCTGCACAAGGTCGAAACCCGCACGCATTGTTCATGCTAGTCCGTCGCACCGTGTGCCAACGAAAACGTGACAGAACCCAGGTAGCACTCCAGAGAAACGCCCAACTTGGGCAATGGTCTGGCAAACGTAAGGGCCTAACTTTAGGCCCAGTAAGGTTTTCTACAATGGCGTTCATCAGTGCCAAAGTACGTTGCCTAACTATGACCCAAGTTTGCCGATACTAAAGCATGCCAAAGTTTGGCTCTTCTCTGGTCCGCCACAGGAGTGCCGAAGTGGTGCCATGCTTGAGCCATAACTGCCAGAGCAACGCCTAATTTGGGTATTTCGGACATGACAAACATTGGCTCTTTTCTGGTCCGCCATAGGAGTGCCGAACTAGTGCCATACTTGAGACATAATTGCCAGAGCAACGCCTAATTTGGGTATTTCGGACGTGCTGAAGTTTGGCTTTTCACTGATCCACCACAGAAGTGCCAAAATAAGTGTCATACTGGAGCCATAACTGCCAAAGCTATGTCTAATTCTGGTGTTTCGCACATGTCAAAGTTTGGCTTTTCTCTGGTCCGCCACAAGAATGCCGAAGTAAGTGCCATTCTGGAGCCATAACTGCTAAAGCAACGCCACATTTGGGTATTTCATATAAGGAAAAGTTTGGCTTTTCTCTGGTCCACCACAGTTGTGCCAAATTAAGTGTAACACTTGAGCCATAACGGCCGAAATAAATCCTAATTTGAGAATTCGGAGCATGCCGAAGTTTGGCTGTTCCCTGGCTAGCCACTGGAGTGCCAAAGAAGTGTCAAAAGTGCCAAAGAAAACCTAGGGACCAGCCGATTTTTGAAATTTTTTTGGTCTGCCACAGAAGTACTCTTTCACGCGCTCCAGGATAAATTTAAATTAAATAAGTGTTGGAAACAAGATGGACAGAACTCACCATTTGTGTTTCCAAGCAGCACGGTGATACTTGGTAGTGTAGTGCCAGTACCGGCTGAAAGTCGGTTCCCATATATCGCTCAAATGTCTAGTTTTGCACCAGTATTTTATATCCGGCAGGTATTGCCGTACAGTCTTTTTGCCCCAGTGTCGTGTTTGCGCAATATCGCGCGAATACTGTACGATGCGTCTGCTCCGTACTGGCCGGACGTCGTACAAGTCTCTGTTGTCTAGGACGTTGCATATCATTTGTCCCTTATCAATAACATACAAGGACGATCGAAATTTTTTTAAACGCTCCCAGAAGTTTATTAAATCACTATCATTACACACAACTTATTCTCGACATATTTACAAAGGTCATACCTCTTTGTAAAATGAAAAGCAAATTATAAAATATGAATAACACTGATTTTATGCCAAGAAAAACGCATAAATTAAAACACCAAAAAACCTTGAAACATTGAGAGGAAAGCAGAACTACTATCAGAAGCATGCTTGCAGGTGTACTTACTAATAAAAGCGATATCATGCAATTCTTGATAGATGCATAATCCGACTCGGGCAGCCCAAAAACATAGTCGAGAAAGAAGGTTGCGCACATTAAATTGGCGTCTTGTTGTCGGCGAAACGCATTTTTTGTCAAAGCGTGTCCAACAAACACAGCACAATAATTCCACGGACTCCGGCGAAAAAAAAAATGGTCATTACGGAAAAATTGGCGTGGACGTATTCCGGCCGTTTACAACCAAAAAGCGCGGCCGCGTCTGCAAAGCACGAAAACCACAGAACACTGAACAGCGCATTTCGGAAACCGGACCTACGTGCCCGCCTATTTCTATAACTTGGTAAACGGCGCAAACAACAGCCTCAGAGATCCCATCAGCGCGACAAAGAGAATCACGTGACAAATTTTCGTCCAGGCGTTTTTATACTACGCGTCCTCTAGAGCGAGGTAACGCGTTTTGCTCCACCCTTCTGATTTGCTTAATGCAGCCGTCGCGCTCGCCTAGAGCCACAAGAATACACGAACGCAGGTGGGGAGGCTTAGCAAAAGGCGAGGTCAAAGGGGCACGAACAATGTAGCTAATTAAAAATTAGGAAGAGTTAGACAGAGAGGACGGACAGGACAAACATCTTGTCTAACTCTTTCGTATTTTGAATCACCAACGCGCACAATCCAAGTTTAATGTAACTAAGCTCCCTCTGCAATTTTGACTGAAAGTGAAGACATTCCACACCTCGTACTCGAGGCTTGGAATGTCACCTTTGGTTAGGGGGGGAGGCCGGGGGGGGGGGGGGGGGCGAGGAGTGAAAGACTGTGAGGGAATAGAGTGTCTGGGTTGATGCTGTCAAATGCTTCAAATTAACTTTAAAAAAAAAATCGTCCCCGCCAGGATTCTCTTTTAGTTCCCCCGAGTGTGAACCGGGCGCGATACCACAGAGCCACTGCCGCTCCCGCTTTTTGTTATCGCCAGGACTTGACAGTGCTCAACCGCAATGCAAAACACGCACAGGGCTACGCTCGCTTTTGCAATTCGCCGCCTAATAAAGATATCTGTTGAGGAGACGAGCGCACATCAGTCTCGCGCAGCGCTTGCCCAACGGCAGCAGTTTCTGCAACGTCCAACCATTCTCATTGCGTGACCCGATATTGGCATGTGTGCCTACGCGCGTACACAACAATCTGGCGAAATCTGCGTTTGCAAAGTCTGATCTAGCCGTGGCAAAACATTCAGCGCACCTTTTGCCTGGAGAAATCAAGAGACACCAAAAATGAAGTCGAAATTTGTGAGCAAAATAAAACTTGTTCTATTTAACTAAGCTGCAGACCACCCGTATACATCCAATGCCTTATCTGCCGAACTGCAAGGCAGTAAGCCTAGTTCTGGCACTTCTTTGGCGACTTTCGCCCGTAGCTCCCAGATGATAACCGAACTATTAGGAAGCGAAGCCTAACTTTGCAACTTGTTTGGCGATCTGGACCCAAAGGTGGCAGACGTCAGCCAAACTACAAGGCAGTAAGCCTAACTCTGGCACATTTGTGGCGATTTTGTCCCGAAGGTGCCAGATGACAGCCGGACTATCAAAAAGTGAAGCCTAACTTTGGCATTTATTGTTTGGCGATGTTGATCCAAAAATGCCAAATATCACCCGAAATACCGGGCAGTAAGCCCAACTCCGGCATTTGTTAGGCGATTTAGCCCAAAGACGCCCGATGAAAGCCGAACTACCAGGCAGTGAAGCTTAAGTTTGTCACTTGTTTGGCAAATTAGAGCCAAAATACTCAGACTCTTGCCAAGGAAGGTCAGGTTTGGCTCTACTTCGGCTTCTTCGGGCTTTTCAATCCCTAAACTCCCACACGAAAGCCAAATTTTGGCCCATAACTCCGTGATACCTGGGAAGGGTCCATGACATGACAATAGTCAGTAGCTTCGGCTTTGGAAGGAGATACAAAAAGGGGTCGTTTCTCGTTTGCGATTCATGAAGCCCACTGAAGCCTTTATTAACTTGCACGTATATGCACTAAGTGTGTGCTGATACACGCAAGGATGTTTACTTTTTACTTTGAATTTCACTCCCTGTACTGATTCTACTCCCCACATTCTCAGCAGCCAATCTGCACTCAGTGTAAAAAAAAAAATGCCCTTCACTCCGAATTTTTTTGTTTTTTTCAGCCGCGGAATTAGTTGTTTTTGACGCTTTTGCGCGCGCGGAGACGGGCTACATTGTCACACTGCAGAATACCGTAAAAAAAAAAAAAAAAGAAACTAAAAACATTACCTTTAATATTTTGGAAAAGGCAACGAACGTTTATATGCGAAAACATACGAGGCCGACTCGACAGCATGCATTGAGCTGTAGTGTCGGGCTTCGCTTTATGTATCATACATGTTGGCGGTTCACAGACACTCAAATTATCATGTACCTTGCAAATCACAAATAACACTTCTTAGTTGGCTGGAGCAGAACAAACAGCACCCTAGACATCAATTATTCTGCAACATCGAATAAGTTCAGTCAATGATGAAGGCGTAACGGTTGATAGTGGAGCTTGTTGGTACATACTTGTATATATATTTTTGACAGCTTGAACCAGGGGAAGATATAGAGAAATTGAGACAGGAGAGAATAGACAGCTGACTACCAACGATTATTTAGTGGGAACTTCTTTTTCCTTGCGTGGGAACTTCTTTTTCCTTGGTTTCTGCCGTTTACCTCTGGCCACTCAAGAACTATTAAGAGAGGTATCGCCAGCACGGCGTTAGTTTCTGCCTTAAACAAATCATGTAAACACCAGATAGGGCAGAGCTTTGAAAAACAGATGTCACGATTACGGAATTCGGGATACCCAACAAGTATCTTGGTACCCGTTTGTGAGACCATCTGCAGAAACTTGAAGAGTGCAAAGTCGGGCAAAAAATTGAACGAGGAAACCCGAAGGAAGATCGCTGTGCTACCATACGTTCACGGGATTACGCACAAATTGAAAAAGATCGCCGCGAGGAATGAGATCCAAGTAGTATGCTCCGTGCCTAACAAAGCGTACTCCATGTGCAGACGAGTTAACAACAGAACAGGCAAAGAAAAAACGTGCGACATTGCCCACAGAACACAATATGTACCATGCATGACAGGAGTGGTTTACAACATTCCCCTTTCATGCGGGAAGTGCTACATCGGCCAGACGGGCCGATGCATTAACGACAGAGCCCGCGAGCACGCAGCATCCCTTAAAGGAACGTCGGCAGGGCATCTTGCAGCTCATTGCAGGACTTGCCACTGCAGTGCAGCGTTCAAGGACATAACCATCCTAGCCAGTAATAACAATACTCATGCGCGCGAGATGCTCGAGGCGCTTGCTATCGAAGAACAAGCGAGTGGGTGCGTCAGCACCCCGTCCATCACTATTCACAAAAAGGAGAGACAATATCTACGGTGCGTCACGGTCCAGAAAATGGCAGTATGAGCTTGTGGCGGGTGAATTTAAAATATTAGTTTAGGTTTAGGTAATGTGAAAATTTTGTAAACATACACATGCATTATTATATTAGTATAATAGGTTTTAATATGTAATAATTTTTGTTGGTGTCTGAAAACACGCAAGGAAAAAGAAGTTCCCACTAAATAATCGTTGGCAGTCAGCTGTCTATTCTCTCCTGTCTCAATTTCTCTATATCTTCCCCTGGTTCAAGCTGTCAAAAATATAGATGAAGGCGATCTGGAACATGATGTGTTTGTAATGCACTTTCTCTGTCGGAAATGGTTGCAGCATTTTTTCGACTTGGACGGCCTAAGCGCCTACCCGTGATATTCCACGTGAATCTCGTCGACCAAGCTGATTAAAGACAGACCAATGATCAGTGTCCCACTGGCGTCTCGGTGCATAAAAATTCATTTCGAGACTTAATTCGGACAATGCAGAACCAATAAGCGCACAATTATCGATGGAGAAAGCATGGAAGAATTCTTTAATTTATTCTATTCTACATCTCGTTGCCTTTAAATTTCACGTACAAAGTTACAATAATATGTCATGTGCGAAACCGCAACTATGCTTATTTCCAGCAGACACCAAATTATTTATCCTTTGCGCAAAGATGAACGAATCATTATCACACAATTCCGCGATTGTGGGGCCAGAAACAACGGTGTACAGCTATATCCTTCAGAGTTTCATATGTTCAAACTTTAAAAGACGATAGGCTGATCACTGCCATTCAATTTTGAACCCGTAAAGAACGTGGTGACAAAGTGGCGGTCGACCAAACTATACGTCCGTAAATTTATATTCCGTGTTGCATTTCATTCTCGTCATTTCGAGCAATGTTTTGTCCTCCTCATATTACACGGGCGTCCCGAGGAACCGAAGGAATAAAGGCGGGCTTCGATTTTATCCGGATCGGTCCATCAATCTAAGTGTCCAGGCGGGTGCCATGAAACGAGCTAATCAAAATAAATAAAATCGACACGTTGAGGAAAACGCGACACTGTATGTCACCCGGCGGCCACGTAATGGATCATGCTTCGTTTCGGAATGCCTGAGCGTTCCGCCCCTTCGTCGCGTGAGTCTCCCATCAATCGACGACTCACGTCCACTCCGAGCGGCGATAGAAACAGGACAGAACTCACGCACACGTAAAAGTGTAAATAAAAGGTTCCGTAGTGTTTCGTCGTCACTCCATCATGGTGGCATGCAGCTGATTCAGTGTCCCATGTCCCGGACGTGAGTCCAGGCGTCGGTGACTCCCCGCTTTTTCTGGCCTATTCTAATTGTCGTTCGAGTTCGGAAAGTTCAGCTAGAGTGAATGCAGCACAGTGCACCATACCAACTTTGAATTACGCTAACGTTGAACTCCTTTATTTATGTACCAGCAGTTGGATTTAAAGACATAATCAATTAATTCTTGAATCAATGATTTGTATTCGAGGCGCATTGTAATAAATTGAAAGGATGACAATCATTGATCATAAAAATCAAAACAAAAATTCATATCAACAAAATCTGAGGTTAAGCAAGTAGTTAAACAATGCTAAAAACGGCACGCAATAAATAAATCAAGAAATATAATTTCAACGATGGCGAAGTATTATTACGTAATTCAAAAGTGGAGAAACGCTCATTTGTTCATGCGCTTGCTCTTTGTATATTTACGTGCTCACTACTTGCTATTTGCTTATCTACTTGCTATTTGCGCATTTCAGTTATAAGCAAATCAGATATTAAAGCGGGAAAGTCGAGCTATAGAGTGTACTAAATAACGATAGTGTTAATATAATCAAGGTTTCACTAACTAATGATTATCATTGTTCTGAAGTACTCTTCTTTTAGTCTCTAGTCCTAACCCTCCTAATCTGTAACGCTTCAGCCCTGAGCATATAACTCAATGTTAAATAAATACATATATATGTATAAATGTCAATATAGACAGTGCACTGAGTAAACAGTTTGAACCCTCTGTACAAATCGAGGACGAAAACGCCACCCCCTCTTTTCCACACGAGCTGCTGTACAGTTAGTTATTCCATAACTGGCGGCATGGAGAACCTGATTATATTTCTGCACGCCACTCCCTTGTCTTGACATAACGTCATTACTAGAGTTTCCAGGGAAGCGTCCACTACCGCGTGGCCATTGACTGTAAATCTTTTTTCTTGTTTGTTTTTTGATGACCCCGTTCTAGCACGTACATCTATTAAACTTCGCGCGACCGTGATATTGCTTTCGTAAATGAGGCGTTCGCGAGAACATGCCCGTCGTGTCGCGTAGGTGTGGCCGTGTTCTCGTAGAAAAAAAGGAATGTAACTTGGAGGAAAAAAATATCTTATATAGTATACATATATGTCACATATGTATGTACGTGTGTATGTGTGCGCGAGTGCGTGTGTGTCCGTGCGCGTGCGAGTGCGTGCTGTACCCTTTATTAGCAATCGAAGTTTATTCTCGGCGCTAGATAGATGTAATGGAGACAGCGAAAATTAGTGTGGAGTACTCAATACATCGGCGTGACGTCCTCGCACCTTGCCAAAAAAACAAACAAATTCGGTGATTCGAAATGTATGCTGCAGAAGGAATATGTGCTCCGCAGAAAGATCGCCACAATGGTCTCTGTTGTGACGTCAGTGCAAGTCATGTATATCTGCGCACATTAGACAGGCAGGTACGGCTGACGTCAGCTAAGATATTAACGCTCGAAAGTTTCAGAATAGCGTCCCACCGCCGTAAATATTTTTATTTTTGTTTAGTACATACTGCAGACCTTCGAGGTCCAAGCAGGGTGGGCGGTAAAAATAAATAACCCTACACAAAGCAATGGTTGGACATAGAACAAGAAAACAAGGGCGGAAAGCTGCTGCACAGAAATATAAGATATATAAAATATACATATATATATATAAAATCTAGTAAATCAAAGTTATAACAATGACCCATCAAAATATGCAATGAAAAAGATAACAGTGAATCTGCAAATCTGAAATGTAAATCAAAATATACATTGACAAAAAGATTACAACGAAGCTATAAAGCGGCGAGGGTCACTGGGATAGATAAAAAGATTCCAGTGATGATGCTAAATCAGGCGATGAAAAGAGTTCCAGGGGCGATAAATTCCACTCGTTTATTGTTCTTGGTAAATATCAAAATTTAAATGTATTTGTACGTGCGAAATATAGGGTGTTAAAGAGTAGCGGTGATTGTGCCTTGTTTGCCTGGTTGAAAGTAGACTAACGTAACAACAGGAATTCAGAGAAACCTTAGAATTGTAAATTTTGTGTAAAAACTTTAAACGGGCAATCTTATGTCGGTGTTGAAGAGTAGGTATACTGTTTTTCTGCATTAGTAATGGTGGGGAATCGGTGCGTTTGAATTTACCATAAACAAAGCGAAAAGCGCGTCCGTGAACGTTCTCTAGAATGTTTTTTGTAGATGGATCCTATATTATGGAACAATATTCGAGTTTGGGTCGAATAACGGAAGTGTAGTCTAACAATTTAACGTTTGGGGGGAGGGGGGGGCGTTCTTAAGTTTATGCCGTACAAAACCAAGCTTGCGGAAGGCTCCCGAGGAAACATAATTCATGTGATCGGACCAACTCAAGGTTTCATTAATGGTAACACCAAGGTATTTAAATTGATCAACTTCAGAAATGAGGAAGTCCTTAATTGAATAGGAAAACACAATAGGATTTTTTTTATTTGTAATACGTAAAAAAAAACAGTTTTGTCCAGATTTAGCTTCATATCCCACAGGTCACACCGATCTTGTATCGCACCAAGACCTGAGTTAAGCAAGCGTTGGTGAGATGATGAAGCTATACTTTTAAATAACGCACAGTCATCCGCGAATAATCTTATACTTACCGAAGGATCAACCGCGTCAACAATATCATTTACATAGATTAAAAATAGTAATGGCCCCAATACGCTGTCCTGGGGTACTCCTGACGTAATGTATAACGCATGCAAGCATCTGGCGCTTCCAGTTCCGCTGAGATGAACTCAGTTTTTATTGTGTGTGCAAAAGTGTGTATGCAAAAAAAAGCGAACTCTTGCTCTGAATATTGTTTTCATTTTAAGTGCGAGACGTGAATGCACAAATGCTTCCTAAAATGTATCCAAATACAGATACAAAATAATTAGGAAAAAAGGTGTATTTATTACCACATTCTATTCTACTTTTCATAAAACTATCTAAATAAATTATACAAGTAAAACGAGCGCATCTAATCATCCTCAAATACGTTTTAAATTAAATTTTGTTACGAAAGACTGACATCTTGGACTTATATTTAACCCAGGTGAAGAAGTTCATCCCGAAAAGGGTGGAGTATATACTAAGAATCAAGTGCTTAGAAAGAATGCTGCAGCTCTATCATAACTTCACTGGCGGCGGATTCAGCACAGGAGAAAAACAATATTGTAACGGGGATGCTGAAGAACGTGCCAGAACCCACCGAGGACGACGACGAAGCGCGTGCAGACGGAACTTGATACACTTCTAATCTGGTCTAATTGGGCTATGGACGTCCTCTTGTAAATTAAAAACGTAACATTTGGTGTCAGAAGTCGGATTTCTGATACGGCACCTCATGCTAACCGAAAAGCACCCTGTCAGGCTGAAAGTCTTCTGTGACATGGTCAGCACCGGCGTCTCATGAAGCCGTAGGGTCGTGGCTGGATTACCTCAAGCTGCACATCTGCATGCCGTAGTACCTTCGAGGGACAAGTCACCATTTCGTCATGATTTCCATGACTATTTTTTGGCCGTGGATTGAATATCTGCGTTGGTCGATGGCCACTTATGCATCCCAGGCCTTCAAGCAATCGAGGCGCGTAAGTCTTGAAATCCTTGACGGTCTCTGGGGCCATTCAACGTATGAGGTTATAAGTGGTGATCTTCTAAAAAGAGTTCCTGCTTCTCCTGGGTTTCAGCGTCACCGGCAACTTTCGTTTGCGGTGTTCATTTCCGAATGCGCAAATGTGCAGTGTCATTTTGCACCAATAGGATTTGTGCCGTCATCGGAGTTCTGATCAGACATTTCATCAGGAGCGACGAAAATGGAAGTTGGCGGTGGCCAAGTGACAAGTCTCCGCGCATCAACTTCTAAAAGCGCCAATGTGCTGGATTTTGGGTTTGCGGAGGAACTGTTACGTTGGCGTGAAATTCGTGAACTTCCAGATGAGCATCGGCAACGACACGTGCAAAAAGAACTGTCTATCTTTAATGGAACGTAGCGAGGTTGTTAAACAGAATGAGCCAACCAAGGAACAAGCATCACTACAAAACTCAGAGGGGAAATAGTGTAGCGGTGCTGCTGAGGCACGCGCCAGAACCCACCGAGGACGACGACGAAGCGCGTGCATACGGCACGTGACACACTTCTAATCTGGTCTTTTTGGGCTACGGACGTCCTCTTGTAAATTAAAAACGGAACAACATATTCAGTGTAAGATTAATTAAGAAGGCTGAGTTTATGCATCGAAGCCTTTTCAAACAACAAGTCCTTAATTCGACGGGTTTAAAAATATTAAATCATCGAACCAAAAAGGCAATAATTGTACTCATCACAATAATTGCTTGTTCTCTTTGTCATTTTTTTAATGCTTGTTCTGCCCGAGGCGCAGCCAGTTTCTCGTCCTTTGCATATGACGAGTGCCCACTGTTTACTATCATATCTCATTGCGAAGAGCAGTGCCCAAACCTGTATTTTAAACATGTGCATTTGAGATACTAAAGTTTAATTATTTAAATACAGTTGATAAATACGTTCCTCAAAATTTAATTAAATACGAAATTAAAAACACTCAAAGTATGTTAAATAGGTATTTCAAATACTTGCATTTGGGGCTGTATATTAAATACGTGCATTTGAGATACTGAATTTTAAATATTTAAATATAGTTAATTTCTAAATACATTTCGCAAAATGTAATTAAATTTGAAGATGAAAACACTCAAAGTATGCTAAATAGGTATTTCGAATACTTTCTTTTGGGGCTGTGTTTTAAATACATGCATTTTAAGTACTAAACTTTAAGTATCTAAATAGAGTTGACGAATGCATTCCCCCAAATGTAATTAAATACAAAATTCAAAACACTCAAAGTATGTTAAAGAGATATTTCAAATACTTGTGTTTGAAATACTGCCCATCCGATTACCTTCCAATAGATTTACAAATACATTTTGTTCACACAGTCCGACATCTGAGACTTAAATTTAACAGTGTGTAAAACGTGGAACGTTTTAAAGAAATAGTAGAGTGCATATATACATATATATGGTTTATCAAGTACAGACATGTACAAGTTACTCAAAAAAGTAATTAAGTTAAGTTACTGAGTATAGACCTCAAAAGTAATTTGAGCAGAGTAGAAATTACTCAAATGGAAAGTAATTGAGAAAATTACTAATCACCGTAAAACAGTAACGAATTACTTTTGAAGTTACTTTTATATGTCTTTTTTATTGTAAAAAGAAATTACATAGGTTTTGATCCGTTAGTGAAATTGCGCTAGCCAAATATAAATCAGTTTGTTTTGTTCACGAAAATGCTTTAATAGCTAGTTCTGCTTCTGCGTTAATTGTTTTGTACTTCCTTCTTTGTTTGGTCAATAGTGTACTGCAAATGTTTCACTTCTACTTCGAAGTTCAGCACTGCCTGAGCTTGATTTTTTAGACAGTGTTTGCTTGTTTACAGTGTGGCGTAAAGTACATCTAAAAAGAACTTGAAGTAAAGTACAAAGTAAATGAGCGGTTATGTACTTGAAGTAAAGTAGTTTAAATACACCGGGGGCAACGTACCTGAAGTAATGTGCATAAATACATTTCAAGGTAAAGTACAATTACTTTTAAAACAATCCTTCATGATGGCCTTTCATTCTCTAACATTGTTTTTTTAACAGGTATGCATTGATCCAGAGGTAATCGGAGGTGCATCAGTTTTTACGGAAATGGCAGCAAATATTGTATAAAGTCAAGTCGCTACAGAGTAGTTGTTTTACTCTTGCTGACGACCTATTTGGTACAATCGACTTATAAGGCACTTATTTGTGTCGGTCTTATAGCCGCCATTACTTCATTCAGAAAAATGACCACATGACGTCTAGGAAAGAGCGCGTTTTCACACGGCGATACGCCATTAGGGGAATGTACATTGAAGCCGGCAGTTTTTCTTTCCTGGGAGGGTACAAGTACATGCTGAAGGAATGTACTTCAAGTAAAGTACAAGTTCTTAAAGAGTAGTACTTTAAGTACAATGTACTTAGAGTACCTCCCAACACTGTTCGTTTATTATTTTTTATTTAAAAACGTCGGGGGAATTATTAAGGTTTCTCGAATGATCTTTGAATCTTCAAAGATCTGGATTTTCTTAGCTTTGGGAGAAAAGGCAACGCAAAAAAGCGCATTTGCGTTGCTCTTCAGCATGCGATTCTTCGAGTACAGCCCAAACTACGGGAGCACCAGATGAGCTTCAGAGCAGGTGCTGCATTTTGTTGACTCCTTTGAGTGAGGATGCACTGTGTGCACCTCCTGCAGTGCGCGAGAGTTTCTACATTGGGAAGAAGCAGGTACCAGCCCTTTCTTCAAATGGGTCAAATCTCCTTGAGTTTCGGGACCCAAAAAAAACGCCAGTCTTCGGCGCTAATCCCGCAGTTACTCGGTCTCTCTTGCGTCGTGTCCGTTCGCTCCCCGCGCCTCTTAGCAGTGTTTTTGCAGTGGAGGGGCTCGTATAAAGTGTTGGTGAGTTTCCAACTTTCCAAACCATATTCTTTGCGCCCCCCCCCCCCCCTTCTTTCTACGCAACATGCTTCTCCCTCTTTGCAAATATCAGCTGATCTTCTAACATCTTATCTCCTTTGTGCAGGAATGTTTGTTGAATGGCAAAACAACCACTAAAATTCAAAAGTGATTTGTAATTTGAGTTACTCAGAAAAAAGTAACTGAAGTAAATTACTAATTACCAAAATAAAAATGTAATTGAAAGTTACCAAACTACTCAGAAAAGTAGTTAAACTACAATAACTTGAGTAGAGTAGTTGATCTAGGTACAAGCCTGATCGAGTATGAAGCGCTTAAGATGAATTTGCAGATCTGAAAATAAACTTTGTTTGTAATAATAAAGACTGTACAACGTCAGAATACACATTGTAATCAGCATGACTTTTATGTCAAAGGCTCAGATGCAGCAGAAACGTTATTTAAAAAAAAAACACATCGTTAATGCGACGTCTATAAATTTAAATCACTCAATCAAAAAGTCAATAATCGTACCCATCCCGTTCATTCATTTCTCTACTCTTTTTTGTCTTTTTTGTTCCATGTTTATTGTATGCAAATTACAGCAAATTTCACTATTTGCATATGACTCCCATGCGATGAACACATAATATCGGATTTGAGTGGGAAGAACAGTGCCCAAAATTGGCATTTGAGAAGAATTTGAATTTCAAGTGTTTGAAGTACTGAATGTTCAGTATTTAATACACTTAACAAATATATTCCTTGACATTTAATTAAATACGAAGTACAAAATGCTCAAGTGTCTTAAATATGTATTTCAAATGCTTTTATTTCAAACACTGCCCACTCCTGCAGTTGACAGAAACATTAGCCAAAATGTAAATAAATACGGAATACAAAATTATTTTGTACGGGTATTTAAGATACAAGTATATAAATAATTCCCGTTTCTGGCTAGAAATACTACATCCCACCAGGTTTTGTTGCTGTCCACTGATGCCTATTAGAGTGTTACCTCACGGATCAAAGTGCTTTGTGGGGTCAAGGAACACAACCATCGGCCATTGACTGACACTTGTCAATGCATGCAAGTCGATTCTGTGGGAAACACGCGGAATATTTCGGGTTTTTACAGGGATAGCTTTTTTTTATTTTTTTTTATATTAAAACTGTTTTGCTGTTTTCGGGGAGTGCCGTGCACAATTTCGTTCACAATATATAGTCTGGCCTCAAAAGTCGAAACTTGCGACTTTGTTAAACTAAAGTGTGGAACTCCCTAGTCAAGCGCATGAGAGGTAAGTTAATCGAAGAGAAGCTTGTGGAAGAAATACACTCACCGAAGAAAAGCTTAACTACTTTTCTGAGGGTCAACAGAACAGCTAACCTCGCCTTGCGACAAGCCAGAAGAAAAGCTCACATTGAATGTACAATGGTTCACAATTCACGAACGTCTTCAATCTCTCCAGGGCAAGGAAGGTGCCCGATGAAATGCAAGTGCATTACCTACATTGGTATGTTACAAATTAAGCTGCTATGTTAGCCACCCAATCGCACTGAATTTCGAAACATAGAAAAAAGAAAAGTTTTACTGAATACTTGAGTTATGAAATGTTAATCATTTTAAAGATTATATAATTAACTTAAAACACACTGTATGCTAATAAACTAGCCAAGCAGAAAAAAAAAGTATACTACACACCAACACAGGGCTCTGTACGTCAAGGAGCGGTGGTGGCGCTGCTGTCGGTGCGGCTTATTCGCAGACAATAGAGTTATTATAACGTACGCAAGAGGTTCAACTGGGACTATTATGCTGTGGCAAACTGAAAGACAGAAACCAGGCGAAAACTGACTTTAAATGTATTTCTATGGAAAAACGCGAGTGGAATTTCTCCTTACCCTCAATTATAAGAGCAAATATGCCGAATAATTCATACGTACTAGCTAGGTAGCTTCGAAAAATTCTCAGTCAGGCAGGCTAAATTATTAGTCAGTAAGGACGTTTTCCTTTCAAATTATTTGCATTAAAATGGTGCTAAAACGGCTTTATACACGTATTTATGTGCACTGCAGGACACTGTGCGCGTGAACTCGATGTCGGCGCTTTACAGCTTTGGGGATATACGTACCATTGAGCGAAGAACATCGGAAAACTGAAACAGACGGCAAGAACTAAGCAGTAACCCTGAATCAGGAACTCCCTGTGCATGTACGATCAAAATAAATTTAAGGCCACGTAGGAAAGTCCGCTTTTCAATAAGTAGGTGCGCCTTTATTCTTTCTGATGTCCGCGAATATGCTTGTTCTACGTTTCAAACATCACCCGCATGCTCGAAATCTTTGACAACAAGTGCACGATAAAAGCTGCCGGCAGAGCAAATAATAAAGGGAAACACCTTTCATAGCCCGCGTACTTTATTATTTACGTTTAGACCGTCTCGAACCGCTGGTAAAGATGCAAGGCGGGGTAGGTCATTTTCAACTTGGGCCATGTCAAACCCCCGTGGGTCCCATGCACCTCGGCTCTGCGAGTGCGAAGCTGCCGTGAAGTGGGCTCCACAGCATGGACTTTCACGAGTTAGCCTGCCCATGTAAAACCCCACTAACTTCTACTTCGTAAATGCGGGGCAAAGTTGGGATGATGTATACACTGCACGGTGGCGAAGCGCAGGCATGCCCGACTTGGGCCGCTCATGTAAAACACCCATGGGTCCATCCTCGTCTTTGCGAGGCCGAATTAGAAAAGCTGTGGGCTCTACGGTGACAAGCCGTAGGCATGCCCAACTTAGGCTACCCATGTGGAAGACCAGTGGTACCCAGCTCGGCTCTACGGGGGTTTCCTTAACAAGATTGGTGCTCCATGGCAGAAAAGCGTAGCATGACAGACTTGGGCTGACCATTTAAAACCCCCGTGGGTCCTACATAGGCTGTGCGTGGGCTAGGTTAGCAATAGTGTGGGCTCCACGGCGGCAGAGCGTGGGCCTACCCGATTTGGGCATGCCCGATTTGGGAAAGCCCCAAAGGTCCCGCCGGTTGTGCGTCGACCAAGTTAGCAACGGTGTGGGCTTTACGGTGGCCAAGCGCGGCCATGCCCGACTTGGGCTCCACATGTGAACCCCTGTGGGTCCCACCTAGGTTGTGCGTGGACCAAGTTAGCAACGGTGTGGGCTTTATGGTAGGCAAACGGAGACATGCCCCACGTGGGCTTCCCATGTAAAACCCCCATGGGTCCCATTTCGGCTCCGTGGGAAACACATTAGTAACGATGTGGGCCCCACGGTGGCCAAGCGTGGGCATGCCCGACTTGGGCTGCCCATGTAAAAGCCCCGTGGGTTCCACCTCGGCTCCATGGGGGCAAAGTTACCTACGGCGTGGGCTCCATGGTGGCCAAACTTAGACATGTCCGACTTGGGCTTCCTGTGTAAAACCCCCATAGGTCCCTCCTCGGCTCCGCAGGACACAAGTTAGCAACGATATGGGCCCCACGGTGGCCAAACGTTGGCAAGCCCGACTTGGGTTTTCCGTGTAAAAGTCCCGTGGGTTCAACGTAAGATGTGCGTGGACCAAGTTAGCAACGGTGTGGGCTTTATGGTGGCAAGGCGTGGCCCATGCCCAACCTAAACTGCCCATGTAAAACCTCCTTGGTCATACCCAGACTTGCGTGGGCCAAGTTAGAAATGGTCTGTGCTTTACGGTGCCAAACCGTGGCCATGCTCGACTTGGGCTGCCCATGTAAAACCACCGTGGGTCCCACATGGGCTGCCCATGTAAAGCTATCGTGGGTCCCACTTAGATTGTGCGTGGACCAAGTTTGCAATGGTGTGGGCTTTACGGTGGTGAAGCGTGGCCACGCCCGACTTGGGCTGCCCATGTAAAGCCCCGTGGGTCGCACTAGGTTGTGCGTGAACTAAGTTACCAACGGTGTGGGCTTTACGGTGGCAATGCGTGGCCATGGCCAAAATGGGCTACTTATGTAAAACCCCCGTGGGTTCCACTAAGTTGTGCGTGGACCAAGTTAGAAATGGAGTGAGCTTTACGGTAGCAAAGCGTGGCCATGCCCGACCTGGGCTGCCCATGTAAAAACCCCGTTGGTCCCACCTGGGTAGTGCGTGGACCAAGTTAGCAACGGTGCCGGCTTTACGGTGGCAAAGCGTGGTCATGCTTGACTTGGGCTGCCCATGTAAAACCACCATGGGTCCCACATGGGCTGCCCATGTAAAGCTATCGTGGGTCCCACCTAGGTTGTGCATGGATTAACTTAGAAATGGTGTGGGCTTTATACGGTGGCCAAGCGTGGCCATTCCTGACTTGGGCTGCCCATGTAAAACCCCGTGGGTCCCACCTACGTTGTGCAGGAAGCAAGTTAGCAACGGTGTGGGATTTACGGTGGCCAAATGTAAACATGCCCGACTTGGGCTTTCCATGTAAAACCCCCATCGGTCCCAGTTCGGCTCCGCGGGATGAGAGTTAGCAACGATGTGGGCCCCACGGTGGACAAGCGTGGGCATGCCCGACTTGGGCTGCCCATGTAAAAGCCCCATGCACGGTCCCACCTAGGTAGTGCGTGGACAAAGTTAGCAAACCTGTAGGATTTACGGTGGCAAAGTGTGGCCATGCCCGACCTGGCTGCCCATGTAAAACCCCCGTGGGTCCCATCTAGGTTGTGCGTGGACCAAGTTAGCAACGGTGTCGGCTTTACGGTGGCAAAGCGTGGCCATGCTCGACTTGGGCTGCCAGTCTAAAACCCCCGTGGGTCCCACCTAGGTTGCGCGTGGAACAAGTTAGAAATGAAGCGAGCTTTATGGTGGCAAAGCGTGGTCATGCCTGACTTGGGCTGCCCATGTAAAACTCCCGTGGGTCCCACTAGCTTGTGCGTGTACTAAATTAGCAACGTTGTATGCTTTGTCGTGTTCCGAGGCGAGAGAAAGGTCAAAGCCCGGAGCCGCAACCCGATACCCATGAGTCCTTTATCGAACCTTAAGCGTATCAGCCGGTGACGCGCATCTCGGACCCTCGCGCGTGGCCCAGCCAGCTCAGTCTCACATCCCGCTAGACATCGTCTTCTTTATACGACACCTCCCCCTTTCAGCCTCATTGTCCATAGCGTTCCGGCGGTCGTGAAGTTCTCCCACTTCGTGTTATGGTTGCTTGAGGATCGTTCTCTCGTTGACTGGCCGGCTGGCTGTCGCTGTCGGGAATCGCGGGCTGGAGATGGTGCCGTGTACGTCGTATCGTACCTTGATCGGTTTCTACAAGGTAAGACTGAGGTGGTCCGGCTTGGTCCCGCACAACTCCTTGCGAGGCCGCTCCCGCGTGAATCCACACTACTGCGTGTGGGTGTAGCTCCCTGCTATTTCTTGTACGGTGGCGCCTATTATAGCTAGACGCCTCTCTCGTCTTCCGTTTCCTGTATCGTGGCCGATGCCTCCTGGAGTGTTGCCAGAGGGGTCTGAGGGTACTGGGCGCCGTTGGAAAAGTGGAGCGTAACTTCCGCCCCATCAAAAGTTCGGCAGGGGAAAACCCTTCGAGCCCAGGAGTGGTTCGGTGGGCCAGAAGAGCTTGTGCTGAATTCGAGGTTTTCTTCAGCAAGTTCTTCGCACTCTGCACTGCTCTCTCCGCTCCTCCGTTACTCTGGTGATAATGCGGGCTTGAAGTAACCAATTCGACTCCCCACTCTCTGGCGAATCGCTGGAACTCGGTTGAGCCAAACAGGGGACCGTTGTCGGAGCGGATGACTTCCGGGTAACCGTGTCTTGCGAAGTTCTGGCTGAAAACCTTGATAATGTCCTCTCTGGTTGTTCGAGGTATTTCTTCAAGCTCGAAGAACTTCGAGTACTAGTCGACGATGACTATATACTTCTTCCCCCTGAACTGGAAAAGGTCCGTTCCGGTTTCCTGCCAGAGACAATCGGGTAGTGGAGTCTGAAGAAGGGGTTCTGTATGGTGGTCGTCTATATTGCTGCAGGAAGGAGAGCGACTCACATAGTCATGTATTTTTGTGCTTATGCCAGGCCACCAGACGGAGTCCCTGGCTCTTGCCCGGCATCGGACAGCACCCTGATGGCCGCAGTGCGATCGCTCCAAGACTTCTTCTTGCAGACTAGGCGGGATCACCAGCCGGTCGTTACGCATTAGTAATCCCTGCACAACCGAAAGGTCTGCGGCGAGACTAGTGAATATACTTAAGTTCGGAGGAAGTTTGTTCGTTTCCGGTCATTGTTTTTCGCAGTATTCCATAACCCTTGATATGGTTGGGTGTTTGGAAAGCTCTGCCTTCAGTCTGGACAAAACTGAGTTAGAGGCTGAAAGGAGCTCCACTGTTAGCATTTCATACTCGTGAACCAACGTTTCACTGATCTCCACTGTGTTCCTTGAGTCTGTAGAGTGGCCTGTGGTCGGTAGGGGTTTCCTGGACAAGACATCCGCGGTGAACATCTCTTTGCCCGGTACGTGGTGTATCGCAAAGTCATACTCAAAGATGCGCATCCTCAGACGCTGTAACCTTGGTGTCATTTCGTCAAGGCGTTTCGCTGTGAACAGTGGCACCAGAGACTTGTGGTCTGTTTCGATGTGGAATCCCTTTCCTACCAAGTAGGTCCGGAAATGTTCACAGGCCCATACAATGGTCAAAGCCTCTTTTTCAACTTGGGCGTATCTCTGCTGGGTTTGTGTCATGGCTCTCGGTGCGTATGCCACTTGGCGTCTTTTGCCGTTTTCCTCTTGGGGCAGAACCGCCCCGGTCCAAACGAAGACGCATCCGCCGACAATGTAAGTTGTGCATCCGGTTTATAGAACGTGAGCACAGGAGTCTTGCATAGGAGATCTTTGAAGTTAAGGAATGCTTCTTCCTGAGGCTCGCTCCAGAGTCAGCTAGCATCCTCGTGTAGCAGATATCAAAGTGGCTTAGTTTTCTCAGCTATGTCGGGAAGAAACTTCCCAAGATGATGGTTGACCATCCCCAAGAATTATCGCAGCTCTGCCAAGCTTCCAGGTGCCGACATCTGGACGATCGCTTCCGTTTTCTAGGGGTCTGCCGCAATGCCCCTGCTGTCCAGAAGGTGGCCCAGAAACCTGACGCTCTTCCTGGAGAACTCGCACTGTGAGGTGTTCAGGGTCACTCCGGAGTCATGGAGGCGGCGGAGTACCAACTTGAAATTTTTTTTGTGTTTCCTTTTGTCACGACCGAAAACTACGATGTCATTCATATGACATACTTGTCCTATTATTCCCTCTAGGATCCTCAGCATCTCCCAGTGAAAAACTTCGGGCGCTGTCGCATAGCCAAACGGGAGTCTTTTGAATTGAAATCGTCCCACTGGCGTGAGTGGTGCTTGACAGTAGGCGGCATTAGCATCTAGTTTGCTGAATTCCGTCGCCCCCGCGAGTCTTGCCAAGCTCTCCTCTACGGTTAGCATGATGATCCGCTCCCGCACGAGTTGCGGGTTTAGCTGTGTATAGTCCACGCAGATACGAAGAGAACTGTCTTGCTTTTTGGCCACCACCATGGGTGCGCACCATGCTGTGGCATGGTCGGCTCTTTCAATGACGTCCATGTCTTGCATCCATTGCAATTCCTGTTGAACGCTGGGTAGCAGAGGTAGAGGTACCCGTCTCGGGTATGTGATTGCGAATGGTCTCGCATCGGGGTGAAGCGCGATCTTGTACTCCACGGTCACTTTCCCCAGTCCTTGGGAAAGCGAGGGGCACTTTTTACGAAGGTGGTCATGCCCCGGCTTGCTTCTGGCTTTGACATCGTTCAAGCTAAGTAGCACTTGAAAGCTTGAATTGCAGGCCGCCCCAGCAGAGGGTGATTTAGCTGGTCGGAGACATAGATGATTTCTCTATAGTAGTGCGCCCATTCCAGGTTACCGTCGCTGTGAACTTTCCTAGCGTGTTCAGCGGAGTGTGGCCTGCTCCATAAAGATTCGTCCCTGTTGTCTGCAATGTTGCCAACGTTGTCGCGTCGCAGGTATTGGGAGGGATAGCTGTGACTTCCGCCCCCGTGTCCACCTTGAATGTGATGTCCTGGTTGTTTACTTTGACTGTAATGTACCAGGCTTCCACGTTGCTTGAGCGTACCAGCTCGCCGAGGAAGACTGCGTTCAGTCCTTGTCTGTGCTCTTCTGATCTGAGAGTTTCTCGAGTGTATTTGGAAAAACAGACGCTCTCAAAGGTGGCCTAGCTTCTTGCAGGGGTTGCACTTGTCTTTTGTGGCACGTTGAGACTTGGCGTGTTTCCATGAACTGCCACACCATCGGCACCTCCATGGCGAATTATTAGACTGGGCTTGGAGAGGCAACGTGTTCGGACGTCGAAAGTCCTTGTTCTCGCTTTTTGTTTTCGGCTGTCTTCTTAGCTCTTCAAGAACGTCACCGTCTGTATTTGTGATGCGTAGCTCAGTCTGTTGGCGCTTTACCGTCTCTGATGATCGAGCTGCCGTTGTCGCGCGCTGCAGTGTAAGTTTAGCATCGAGCAGGAGTTTCTCGCTTAGTTTCCTGTCCAGGAGTCCGACGACAATGCGATCCCGTATGAGCTCGTCCAGTAAAGGGTCGTAGTCACAGGTATCCGCCAATCTGTGCAATGCCGTGATAAAGACCTCTACAGGCACGTCCAGCTCTTGCTTTCTAGAATTGAACTTATCTCTCTCGAAGATGACGTTCACCCGCGGAATGAAGTGCACGTCGAACTTAGCCTTGACTATGTCGTAGTCTTTCAGCTCATCTTGTGTCATCTCGAGCGAAGAAAGGACATCCTCTGCCTCTCTGCCCATCGCTAGATGAAGGAGTTCACCTAAGTCGAATCGTCACGGGGATGAAGCCCCGAGGTGATTCGGTAGCGCTCCCACTGGGTGATCCATCGCTTCCAGTCGCTCGGATTCCTGAAATCCAGCTTCTCCGGTAGCTGGACCGCGAAGGCATTGAAAAAGGAAGGTCCTCCGCTGGCCTGGGAGATTGAAGCCCCCGAACCGTCTGCGTTGCTAGTCATGGCGTAGATCTAGCAGCGGCTTGAATCTTCTTTGCTGGCCGTTCGGTTGAACTGCAGAGTTTGGTGCGGCTTCTCAGGTCCCGGGAGACGATGGAGGATCGTTCATGATCCCACCGCTGCCACCATGTCGTGTTCCGAGGCGAGAGAAAGGTCAAAGTCCGGAGCCGCAAACCAATACCCGTGAGTCCTTTATCGAACCTTAAGCGTATCTGCCAGTCACGCGCATCTCGGACCGTCGCGCGTGGCCCAGCCAGCTCACAGTCTCACATGCCGCCAGACTTCGTGTTCTTTATATGACAGGCTTTACGGTGGCAAAGCGCGGCCATGCCCGACTTGGGCTATATCCATGTAAAACCCCCGTGGATTCCGCTAGGTTGTGCGTGGATCAAGTTAGAAATGGAGTAAGCTTTACGGTGGCAAAGCGTGGCCATGCCCGACTTGGGCTACCCATGTAAAACCCCCAAAGGCCCCAATAGGTTCAGCGTGAACTAAGTTAGCAACGGTGAGGGCTTTACGGTGGCAGATTGTGGCCATGCCCGACCTGGATGCCCATGTAAAACCGCCGTGGGTCCCACCTAGGTTGTGCGTGGACTAAGTTAGCAACGGTGTCGGCTTTACGGTGGCAAAGCGTGGCCATGCTCGACTTGGGCTGCCCATTTAAAACCCCCGTGAGTCCCACCTAGGTTGTGCATGGACTAAGTTAGAAATGGGGTGAGCTTTACGGTGGCAAAGCGTGGTTGTGCCCGACTTTGGCTGTCCACTAAAACCCCCGTGGGTCCCACCTAGGTTGTGCATGGACTAAGTTAGAAATGGGGTGAGCTTTACGGTGGCAAAGCGTGGCCATGCTCGACTTGGGCTGCCCATTTAAAACCCCCGTGAGTCCCACCTAGGTTGTGCGTGAACTAAGTTAGCAACGGTGTGGGCTTTACGGTGGCAAAGCGTGGCCATGCCGGACTTGGACTACCGATGTAAAACCCCCATAGGTCCCACTAGGTTGTGCTTGAACTGAGTTAGCAACGATGTGGGCTTCACGGTGGCAAAGTGTGGCCGTGCCCGACCTCGACTGCCCATGTAAAACCCCCGTGGGTCCCACCTATAGGTTGTGCGTGGACCAAGTTAGCAACGGTATCGGCTTTATGGTGGCAAAGCGTGGCCATGCTCGACCTGGGCTGCTCATCTAAAACCTCGTGGGTCCCACCTAGGTTGTGCTGGAAGAAAGTTAGCAACGGTGTGGGCTTTACGGTGGCCAAACGTAGACATGCCCGACTTGGGCTTCCCATGTAAAACCCTAATTGGTCCCAGTTCGGCTCCGCGGGATGCAAGTTAGCAACGATGTGGGCCCCACGGTGGCCAAGCGTGGGCATGCCCGACTTGGGCTGCCCATGTAAAAGCCCCGTGCGAGTTCCCACCTAATTTTTGCGTGGACCAAGTTAGCACAGGTGTAGGCTTTACGATGACAAAGCACGGCCATGCCTGACTCGGGCTGCCCAAGTAAAAACCCCATGGATCCCACCTAGGCTATGCGTGGGTCATGTTAGCATTGGTACGGGCTCCACGGTGGCAAAGCGAGGGCGTGCGCAACTTGGACTATATGTGCAACTCCCAAAATGGCACTTTCCTGCAAACTTTGAAATAATCCGTTAAAAGTAACGGAATTACTTGTAATTAATTACTTTTCTACTAATTTTGTACTTATTTCCGTTGCTTTTTTGAAAATGTAATTTGTAATCTAATTCCATTACTTTTTTCAGTAACGGGTTACTGAAATTACTCGTTACAATTATTCCGCCCCGTCAAAGGGAAAAATAGAGAGGAATAAGGGCGATGCAACAGCCTTCGAGCTTTTAGTATGGTAACACAAGACGGGGGGGGGGGGGGGGGGGGGGGGGGGGGTTTGCTCGCGAAGAGATCTAGTGCTGCCGAAGGAAAGGAATTCACGGAAACCGCGACAGCCCAGCCAGAGCCCGTTTCTCGACTTGCTCGTACGGTCAGTCAGGCTGGGAGGATTCGACTGTCTACATGGAGGCAACAAGCTTCGACTTGGAAAATGAACGGACTACTTCGAGCGCACAAAAGAGCAGAAAACTAATGGCCCATAAAACCATCGAGTGGGAGTCGTGAAGAGTACGAACGTGGACACTGCGACCGTGGCGCAGATGTCCGCTCGCCCCCTCCCCCCCCCCCCCCCCCCTCCTTTCCGCCCCACCCCCTGCGTGTTGTCCCCCAAAAATCAATCAGCATTTTTTTTTTGTCACACGAGACCGTCCTTTGCTTGTCAATGTTCTGCCTACACACACCCACCCCGCAGACAAACAAAAAAGAAATTGTAACAAGATCTTGACCCTGTTCATCTTTGACAGCGCTGTGAAAGCTAAGTACTGGCTGCACCAACCAGCTTCGTGGTTTCTGTCACTTGACTTAGCACTAGCGGATGCGTAAGGCACAAACATAAGGGAAGCGATGTCAGCAGCTCATTGGAACAGAAAAGAAATGTAGCATCAACACTACTGTCAGTTCAAACAGTAACTTTAGACAGCAGGCGATAAGGTGGCCGGGGAGCGCAGCCAAAATGGCTTGGGACTTCGAAGCTGAACCCTAACATTCTCGTTTCTATAGAAACGAGAATGTTAGGGTTCTCGTTGGCGGATTGTGCCTACGGGAACTTACTCCGACAATTTAGGGAAAGGGAACACAGCCCTAGTTTTCTGAGAATAAACAGTGGCTGACTTGGACACAGTAGGGTGCCTCCACAGGAGTTAAGGCAACGCAAGGCGGCTGTAAACCCGTTACTTATATTTGAAGTAACGTAGATTGGTAGAACGTTCTTTTCATTTTGGAACTGACGGTGTTTCGTTATTTTCTCTGGTATAACGGTTAAAACACCGTACGAAGAACAATGATTGGTGGTTCCAGTGCATTCCTCGAGGGAGTGCAAGCGATGTCGTGCTAGTTTTGAAACGAGCAGATGGCAAAACTCACTGTCATCTTTCTGCCATTAAAGGGGCCCACCAACAATTTTTTGACCGGTTTGAAGTTCGCGCTGCAACGGAGCTCCATGAAAGCAGGAACACCGAGGAAAAAAATATTACAGAAATTCGCAATATTTTGTGAGTTATTAGCAAATTAAATATTGCAGAAAACAACTTTAAATAAGCAAAACATAGCGCTTCATGACGTAAAATGAATCAGTTTAGCGATTGGAGCAAAGCGGTTGGCCAATTGGACGCGAGTTTGGTTGATAGCCCATCGGCCCGGTCGGCTCGTCGGCCATTATTAGGCCTAGCTGCAACCACCGTAGCTTTGGGATCGGGTTGCCATCATCGATGAATTTACCGGGCTTATTGGATTTTGAGTGCGGATCTGGTCGTCGTGCCGTACGAGGACACTCCACGCAAGCGCCGCGACGCGTCTCTGCCTCAGTCCGCTTCGACAGCCGCGGAAGACTCGTCTCCCGCAACTTCGCCATCGGAGCCACCTCAGCGAGTAGGATATAAGCTGGGTCCCGTCGCTGCACTTCACTCGAACAGTGAAAAATCTGTCACAGCACTAAAAGAAAATAACGGTTCCCCTGGCTCCTCTTACTGCTTTTAGTTGACCGCAACCGGGGGCGCACAAGTGAAAATACGATGCGCGTTGTCTGGACGGACCACTTGTCGTCTGCTCGCGATGGTACGTCGCGAACGCCGCTGGGAGGCGCGCATGAGCGACAAGGCGTTGTTTTCGCCCTTTTTGAATTTTACTTTGCAACTTTATTAGCTCTATAAAAATGACTTGTTAGAGAAATAATGACGGTTAATGTGTGATATACCTTATTTCGCTTCAAAATTCCTGGGACGGCTCTCGCCAATCACGAAACCCAGATAATGTGACGTATAGTGAAAGGGAGCGCCGTTATGCGCGCGCATTCGGCACCTCGCGCCGCCACCGTCGGAGGAGGTGTTTCCGAGTTGTCAAATAAAATATTATGCGCCAATATTTTCAAACTCTTTCCTTGTGCACTGGGTTTCCGGGACCACTAGCGTGTAGAAACCGCAAAAAAAAGTCGACGCTCAAATACTGTGGGAGGGCCCCTTTAAACTAAGACTCCCGCTCGGAGATTAACCATTCCTCGGACTTAGAATTAATGGCTACCAGAACGGAAGATTTTAGTAGATATTTGCGCCAGAGAACTGTGGCAGCCAAGCCAGTAGAACCCCTCTGGAACATTTAAACTCAACCTGAGGCTCGTCGCAGGTTGTAGCACCAATGTGTACACTATAAAGTGCCGCGCGGAGACGTGCTCTCCTTCGAAATAGATAGAGTGGCCTTGCCGACACTTGCGTTGTCGCCACCGGGAGTAAAATCATCCAGATTGTCACGTGATTGATGTCAGCTCAAGAGAAGGCGAGTGGCGAGATGAAATCCGACGCGGCACTAGGAACGCCGTTCGGAGCGGCTTCATCCATTCTGCCGTCACAGCAGAAGGCGCGCGCCTGGGTGCGAGCGCGGCTGCAGAAGCCCACCGGCGGTGCCCGGCGCGCAGGCGAGGCATCGCACGTCTCGCGCCGTAACTGAGAAATCAGGCGCCAGCGGAACCGGGGAGAAGGCCCTTTCATCTCCCTCGCCTTATTTGCACAGCACCCCAACGCTCGGGTGACTCTTGCCCGGGCGCCGCATTCCTGATGCTCTTCGCGCCGCCGGACCGCTGCCATTAGAGGCAGCGACTACCGCCGCGTCGCCCCGCGCAACAACAGCAACGGCAAAGAGGCACCTCTCGGCGTGTACGACGCCTCTCTCTCGCACGCACCGAGCGTATGATCACGGAGGTGGAAGAAGAAAGAAAAAAAAGCAGAGAAGATGCGACGCGCGGCCGCGCGGCACCCCGAATGCCACACACAGCGAAGCGCTGCAGCGGCCCTCGGGGGGGTAGAGGGGGGGCCCCACGTGTTGCTCGTCCACTGCAGCGGCAATCCGGGCCTGAAGAATGATTCCAGGGGCGCGCGTGATGGGGGATGCCTGCCATGATTGCTTTCGTTCGGGGTGCCGGCACCCAGCGCTCCATCGCTGGCCGGCCGGCTGCGAGGCGCCCCTCGCCGCACCGCCCCGCCGGCCCTGCCTGTAATTACGGGCCGGCTGCCCGGCCGGACGGCCCTCCCGGCGGCGGCCACGCTGATGGGGCATGGACGCCCCGACGGCAAAAGGAGCTGGCAGAGCGCGTAGGCAGCTTCATCGGCTGGCGGCGCGCAGCTGGATTGACCAGTTACAAACCGGAGAGGAACGGTTCAAGCTCGACTTGCGAACGGTGAACGACATTCTCGGAAGTTCTCTGAGTGCACGCAGGGATGCAATCGGGAGGCACCATTTGTAATGATTCCTTTAATAAGTTGAGGCCTGCCAGTGCGATGGCCGATCGGTGTCCTATTACAACCGCTTTGCGGTCTCGGTGGCGAAAAAGTGGTGATGCCCTTTGGGCGCAGGGACACCACTACGGTAGTCCCGATACAATACCTGTGCTCCGGTAGGAAGGCGCGGATTTGAGCAAACCTGAACGTCTCAAAAGATGGCTTAGACTGTTCGATGACGGTTACTGTGGTTAAGCGTTTGACGCCAGCGTCGATCGTGCTCAAGAATTTCCACAGTTCAGTGTGTTTAGGTCAGAGGGACTACGTAGTTATTTTCCTGAACTATTTTATGAAAAATCGATGATTTTAAATGAAATTCAGGTGTTATTGGAACCACAATGGGCTCTCTAGAGTCGTTCGAAATTTTCTTATATAAAACTATAGGCAATAACATATTACTCTGAAATAAATTTAGGGAAGAGGTTTGATTTCGTTTATGCCACTGTTTATGTCAGCAAGCTAGTCATGTTTGAAAAGTGGATTTTAAGGTTAAGGCAAATTATAGGCGAATATTTTTTTTTGCCGAATATTTTCAATATCTATAGAAAAGTTTCTCCAAGTCTCTACTACTGCTGCACCATGCTTACACCAAAAACCAGATAAACGCGTGAAATTTGTTTTCAAGCTCCGGCTTGTTCACTTATGAGCTAATTTATTTAAACTATATTTATACACTGTGAACCCAAAAAGCCCGATTCATTGGGATGACAAGTAAACCACGAATTTGACATAAAATTACACCTATAGAGATTCCCAAATACACCTATAGAGGTAGATTTAAGATATTCCTATGTAATTATTCTTTCATCAATCTCGAATACGAAAAGAAAGAAGCTCGAATGATGAACTCAAGTTGCCAGGGTATATCGCCTAACATACACTTTTGCATAGCAGTCACAGTTTAATATTAAAGGTTTTACTGCAGTGTAAAGCTCATCAACATTCGCAAAGTTTCCGTTCCTTTTTTAAACACACCAAGCGCGCGCGCGTGCTTCGTCCCGTTTTGAGAGTGTGCTTTTGTGCCAAGCACGCGATTGCGATATTCATACTTTTGTAAGTGTTCATTGCGTTGTGTTACCCCGTTGAGTGCGCTTTTTGCCGAGCACCAGTACATTTCGGAGAAGAAACAATCCTAGAGCTCGCTTCTGCAGGCGTTGCTTCTGCGCAGTGCACCCAAGCTCGGTAGGAAGCGTGCTCAACGAGGATAACCCGTCGCGATCGACACTTCGGAAACTACGAATAACGCAGTCCATCTCGAAGCGAATATCGAGTAGTGTATTATCGGAACCTAGTTTTCTAAATTTCTAATATTCGCACAACACTGCAGTAAACAGTTGCTTTTACGGAATAGCACAAACTCTGATGACATGCAAGCCGCACTCATTCGCGTTCACATAACGTAGGCCTAAAAGCTGTTTTTGTATCCTATTGACGCCAGGAAATGTAGTCTGGAGCGTAAACTTTTTGGAACATGCATACGAGGAGTGTTCGAGACATCTTTGGGACTTTGGGGAAATATTTTCTCAAGACTCCGTTTTTTCTGCCTTAGAAATTCTCTCTTAGAATTGTTTGCGGACAGAATAGACGTCAACCAAGCCATTAGATATTTGATACTGCGTGAGAGCCTGTCACCCTTCGAACTCCTTTCTAAAGTGTTTGTTAACATTTTCATTTTTTTTTGTCGCGGTGTAGATTTTTTTTTTTTTTAACTGCAATATTTGTATTTGTGTTTGTATTTCTGTTTGTTTCGGTTCAGGAGAGTCGCGACATCGCTGAAAGGCTATGTGACCCATGTCGAAAAAGCCCACGGCCCCTCGAATAGGTCAGTATTTTCAAAATTATAACCAGTTTAAAGAAGCCACGTTGAAATAACTATGTGCAGATCTTGTGGGTGTAAACCATCGACTTTCTTGGAGGAACCCTTTTGATTGAACGTACGTCCCAGTTCGGTGGAACGTTAAACTGTTCAGTTCATCAACTCTTTTTTGGCTCATCTACGTCAAAGTACTGACTCTTTATATCTAAGTTCAGAAGACGTCTGCATGACGTCTGCAGATCCGTTTTTTTTAAAGGTGGCGATGGGTCCGCGTTAAAGCGACGTTTCAGCTTGTGAGCTTTGCTTATTATTACCTCATGAGCCAGTCCCGTTACTCAGGGAGCAAGCAGTAGCCGCGGAAGAGTAGCGCATCCTATTTTATTTCTATCGAGCAAAAACAACGCAAGGTAGCTCCTAGTTGTGTTCAAAATGTTCAGCTGGCGGAACAGTGGGGACGTTTAAGGAACGACTTTGTGATTGGCAGCTTTCGCAAAAGCAGCCAGAATTTCTTCTATGGAAGTTAAATAAAGTATCACCTCGTAAAGTATCGTCATTCTCGAAAAAAGTACTTAGCTCTCTTTCACTTTTTTCTTTTTTTTATCAAGAAAGGTCAAAAATGGAGAAAAAAATGTTTAAAACGCCTTGTTGTGTCCTCTTCTCTGCTTTTGTCCTCGTCTTTGTTGCGCACAAGATTGTATAAGAGGTTTAAAACGCGCTGAAATAACAAAACAAAGCAACAAAAAAAAGCACTTCAAAACGCCCGCCTCCAAACAACTTTCCTTTGTTTTTTTTGTTGTTTTTTTTTTTTTTTTTTTGGTGAGGGCGTTTTATTAGTTTTATTCGGGAATCGCCGTTCGGGATGTCGGAGCGCAACCAGTTGGACTCTTATTTCTGCTATTTGAATAGTACGTTAGCGGTTCTCATTGGTCAGTTTTGTGTCCTCCTGCTTTTTTTTTTTTTTTTTTTTGGTTTTTAGAGGTATGAGCTTGATTGGACGAATTCATGCGTGTTACTGGCGTTACATAATAGGCCTAACAAGACGGACGCGCTTGCTAGGAATGCCGGCAATAGCTCGAAGCTGAATAACGTGCCAAAGGTACAGTTAATTAGAATTCATTACGACCTCGTGTAATTAGCTATGCATGATCATGTGCTAGTCATGTGCATCTTTGGCCCGTCCCGCTCGAAACAACGAATGCGAATTGTCGACTCGTCCAAACAAAATCCAAACGGCTCATTCGTGCCGAGCGACTTCCACGGGCGTGATATTATATTTTCCGTCAACATTGGTGTGACGTTCGGGAGAGAATAAATGCTTATTCGAACTCGTTATCATCGTCCTTTTCTTCTTTACTGAGCCTATCACGGGGCAGCTAACGCCTGGCCCGAATCGTTGCTTGTATTACACCGATTGCATTGGTACCGATCAGCGGAAGCCTAAAAAACTTAGAGCAGAGCGTGCTGGACCGCACTGACTCAGTTTGGCCGGGCTCTTCTCAGCGCGTTGGGCCCAGCGGTGCGCGGCGTAGTCGACGACGTCAGCACGATTGCGTTCGGGGCCTGAATCTAGGACGATGCAAGGGGCTATGGCGACGATGCGTATACCCGTCCTCGTCGTGGAACCCGACCGACCCGCAGCAAATTAGCCAGCCGCTTGGCTCCAACCCTCCAATCGTAGAATCGTCCCAAATGCGTCACGGAGCGAAAATGCTTTGCCCTCTTTGTGAAATATTAAGTTGCTTGTAAGTTCCAGACATGTACGTAACGCGTTGCAAGTAACGAGTTACCTCTACCTAGTTACTATTTTCGGTAACGAGTAACGTATTTAGTTATTTTTTTTTAGAAAAGGAACGAGTAACGAGGCTTTGTTACTTTGAAGGCCAAGCAACGAGTAACCCTATTCTATTACTTTTGAGGAGTAACGTATACAACACCGCTTAAATGGCCTTGTTTTCACACTAACCTGAGTATGCGTCTATTGCAAGAACGGTAGGTGGGCAACGCGAAAAACAACTAAACAGTATGACAGTAGAGCAACGTATATCGCTGAACACGCCAGTCGAACAGTTTGACTGATGTATCCAGCGATGAAAGCTCTTGTACTGAACTCTACAGATGGGAATGTCCTTCACCCAGAGGACACAATAAGGTTCGTTGGTTGAACCTTCTAGAACTGGGTAAGGGCCGAATATAAACTCGAAGGTTGCGAACACGGGAAGGCACAGAAACCCATTGCCTCAATGAAGGCTCAGTTCCCGAAGATTCACCAGCTCTTCCTGAAGCGCAACACTGTCGTTCCTTCGAGCGCGTTGGTAGAACGACTCTTCAGCGTCGCCGGAGATGTATTTTCAAGGAAGCGGGGAAACGTAACTGATGAAAACTTCGAGAGGCAGCTACCGCTTAAATGCAACGACTACTAAAAAGAAAACAATAAATCATGAAACAAAGCCAGTTGTGTATACGGTAGTCAAAGTAACGTGAAAAGTAACTCGTTACTTTTGAGGTAACTCACGCGTTCCTTTTAAGAATCGGTAACGAGTAACGTATTTACTTACTTTTTGAGCGAGCAACGAGTAACGGTATTTAGCTACTTTTTTGGGTGACGTGTACATGACTGCTTGCAACTTCCAAAATAATACGAATTTCCGGAAAAACATATTTCCTCCGTGTTCTTACGTTCAATAAAGTCTGTTTGAACGCAAATTTAAATAGAGTACAAATAATCATTAGTATTCCCCCTAAAGTAATTATTTTTTTTACCATAGATATAACTCTCGCTCTCTCTCTCTTGCTCACACTCTTCGTCACGCCGTGCTTTTTCTGTCATTTTTATAATGTATGTAGGTCGAAATGTTTTTTTTTTTTTGTATTCTGTATTTTCCACAAGTCAAAAGAGTATAGTCGGAGAAGGAGAAGAAGAGAGGGGGAATTCGAGGGCACGAATCCTCACATAAAATATCTACTTGTAATTCACGTTTTCAGTTTAGCAGCTGGAGTTATTCCAAATAAATAAAAAGGAACGTGATACACCCTTTTATAGCAAAGTCTAACTAAAATGCGTATTAACAGCTTGGCTTCGAGACTACAAGAATCAAAAAGAAAACATCTACAACCAGAACGCAATGGCCACCCACTCCGTACCTGATGCACCGAGCGCTCGCAAATCGACACGGTTAACCGACAATATTAATCGCAACAGGTCACGTTATCGTAAAAAAAAAAAATATCCGTGCGTCGAAGGAACAGATTAATGCTTCACATTAACGGCGGCATGGTTTCTCCTCTCATACTATTAGGCGCCCAACTTGGGATTGGGTACACGCTGCCAGGGTTTCAATAGCTTCGCAGGTGGTAAGACTAAGAGGTAATCATTTTACAATTAGGCCGAGGAATTGAATATCTCCTTGATTGACTCGAAGTTAAAAATAAGGCCGGCAGAAAATTGCCCTGGGATACATTAAGAGGGCAAAAAAACTGATAGAAACATGGAATCAGGTGTTCTGCCATCAACATAGAAGCTTTATCGCCCCGAAGAAGATTTTATTGCCTAAAAAAAAACACTTCACTTTTTTTCTTTTTTTTTTCTTTTGTTTTGAGGAAGAGTGGGAAGGCAGCACCCCTTGGCTCAGTATCAATTTGCGAACCCTCAAAAGCTTGAGGGGCCGCTATAGAGGGGTGCCGCTGTGCGCTGCCTTTTTATTTTTATTATTATTATTTATTTTTTTTTTTTTTTTTTTTTCAAATGAAGCCCTAAGAGCGAGCAAGCAGCAGGCCACGGCAGCAGCCGGCCGCGAACGCATTATTTTTACGGCCCAAATATCTTAGCGCGCGTTGCAACGACCGGGGCCTTCTGGTTTCCCAGGTGCCTCCTCGTCGGCGCCTCGTATTTTCGCAGTTACGATCTAATAAGGCGACGCGCGCCCTTTCCTCCGCGGATTGCGGTTGACCCGAAGCTTGACGCGCGTGTAGGACGGCCGCTTTGATTAACGACCTTCGGCGAAACTACGGCGTTGCCGGAACGCCGGGGATCCTCCCCAACGAGATCGAGCGACGATGATGATGATGATGTACGGGCACTTTAATATCCTGTTACTCGCCAAGGCTTCCTATCGAACTTCTTCCAACGGCATCGAAGGTCGCCAATGAGAGTCCATCTTTGTTGCCATGTTTACGCATGCACAGCCCATAAAGCCGCACTCACACTGTCGGCACGTCATACAAAACACACGAAGTCGCTCTTGCGCTATTAACCCCAATCATCATCATCATACAGAAGTCACGGTGTTCTATTCGGACCTGATGGCAGAATCATCTGGGGACACTCCTCAAGCTGGTTCGAAGAATGTTTGCTTCATATATACTTTCAACAAGCCTGCAGACAAGCCTTGTACGACGAATGGCACCGTCATGCAAGGAATGCCTCAGACAGTGTCTGCATACCGTCTATTTTATCATTTCTTAGGATGTGACCGTGGCCTAAGAGAAAATGGCTACCATGGGTAGTCCAAGTGGCGTTGTGTGCCATATAGCTTAGACTACCCTAAGAGCGTGGTAACTAGCCTTTGGGCAAAGTAACCACATCCAGTCACTGCCGAGTAACCACCTGTCTGAAGATGGCAACGGGGGATGCATGTTCGTTTCGCTCATCATTCATCCACTGGTCTGCACCGCGAGTGTCTTTTCTTCTGTCACCATTCTCCTCACCCCCTCGTTTCTTTTTTCTCTTGGTATAGTTGAAGTTTAGAACACGCTAGATTATTGAAGATTTTCTGTTAAAGTAAAGTAACACCTACTTTTCTTTATTCTAAAGGATTAACACTCCTGGACTGTAGCGCGTAAACAAGTACCTTTACTTAGGAACGTCTACGTATCTGATGCTAAACTTCAACAAAAATATCTCTCCTTGGCATGTCTTTCCACTCGTTTCAAAGAAAACGAGGAACAGATGTTGTCTCGCATTTACTGGCATTATTCCATTCGCGCGCTCGTACATAACGACTCCGTGACTTTCTGCCAAGATCCCAATCTAGGCGTCTTCATTTGGCCCCAGCACGTTTTCACCCCCCAGCCTACCGTTCATACAGCTCGGACCCCCGCACCAACCGACGCACACACGGCGTACCCATCCATACTCGGGCAGGCTAAAAACCCCCGGACCCTTCGACCGGAAAGACACCTAAAACAAGTCGGAGCTAAACTTTGATGGATGCGTTCAGCACGCCCGCGCGTCGCATGTCCTCGGGGGCCATGTGTGGTCCTCGACGCCAAGTCGCAGACCGGGGACGCCACTGCTAATGAGGGGCCCCCCACTATATGGTCCTCCGTGCGGAGGAGACACCTCACGACAGACCGTGGCGAGCTTCCCCAACACAACCTCGGATACAAGGCCTGTGCCTTCCCCGGTAAAGCGTCATCACTAGTGGCACTCACGCAGCGCCGCCTACCTTACGCGCCATGGTGTCACCGCCGAATCCCGGAGAAAAGCTCACCGGAGAAAAGCTCACCGGAGAAAAGCTCACCGCAAAACTGGCGGATGCGGAAAAAAGCTCACTGGCCATTGAGCGTATGCGGAGAAAAGCTCACCGATTATTTTTTTTCTTTTTATATGAAGGCTGTTGGATCGTGCGTAACATATATCATTTTATTATCATTAAAATTCGTGAACTTTGTAAAAAAGAAAATGTTCTTTTTTTGTATAATTTGATAAGCTTAATGGGTACATTGCACTCAAATTTATTATTGCGTGCCAGTGTTTTCTGTGGTTTACACCCTAGGTAACGAAAGCCTAACTGAAAACTTCATGAACTTGAAGAACAGGAAAAAGTTCGAAAACTTAATAATATCTGCCTAAACCCTAAAATTAAAAAATGTAAAGGCCGAAAATCCGAAAGTGCATGCCCAACAACGTGGTGCCTGAAATTCTCTTTAAAGCTTTTGTTAACCTGTGAAAACAGGATAATACAGTCTGAAGGATATCGAGATTTCGTTCTTCCACGGACATGCACGTTTTCTAGCCGTTCGTGCTGGTGTTTTCACACGTTGCCTTTGTGTGATAGTGCCCGTCTACGGCGAACATGACCTTCAAAGCTGCACACTGCCACCGTTGTTACTCGTTACCTATATAAGAACTAGTCGTCTATAAGGTAGCGAATTGAGCGAGTTGGTAAACGTTATACATTATGAAAACCGCTCAAACGACAACGGAATGAAGGCAACGAACACGACAGTGCAAAGCCGTCCTCGCAACTAAAGTCTTGTTAGTGAAATTAACAGAAGGAAACAGCGTAGCCGACGCTGATTACATCAACAAACACATCCTTATCTATCAGGCACAACAGAATCTTTGGAGCTAAGCGGTTCACACACCGCTATTCCTATTAGCTTGCAAAGAAGAAACCTCTTTATCGACGGGGCACTGTCAGCTGTCAATAAATTGTTTTCTTTCTTACCGGCGTCCGATGTTCTGATTTTATACCCTTGCGGCTTCATTAATATACAAAATGGGTGATTACTAACTTCTGGGGAATTAGTAAATTTGTCCATTGAACTTCAAGAGTATTACAAAAAAGGACATATTTTTTAATGAAGTGACGAATACGAATTGTGTTAAATTGCCACGTGTGCCGCAGAATCCGCAAAGCTAAGAAACAAATTTAAAAAATCGGTGAGCTTTTCTTCGCATCCGCTCAGAGGCTGATGAGCTTTTCTCCGCATCTGCCGGTTTTGCGGTGAGCTTTTCTCCGGTGAGCTTTTCTCCGGTGAGCTTTTCTCCGCCGCCCGTCACCGCCAGAGCGTGTCGCAGCTTCTCACAAAGAACGTGTCGCGTCTCTTTTGTCGAGCCTCTACGTGCTTGCCGCTTGGTGAAGGTCGGGGATCCACTTACGGTGACGTCAAGCGCAGGCCATGTCGTTTAGGTGCCGTCGCCTCTGCCCTGTCACGCAAGCACCCCGGTGTTTGGTGTCACATCCTGTCACGGGGTGGTCCTAATGGGTCTGGCTCCGGTGGCGCGACGATGTCTCCGAGCTCCGGACAAGGACACGGCTTTGTTTGGGGATTTCGGCGTGAATCGAACCAGGCACCAGTGCATCTCTGGTGGCCCACATCGGAGCTTCTGCGGAGATGGATGGCTGCGTGGATACGGTCTCTTCGCGCCATTCGACCCGTGAGGGTTTCGGTTCACGGTGTCGAGTACATGGGGATCTCCGTGGACGCCGGGGAAGAGCTCGTGGGTGGCGAGGTTTCGTTTTGACGCGGGATGCGGTGTAATTGGCGTGATGGAACGCTTTATTCGCGTCGGAGTGAGGCTTCCCAACTGAGTCGTTGGAGGTTATTCCCGTTTTTTTTTTTTCCGACCCAATTTCTACCTCACGGATTCCGAGATAACTGAGCATTTGGGCAGGCGAGGAAGGCGTTTCACGAAACCCACTTGTCGTCTGCTTTTCACTTTTGGACCGGCAAGAGGATAATTAAGGTCGGAACTGTGGCGAAAAGAACAAAAGTCGTCGATGTTATTGTCTGAATGTTGAAAACGGGCTGCAGACAAATCAGTAATCCTGAACTCATATCCTGCAAAAAAAACGCAGTACAACGTGACAGACAATACGAAATTGAAAAATCACAGGGTTTGTCAATTCGTAACTCCGCTTCTGTTGTTTTAAAAAAAAAAATAACAAAAAGTCTGTCGCGGTGATACAATATATCTTAAACTTGGTAAGGGTGATTTGTTTGTAACATCTAGGGCAAGAATTTTTTAAATAAATTGATCTTGGTGGTTTTTAACCGCCCTTTTATACCATTAGAATGCATTGTAGTGTGTCTAGAAGTTAAATACACACGTGTTGGCCAAGTTGGTAGCGCAGGTGTCTGTCACAAAGCGCAGGCATAGGGTTTGCACCCCAACAGCCTGAAGTTCCATTTTCCTTCTCGCTTCGGTTCCAAAACGTTCCATTTTATTATTGGTCCTTAACCCGTGCGCGTGTCTAGGAAAAAAATGACCGGTAAAATAAACATTTATTCGCAGCACTGAGTCAGTCGTTCTTCTGTTGCCGACACAAAATGCGCGGTATGTTTTATTCTTTTTTTTTAGACACACGCTTCGCGATGTTTGTAGCATAAATATAAATAATGAAAATTTTGTTATTCAATGTATTTCGCCTTAACACGTGTTCATAAGCTGGCTCTTACATCGGACGTGCTCCAAGTCAACAAATCAAAAGAGTACTTAGATTTAGAAAGTTCAGCTGAGCCAAGTCTGCACCCTTGCCCCCCAAAGCAGAAACTATATTTCATTACTAAGGGGAACAAAATCGCGACTGTTGGCATCTTCTTAGATCGTGTGTTTGTTTGTCTCGACCATAGTATTTTAATATAATTTATTTTAATATAGCTTTCGACGTAAATCATTCATAGTTTTACCTCGCATGATATCAGGAAGGAGTTAGGGTCCTTTTATAGGTATTTTAGGTATGATGAACTAGATTCTTACTATTCACTCTTGTGTCCAATTTATTATTTAGTCGACGATGCGAGTAGGATTATCGTCTTTTTCGGACTATAGTCCGCGAAGTATACATGTTTAAAAGATTAAATAAAACGTGGACTATTTCAGGTACACACTATAGCGGAATTTTTTTTAAGGTCGTTCATTATGACGAGACGAATATTGTGAATAAAGGAGTATATTGATAATGGTATATGTAGGATAAAAGCTTCTTTGTGAGCTAAGGAAGTTTGTCAAGGTATTCTGTGTATGAGAAGATTTTCGTACCGACTATAAGGCAAAGTGCGCCGGACTATGGACGGCGACCGGACTATGCATCGAGTGCGGAAATTAGGTATTTCTGATACACTTTATGATGATTTTACAAAACAAATAGTGTGTTCTCCAAATGAAAGATCTCTTTAACGTAAAACATAACTGCTATATAGATCCAACTGTAATATTTAAGCTACATCCATAAATTCAACTAAACTCAATCCACTGGAATATGGTCCTGAAATTATTTAGTATGATTACAGCGCGCCTTTTTTTCTTAATTTGGAATAAGTATGTGGACGGATTTGTAATAAACGTTCAAAGATTCTAGGCGTAAGGATTAACCATAGAAACATAATACCTAAAGCGTCAAATTTGTACTCCTTGGTCATCCTTATAATCAACTTGTGCAACGCGCATCGAAAATCTGCTAGTTCAATCAAGATAAATATTTTCAGTCTTGCGTGCTAAAAGTGCATCAAGCTGTGGTGAATGTCTCTTATTCGACCTCAAGAATTTATTCTCAACTTTAATATGATCATATCATGAAGGTAAGTTTGAAAAATCTCTTCCCCTCGCTCAATTAAATCGTGCATTTAATTTCACCAAGCTGGCCAGACACATTCATGGAGTATCCTCCATACACGAAGTAACTTTGGACGTCAAAGAATTAAGCATATATACTTTCTGAACTATTAAAGGTACAGTAACAATGCATTTATGCTCGCCAAGGTTTTTTGTTTGTACATTACATACGAGAGCCCAACAACCCAAAAAACATTTCGCAACTCTAAATTCATTTTATTGACCTCCGAAAACCGCTGATCAAGATCTGGCCGGTTTTAGTCACGCTCACTCTCTTCTCCGTGGTCACGTGCCGTTTTCTATGGTTCAGACACAAGCACCAAATATATTCAAAGTCATTGGTCATCGAACGCACACACACAATATTAAAATAGAAATTAAACATTACACTAATTTTTATTGCTTCGAAAAAGCTGCCAATACGTTGAATAAAATAAAAAAAAGTTGCACAGCCACGGTATTTCCACAAACTCTCTCCTCATCTATATTTCTTCTTTCTCCACAGCACAGTGTCAGTTTCAGTTTCGAGCAGTTGCGTCTTTTTTTTTTTTTTTTTTTTTTTACTTTATTAAAAATTTATGTGAGGCTGCGGCAAAATATTGATTGGGCACTAACTTTTTACCTGAAGTGAACTGTGGGGGCGAGACTTATAGCTCCACACAATTGCAGAGTCTTACACGTATCCCGGCCACATTGACGCCGTGCGCGCGTCTGTTTAGTTGCCTTTTTGCCTCATTCAACTTAAGTTGATGTGAGTGCGAGCGTATTTGAACTGTTCTCAACATCACATCGAGGTTGATTCTTAATCGAAATTCTATTTTGCGCTGCTTATCGCGTATTCAGCAAAAGAAAGAAATTAACATTTACTTCTTAGAAATATGCATGAAAAGAAACGAGACCGATTAACCATTTAATTGCTCGATTAAAAGTTGGCGATTAATCGGGTTAAAATTTCGTACGACGCCCAGCCAAAATTAAAAATCTACTCAGTTACAAGCGTATCGCGGTGCAGCAGAAGTCGGGGACTATTCTCCATATCACAGATATCTGCAGTGCAAACAAAGTTATGGCCCATGGGTACGAGCGTTTGACTCTAGAAAGTGCTTCTAATGCAAGAGTTTTCTTAGAAAGTAAAGCATTCTGCTGAAGTATAAGCTCGCGTGCCCGTGGCTTCGTCTTTACTGCAGGCATTTGTGAGACGGAGAATACGCCGTTCTAATGTTCACAAAAGCACAGCCGAGCGGGGAAACATTATAGCCCAGCGCGCGCGTGATCATCGCTTCCAAAAGCAAGAGAAACACGCGCGAGCTTTGAAAATAAAACCTTTAGAACAAAATGCTCCTGGCCGGTTCCATTTTCAGTGTTCGTGCGTATGGCACGTGACTTGCTCGCTTTTCGAAACGACGAACATGTGCGTGTTGGAGTGAGGAGATCGCGAGCTGGGCATAGACTTGTATATGTTGGAATGCTGTATACCATGCATGGCTCTTCGGCTGGTCATATTCATCCAGGCTATACGAATGACCCACAAAATATCTCGCGGCTACTACATTTAGAATTTTGAAAAGGCAAAGCGGTTTACTTATATTAAAAAAAATAGGTCGCTTCATTCAACTTGCGCTGTCCGGAAAGGCTTACAGCAGCCATTAGTTTTCGGGTGACAAATTTTTCCGGATGTGCCTCGACCGCTGCACAGTGTACAGGGCAGTTTGTCTCGCTTCAAGATGAATGCAACGTGCCTGTAATGTAAGCAACACCAACACACTCTACCTCAGCTGACTTCCTTTTTTTTTTATTTTCTATCTCCAAATTCAAAGGACTATATATACATAATGGGCGTCCACGCTCTTCTTGCCCTTGTTATGGTTGTTGTTTGAAAGACCATGGTCCATTTCTTTTCCACAGTCCCCCGTAACTGTATCTTTATATCTGACGGACGCTCTTAAGCGCAAATACTGATTTACATCATCAAGAATGGCCGTCGCGGCCGATCAATGATTCTTTCTATAGTTAATTCAGCGACGATAATCTGCAACGCGCGGGCATTAACGACGCTTCGCTGCATATATTTCACCACTCGTTGACTTTTCCCGTCCTTAAGCGTACTGGGTCAGCACGCGTTTACATTAACCGCGGTCTAGATACTTAGTAACTTCCTTGTTATCATTTTGTTTCGTCGGCAGAGACAGGAACTCATGTGTGAATTAATTGCGGAGGTTCGATTCGATATTGCGTTTGTTTTGCATACTCCCGAGACCCGTGGCAATCACCGCAAGCGCCATTGTCGTCGTCAGAAAAGATTTATTGCAGACGGAACGTGACCCTAGTATCACTTTGCTTAATTCGCCTTTCGACAACTCCATTTTTCCCTCGCCCGTTGAACAATGGAAAGGTCAACGCGTTCAAGCAAAGACGGTCAATTAACGCTTGTCTCTACAACAAACATTTAATGTTCTGCCTACGTGCGCGCAGTGGTTGCCGACACATTTACCTTCAAACTGATTACCGGTTTTTGACTGCATACGCAAGATATAGTTATCGATAAACTTCGTACAGACGTGTATACAGTTGTCATCAAACCTAAACGAACCACGCGAATTATGTCTTATCTCATGGGAGTGCTGAACAAAAAATCGGCGACTTGTTCCCGAAGCGATCAAGGTGCCCGAGGCAGTTCCCTCAATGGTGATATTGTGCCTGGAATGCGAACACAGCAGAATGCCAGCCGGGCGATCTAATTTTATCACCACACCTTGGCACGGTGGTGCACGGGTAACTGCCAACATCGTCAGTTATTAAATCGCTCTACATTTCACTAGTTACTCGCGAGCTGCTACGTAAGTGTGTATAAATAGACATTACCCTTTAAGTATAGTCTCAAAAGAGACACGTTAATTTACACAAAACATAAAGTTTACTGTCGTCGTCCTCTTTAAAATGCGAGTATCTGCTTTCTTGGCCGATGTGAATCTTGAAAATGTAGATGGTATAAAAAAGGTAAAATGAAAGTACTGAAAAAGCAACGGAACAATTCTCGAAGCTTTCGCTTTTTCTGTCATTCCTGAAATAACCATTTGGAACGACCACGTCAAGCTCACGTGTTCAGTTAATAAGCGCAGCTGTACTGCTCAGTTTTTCAATGCCTGCCCTAAACATGTCATTTGAGCCCTTCGTCATCCTGACGCGAGTACAGCATAAATTAAGATGATTACAATGTTTGGGGTTAGTTGTTCCTTAGAACAAAGCAAATAGACACAGTTACGGATTGATCCGTCAAAAGTAAATTAAATACGTCACTCGCCTTTGTTTTTGCTTTTCTTAGTAAAATTTAGTGAGTGCAGCGCCGCGATACACTCTAAAATCCAATTTAGGCATCCAAATCTATTGATTAGGTTAGCTAATCTGAAGTGCCTGTAATATTGCTCTCGCAACGGCAGCCTCGATGGGGAATAGCGTCGACGCCATTTTTGCCATGAATATCATCGAAACTGGATACTGATCGGTTATCTCAAATCCCAAAACAATTAAAAGGGTGGTAAAACCATATTCAGCTGGAATATATCTTATTTTACACGAGCTTACTGGCACTAGTGGGATCCGACTACACTCGCACCCAACGCCATTGACCAAGAAATCATTTTTACTGCCGCGTAATTTAAGGCATAAAAAGGAGCGTTTTCTTTCAATCTCTCCATTGCAAAACTTGATGACGTAGTTTGGAGGTCGCAGTACCCCTAGAGACGATATATAGTCCCCAGGGACGATATTTGAATGCGTCCCATAGATTGACCCGAGCATTGTGTAAGCACTTGATTTAGGCTGCGATATTCAGAAGCCTGACAAACACTCGCGTAGTGTCTCGTGAAAATAGATCATATGCGAAATTCTTTGAACGTCTGGCAACACTCTGTGCGCTGCCATCTTCGTTACGTCGAGATTCCTGCGCTATTTGTCAATTTCGTGGCGCTGGCGGTAACAATCGAGGCCTACTGCTCACCGTCATCGATCCTCAACCATACCTGTGAGCTAAGGGCAAGTATTGTCAAGGAGTCCCAGATCCCTAAGCGCGCGAAAGCCTTCGCGCAAGCGCGCTTCGGGATCTCGGAGGCCATGGTATTGTTTTACGCTCTTCTCGCGCATGTGCGTGCTTGCCGCCCCGCCGGCCGCTGCATAATTTCTCGCTGCAATCGACATGGCGGACGTAAAATTCAGCCCGAAATTTGGCTTGGAGTGCCGGCAAAGGCAGTGGCGCGGGCGACTAGCTTTAGAAAGCGCTTTCTCTGCTGGGGCGCTTGTGCGAGCGAAGGATTCTTCAGGACTACGCTTTCGCGACCTGGCCTTTGCCAGGGTCAAAGCCAGCTGGTGAAAGGGAGCATGATTTTCGGCGCCCCACTATAGATGGCGCTGTGTATTTCGCATATCGCATATTGCTGCAATGACAATAGCCGAACCCCAGCAATCTGCAACTCAGCGCGTGCCCTGTGCTTTCCCAAACCCACCGCGTGATTTTGATAAACATATGTGGGATATAATCGACTCCCGATCAAGTGGCCGCTTGTTCTGGCTGCCGGTGAAAAACAAAAAAATGAAGAAACTCCGCGTTGTTTGTTTTTTTGTTGTTGTTGTTGTTTTATTTTTATTATAACTGCTTAAGGAGGAAAAACTATCGCGTGTTTCTTAGGTTATAAACGTCGGCCATCTAATCAAAGTGGTATTTACACACCGAATAGAAATCGTTACACCGCTTTTTTAAAGGAAGGGACATCTGAGAACATGACCTTCATGGCTAGTTCACTCATTTGCACCAGTTACATCCGCAGCCACAAAAAGGGCAGTAACGTCCGGGGCACCGGGGTGACCAGGACACCGTGTGACTGAGGATAGCTTCACAGACAGTGCTAGATGCATACTTCTACATCTTGCACATGCTTGGTTGCTCCAGTGTTTGCCGCGAACACTTGTCTCGAAGTCCTTGCTGTTCCTTTTGGTCACTCTGAACGCGTCCAACGCAACTGTCTGAACCAGTCTTTAAGGCCGACGTACTACCTCGGTTTTCTGCAAGGGAGATTATCCTCTTAGCGCTCTCCCTCTCCTAAGCTTCGGGGGAGTCAAGTTGGGGCAAGGTAAAATGTGGAGAGGATATAGGAAAGGAGGATGCGGGCAAAAAGGGAAAGCGCGAAGTGTACGTCGGTCTTTAAATCCTTCGTGCTCGTCCCAAGTACGGAGTCGAATTGCAAACGTTGCCGCGTCTCTGTATTCATCGTCGGATTATACGAGTCAAAAGCGGTAGGAATTCGCTCACCGCAACCAAGCTCTGCGAGAATTCATACACCTTTCCAGCGCTTATTTTCCAGGAGAAAAGTGCATAGTGAACTGTGAACGTGTGCGCAGCGTCTGATATTCCGGAGAAAAAATCTACTGCGAGATCAAAACACGGCTCAGTAGACAAACGTGGCAGCGGGCATGCAGACAATGATTATGGAAACTGCTTATACGAGTGGAGTATTTACACGAGTAATAGCCGCACTGTTTATGAAGAAAACCTGAGGGTTCGCTTTTCGGCAAAGCACGCAGATTGCCAATCACCGCGATCGGCAGCATGATTCCAGCCATTTACGGGACAGAGATAACGTCTTCGTGCGAAGATGTCATCTGCAAAGACTACGTTTGTATTAAGCATGGTGTTCTCGATCTGGTTATTCGTTATGTTATTTATGCGCAACGCAATGATTAACTGTATATGGGATCTCTGGGAAAGTACACGCAAGGGCCTCGTCAATAAATAGGGCGGTTATTACTCGAGTAAATACGGTATTTTATAAACCTCGCGCTGTCTGCATGTACCTACAGGATTGTATCAGAATATAGAAGACTCTAGCGAAATCGACCGCCCCTAGCGGATGGGACAGAAAGCTGTGGCGGCAGATTCGCTCGCGAGCCTTCTCAAGCGGATCAGATATTCACAGCGTGGTCTAAAGAAGAAGTAGTGAAAGAATGTTCGAAAACACATGGTAGAAATCACCAATATAGGCGGCGACAGGCTAATAATTGTGCAGGTGCTCCACCTCGAGCTTTCTGCCTTTGATAGCACTTTGTGGCACTCTCAGGCCGGTGGAAGGCAACGAAAATGTCGGATCTATACACTGAATTACTGGTCTGCTACTGACAATATAGCTTTGAATTGAATCGGTTCCCTTCACAATTACATCCTGGACAACGCCCCAACCTACCTGGTGCAGCACGAAACGAGTGGCAAAGAAATGCGATGGAAGACGCTTGTTCTAAACGTGATCGGCCGGCCTTATAATCACGCGAGACTCTTTACGTCTGTACAACCGCCATATAAAATCTGAAACAAATCATCGTTCTCCTATGTTGTTTCCCTCAAACGCGTCTAAAAGCCCGAGTATCCGGTAAAATAGTGCACTGCAATCTACGAAGGGCACCGGACAAATGACGGGCCCGAAAGACCGTTCAAGCAATATCACTAAGAGCTGAGCCTTTCCCCACCGAACGTCATCACTGTAGTGGGTCTATTTTGTTCAGAGAAGCAGACGAAGTTGCTCGCCACATAGCTATGCGGCGCGTAAGTTCGTCTGCTTCTTTGAACAAAATGGAGGGTAGACATCAAGGCATCTAGCATTGAGGTCTGCCCACAATCCTTCCAATGAAAGCTTGTGTGAACTCGGCGTCCTTCTGACGTCACCGGAACCCCTGCGTGAGAAGCAGACGACTTCCTCTCCGCATAGTTTGGGTCAGCATCGCCGCCCTCACGTCCTGTTGCGTCTCAAAGAAGCGCGACGCCAGCACGCGGTGACGCTAAGACGGCGGACGCGTCTACCGCTTTATGGTGACGCTCGTCAATCTGCAGCGTCTTGTAAACTCGCAAACGTCTGCAGCGTCTTGTTAAACTCGCAAACACTATCGGCGCGGGGGAAATGAGCGTTACGTTTCGTTCGCATCGTCGTTCCCGCGTTGCAGAGTGTGTTTTAGAGTCACCCCGTCCTCGCTCACCTCGTCGTTCCCTAGGGGCCTTAGCAAATATCGGTGCCGCAGGGCCACGAGTTATGAGATTAAAGACATTTCGGGCCATCGCCTATAGACATTTGCGAGTACGGCCTCTGGGCTCCGCCGTCTTGCTGCTGGTGAGGGAATATCATCTCAAGCATTGCCGAGGCGTAGCCACGGCCTCAGCAATGCTTTACTGACAGATTATCTACCCACACTTAGTGCCGGATTAAGGCATTTGCGGGCCCTGGGCTGAGGCTGCTATGAGACCTCTACCTATGAAAATGGTGGTGGTGATGATGGTGGTGGTGGAGGTAACGATGACGACGGGAATATGTATATTTTTGAACTTGTTAAATCTAGATATGTTTCATCGTATGATTATTGTGAAGCCTTGTTTAGATCCGTAGATTCAATAGAATTCAAGTTTTCCTTGCTGGCATTGAGGCGGACGAGATTGTTTAGAAGCTACTTCGCAAATAATCAACCGCTCTAGCAATTTACAATATAGTAATTTTGAGGTGAAAAAAAATGAAATCAAATTAACATTGCGGAAAATATTAGGATTTGTCGTTCACATCCAGCAACTTAACCACAAAAACAAGAACAAAAAAAAAAACAATAAATTGTTTCCGTTTAAAATGTTGACTCCGTTCATGAATTTGTTTGACTAGAATTACAGCTAGATTCATAGAGTACATGCCCGGGCCAGTTTATACAAATTGGCCCCGATGTCCACTTGTAGCACAGGTGAACCTCTTGCTAACATATCAAGTGACATCATTAATCACACATGAATTGGGTTATGCAACAACCGAAAAGGTACCTGCAAAATTCCCATTCTAATTTCGCTTCCTCTAAATGGCATGTCTCGCAAATCGACAACTGCCACGAAAATCTAGAGACCTTATTTTTGTAATTGTCCCTAATGTTTGGAAATGTTTTAACTTCTAACTAGCCCTCTGTTAATTAATTACTGGTGTAAACAGTGAAAGAAGTGACATAGGCAAGAGAGAAATTTTGTTGGTTGAAGTAGTCTTTATCGGGATCAAACTACTTCGTCAACGCTCTTCTAATAACTGAACCCTCGTTTCGCAAACAAACACAGACTTCCACATTTAAAGCATAGGAGAAACTGCGTGCGATTCTAAGACATCGACCGCTGTCGTTCGGGCACATTTCCATTTAAATAATTTATCAGGAGAATTGAGTTGTTTTCTTTTTGTATCTGCACGATGGTCTTTTTGAATGGGGAAAATGTTTCGCATCAGATATAGTACTAATCTTGTTCTTTTTAAATGCAGTAATTTAGACCTCGGCAGGCATTTTGTTGTGACTCAACGTTAAAAAATAAGAGGTTATACCTCAGAAGTTCGTGAAACCATTGCAGCATTCGTATAAGTCGCTGGAAGGAAGAGTGTTTAGTTGCACTGGCAGACCAGATATCGACTCTATAGAGCACTTCCTTGCAGTCAGTACCCTTCGAAAACTGTTGAGGGGCGTCTTATGAGCCGGCTTCTTGAAACGCCTCTTTGTTGGTGGCTATAGAGACGGTGTCCGGAAGATTTACAGGCACCTCTGCACTTGTTCTAAACTTATCGTTCTTTAATGAACTCCATATGGAGTTTCGCGAAAAGGTTTAAAACAACAGGTGCGAACCATCTGCTTTGATTGCTTAACGCTTGCTTAACTTCCTGTCAACAATTGTCCGTAAAACAGGCTGAGGGGGCCCCAGTACGAAGGAAAGCTCCCCCTTACAAAAAATTTGAGCGAGGGAGTATCCAATTTGTATACAGAATTGTGGATTCAATGAATCGATTACTTATTGAACGTGTATCCAACTTTTTATCGCGCTTCTTGAGCTAATTGGCCGACCACTGGGTTTCGAAAAGCTGTACATTAAAGTGTCTAAAATTCAGATGAAATGCCTGTAGATTTTCTATCCAATGTTAAGACATTTTAGTGTATACCTTTTGTATTAAAACTGACGTGCCAATTAACTAAAGAAAGTCGTTAAAAATGGAGATACATTGTGGATAGCAACTACTGCTAGAATGTCTGTAGATCTTCTATTCAAAGTTGAGACACTTCAGTCTACAGCTTTTTGATCCCGAGTGGTCGGCCAATTAGCTCAAAAAACGCGATAAAAAGGTGGATAGATTGTGAATAGAAAATGTTTGCGAGAACTCTTGTAGACTTTTATTCTAGAAATTTCAGACATTTAATCCTATATAGTTTGTATCCAAAGCGGCCGACCCCGGCTGATGTCGTCCTCCGTGTCCACCGCAGCCATCTTTAGGTTGTACTCCAGAAGCATGTCATCTGGGAGAGCACAACGTAAAACCGGGCAGAGCATTGCACAGAAGGAGTCCTCGCTCACCCCCAACTCCCTGAGTCCTCGCGAGCGTGTAGGTTGTCATACTAACGTCTGAGGCCTTTAGGGTTCCGTGACGACGACACATGAGGAATATCCATTACGCCCTCCATGTGGACTTGGATGAGTGGTTCCTGGCTTCCGAACGTCTTCCGCAGGAGGTCCACAGCGTCGGAGTACCACTGTGTGGTGGGCTGTTAAGCCGGCAATGGCAGCTGCTCCATCGCCACTCAGCGGTGATCGCAGGTAGTTGAACCTTTCCGCCAGCGATAGGTCCGAGTTCAGATGGGTGGCGTTCTCGAACTGTTCCCCAAATGGACAGCCATTTCTTTCGTCGACCGTTAAATTTCAGAAGTTCAAATTTTGGGAGTTTGATTCTCGACTTCGCTGCAGCGTTGCCGATCTGTTAGTGCTTCCAATCAGGTTACTCTCGTTGGCTGGATTGTCGCGTTCCGCACTGCATCTTAGCTGGCTTTTCATCTTCGTCATGTAGTGTCACGATCTTGTCCGCATATTCGGGAACGTGGGTGAATTCGAGGTCTCCGTCTTACTCCGAAATGAGTGGTTCGATGGTGGCGTCGGCGATGCTACGTTCACCCTGCTCCAGGATCAGTCGTTCGATGAGTAGCTTTAGGTCCTCGCTGTTGGGTTGCGCAGACTGCAGCAACGCCTCAACGTCGTTCTCTTGCCGCGTCACTTGTGATCGAACCGCCTTGCACTTTTTCTTGTGAACTTCCGTGCTGTCGTTCTAGTAGGAGGAAGAATCACTCACTTTTCTTTCGGCGTTCCAAGTGTTCACAGTGCTGTAATCTCGGGTTTCCAGCATCAATTTTTCTGTTACAGCTGTTTTCTCTTGCTGGCAGATGAGGCGCTACTTGAGTACAACAACAACAACACCTTTTTTAACTCCGCTGCGAACAGCTTTCGTTCAATAGTCAAAATGTCGTGCGCAGAGACTCGCTTGCGTTCGCGTTCTGGCCGTCGTCTCATTGTCTTTCTTTTCCTCGCCTCCCTCTTCGAAAGAGAGGAGGACCCCAACTGCCAGAGGCATCGGGGGAAGATGCGCCCATTTGTTCCTCCAAACCGGTTCCAACCCGGGACGGGCACGCACGGCGCTGTAGAAGTCACCGTATGAAAGGACGCTCTTGTCTCCACGAGGGAGTTCGTCCCGAATCTGGGATTCTTCTAGTAAACGTTACAACACAGTGTTTTTCGTTGCTGATTTTTTTAGCTGCGCGAAGTTTTTAAATAAAGGGGGGGAAAGTAATATGAATGCGGTTTTCGATGCGTGTTTATACGGCTTGATGGACACTAGGTGTGAATATAACCATCACTATTATCGGATGAATCAACTAAACTTCGGTATTTAACTTTTTAATTACTATAATTAGGATATATGTTTTTATTGCAAACTTTAAGGCGGTCGTATGCCAAGACTTTCATTTTGTGTAATTCGAATAACCAGCGTGTGTTCTGCGATATTGCTCTCCGAATTTTGCACTTTTATCCGACTAATGTTGCGAAGGTTTACAGGAGGTGAGCAGAAAAAAAAAGTCAGATTAAGTAGAAAATTCGGGGGCAGATATTTCGGAACACTGAAAAGACAAAAATCTCACATTATTAAAAAAAAAAGAAAATAATCTATATTGGCCAAAATAATAGAATGATTGCACTTCCATAACAGCGTCCACCCTGGTCTTGTCCAAAGCAGGCTTTCCGGTTCCATCGTTTGGACGTTGCTCTTTACACAGTAGAGTGGTTCTATATGGTCTCAGTGTAAGCTTGAATCTTGTTCATTTGGCTAAAAAGAACATAGTTTTGCCCATTGTGTATTTATAATTTCTTTGTTCGTAGAAAGTGAAAAGAAGCTCTCTTCTTTATATATTACAGATATGTCAAGTTATTTAGCTTTATAGACCACTGATGTTAATAAAAAGTATATAAGAATGAGGAATAAAACATTAATCGAAATTTGACACATAAGGGAACAACTGCAGTGTATAGGCTTTTGTCTCAACAAAGGCTATACAAAGTCTCAACACTACCATTAATAGAAAATATATAAAAAGTGGGTTATAAAAACTAATCCAATCTCAATACATATTTTAACAACTGGAGTGTATAAGCTTTCGTATCAACAATGGCTATACAAACTCTGAAAACTACCATTGATAAAAAGTATATAAATAGTGGGCGATAAAAATCAATTCAATTTTGATACACATTGTAACAACTGCAATGTACAGACTTTTACCTCAACAAAGCCTATACAAAGTCTGAACAATACCATTGATAAAAAGTATATGCAAAGCGGGCGTTAATAATGAATCCAATTTCGATAAAAAGTTTAACCACTGCAGTGTATAGACCCGTGTCTGAAAAAGGTGTACACACAATGTATACAAATACTTTGTTAGAAAGTGGGTAGGGAAGAAAGTCGCAAGGATCGTTAAGAAGTCGCAAAGATTTCAATAGACTGGGCAACTTTTTTTTTTGTAAGGGGCCATAACCGTCCTTCCATCAAGGTCCAATTAAAAGGAAAAAGTCTAACAAGGGGCATGGGAGGCCGTATTAAATTTTTTTGTTCTGGCATGCCCTTGTACAACGAGCTCACAAACACCAGCTGATCTAGAGACGGGAACTTTATGGCATCCTTGTTTCCTTGTTGAGGAAAAGAGAACGAGAAGGTCATTGCGCCAGAGGCCCTTTGGAGTGTTTCATCTGCTTTCTGCCTAAGCTTTCTTAAATAAAAAAAAAATAAAAAAAGAACAACTAACATTTTTTTTTAATTTTTAGGGGCCGGCATGGGGCCCTCTGACAGCCTGGGGCCCAGGGCTGCAACCCCCTTGGCCCGTACCTTAATCCGGCCCTGCCCACACTATCAGAATGATGGCGGTGCCCAGAGGTGATCTTTGCTGACGTCCATGCATTAATACGCGGCACTGACATAACGCCACTTCGGTGGAGCTGCTATCGTGCTATCGGAACAGCGCATGCGCAGAAGCTTCATTTCGAACGAAACTGGTTTCTGTTCTCGCGCAGTACCTACACTCGTTGTGGGCAAACGATTCCTTGTTTGTAAACACCCCGACTGTCCATAAGCGTTGTCCTCACGACCCTGCAGTGAGCGACATCGAGAAGCGTCAACACTCGTCCTTTTTCTCCGAACGATTCTCGCTTTCCCTATCCCCAGGGGACGAAGACAGATGACCCCCTGCTATTGGAAGACTCACTCCCTCACTCAGCCACTGTGGATGGTCTGCAAGTAAGTACGCGGAGAGGGAGTTTAGGCTGGACTTGCGTAATGTCACTTTGGGAGATCGATGATACGACCAGATTGGTCTTCCAACAAGCGCTGCGTCGCTTGGTTGCCCTGACCCACTCGCGCTCGAATATGTGCTTCTTTTCACCTGACGACGGACAGTAGAGGATACTACCGGCTATGTGGAGCCAATCGAATGGCGTGTGAGTGTCACGTGACTTTCGAGAGGGGTTCAGCGACAAGTGGAGCACGTCAGGTGGTGCGTTTGCAGCGCTTAATTGGCTTTGATTTCTCGTAACACCAGCAGGACTCCGTCGTAAAGTGAAACAATGTAAAATCTTGACAGTTACTTTTAATCAAATCGATTAATGGATTTCGTTTATTTCCCCAGATAATATTATTAAGTAAAAATTTAACTTTTTTATATTTGCTGAAATAATAGGGCGATACACGGCGCAATGCACAACTTCGAATATGATTCAACCTTACTGTATAGTGCAGAGCGGTACAAAGACACTCAGGCTCACAGATTATTACTTCACCTGCCGAGGCATAGAGGTTCGTTGATATTGTCTGGCAAGAGCGACATCCTTTGATTGTTCACAATAGTCTCTGCTGCGCAAAACGGACACTCGAAAGACGTTAAATTTGGCCGGGACACCCATAACCTTCTGCGCTTGTTTGGTGTTACAAATCTCGCCCCACCAGATTACTTTATGTCAAAATGTCGCCAAAAATCTGCCCTTCATACAAGTGTACTCGACCACGCCAGCGTGGTGAAATCGTTCAACGTTTACTATAATCTTGTTAGACAAAATTAAACCAATTAGCTGGTTAAAAAAATACTCGCGATAAAAGCATTAATCGATGAATCGGTAGTCTAATCAGTCTTTGCCCAGCCCTACTTATTATACTTCGACTGCTCATCGCCGAAGCGAACAAACAAGCAGGAATGTTTTGGACGGACAAATCGGGAAAATAAAGTCAGGCAAGAAACAGGATTGCAGTGTGGCATAGTTTCGTTTTTTTTTTTATTATAAATTACAATAGCATCATAACTTACACTCTCGTTCACAGACAGGCTCGAACACACACACACAAAAGAAAAGTCACACGTAGCATGTTCCAATGTCGTTTTTTTTTTTTGTTTTTTTTCTCGTGCCCAGAATTATCATTATGTGACTTGCGCCGTACAGCCTCACATCTGTTCCACGGAAATAAAAAACAAAAGTTGCACTCGGCGAGCAAGACCAGTACACTTCAAAACGCAAGGCATTAACAATCGCAATACTTATTGTCGTTTCACTCAGGAAAAAAACACTCGATATTCAATGTTATTCGCTTTCATGACTTCCTTCTGCGCAATACCCACTGTACGGAACAAACAAAAAAACGGAAGAGACAGCTAGAATCACCCGTTCCTTGTGGCCCGCTTGTATGACTCCCGTGACAGGTATATAATATACAATTCCCTATTTTGAAAGCGAAGGGTTAGCACGTTAGTGATGATGTAAAGTTTTCGTGTGATTCTCTAACGCCCAATTGAGAATCCGGCAATTGAGCTCGCGCGCCCCATTTCCCAGATAACGCAGATATCAAAATTTAATAAACTGGCTGCAGTTTGCAATGCACCTAAATTGTCCCGCAATAGCCGCAGCATTCCTTACTACGCTCGAGGAAACGCCTGCGGGTCCGCTTTCGCACATAGTCCTCTGTGGCCCACCCACTACGACAAACGAAACCATCCTGCAAATGGCGAGGACCAAAAACGAAGAGAAATCTGGGCAGGAGCGTGTCGTTCTGCTTGCTCAATGTTCTTGTGCACATCGCGGTGTTAAGTTTGACCTTTATTTTAATACGTTAATGGTTTTTTTTTTTTCTCGTTATTTGCTTGAGGTCCTCGGTAAATTTGAGTTGCCGGCCGCTAGCGGCATTATCTACTGGACCAAAACCACGCAGGCGCTATGCAAAAGTGGGATAGCATCCTCTCACCCTCCGAGATTTTGATTGTCTTTCCCTCATACCCTTCATGCACTAATCGGAGTCACTGAACGCACAAAACGTGAGTGGCTGCTTGACTCCCCTTTACTTCTTTCTTTCTCTCTCTCTCAGCCGCAGAAAATTTGTGCTGTCCCAAAACAGTGACTGTTCCCCATTCATATAAAGAAACGCATTAGCCTCGATGATCAAAGAAGAGTTGCAAGTTCAGCCTTCCTTCCTTCTAAATTGAAGGCTGAAACGCAAACCATGCAAACCGTTTTCGCTATCAAAATTCCAAATAAAATGACAACAAGCAATATTGGCTCCTTCAATTTTGCAAAGTTTAACTGAAACAGTTTGTAACTCAGAAGAAAAAAAAAACATCGGTGAAATGGAAGATTTTGTTTGGATGCACAAACAAGGCAGCAAGATAAAGAAAATACGTTTCCTTCAGGCATCGTTTCGGAGTGATCCGTTTTCACTGCGTAGTTATTGAACAAAGTTTGAATTTGTCAAGGCGTTAGCTAGCTCAAAAAGCGACAATTTAAGATTTTAATACGGATAAACCGGAGTGTGTGGATTTCTTGCGCGCACGTCTATAAAAACCGCTGCATCGATTACACTAGTCGTGAGATATACAACACACATCATAGTATGCCAATAATTCATCAAACCCTTTGATCACGCCCCCGTATTTTTGTTTTCCACTTGCGTTTGATGTAAACGTTGACGTGCCACACCAGTTATGACTGCTGTTCAAAATAAACTTTAGTGCATCTATAGAATCCTCGAAAATTGTGAATGTCCTTCTCGTAAAAGTTCCCTATACACTTTTGTGATATGTCGTGCACTTTCAGAAGCCCCTGCACCTGCACTCACCCATGATGCATTCAGAAATCTCGCTCCTTTACTCAGTTTAATAGCAAGCAACCGTTCAACGTCTTCCGCCACCGGAGACAGTATGATCATTGGAGTGCAGTATCGATCCTTCCTCGAACTGATCAGGGAGAGACCAATGATCTATTTTACCAAAGCACTGCGAGAAAGCGCACATACAAGAGCTTCTCTTAAGAGTATGTCTCAAAGTGTGCTCGAGACAATATTGCTCGGACGTCGGCCGAGAGCAGTGTCCCGCGGCCAGTTAGCAAACACGCTTGCTTTTTCCCGAGAGATCTACTTGCGGTGCTATTTAATAACACTGCGAGATTATCTATACACTAGCGCACTGTTCGCATCCTAGGAACAACAAAGCCACAGCACAACACACTCGTGAGAACATTCAGCAACAGCGGACGAGAAAGCAGCGGGTAGAGAAAAGAATGTGAGGCACTTTCTGGAGGCGTCCCGTCATTTCGCTCGACATTACATCGTCTGCTTTGTTTGATTCGGCAGAAAACGGTTGCACGAAGACAAGCGCACAGCAAGGGGATGGTGCCATGAAAAGCGTCCATGTATTGCGTTTACCGCGCCTTTAATCCCCCTCCCCTTTCGATTACATTCTGTTGGTGACATCACAAGTGCTTAATGCTCTGGATCGCTGCCATCCAGGCAGTGGCATAGAGGCAGACCTATGGTCACGGAAAACGCAGCTGGTCTGCTGTACCTTGCTATGCTGTCCGCCAGTCTGCGGAAATTATATCAGCCGCAATGTGAGACGCTTCAGGGGCCTCATGATGACTGGCGACGACCGCGACACTCGTGTCCACTTGCCAGCGCTTCCGCCACCAACAGCCAGGATCGCGACGATCTATAGCATACCCGGCAGCTCTTTATGCCACACATTGCTGCCGCTTCGCAAGACACTCCGATGCTTGGCCAAAAGGGGACGCTCAAAACACAAGTCAGGGGACGCGTTCCGGGCACCATAGAGCGAGATGAGTATTCTTTACCTTTACATGGGTCAAAAAACAATAAAGACTATAATTTATTTACTTTTATAAAGTCCTCTTTTAACCGTCAGGTTTGTGCAAATCAGCTAAGGATAACTTTTTCTAATTAATTTTTAAGCACATTGTTTTAAACAGACGTTTGGTGAAACAAGCAATATCAAACACTCGAGACGCTTGCGCAGTTTCCCCTTTACTAATAACTGCAAAATAGGGCCCAGACAGCAAGGAACGTCAATTGGTCGAATGCTTTTTTAAGTGCTAGGAAATCATTAACCCAAATTTCATATCCATCACCTCCAATTTTTTTCTTAATTTTTCTTTCCTTATTTTAACATTATGAGCATATTTGTTTCGTCTAGCGGTCGACCAAAGCAACAGCGTTTTCAAAGCCACGCTTATGTTCTTAAAGGGGCACTGACACCCCAAAGGTCGTATTTATTTTTATTGTCTAAAACGATGCAAGTTGCAGTCATAAACACGCAAAAAAAACCGCATCGCGAAAAAACATTTTCCCGCGCGCGCGGGCGCCTTTTTATTTTTGGCGTTTGATTTTCCCGCCTCTCGCCTCCTCGCTTCTTTTGATCGGTGACGTCAAGAATCATGAAATTTAGAAGCTTTGTAGGCGACATCTCTATAACATTTAATTACGGCAATCCTAAAACATGTTTTTTAACGCAATTGCGAACGCACTACGGCCCTTCTTTTTGAAATACCAAAATCGGGAGTTCGTTGTGGTGCCGTCTCCTGGATTTGTATCCCCCAACGGAAAACAGGCGACACCGCTCAAAACCGGTCCGCCGGAACGCCGCCGCTCGCTCCTTTCCCCCTCGCTTTGGGTCGCCATGGCAACAGCAGGGAGTGGTGAAAGAAAGGGGACTCTCAGGTCTCCGCAGTTTTTGACGTCAAGGCACCGGCGCCGATCGCGCGGGAACTTCGAATTCGGCATTTGGAAATTGTTTTTTTACATCACGAATACTGAATTCCCAAATTTCAAATTTTGAGGGTAATGTCCCGGCATCGTTTTCAATCGTTTCGGATAATAAAATAAATTACGATTTTGATGTGTCAGTGCCCCTTTAACTCCGATTTGCCGATATAAAGAAATCAAACATTCGACGCTTTATTTCTAGTCTTTGACACTTGTCTACCAGAAACGCACATCAAAACTAGAATCGCATGTCTTATACGGTCGTCCTTTAACTCTAAAGGTATAGGCCCATTTTGTTAAACTCCATCAAATACACACACTTTATTCAAGCATGCCTGTTACCAGAACCTTCCTCGTATACATAGACTGGTATGAGGAAGAAAACCCAATAAATTCCAAAAATGCGAAAGTCTAATTGTTACGTCTTTTGTTATTGACCATCCCGTATTCGCTGCAACATATGAAAAACAAAACAGCCACTTAAGACACCACTTTTAATAAAAGGTTCTTAGTTAGAGTTTTAGTTGCGCGACGCAGTCGTGCCTAGATTGTCCTACAGAAACATCCGCAAGTTTGACTGAGAGTGCGTTGCGCTAGCGACGCCACACGCGCTCTCACAATTCTCTGAACGACTGCATGCCACGATGCGTTCAAAAGACCAGCCACTGCCCGTCCTTCAATCGGTTCAGCCAGTGAGAATGGCGATCGGTATCTCGGTCCAATGTTCATGCAATATCAGTGTAAAAAAAAATGATGCACGTGAATCACTAAAAACTGCAAGTCCATCCTAGAGGGATACGAGTTAGTCTTCTTGTTGGCTAAGCTGGTTAAAGGAACGCAAATGACTGGTGTTCCGGCTGCATCACGCTACACTGTAGCGCATCGGAAATTCCGAAATCACTGAGAGCTTAAGGAATGCGGGGCGCAGCTTGAGTTCACACTTCAGTTGTGTCGTGATTCGTTTCCTCGGCGTTCTTATTGTCTTATTCCGAAATTTCCTTGGCTGCAGAGAGATGATAATAAGACACTCGGGGACTCACCCCGCCCCACGTTCCTTTAGCTGTCGGTTATTATAACTGATTTATAATAACTGAGTTATAATAACTCATTAACTGAGTTGTCGGTTATTATAATGCAATCCACTTCGTGGATTGCGATTAAACACTTTCTTCTCACAGCCCCGTCTCCAAGACTCATCAATCCCCAAGCATCAGTTCTGAACAATCTCTGAAGTCCCCTCCGCAAAGTTGACTAAGTAAGCCCTCTATATTACAGTAACTGAGAAGAAACCCTCGGATACACCTGTGCCATTTCTCATTTGAACTCATCACACGGCTCTTTTTTTGTTTTAGTGTTTGCTTTTCTTTTTTGGTTTGACGGACGACTTCTCGGCCTCCGGGGCGAAGAAGTAACGGAACGACAAAAGAAGCCTATGTACACAGATAGAACACTGAAAACTCAGTTCGTGCACGTCCGAGTATCTGTACAGGTGACTATGTTACACATTGTTCGTGGGTCGGGGTCGCCGAGCACTGGCCGTCCGACGAGCGTCGACGTTGCTGCTTCCGAGTGCCGCTGTGCCCGCTGCTCGCATGATTCGCGTCACCAGCGGTTCACATTGAGTTCTTCCACGGTGGGTCGGCGTGTCGCGCTCAATATTAAGGGAACATCATTCCATTAAACGGGAATCGATGTTGCTAAAACGTTCTAACGCAAGTGTAGCGCTTGTTAACTTATAGCTTATTGGCAACTTGATGCAAATCCGCACGCGAGTCTATAGAAATATTCCAACTTAACGAATTTCTAATCCTGATGTAGTGTAGCTAAGTTTGTCGTTTCCCTATTTTCCACCGCGCACGTTTTCAAGATAGTATAATAGCTGCCCTCAAAACCGCCCGCCCATCTATTTTCCCACAGAGCTCAGATGACGATGTAGAGAAGTCTCTAAAACGCAAACTGCAAAGGTCAAATGGCTGTGACGTGTCACGTGCGCGTAGTCCTTGCGCAGACAAGGTTTTTCTGTATTTTCTTCTTTTTTTTTTTTTAGTTTCCTGTGCTTTGTTTTCTGTTGGGACCCTTTCATAAATAACAACCTCTTCTACGATAATGTAGTGATTGCGCAGGCGAGCTGGTGGATGTTAACCATTTTGTTCTTAGCCCGAGACTGAGGCAGGAAAAGAGGAAAGTTTCGAAGTAGAAGAAAAATTAACAGTCGAAGACACGTCTCTAAACAGTCGAAGACACGATTAGAGACGTGTCTTCGACTGTTCATTTTTCTTCTACTTCGAAACTTTCCTCTTTTCCTGCCTCAGTCTCGGGCAAAGAACAAAATGGTTAACCTCTTCTACCACATTTTACCCATCGTCATTCTTCAAGAAATAAATCCGTAACCTCAGGGATTGGCCCAAAACGTGCTCTGTGGAAGAGTAGATATGCAGGCGTTTTGTTAAAAGTGTTTCCAGAAGAGCGCTGTTAGAGAAGTCGGTTGTAGAACGAGCGATCCCCGCACTTTTGTAGTTCCCAAACCCGCACGCCCTACGCGGGTCCACGAGCCGACACGCCGAGTCACCGCGGAAGAAGACGGCCGCACCCGGAGTCGTCCACGTCGACGGCCAGGCGGACCCCGCCGGCGAGGTCCGGTCCGGACCTCAAGAGCTTTTGGGCGGCGCACTGTCGAAGAGGCGGTGTCGCCGCCACAGTCGCCGCCACGGTCGCCGCCACAGTCGCCTCCGGTGCGGTGGCTGGTCACGAGGACGAGTTGTCATCGTCGTCCCCCATGCCCTGCTGCGAGGCCGTGGTGTGATTGTAGAGCCCCTGGGCCATGAGCTGGAGGGCCAGCGGGTTGCGCTGTCCGCTCGCCTTCTTGATCTTGGCGCGCTTGTTCTGGAACCAGATCTTGATCTGGGACTCGTTGAGTTTCAGCTCCCGGGCCAGGTCCTGGCGCCGCTTCTCGGTCAGGTAGCGGTTCTCCGTGAACTCCTGCTTGAGCCGCGCCAGCTGGTCTGCCGTGAAGGCCGTCCGGGGCCGTTTCTCGTCCGCCTTCTTCTCCTTCTTCTTCATCCGCCGGGAACGGGGCCCTGCACGAGGGAGAAAAGAAGGGAACGTCTCGATTGAGTCACTTCCAGTGGGGAGGGGGTGTTCGGCGGCAGAGCGAACCTTAAGACGCAGTCCCACTCTCCATACTTCGTACCAAAGACACGGGGCTCACTGCAGGCATAATGGCAGAAGGATCTGCGGACACGCCTCACGTGCGTTCGAAGCGTATTCTCTTTAAACGCTTGTACGATTCAGACATGTCTGAAAACTGTTCTTTTACGGCCGATCTGGCAGAGCCGCCATACGAGAGAGAAACATGCCTTAGACAGTGTCTGCGGACTGTAGTTTGTATGATGTATTAGCGGCGTGACCCCGGATTAATGGGCCTCTGGCGACAGTCTCGAAAACTTCCTATTGGATACTGAATCATGATGCACTCAGGACCATAATTGCTCTTCCATTCATCAGCTTATGCCACGAGAAAAGCGAGCGTTATCGTGTGCAAATGGTCATACCAGATATCTGGATGGCAGATAGGAGCAGACATGTACGTAACGTGTTACAAGTAACGAGTTACTGCTACCTATAGTTGCTTTTTTCGGTAGCGAGTAACTTATTTAGTTACTTTTCATAGAAAAGGTACAAGTAGTGTACTTAGTTACTTTGAAGAGTAACGAGTAAAGGTATTACGTTACAATTTCAGGTGTAACGTGTACAACAACGTCTAAACAGCCTCGTTTTAATTCAAACCTGAGGATGCGTATATTGCGAGAACGCTAGGTGGGCAATTAGAAAACCAACTAAACGGTATGACAGCATACCAACGTTTATCGCTGAACACGTCAGTCGAACTCTACAGCTGGGATTGTCCTTCACCCAGAGAACACAATAAGGTTCGCTAGTTGAACCTTCTAGAATCGTGTACAGGCCGAATGTAAACCCGGAGGTCGCCGACGCGGGAAGGCACACAACCCATTGTCAACGTCGGACTTTAGAAGCAGAGATAGCAAGAGAAAGAGGGGAATCCCAGATAGGCCATCTCCTTTTAGCACAACACTGCCGTTCATTCGAGCGCGTCCGTAGAACGACTCTTCTGCGCCGCCGGAGATGTATTTTCAATGAATAAGGGAAACAAAACTGATGAAAACTTCGAGATACAGCTTAAGTGCAACGACTATACTGAAAAGAAAACAATAAACCTTGAATCAGAAACAGCTGTCCATTCGATCGTCAGAGTAACGAGAAAATTAACTAGTTACTTCTGAAGTACAATAACGCGTTCCTTTTGAGAATCGGTAACGAGTGACGTATTTAGTAACTTTTTGAGCGAGTAACGAGTTACTGTATTTATTTACTTTTTTGGGGTAACGTGTAGTCTGCATAGAAGTCACCACTTTCGCCATACACTGAAAATGTATTAACAGTAAAGCGTGGTACTTTTCGTCCTGCTCATTTTCTAAACATGCGTAAAGTAAGATCAAGTAGTGGTGTAATGAGTGCGTTGTGGCGCAAGCATACACTCAAAGTATATTGAGATATTTCAGAATTGAGCTTGTTCTTCAGTCTTATAAAAACAGACCCTGACACGCTTCACAACCTGCGATACAAAAAAAAACTGACCGGAGCTGTATATTTGTGCTGTTTGCCCTTGGTAAATAGGCGTTGCAATTTATGAAAGCATAGTAGCTAGACCAACACATATAAGATTTACTTAATTTTAATACCTCTGGATATATGCTTAAAGCTATTACTTATTGCCCGGAGACTACGCAGGACAAAGAAGAAGACTACACAAGGTGCATTCGCAATTGTTGTCTATTCGGGAACAACACGTATAACATAGGCCCTATCAGCTTGTCTAGTCATCAGCATGTCGGTGCAAAACTTGTCTCATATAATCAAACTCTTTTCTTTCTTTTTTTTTTTTGCCTTCTTTTTTGAGTGCGATTGATGACTTACTTGTCCAATTTGCTCCTTTGTCTCAAATTTCGTATGACTCAGGAACGTCTCTGCTTGTTTTGTTTTTGTACCTGGCTAGAATCTTAATGTCACGTAAAATGGGCTTACACAGGCATCTGCTGCAGTGAATGGCGAGATTGTCAAGGCTAGCTGGCGTGGCAGCCGCATGCTCGCGTGCAATGTGATTCGCGCATCTGCACGTCTGGCCAATAATCATAGCGCCGCACGGCAGGGGTATCCCGTAAATAACACCCCACGCACACTAGACAGATTTAATTGTGTGCGTTTATGCTGCAATGATCAGACGACCGCTCGGGGCTGTTTGTTCTGTGGCAAAGCCGTACCATCTTGATAGGCGGCGAGAAAACTATGAGAGCGTTGGAGTGCTGGGTCACTTTCTTTTTTTTTTTAGAGCGCAGCTCTTAGGGGCCCGTTTCCAGCCTGAGCGGCGTCGGCGTCGGCGTAACCGGGGGGGTCAGGTGACCCCCCCCCCCGAGGTCACGTGACCCCCCCCCCCCAAGATCACGTGACCCCCCCCCCCGAGGTCACGTGACCCCCCCCCCCCCCCCGCCAAGATCACGTGACCCCCCCCCCCCCCCCGAGGTGACGTGACCCTCCCTCAGTACCCTTCCCTACTCCTCCTCAAGAGCTGCGCTCCAATTCGGCGTTACAGGGATTTGTAAACGGCTTTCATTTTTTTAATTGTGGTTTATTGAGTGTACGTACTGGATAACAGCAGGTCTGACATTGAGCCTCTCACGGGCGGGTTTCCTTGTGCCTCTTAACTTTTTCAACAAGTTTTCCGCTACCTCAGTTGAAACACCTCTGCGGAAAGCCCCTCTCTTGCGGCCGTGCAATCTGTAGCGCGAAGCTATCCTGTACGGCATGTCTGCAAGATTTCTTGAGAGAGGCCTCCAAGCACGTATTGGCAATGACTCGCGCAACCATAGGCGTATAGATTTTTTTTTTGGGGGGGAGGGGGGGGGGCATCAGAGCTCGTGCCCGCCCCCGCTCCTTCCCCCGGGCCCGGGCCATGATCCTTACCGAGACGCTGTTTACGTGCCATGTAACGAGCTTCTAGTAGTGGCATGTAAACAAAATAACTCCCACGTTGCCTTTATTGACAAGCTACATGGGAAATGGAATCCCAGCGTGCTTTCGTTAGCTTCAATCTCCATTTCTGGCGAAAAGATAACGCGCAGCACCCTCCCCCCCCCCCCCCCCCCCCCCCCCCCCGGGAAAATGGAAAGTCTACGCCGCTGCTCTCAACTAGTTTTGAGTGAGTCGACCCAAATGGTAGAATGCCCTTCTTGGATCTCGGTTCGTAAGACCAAGGTGTGTGGTCCGCACACGTATGGCCTGTCTCTTTCAATGGAATTCCTAAAAACGATCAAATTCAGAAGCCCTTGAGAATGAAATCGCATTCTTTTAGATTAATTCATTTAGATGAGCTTCAGTCTATTAAATTGGTGCTATAGCAGGTTTGTTCCGGCGCGAAACACGATGATATGGGCTTGTATATGGGTCGCTTGCCTGACCGCACGTGGCGAGGGCTTGAAGATTCAGTTTTCTAATAGGAACTCATCATATTATTTTAATTTTTGCTAAACGCGTATGGTATCAATAAAAACCCGTGCAGACGTAACAAATACAAATAGTGCCTTGCTTACATTAGTCAGCGCCCACCAAACCGGTTAAAACCAAAGGTTAGCACAACAACTCTGAAAACTATTAGTCTCATTCGCAATGATTAATTATCCTTGCCCTTCCGACGACGGTTATTTCCTGGGAATTTCTTTTTTTCTGTTATGCATGGTTATGTTGCAGTCTGGAGCAGTTCTTGTTTTTATATCTCATTGCTCGCGGAATAGTTACATACATGTTTTACTGCCATTAGAAAAATATTAATCAATTTTTTACAAAATTTTAAAAGAGACAGCGTATTGACACTATAGATATTATAAAAAAATGTATCCACTTTTTTATCCCTGTCTATAGTTTTTTGACCGTTTTTTTCTGTAGTCTTTCTATCGAGCACAGTGCACATAGAGATTGGATAGAAATTGGATATAAAAACAAATAAATATTTCAGCAACTACTTTATAAACAAATATCCAGTTTTTCACGTAAAAACAATTATGTACGTTGCTTTTCTTTAACATCTATGCAAACATGCAGTCGTCACATGACATGTGCACATACGCAAGCATCCCAGGTACACTCGTCACGAGGCACCCATAACACTATATTTCAATTGCGTTGGTTTCTTCAAAAGGCATTTGAACGAGGACCACCACAAACATTGAAAGTAATACAAGCATTCAGTTTTTTTCTTGCCAATAATTTGTATAAATTGTGGTTTCTCGGTGTTGGTTGACTGCATCGCAAACAATAAAACATAATAAGAGGCGATAATCATTTGGCACATGCAGTCTGGAGCACAATCTCCACAAGGAAGTTTCAACTGGGTGGGATGTTGGCTTTGCGCACTGCAACCTATTATTTTATCGAGTCTAGTCTATGTAAATTCTAGGCACATATGACGACAGAAACTCTTTTGAGACGTGGTGACAAAAATTATGTGGCCTCTCTATCGTCTTGTGCTCTATACAGACTTCAGTTGAAAGGAAGTCTATAAAACCTCTATTGAAAATGGTCGGTCTGGCATGACTAGACAGGAAGTTTAGAGAGTTATTCAGGTGTGAATTGGATTTTTATAGACTGCCTGAAATATTTTTGTAATGGAGCATGTTTACGGGATGACAAACAATCAATGCGCTCAATATTCAAAGAGAACGGCACAAGGGACCATTGGAAGTCCTGCAGGCGCTGTGCACGTTTCGCTTGATATAACACTCTCCACACATTCAAACTTCTGCCCTCCACCGTACACTCTGCATGTGTATAGCTGCAGTATAAACGAGATGCAATTCTATGACCTACTCAGCCAATTAGCCAACCTGTTGGCCGAGAAGTATAGCGCACCATTGATAACGTAGGCCTCTTTGGCTAAAACGTGCCCACCGGACCCGATTGTAGCCGCCTAAACTTAATCCCTTTAGAGTGTGATATCAATATCCAGTTTCTTTGGCCGAAATAATTAATCGAAGACAATTAATTTATGATCAGCTTGCATGGCGAGACTGTATCTACTCCTGTAATACTGAGGGCACACTCAGGGAGCACTATGTAAAGCGTCCCTCTCGATAGCTCAACTGCCTGCAATGCATTCGCGAATTTAAACGTCGCAAGTTTCCTAATTCCAGCCCAAGATTGCATGATAATCGCCATCCAATGACCCTCCAAACAATTTCCCTGTATTCGAGTCAATCCTGCTCCCTTCATGGTGCGCGTGACGGTTGAGAGACTGGCATCAACTTCAAGGTATGTTTCTCGATGCACGATGCTAAAGTCGCTTCGCCGAATTTCAGCATCGAATCGGCTTGGAAATTAAACGCAGAGCACTTGTAACTAACGCCTTGGAGCGCCGTTCTATACTCCAAGAAGCGTTTTGTGTTTGGTCAGCGCAATTGGACCATCTTCCCATTCGATTCGAATCATTTGTTTTCCTCTCAATATTAGTTTACTGTGATATCCGAGCACGGTTTCAAAAACTGCCTGATTGCGGCGGACGCTATAATGGGAGGGTGAATGCTTCATGGGGGCACCTCACAGGGACTTCTGTATTCAAGCTATCGTGCGTGTTGCACCGTCACTCTCCATTTTCATTTCTTCTGGTTGTGCTCTATTGCCCTCCAGTGTCTAATCGAATTATGGTAGTCAAGCTGCCAATAGATTCGTTTCTTTTCTGTCTCTCTCTCTCTCTCTCTCTTTCACGTTATCCTTAGAAACGGTACTATTTCTGACCTCGAACATTTGACTCCCATTTGCGCTTGCCAACTTAACCTTCAGCCACAAAACAAAAAAGAAGATTTTGAAACAAAAATGCAACGCCAGGCTGAGTGATCAATTTTTTCTGCTACGAAGCGTATACCATCGGGATAAACGACATGTCAACAAAAGTGACATTTAACCGTAGCAACCAACCGCCACACACGTATTGCTTCTTCCGCGAACTGATGTGAGATTAAATTATTAAAAACCCGGTTTGACCTTGCACCCCGAACAAACTAATTTATCTTTGTTAGAACGGTCGAAGAATGGAATTGTTTGCCGTCAGAGCGTGCTAGAAAAATCGACAAATGTAACCAGCTTCCAGTCTGGGGTCGAAATTATTGCATAACATCCAAGTAGAAAACTCTTGAACGGCGACAGCTCTCGGGAACACTGAATGCAAGATGAAGCAACACATATATATAATGTGAGGCTTTAAGAAGCACTCAATTCTGTATTCCCTGCAGTGTTCCTTATATTCACGAAAGAGAGTGCCCCTGTATCTTTACAGCAAAACAGGCTAGTCGCTGACTTTATACCTTTTATATGTTTGTCTCTTACTCTGTATTTCTCAGTTGTTTGTTTTTCTTTATTTTTGCTTCGTGACTCGCGTGTAAGTATTCACTTGCGTGTGTACGTATACCAAGGCACGCGGCGTGCTAGCCGGAGTCGAAGTCATAAATAGCACGCGGAGTCATTTACGGCCGTTTAACATCTCCGAAACAGGCGCGCAACACGAGCACCAACAACACGCGATGTCTCGCAGCGCGTCGACGCTACTAATCCGGACCACCCGCGTCACCCTCGGCGACCCCATCAGCACCCTTTACACCCCACACGGCTCGTTACCAACCTCGTTTCGTTCCCACGTAGAATCCACAACAGCACCCAAGTTTCACAGAAGGGCTTTGCGCGCGATCCCAACCCACGCAGGGGGTGAAAGGGAACGCTCGTAAACACGAACATAGGCTGTCCGCAAAAACCGCTCAAACGCTCGTCATTTGCGGCGAGGAATTTACGATCCCGATCCAAACACACAACAGCGACGCACCGCAAATAATGGTCGTTTTCACTTCCCCCACGTCGTTGGTGTTTGTTGTAAACATGCCGCTGGGAGAATGGCGGCTCCCGCGGCGGGAAACACCAGGGTGCGTGCGACAAGCCGAAAAGGGGCTCGCCGAAAGCGCCCTCTGGAAACATGCGTATACGGAAGACACCCTCGACAGCAGCGCCCAGCAGCGGCGGTCAGCAGATGGGCGCTTAGGACCGCCGCCGCTCCACACTCGGGGTTCGGGGAGCTACAGCGTATAAGCGCAGAATGGATTCTTCGAAAACGGTTGGACAACAAAACGGCAGTCGGGAAGACACAAATCGGCGCCCGGTCGTCGCCGTCGAACACGGGGGGGACGGAGGGGTGCGATGGGAGGGGGACACCCGCGGTGGAAGTCAGAAAGCCGCAATTAGACCCAAGGTGAAAAGCGCGGCGGTCTTTTTTGCGGTGTCTCCGCCGTCTTCCACGCAGCTCAGCGACCGCAGTGACAGTATACATAGAAAAGACCAGGAAGGAAGGGCAGCGATAGCCCCGAGGCAGCCGCAAAGCGACTGTTTACGAGCCGCCCGAAGCGAAGGGGGGTCACAGCGTGACACCGGCCGGTGTGACACCCCCGCCACCCTTGTTCGTCCCCCGCACGCGGGAGGGGAGGGGACAAAGTAGCTTTACCGATAGCCGGTGTCGCCCAACTCCCTAGGGAGTGTTAATGGGGGGTCTTTTTTGGCCCATTACTATACCCCTCCGTGTGTTCCTTTGTGTATTCACTCGTGGGAAAGAGACCCCCAGTTAGTGTCAACCCCTCCATTTCTTTTTTTTATCATTGTAGCGTCCGGAATCAATTGCTTGTAATGGGATTGTCACCGAGGGGGGAGCTTATCTCGTCCGAACCAGCACACTCCTCCGGATGGAGGGGCAGAGAAAAACACTCACTACACCCGCCATATTTTCCGTTGAGGTGGCGCTGCCGTCGCTTTACCGCTGTCGCAATTGCGCTCTCGGGCCGATCTGCTTCTTTAGCGACGGCTGGGTGCTGCTGCCCGTTTCCGAATCAGGGCCGTTTCATACGCCGAATTAGGGACAATGAAGTGATCATGGTGCACGCCTCCCCGAAACCGCGCTTACAGGCCTGCAAGGGGAAGACCGCGCGCGCGTGGCTGGTGTTTGGGGATTTATCTCGGAGCGCCGGAATTAATGCGGCGGCAAAACGGGGTAGGGGGGAAGCGCTGATTCACGCCCCGCTCTCTGCGTTTGCAGACAGCTGCTGGATCATTCTCACGCCTGCGCAATCGGTGCGGCTGCCAGATTGGACGAGGAGATACCGGGAGGCTTTTGTAAGCGACCCTCCAGCGTCTTTCGCTGATTCGTCCGTGCCTGCTGTCGGGTAGTTAAGAGTTGCTAAGCACAGAGCGGCTAAGCTTCCCCACTGCGGTGAAACTTGGCTACTCTTTTGCAGGAAGAGGGAACGGGGTTCTCGACTATTCGTTGACAAGTCGTTCTTCCGGGATTGCATTTCATTTTCGAATAACGGGGAAAAGAAACATCAACACAAAACCCAGCTGTTCTTTTTTTTTTTTCTGCGTAGTTTTTTTTTTTGTATTGTTATTGATGGTTTAAAAATCGCGGCCGGTGTCTTTAGTAGGCTCACGGTTCTCGCTTCGTAATTGGCTCTTCGTAATTCTTATTGGCTAATGCTGCAGTCTTATTTGCCGCGAAGCGTAAATAACGTGCTCGGAATTCGAGACGCCCAGCTGACCACGACCATAAATACACGCACGTTTGTAGCTGCTTTCGTTTCTTCTCAATGTGATGTACTAGTGTTACATTTCAGAGACAACGTTACCTAAACTGCATTTCATAGCCTTTAAACTTCTAACTCTACCTCCAAATCTAAGAATTCACCAAAGAAAACAGAAAAATTGTGCGTATGTTTATTCAGCTGGAAGTTAGTCAGCCCCCATGGCCGTTTGGTGTCTCAGCTGTAGATGAAAAATTTAGTCAGTGCAGTTCTACCGCGACACGGTACCGTATAATATTAGTAATAGTAGGTTATTGACCAGCGTATAAATTAGGAGAGGCAGCATTGCGAATGGATTGCATGGCGCCCTCATAAAGCACACCCGTCGGCACGAAATTCCGATAATGAGAAGGAAAAAAAAAGAAGCGGAAAAAAATAATAGGAAAGCAAATGTCGACTCCCTTTAATTCTACGTCGCCACTTGATATGTGAAACTATTACCACACCGGATATAATGGAGATCTTTCTTCCATCTTCCAACAACGCTGAGTGAACCTAACATTATAACTGGTCCCCAGCACCCTATCCCGCTGGAAAACAACCTACAAATAAGAGTATACGGTGCGCCGAGTGTGCAATATTTCCCTCGCTTATATTTCATCTCGCAAACAACGCGGGTCACGATTTGCATTCATAATTTAGCTCGTTTGTTGTTCCGCGCGGGCATGCAGACTGCCTTTGCCGCCCGCTAGTCGGGAACGTTTACTGCTTGATAGATGGTCGGACGGTATGCGTTGATATTAAAGAGCGTCCCTGATTGATGCGCGACCGTAGAGCAACGAAACGTCCCACTGACTGGAGGGACTTGGCGCCCCTGTACCAAGTGCCCGTTGATTCGACTTCATCCTCCGGGCACACTCGCACGTAACGCGTTATACTCGTATTACTCCTTTCTTTAATATAGACCAAAGCCGCGGTCACAGTGCATAGACCATACAAAAGACAATGTGTTTTTCTGCAGACCTGGTGCTATAATTATCTGCACGCACGCCTCAAGAGCCTTCTAAGCGTGTTTGTTTCACGCATAAGTTAGCTTCGAACATATCTGGAGTAAGTCTTTGTTATGTTACCAGTGTGACAGGACCACCATAAAATGTTCGCAGATTGTCTTTCTTACGATGGGGGGGGGGGGGGGGAAGGGGGGGGGGAGGTATTAGAGCGTAGCCGCTGCTTTAAGACATCCTTTACACCTTGCGAACTCTCGAGAACGAGTGTTTCATTTTCATTATACCTTACCAAGTGATGTTAAATACCAATTGGTTACCACTCTCCTCCCTGGGGACCGTGTACCCAATCAGCATTTTCTCTTTCACCCCAAAAAGTACCATGTAAGAGTCAAATCCCTGAAACACGCAAAAAAAAAAAAAAAGAAGTCCACAAGGTTGGATTGACGGCGCGTATCCCTGAGCACGTTAATTAAATAAAGCTGGGCGTCAAATAAGAATTAAAACCTATTAATCACGATTCTTTAATTGATTAATTATTGGATTAATCGTTTTTCATTCATTTTGATGCCATTATATTTTAAGTCAAAATTATACTTTTTTTCTGCGCTGGATATGCGATAGATGGTGCAATGTATTATTTCGATAATGAATAAACCGCGGTGTCTAGTTGAGATTAGTTCAAAGACACTCAGACTCACAAAATATTATTCCAGCTACCGAGAAGAGGTTCCTTGATATTCTCCGGCAAAAGCGACCTCCCTTGATTGTTCACAATAGTTTCTGCCGCGCTAAACGGGCATTCGCGAGACGTTCAAAACGGCCGGGACTCGTCTAACCTTCCACCCTTGTTTGGAGTGACAAATCTCGCCCCACCAGTTTACATTACGGCAAAATTTCACCTAAAGTTTGCCCGTCATACGAGTGCACTCGTCCACGCCTGCGTAATAAAAGCGTTAATTTTTACTTTCTTTGGATTAGTCAAAATGTAACCGATGAACGGGTTAAAAATCCATCGCGATTAAAACATTAATTGATACATCTGTAGGTTAATTGATCCATTACCTATCCCTAACTCAGTCCATCCCATATCGTTCCGACTAATTTTATCTGGCGAGCTGCGAACAAGCAAAACACACACACAAAAGCCTTTTCGGTCGTACTTCGGAAAGAAAGTGTATTATACTTGCACGTAAAACGCGACAAAGTTATCACAAACCAAACTTCGCCGGTTTGTCTCGTTTTGCTGCGACGAACTAAACACTTTAAAACTATATAATTGTGCGGTGCGAAGGCCTCATCTGGGCAACCATATTAGAATCGGTGCCCCGGTGAGTCATTTGCACCACACATTTGCACTGCATAACGCCGCATGATAAATTAAGATACAGCTTTGCACACTGTAATACACCTTCTAAGCCAACTTTAAGAAGAAAACAAAAATGCGCCGATGTTCTGTTCGCACTAACGTTGTCGCGCGTGTGTACGTTTATGTTGTCTAGCTTCGCATCAGCCATAAGTTACCCGAACTAAAAAAGTAGCGAGAAACTAACGCGAAACGTCGTTGCAAAGTAACGGATTTCTTTATAAGACTCGACTACGAGTACCGAAGCACGCTCTTCGTTAGTATAATTGCGGGAGTCACGGCACACGCATTTTGTGCCTGAGGACTTTTCATGCTTTATTCTTTTTCCTCCGTTTTATGAAAGCCGACACATTACCATATAGTCATTTTTAACACGGCGGCGAATATCGAATTTATAGCTGCTCCTGAAATTGCAGTAATTAAATAATTACGCAAGAACGAGTAATGAATGTGGTGAGTTACTGTACACTTGCCGGGTGATCTAAGGATGTAGCAAGCTCGCTTTGCGGTAACCTTAAATAAATTACCTTCTCACATACCAGTGAAAGAACTGCAATTAAGATGAACAAGGAAACACCTAATAGCTAGAGGAAACCCCTTCATTGAAACGTCTAAACAAATACTGGTCGTACTGAGTAAGCGTTCCAAAGAAGGGTAAGATCTGCGTAATAAGTGACACGGCATTTTAAAGGTAATACATATGCGTTTCGAAAGTATTTGCAATATTGCCGCATTTGGGCTTTGCATGGGAGCTCGTACGTAACACGTTGCGAGTGAGGCGTTTTTCATACGTAGATACGTTTTTCGGTAACGAAGTAACGACTTTGTTTTCGAGATAGGAATGAGTAACGTAGTTTCGTTACATTTTGTTGAAGTAACGCGTTGTGGTATTCAGTTACTTCCGGAGAGAAACGTGTACAACACGAGTTGCCCTATTCGGATTTTCCTCCAGCTCGCACGTCCGACTTTCTGGAGAAAAAAAAACGGTAATAAGAAAATGAAAAAGATATATCCACGAATGCGTTAGAAAGCTGGGAATTTTCAAATAACTCAAAATATTAGCAGGCGGCTACCACTTCAGAAAAGAACGACACATGCGAATGAACAAGAAATAAACGAGTTACTTTCGAGCTAAAGAAAAACGCTATGTTTGATTCTCAGTAACGCTACTTCTTACTTTTTACCTTTTTAAATCTTATTAACGAATAACGCACTTGCTTACTTTTCAAATAAGTAACCAGTAATGGGCTCCCCCCTTTTTTTTGTTTTCGTATCGTGTACATGTCTGTCTTTCTAGAGAAACACCCTGGACTAAAAAAAAAAATAACAAAGAAACAGTGTAGCACCAAATAAAAAATAACGGTTTCCCTTTTTTTTAATTTTCTTTTTTTGAGAGAGAAGGAAAGCAACTATAGGCAAATGACTAAACAAAATGATCTAAAAAACAAAGTTAAAAATAGGATCGAGGATTAGGTTCGTGTCCCACCTGTCAGTCGAGAACATACACCAACTCGGGGGGATTAGGAATCAGCTCCTCATGCACTTACGGCGTGAACTTCCCCGGCACGAGGCTTCTTCCTCTAAGAGGAGCAGCGGTCGTCTTGTGCGGTCTGCGTGCGCTGGGTACTACAACGAGCCGGGTGCGTGCAGCACGCGTCGAGAACCAGACCTCACACACGAACACACCCAGAGGTGACAACAGCGCGGGGACATGTCAGGTCTCTTCCCCCCCGCTCACGAAGCGACGTCGGAAAGTTTCCAGCGCCGCGTTCTTTGGACATCCACTTTATTGGGGCGCGCTTCCTTCGGAGCCCGTTTTCCGTGTCGGGATCTCATGTCGGGGAACCTGATTTAATTTGGCCCGTCACACACGAGGACGACGACCAGGCGACAGAATTCTTCTATATACCCTGTTTTTTGGGGTTTTTTTTGTTTTGTGTATGTGTGTGTGTGTGATTCTTATTAGTATGCCTTCCACTTGGACAGGCACGAGAGACGGGTGGTAGGGCGGGACCCGTGCGAGGCGGGGCGTGCGAGCGTCCCGCCTTCGCCGAACAAGCACGGGCGCGGTTTGACCAATACGGGCAAACCGGTTCGGTGACCGGGGGGAACGCCTACCATCGGCTTCGGCCGGCACTTTCGGTTTTGAGGAGCGTCCGCCGCGGAAGCCACTCCGCTTTCCCACAAAAACCAGCCGCGTAAATGTGCGGCGCGTACCCGAAAGAGAGATGGAGAGAGGGTGGTGCGGGCAACTCTGGTTGCCGGCGTCTGATAACGTCGTCCCGCCATTAGTCGCTTCTCATTTCGATGTCACGCCGTTTTAAAAAAGGTTTTCGTCTTCCGACGGATGCTCTAAGTGCGACACGGAAAATGGCTCACTCCGCTCCCTGAATTGTGGCAATTCAAAGATGGCGGCGGTGGCGCCTGTGGCTATCTTTCCTCCCGATCTTAATGTTTTAACGCTGTCGGAGCTTGTTGATAGCGCCTCCACGACCGATTTATGTGGCGGCGTTTCTTTCTTTATACGGTGCCCCTATCACTACCCCCCCCCCTTTTTTTCCCAGCCGGCGATTTTTTTTTTCAATATATATATATATATACATTCTTTCCTGCCGTATCATGTTACACGGTGCAGCAATCACATACATCGTACAACAGACAAGTTTTCTGCCGACATGTTGAAAGAATTATTTGCGGGCGGGCCTGAAGCATGTTTGAAACATGTTTCCTTCGTAGATTTGGATGTTTCGAGCATGTCTGCAGAGAGCTCTTGTAGTTCTGCGGAATTCCAGGTGCGGCCCGCTCGTCCATAGCCCAGTGACTCTGCATTTTTCTACCGGGTAATAAGCGCCGGTAAGGCGTAAAGCACTTTTGCAGTAAAATGAATGTTCTATTCACTCCTTTCCAGCTGCAAGAAAACGACGAAATACAGATATAACTAGTAACCACCGACAAGGCAAGAAGGACAAGAAGGATCTTCAGTTGCCCGGCCTCCAGCGCCAGCTTCGTTCCTACGACGGCACGGCGTCTCTAGTGCTCAAGCTTTAGTGCGGCGTCTAGTGCTCCTTGAGCACTAGAGACGCCGCACTAAAGATGGCTGCTTTTGTCTCCACAGCACTCGTCGAAAGCTTTAGAAGCCGGAACTTCGGTGTCCGCCGTTTGGGTTCTCGCATTCGAACGCCTTCGACGAGTGCAGTGCAGAGAAAGGCAACTAGCTTTCGATCTACCCACTAATCTTCGCAGTTCAGCGTTCCCAAGTCCCCACGCTCTCTCCTCTCCTTCTCTCCCTTACTTCCTCGGCGCATATTACTGTGGCGCTCTCTAAAAGTAGCACATTGCTTGTCCCTCGTTACATGTTTTTTTGTTTCTTTTTTTAAACGTATCGAAGGAACGTTTTCTGTGCACTAACGAGTGGGCTCTTTTACTTCCTTAACCTCATCTACCGCAACCTCATCTCTAGAAATCCACCTAAGTCTAACATCGTCAAAACAAGAATGACGTTGTGGACGCTTGCGCGAGTCATACAGTGAAAAGCACTTATCAGCACAAAAAAAAAAAAAAGTGGATAATGTTTTCTTTTTTTCTGACAATTTTTGTTTTCGCTGAAATAGATGCCACAATGACAGTTCGTGTTTTGATAATATTATGCTTGGTGAACGTTGGCGCATAGAGCAATTTCGTTTTTCTCAATTATCTTTTGATTCATGCAGGTCGGGTTCTCAAATTTTCGCGTTATGCACCAACTGCTGGCGTCACGTTCTCACAGAATGTGACGCTTTTCAGTGAACCGTAGTTTATTTACCTGCGGGCCAAAAAACACGGTTTTCTTTACTCGGGAACTCCATATATACTACGGATCCGCCGACTAAGACGAGATAATTTGCTGTTAGATATGCACATGGTACTAGATAAAAGCAAATAGAGTCCTTTACTTATTGCTCGTTGACACACGTGTTAGTTATACTGTTGTAGCACTCAAATGGGCAGAGCAACTTAACGCGTCGCTTTTCTCGCTGTTATTCCAGGAGAATAAGATGGTGTCTGTTAAGACTTGGGGAAGGACATATGCGGCCAAAATGAAGGACTGAGAGGTCAACAAAACAAGTCTCGATGGGTTTTAACTCATTTTATAGTTCCAAAACTAATTCACTGGGGTGGGGTGGGAGTAGGTGAGTTCAGTTGAGAGTCTATACGGCTCACTGCGGCGTGGCTGTTTGTGATTTTATTATTTTAGGATTGCAATGAAAACGCAGGACAACCCTTACAAAAAATATCCAGGCAGTCTGTACAAATTATATCCACATTTTAACAACTTTCTAAGCTTAGTATCCAGTCGCGTTGTATCGACAGTGAACAATAGATTTCCTACGGAGTTTATTTCAACCTAGGCCTGTAGAGTGCAGGTTCTAGAAATGCTTTGCAGTTTCTATCACCACATCTCAATATGTTTTCCCCCATGTTTGTATCGAATTTTTATGGACAAAAATTTATAAAATAATAAAATGCAGTACGGAGACGCGCCATCCCACCCAGTTAAACTTGGAATCTCCTTGAGGAGGTTGCATTTATGACTTTTCAAATAATTATCTCCCATTGCAACGCTTTATTGGAACTGCAGTTCACTAACCCTTACTCACGACATTTCGTATAAACTGTTGGCGAGAAAAGGCAATACTTTTCTAATTCTCTTAACTTCTGCGGTATTCCTCGTTCAAATAATTGTCTTTCAAATGTAGGGTATATATGATGACGGTAAAGCAGTCAACACTAATGGATTACTAGTGTTTTCAGTGATTAGTGGCATGTAAATTTGTGATGTCCGCGTATGCGCACGTGAAAAGTGGAGAGTGCATGTTTCAGACTGGTTCGTAATTCGACTACTCCGCTCAAGTTACTTTGTTTAACTTTTTTTTTAATTTAGTGATTTTGGTAGTTTGTAGTTTACCCTAAACACTTTTTTTCGGGTAACTTCTCAAGTCCCACAATGACTTTCGTAATATAATGCTAACGTTCTTTCATCAAGGAAAAATTTGTGCAGATAAAACAATAAGGTATATCGCAAAAAGAGGAACATGCATCTTTTCAGCGGCTCTGTGGTCCACAGCCCCACGTTTCACGTCCAGTTTCGACGACAGCTGGAACCGGGCACGAAACACAAAGTTATGTCTCGAAGTGTGCTTTCCATGGGGGCTGAATAGCCGTGGGAAGGACCTGGATTTCGCCAATTCTACCTGGGGAATTAGCGCCGTAGACCAATATTCTTTTGAATTCCTAAACTATCAGAGACAAACACTTCGCTCATTTGACAAAAAAAAATGGTTCTTGCTTTTTTTTTTTTCTTTTTCATAGGAACTGTCGCCCAGAACCCAGATGAATCCTCAACCAATAGAGGCACCAAAATTTCAGCGCCCGCTCTGAGGCTGATGTGGTGTTCTTCGTATTTTGCGCTATACAATACACTTCCTTTCCCGTGTTTGTGCTGTCTGGAATAATCTATCTTTAAAATATATATATTAAGTGACTCGCTCTTTCACGGCGGTTGTTGTTAGTACTTTATTAATTACGTTGGAAAATGTCTAATTTATACTGTACTCAAATTCGTTGACGCAGGTACTCAGTGACTTAACTTCTTTGATTTAGTAGCTTGTACATATCTGTTTTGTATGGATGTATTCTGACAACCCTAAAAGTAATATACATATTTTTCCCAGCTAAGAACAGATTATTTGTTTATAGAAAGGGAATAAAGAAATTGATAGATTATTCACTGTTTTCAGTACAATTTCTATTCAATTCCTATGTATTTCATAAAAAGTCTACGAAAAAAAGAGGGACAATAGAGAATAGAAAAGTGAATACATTTTCTTTCGATTTCTCATAGACTCTATACACTTTCTCTATATACGCTTTTTAAAAAGTGGCTATATATTTTTTCAAAGTTGCCAGTCTGCAGTTTGGTTTAGTACACAAGAGGGTAACACAATGTATAGAAATCTTCATTTTTTTTGTTAATATGAAACAATAAATTTGAGAAAACTATGCAACACGAAGCTTTCTTGACTCCTCATCTTCCAAACAAGCAGTTACCAGCGGCACATGAAGGACGGAACACAACGTCAATAAGAAGGAACATTTTCCAGCAGAAAGTTCAGCGGCAAATATAGCGTAGATTTTATAAAATTTCATTGATATAATTTGGGTTGAAGCCGTCACTAGGGAACTGATATTCAAAAGAAACCCAACTATTGTACACTTATAACACCAGTGTTTGACGGCAATGAATAACATGGCTGTGGGCCGTGGCATCCCTATCAAAATATTTTTTGTTGACCAAATGATCGGTCAAGAAATTAGTCACCTTTTCGATTTCATTATTTATTAACCGGTAAGTTAGTTGATTAATTTCACAAAAGACTGCGGGTGAAGAGCGCATGAATCGACTGGATGTGCCCTTTTTCCGAATCCATACTGCAAAGCTTTCGTTGGGCCCGTCATAGATACCTCAGATTAAGCTGTCAGAAGTTGTCACCAGTGCGGGAAGGTGCGGGCAAGATCAGAGGTACATTTCGTTTTTGTTTTAATAAGGCGACACAGCAGAAGAAAAGGGGGGGGGGGGGGGTGCTTCGACCTCGTATATGTTTTTGCTACATTCAAATATGATCTGCTGGCCGTGTGGAGGACAATATTAAATACAAAACGAAATGGAACGAAGGACAATGATTAGTATACGTATATACAGGACAAAAGACAAGCACTTGTGTATGCTTCAAGAATTTTGACTTGTCTGCTTTCCCGTAAAGCACTTGGCAGAACCAATCACAGCGATTTACTGAGAGACCTGGGCGAAGGACAAGGATAAACATATGTCATAACCAAAACACTGGGACACGGAAAATAAAATAACGGACGAAACAACACCACCAGCTCGCCTGCATATATATTTTGCTTCTTTAACATCTATATAAACTTGCAAAAACAGTCTGCGCTGGCACCACTGGGACGCTGACCGTGATGTAAGCGCGTGAAACGTCAAGTCGGAGTCACATCTCGGAGTGTTTTTAACGTGCAACGTTCTTCGGCTAGAAGCTCAGCATTTTGTAAAGCCTGATAAAAGAAGCCTGAGAAGCGTGGACACGAAGCTCGATATTGATTGGTTAACGGGGAAGGTCATATGCGATCAGAGCTGTGGGCGAGGAGGAGTGAGGTAGGCGAGGGGGAACTCGACCACCTGTGCGCACTGATGGAGTGGAGCTCTAGAAAGCTCTGGAGGATCGACAGGTTTATCAACCGTGCATACGTGGAACTCAGAGTATCGCTAAAAGTTTATAATGCTAGAACATTTGACGTCTGCAACACAATTGCCTATAGTCGGTTACAAGTCAAGAAGGTAGGAGAAGCTGTACCCACAAGCGTGATGCGCCCGTTTCAAATCTCTCCGCAGTCGAACGAAGAGTTCACTGGAAACGCTCCTTGTTCCGCTTCAATGGATTCCCACTTGTCTCCGATCCCACTTTTTAAGAAAGCGACCTTTGTATTTATCAGAGAGGGAACCGAGCCCCTGAAAGCAGCCTTTGTATCCATCGGGGGGGAAGCTAATCCCCGAAAGTCGTAATTGTTTCCGTCGGTGGGGGAGAACTCTAATCTCCCTCTCGTGGCTTCCACAATGCTAAGTAAAAGTCGAAAGATAAGGCAAATATGTACAGAAAGGCAAGCCCTTCCTCGCGCGTTGGCCGCGACGTCACGGAAACGGTGGAACGCTATTGGATGCGGAGGTGGCGGAGGGATATCTGATTCCCTTTGAGGGGCATTTGCCGCTACCTTCTTGACCTGTAACCGACTATAGCGATTTGCAATTTTATTTTTTTTCTTTATGTCTACATATAATTTTAGCTTTGTCAATCAACGAGCTCCTGTGTCGATATCAGGGCTCTTGCAATTACTTCGCGAAAAATGAGGTACTGAATGTTTAGAGTGTACACGCTTTTCACTCCTGCTCAAGTGTGTCCTTTTCGGTTCTTATGCTTTTCAAGTCCTCTCACGTGTCTATTTGCTAAAGACGTGTCATTACACTCGGAAGTTACTGAGTGCATTTTGCACCACGATACGCTTAGCAAACCAATCAGGGGTCTTTGCTTGATAGGACAAACCAATGGTTAGGACAAAACAGTCTCAAGCTGCAGTATAGTCGTGCTGTCGCAACAAAAAGTCTAAAAAAGAGTGGATGCATTTGTGCCACTGACAGAGCACCAAAAGAGCACAGCATCTCGCTCGCCCTCGTCACTGGCTAATGAAGACCAGTGATTGGCGTTCTGAGTGCATAGCGCCACCCGATCAGTTTGAGACAAATGCTTAAATATGAGCAACGCGGACGCCTCTCATTATGAGAATGCATATCGATCGCATGCGCCGAATAACCATGCCAGATAAAGACTCCGCATACATTGAAGGCCGAAACGTCTGCCCTCCGCTGACCCGACCACACACAAGCCTTCCTGCCTAGCGTTGCCCTCGGGGACCACAGGCAGCCGTCGTTTTACTTTTAATCGAAACCCTAATGAAAGCGGTGTATCAAAGCGCGCGTGCAATGTTATGCTCGGCTAATCTTCCGCGTAACACAACGCGGGCCCGCTCCATTTGCACGGCCGCGCGCGCTGGAAGACCCCGGGTGCTTGTTCATTAACCTCCTTAGCGTCGTCGTCCGCGCTGCGTGCATAACGGCTTCCGAAACACGCTCGGCGGCCAGCGACGAGCCGCGCCTGTTTCCTTAACGCAAATATGGGCCACCTGCAGCCGACAATTAGGCTGTCTCCGCGCCGTCCTCGGAACGAGGGTGCGAAGTAGCGGCACCGAATAAGTTCGGCTTTGCGGGAGCATGTTAAGCTTTTTCCCTTCCTTTACTTTTTTCCTTTATGATCTTTTTGTTTTTGTTGTTCCTTTGTGGAAATGTTGACTGGTGAGAACAGATCAAGAACGTGATCTCGCAAAGTGTCCGTAACGCAGACTGGCAAAGGCACTCAGCACGGATCATGAAGCCTGAACAATTCCGGCACCGTTCTGGAGACAGGTGTGACGCACTGCGTCGAACGTCGGCGATCGTCATTTGTCATTGAAAGCCACTAGTCAGGTCGGTCTTTTTTTTTTACAAAGTGGAGTTCATTTTTGGTGCTTGTAGTTCAGCTGCCTTAGTTTGCTCGCTTTCACGCGAGAAAATAAAGGAAATAAACAGCGCAAAGTATACTTGAAAGATACCCCGAAAACAGTGTCCGCCGGCTGTGACAAGTTTGATGCGATAGCCGACGGATGTCCTGTTTTGGGACAACATAGAAAAAAATGGTATATGTCGCTATTAGCACTACATATCATGATTATTTTCATAACTTCCACTGATAAGAGACTCGCTTATTATTGGTTAAACGAAGTGCCTATTCCTAATGACCGTAAAATTAATTTTGGCGCTCTTCAGGACGGTCTATCCCACTGGGCTTTTCCTGAGCTTTCCCTCTTGCCGATCTAATTTTCACCCTTCGCCAATGTGTAATAATGGAATCGACAACATTTGAGGTTTTATGAGATTCCCTAAAAAAGCAACATTCGAAAAGCAGGCAATTGGACGGAAACAAAAAAGGTATATATGCTTTCAAGCAGTTCGGCCATGAAATTTAAAATCGTGTTTCATTACTAAGAATTATTTTCTTTCTTCATTTTTCGTTTCTTGATACGTTTATATGCAACGCAAAGAGTTACCTGATACCATTCGATATTTCGTAAAATAGCTACATTCTTCGTGGCATTGGCAGGCATGACGGTGCAGTGTTTTTGAAATTACACTGCGGCGTGACTTCATAAGAAACTGCAAAAGACGGTATGATAATCTTCCAAAGTACTCCGTCATCAATATTAGTCTTCAAGCAAAAAGCCGGTGTAGAATATTAAGAGTCACATTAGAGATACACGACCGTAACCTTAAAGTGCAGACTCGAATCACGCAAACGCTACATCTGCAGACTTCACCGGGCAACGCGCAAAGATTCGAACAACTTCGTGAAAAAAAAGAGTGGGCTCTTAGACAGACGTCTTGTTGGGCTTCGCGCGCATCAAAACTCCTTTTTCTTGGACGGCAACGTTGCAGCAATCCATTTTCGACCGCTAAACGAAACGGGAACGCAGAATACGAAAACACACACCAAAACAAAAACTTAACTCGTTTCCACAGCGTGTGTCCGTTGTTCAACTCAAGCTATAAAACAAACATCAACGAATACCGGAAAAAAAAAAAAAAAAGAGAACGGCGGCTTTGGGGGGCCCCTGACCCCTGGGAGGCTGCTTGGAAGTTCACTGCCGCCGCGAATGCACGTCCAAGCATGTTCCGGTTTGCGCGCGTTTCAATGAGCAGCAACCGTAAATATGCGGTACAAAGCCGCGTATATCATAAATAAAACGTCCGCGGTATGCGCCCCTGACATCCCACCAAAGAAAGAAAAAAAAAAAAAAAGAAAGAAACCGTAGCAGTTATCAGTTATACGAAATGATGAATGGCCGCGTGGTGTTCAATAAAGTTTGTTATACACTGTTCGGGGAGGAGGGGAGAGGTAGGAAATGCCTCGCACGGGATCAGGCATTCCTCGAAATCAACGGCTGCGTGTTCACAATGAACATTATTATTGAATACCCCGCTATGTGTGCGTGCGGCGTGTATAAAAACAATCTAAAACATGTCCTTCCAGAAATATAGTTTTTCGTTGTTGTTTTTCTGCTCTACAACATGTCCTTCCAAAAATATAGTTTTTTGATGTTCTTTTCCTGCATAAAAAAATAAATAAAAATAAACTACGCCTCCCCCAATGCCCAGTCTCCGCCAAAACACAGAGGCTAGCAGTCGAAACCCGATGCCAAATTTCAAAACAAACCTTTATATTACTCTAAGGTGGTAAACCTTAGAGTAATATAAAGGTTTGATTTGAAACTGGCGCCATTTTACTCCATGTATCCGAGAGCCCTGTTGTGGGCCATTTACCCAATTAACACTTCAGAAAATCAATTACAAGTTTGTTTTTGATAAAAGGTCGGTGAGGTCTGTTCGAGACCGGTAACGCTGAATTTTGGCAGAAAATAAGCGTTCAACAATGCGTAGTATTTTTTTTTAAAGGGGGGCGGGGGGGCGGGGGAGGTGGGCGGCAGAAAATATTTTTTTTATTTCTTATTTAATTTTGTTTTCAGTCTACAGAGTGTCTGTATTGTACTTGTAGTCGTATACAATCTTCTAATAAGCTCGGAGCGTCAATCAACGCTCTTTTTAACCAAGTTCCGTGACTTGATCCAATAAGAAAGGCGATAGGTACATCCCCCTCCAGCACTAAAGGCGCCTTCCAGCAGCTGCGCACGGGCGCCGCCATTTGCCGACCTTCACTTTTGGTTTTCTCTTATTTTAACCGCTTCGTTCCATCGCAGCGGGACAGGTTCGTGACATTTTAGATTCGTCTGCGCTCTTCTCCCCGGCATGGACCCTCGCGGTTCGTCAAGGCCCGCCTTAGTGGCCGGGGTCTCGATAAAGAGACGAGAGAAGGTCAGCAATGGCGGCCGTACTCTGGCACATGCGCAATAAGCGTCTGGTAAGGCAGTCCGGTAGCAAAACGGCCTCCTCGCCTTTTCCCTGGCACCGAGAAGGCACGAACTATGGATTGCGATACCCCCGAAACCCTGTTCACTGTAACCCAATGACCGAACTAATAACTTGAGATTACTCATTCTATGGTGTCTGACAATCTAAGAAACGCGGGGTCGTGACAAGTTTCGAGAATCTTATAGTGTCACTCTGCATTCCAATGAGACTGCAGCATTTGCAGAAACGCCGACGGCCATGTTACATTGGTCGTGCCTGCAGATACATGTGCACGTGTCTAAGACATGTGCAGCGAGCAAACTTCCTTCGAACATGCTTGGGGGGGGGGGGGGGGGGGGTTACAGATAGTTTTGGCTGTTTGTTGTTGTTGTTTTTGTATTTTTATATTATGTACAGGCAGTGAGGTACTGCCGCTTAAAGCCGTCAGTGACAAAGGTGCATTGCGGCGAAGTACGCGTGAGCGAGTTTACGAGACTCAACCGGTTCATTAACCAGCCAGCCGCGTAATTACTCCACTTGATCACGTCCCAACGAAAATCTGCGCGAACATTGCGGGCTAATGATATACACACACACACACACACACACACACCAACCAGGCTGGTTTCGTAACGCCTCTTAATCTTGCGAGAGAGATATAGGTGTAAATATAGCATTCGGCGAGCGCATTCGCCGAATGCCGTATCTCGTATTAATATTCTCTTCTCGGCCGAGATCTTTTTTTTCCGCCGTCACGCCACCACCTCGCGAATAGTCGATATTTGGGCTAAGAAAAAAAAAAAAAAAAAGAAAGCCGCCCTCTGGACATTTATTCCGACGCCGCTCGAGCCGAAAGCGATAGTTTACTGAGGCGTTTCGTCGTACTGCTCCGAATTAATTACACCTTAACACGAAAAGCCGTTACAGGATAGTAATACGCTCGACAACGTTCACGATGCTACTTTTTTTTGTGGTCTCGCTGCGGGTGTGTTGCGTCCATACTTCCAAAACCGAAAGTCTAGCAACATATCTTTTTCTTTTTTTATATATATATGGAAGTCAACGGGAGAAAGAAAGCAGAAAGTATGAGGGAAGTTGACCTGGAGCAGCGGAGAGGCATATCGCGTGCGTGGATCCAATGTGCCGCTTCGAAAAAGCCGAGTCTCCTCGTCGTCCGCATGACTCCGCAATAGCGCTCGCGCGTTTTTATTACAGGATGCAAGCGCCGCGGGCGAATGTTCGAATTCACGCCGCAGGGACGACACAGACGCGTGTTGTAAACGGCCGATTGCAGATGCGCCCGCCCTCACAAACAAGGAATCGAGAAAGAAATAAAGACAGAGAGAGAGGGAAACCAACGAAACAACGCACACATTGCACGGAGAGATAGAAAAGATCCCCCCAAGAAAACTTGAACGTCAAACGAAACTAAAGAGAAAGCGAGGGGAGCAATGAAAATAATAAATACAAAAGAAAAACAGCAATGTCAAACGGTTCGAATACTGATCCACTACTCTCTCTCTCTTCCATAATCCCCGTAGAAGCCAGGCAGCTTTACGATAGTCTCTGGGCGGCTAGATCCACTCGGATCACGTGACCTCGTGGGGACAACTCGTCAGACCCGGCCGAGTTGCGTGGGGCAGTGCGTGCGTGAGCCCGCGGCGGCGGCGGTTCGCCCCCTGCCCGCTGTGCGCCGCATGCGACGACCCGACGCCGACCGGAGTGGCTCCCGATTAAACGGGCGCTATACTAAACGCTTCCTTTCTTTCTTTCTTCGGGTTGCTCCCGCGTCGGCCGCCGCTTGTGATCCGGACCACACACGAGCGAGGATAATTATGACCGTTTCCGGCGAGTGTTGAATATGACTCAAGTCGGGAAATGAAATGAGCGGCGTCGCTCTTGTTCTTCTTCCCGGTGGGAAATGCGTATACCTGCTTGCCTGCCTTCCTCTCGCGCAACAAATTTTTTTTTTTTTAATTTTTTTGCGGCGGTTACTGCGAGGGCGACACGGGCGCGGCGACAGTCTTTGGTTCGCTCAGCAGTCGACCAGAATACGGCCTTCTCATTGGCTAAGCTGATTCGAGGTAGATCAATGATAGGTTAACAGAAATCTCCTAAAAGTGTCACCACTCCGAGTTCCAGTTTCCCGCACCGACTTAGTTAGCTTCAGACCTCCTACTCAAAGCGGGTTACATTGCAAACTTTGCTCGTAGGTGGAACATCTTTTTGTTCATCGCAAATACGTCATTCCCGGAGCCGCCTCTGTAGATTGCAGCGGTTGACTTCCCGAGTGTTCTGCGGCAAAGTAGACGCGCGACAGTTTGATTTTAGGGTGTGGCTGGCTCTAGCCCCGATAATGACAATTTTCAGCTCTCATTATTTGTTTCTCGTCCTTCTCGACCCGCTCGCTGTCAGTGTCTGACAAGATCGATATAAATGACCGGAAAGGATTACCAAGTTTACGACGGCTATCTTCCGCATCTGTATTAGCAACACGGAGACCTTCGGTGGCTGCGCGCGGTGTATTTATAGCTATGTCTACGCTCCACCCTTTATCCGCGGCCTCTACGGCGGGCGGGAACCTCACTGTGCTCCTGGCTGTATCAGGACCCCGCGAGTATGGGCGACACTTTACGACGGCGGGACCGCAAATATGCATTATCCTAGTTTTTACCACCATGATGTGACGTTAGCCGTAAATACTTATATTGTTGAGAGAAAGCGAAAGTGTGACCACGTGATTTCCAAATATTTGCGCGCATAAATCTATAGAAAAGAAAAAAAAAACTCACCAAGTCCAAGATAGCACATTTCGTATAGTGTCTTCACCCCCCCCCCCCCCCCCCCCGGTTATTTCTCGTTTTAGTCTTTTTTTTTTTCTTTTTTGCTTTTAACAGCTCGTTTGCTTAATGACAGCTTCTTCGATTAAAGAAAGTTATTTATTTACCCTTGGATGAGTCGTATCTGGCTGGCCTTATTCTTCTTTTTAAAAGTAAAATAAATAGAAAAATTTCATCCTTTATCTACTCACTCCCTAAAGAGGTTCAACAAAATAGGATGAAATCTAATACTGCGCCCACCAAAGATGTCTCCACGGCGCTGATGGAAAGCGTGGGGCTATGGATCCCTGCAGTAGGATCATAACCCTGGCAGAGGTGCACGCCCGAAACTCGGCGGTGGCCCACTTCTTTGCAGGCAAGGAGGCACGCCACGTTTGAGTAATATTTCGGTCGCACGTCCGATGATTCCCGGAAGCCCTGAATTAATCCTCAGCCGTTCGCCTGGAAGTTCTAAAGTGCTTGTCTTGCGAATCTAACACCTCGCTAAGTCGGTCCTACATATGGGCCTCCCCCCCATTTTCATCTCGCGACGAAAAGCGTTGCACGAAGTGCCGAAAAAGTAATGATTTGTACGTTACGTATACTCGTACGGAGTAACGAAATTATCTTCGAATCGATTACTTTTTGCTGCAATTATGGAATAATTCAAAAACATTTAAGAAAAATTAATCACGAGTGTAGTCTGTAGGCACGTAGCCAGGATTGTGACTTGGGCCCCCCCCCCCCCCCCCCCCCCCAAGTCACAATCCTGGGGGGCTATGACAAAATGATGTCAGATGTGGAGGGAGGACAGGAGGCCTCAGCGAAATGGACGATTCCGGGGGGGGGGAAGGGCGGGCCCCATGTTCCCCCCCCCCCCCCCCCCCCCCCCCCACACACACCTTTTCTGATGGTGCCCTTGGTTTCTACCAGCTTCCTACCGAAACATCTTCGAACCAAGCTGCCGACAGAAGAATGGTTTACGAAAATTGGTGGATTCAAAAAAGAAATACGTTATAACTCGGTGATTTTTATTAATTAATTGACAGCACGAAAGACCCGTTTTCAAACCGGCGGAAAAATCTGTCCTTTCGAAAATTTGAATTAAGAAGAAAGGGAACAGTTACTTTTTCTCAATAACCACTTATTACTTTTCTTCCCAAACCACCCACTATAACCTATTTAAATACTGTCAACAAAGTGTAATTGTAATTTAGATCGATTAATTTTTTTTTTCAAGTAACGTGTATAAGCCTGCGTATAGAGCACATCAACTTTTTTCATCGCGAACGAAGCGTTTTTTGGTGTTTTTTCGTTCCTTAGTGTGCAAGGAAAAGCATTAAAGTTTAAGTTCCTCAAAATCCAACACGGTCGTAATATGAGTACTATCTTTCTTTCTTTTTTCTCTTTTATGATGCAAAACGATGAATTATGCAAAATATCATTGCGGTCTAGCGGTAAGCCTGACTCAAAGTGTCGGAGCATTTTATGGCATCGCAAAAAAACAGAACAGAAATACGCAACAACAAAAAAACAAGAAACTCCGTTAGGTTGAATAGACGAGTTATTGCAGTAAGTTATAATAATGTCGTGGCTGCGTTAGATCCAAACCGATACGAGTTTACTTTATAGACCTCGGGAAATTGTTTCGAAGCTACGAAACGCACCGATAAAACACAAAATGATAAAACTAATAAAAATAATAATACTGAGATATATAAAATCGGGATGTGTGAAATGAAGCACCGGGCTTATTATAGACACCGCCAACCCACCGAAAACAAAACACGTATGATAATAACGCCGCTGTATTAAAATTGATAAAGGGCCAAAGAAGATCGCGTATGTATCGATCGAGCAGAACACACTCACGACGGTCGACGACCTAAGTACATACCAGCAACCACGAACGGGAAATTGCTATCAAATTCTGTATACTATACACCGAGTCGCCTCCCACGGAAAAAAAAAAAAACAATAGGTTATAGACTTTATAATCAAAAACCGTCGAGTCGCCAAGAAATAGGCGACGCGGTGTTTGATCTTCGAGGACGAGTATATAGGGAGGAGAGCGGAGTTGGTATAAGCAGATGCCACATCGTGCGTAAGCACGTAATAACGGCACGCTTCATTGAACATTTAAGGGCGGCGGCTACGCATGCATGGTCGTGTTCACAACGCAGCCGTAGCCGACCTATTTACTGTCGCCTTCGGCCATGCTGCTACAACAGCTCGCTTCATCCGTCGGGCACGCGTACTTGGATTCCGGCGGGTTCGCCACCGACGCTTAGCGGCCGCGAAGCTAATTCCACGCCGCCGCGAAAAAAAAAAAAGAAGAAAAAAAGAAACGGGCAGCAGGATGTCGTGTGCCACGCGAATAATCGATGCACGCTGCGCGCGACGGAGCGCGAGGCGTGGTTCGGGCTCCGAGGTTCTGGCTCGGGCCTGATAAGGGCCCGGAACGGTTTCGGCGAGGCGGGGGCGACATGTGTGTTGTTTTGAAATTGCTGTCTGGAGGAGGAGCCCCGTTAAGAGGGCGCTGCTGGCGATGGCGAACCTCCGGTCGGATTCGAGTTGCTCGGCGCACCCGTAGTGGTCGCATGCATGGACGGCTAACTGAGAATTCTCGCCGAATGTAAAAGTAGCATTGATTGAGCTTGTAGTGGCGTCCCTCTTTCTTCTTTTTAATAATTGTGGAAGTGACTTACTGTATACACTGCACCGCGCAATGCAGTCGGATGGCCAGTAATTTGTGTTTCTTCAAACAGTTCAAGCAGCAAGATGGTCGTTCTTTGCTTATCACGCTCCATTGGTCGTGCGATCTCAGGGGCATGGAAGTTCCAATGTTTTTGCCACAGAGTACTGTATGTATTTTGTTTCGTTTTATCAAAGATCTTTCTTTTCTCCTCTCCTATCAAATACCTGTCGAGGTAGTGTTATTTTTAAATAAATAAATAAAAATGTCATTTGATGGGGAATCTGATCCCAACACACCTATACATCGCACGTCGAATGATTCCACAAATACCTGTTACCCGAACATTGAACAGAGCGCGACATTGCATGGGAACAAGCCATCAGCGGTTTTTCTTCATTTTTTTCTCTCTTAAATTGGATTTTTTGTGATCAAAACAATAGTATAATTGAATATGACTCGAACATGGTGGCTACTAACAAAAGATGTCACAAAATTCGGTTATCGTCATTGGCATTTGTGAACGATTACCCGACACAGCGCCGATGTCAGATTATGCGCCAAGTGAGTCCTGCACTCTGTACATCGCCAGGCGTGCTTGAAACTCTCACACACGGCGCCCAGCATATGTACCGGAGATGCCACGCACCTTAACCCGAGGAGGAATCGCCGCTCTCGCTAACATGGGAGCCTATCTCGTCGTAATTACGCCTCGCTTTCTCGCATTACGAACGTCTCCCTCGCCGGCGGCGCACTTTTCCTTTCCTTCCTTTTCCTTTCCTTTTTCTTTCTTTGTCTTTTCTATCGTTCCGTGCAGACCCGGAGAGCGGTGAGGGGGCCCGCTTGGCTCGCACGCTCGGCGGAGCGCCCGGAACGCGGGCGGCTCACGCCAGAGCGAGCTCCCTTCGAGGGAAGCCCCTTTGGGGAACACAGCGTCAGCTTCCGCGCTGGCAGCCCGCGGGACCGAACAAAGAGCGGACGCGGCGTAGCGCGAAAACGGCGAGCCAAGAGCCCGCGAACAAATGATATTAGGGAGCGCGGAACCCCGGCGCGAAACCCCGGCGCGAACCCCGACCGACGACGAGGGCTTTCGGGAGTGAGGCGTCGCGCTGGGGCCGAAGCGTGTCCATGATGAGGGCATTGGGCCTCGCGGCGCGGGAATAGGGATATGGTGTCTGGGGCTTGTCTCCGACCGGTCTGTTTGGCCGGCGTCGTATACGCTGCCCATACATCCAAAGTAATTCCGAAATGGAAACAAATGACGTCAAAGAAGCCGGAGTGTCCCGATGCCGGATGTCGCGATCCTTGGCGGTTGGTCGTAGAAATGCTGGATAAAAACATGAGCGAACGCGAGTGTCGCTTTGGTCGCGGCGTCCCAACTTCTGGCTGCCGAAGCTTCCGCGGACTGCCGCACTGGAGAGCAACTTGCAGCAGAACAGGCGTCTGCCACATCAACCACCGCTGCTGGCACGCCGCCAGGATCGCGACTGGCGACAGCATGACACTTGTATGACGTCATCAGGCGGAAATCGAGCGACCACTTTTTTGGACGCGGTTAACACACTGGTCGGAGACGCGTTCCAGGCACCATCTACATATAGGCCTCCTGCGTTGGCCAGGGGGCGCTGCGAAAGGGCACTTGTTAGTACTTGTTTTGGGTAGTACAAGCCGAAGCGTCTCAAACGGACACTCATGTGGAAGCGTGCATGCTCCGGTGCGGAACCCGAGATCATGAAGAAAGTACAAAGAAACAGCAAAACTTCCAACGCCGTCGAAGCACGGGTCAAAGCTATGACGCGAAGAGCGGGAGCCAAGAGACGCCGTTTTACGCGTTCCAAAGTAAAAAAAAAAAAAAGAAAAAAAAAACTTTATGACATTAGATATGTTGACGTCACCACCTATAGAGATAAGAGACGCGTACGATGGTGGCATGAACCTGGCACTTTCGATTGTCTTGCGGCTTTGAATCTAGCCGATTTCCCACGTCCAAATGTGCCTTTTTTTTCGTTCTTCAGCCCCATACAGAAACAAACAAGCTCAGCTGACGTGCCAGAAGTAGGGCGACGTTTAATCAGGTGAGCTTGTACTACCAAAAGGATGGCGCCACAGTTTATTCAAAGCTTCATTGCAGGAGGCCTGGAGTTCACGGCCAGCTCACTGGTGTTCCGGATACGCGGGAGTTTTTCCTTCCGAAGACGCGGGTGTATTTGCAGCTTTTCAGCGACCCTTTGTTAGGGGCTTTCTTCGAAATATACAAAGGGCCTCCACCGCAAGAAACAGAACCGCGTGTTTCGCACGTAGGACATATAGACTAAGCATCGCAGTGAGATCAGCCGCACCGTCGGAAACCAGCGCTAGGGATGGAATAAGCTTTCAAGTTTTAGGACCTAACATTGCCCAATTTAAAAGTTAAAAGACATCATGCAGATATTTGCAATGCAAAATGGTATTGGTTCAATTGTTCGGCGGCAAACGCTTCGAATATTGAAGGTTTTGTTCTCTGTGACGCTATTTTGGAGCGCAGTGAATACGGCGGACGCAACTGGCGATCGTTAACGATTAAAAACGCGAATTCTTGAGATTTAGAAAGCTCAGCCGATGTTGTTTTGCTCTGCGGTTAAGTGTTTCCGTAGGACGTATAAATGTTCCTGCGATTTGAGCTCAAACATAAAAGCACCACGAGTATGAAGTGCTGTTACCCTCGAGCATATAGCTTAATTTCGTGGCTCTGGCTCAAGAAATGCACCCATTTTATTCTGCCATCGTTTTAAGCGGCAAAAGGAAGCGATGAATTGCGGGTATAAGATACGGCATTTGCAAAAAATAGGTCGCCATAACCGATAAGGTCGCGCGTGTACAGAGAAGAGGGTATTTTTGTTTAGTGTTAAACCGGAGTTTCGAGCAAGTCAGACAGTACTGCTACTGAGTAGGAATGCAGTCACTCTGATACGTGTGGATATCTGCGAGACCCTCAGACTGGAAGCGGGAAATGGCAAGGGCAGACATCGGCCGTGCGACAGAAATAACGGGAGAGAGATCGACTGAGATGTGCCGTTGGCCAAATGTTAGGCGTGATCAGTTTGCCGGACGCCTTGAGGTTGCTCGATTGCTTCTTAAGTTAAGTATTCATACATTCAATCCTGTCATTAACCACTACCATCGGTTTGCTTTTTTTTACAAAAATAAAAACGCTTATTACATAATAACATTTAATTAGAAATTCTAATAAAGATTATTAGAAAAACTAAAAATAGATAAATATAACTTTCCAAGTTATAGTTATCTGGTTTTCCGCGTCAGCTGTTCGTGTCAACTCTTCGCGTTTATTAAAGTGCCAGCAGTAATCTGAGCCTCCCCTTCGAAGTGGCCAAAATACACAACTAAATAGCTCTCTTTTGCACGTGACTTCTATTTTATATGTACTATATATATATTAAGTTCATCCTGCAGCACCTAGAGGGTATTAATGCGGGAAGACGTAAACGTATACGGGCCCCGGAAGAAAACGACACATGTGGGACGAGGCACACTTTCTTTCAACTAGCAGCACCACAATAAAGCCAGAGCGATCTTTTTTTCAGAATCACACCCCACAGAAAAGAAAACAAAAACAAAAGTGCTGTGCGGTGTGATTCCCACAAAAAAATCACGGTGGCTTTATCGTACTGCTGATAGTTGAAAGAAAGTGTACTTACGTCGTCCCACGTCCAAAAATGTGTATCATTCATTCGGATGTTCCTCGGCTCAACCAACACGCTCGTCAGTATACAGGTAAGCGTACAGGATAATTTTATCGAAGCCGATTAAGGTATATAAACCCGATAGTCATTTGATTCGTGTGATTATATAAACTCTGTCTGGTGGTTTCAACTCTGCGGACTTAATTGTCTGCTTCTCTCCACCTGAACCGGTTTGCTGACTGCGGCAGCATATGCGACAGCTCTCAAAGATACTGTGCCTCTGGATCGTAGAAACGGGCCGTCGCCAACACAGTCAACTTGTATTCATTCCTCGATACGAATTGTTACCGTGGACAAAAGGAAGAAACGCAGACGCTACGAATTCGCAGGGATTAATCTACAAGATGCGCGAGTACGCGCGGGAAGAGACCGCCTGATCCGCTCGACTTCACGCTCTCTCCTAAGCCTCCATTCGGGACGAAGGCCCCTCGATTAACTCGCCAGTGGGTCATCTCACGCCACGCCGTTCGTTGCAATTAGGCGGCAGGGCGTCGACCGACGCGCATGTATACCGGCTCCTCACCGACTACCCGTGGCTACTTCACAACGACGAGTGACTAGCCAGGACAAGCCTATTCCGGTCGAGAGGTTCGCCACGCATCGGGTCAATGCAACCGCGCTGCGGTCGCCGGAAGTGGCAATAGATGAGTGCATGGGGAGGGGCTTTATTTCTTTTTCGTTGTTTTTTGTTGATAACAACGTAAAGATTAGTTTACGTTTCTTGTGAATACTAAAGGGTAACGTACTTTCGGTACTTTATTTTTTTGGTAGATCACCCTGTTGCTTTATTTGGTTTGCCCAACATTATTGAGAGTTCAAGCGGGCTACTAGAAGATCGTTATGACGCTAAATAATAATTTTGACACGTTGTCTTTTTCACATTTTGTTTTTGTCCCTTTCACTTTTGAATGTTTTCAGATCCCTCGCGTCCCCCTCAGGTTGTTCAGCGTCGTGTATTTGGTAACCTCTGGACTGACAAACATGTGCAACTCTAACCTTGTCCTCATATCCCAACTCGTGCTCTATTTGCGTGATAGCTCGCTGAACTGTCAAAAAGAAAGGAGGACAATACATAGTCGGTCTAACTGCTGCAATGCGTCAACTTTATTCCATAAGTGGTGAAACACAAGTAGTAAAATTACATGTTGTAGGGCTAGTTGGTAATGAACGTTATGAAACATGGTTAAAAGCGCTAAAAAGGCAACACATGGGAGAAGAAAAATACCAGAACACAAGATGGAAGACAAACACGCGTTAGCGCCCGTGTTTGTCCTCTCTCTTGTGTTCATTGTTTTAGTGCTTTTAGCCATTGTTCAAAACTCAAGTAGGTCTGTTCGGTTGATTTTTCAACGATTTTACTTCCTTTTTTCTCTTCCCCATGATGTATTAGAGTAGTATAGGTTTTCGGCGAGGATAACTAGATGAAATCGTAAGGTATAAAGAGAGGCGGGTTTAAGGAGGGTCAGAGGTGGAAGATTGGATGTTTCTAGTTTTGTGCAAATTTTGAAATTTCGAATATTAGTTTCAAATAATACACTATTCGATATTCGCTTCGAGATGAACTGCGATATTCGTACTTTTCTAAGTGCTTTGATCGCGGCGGGTTAACCCCGTTGAGCACGCTTCCTTCCGAGAATCAATGCACTGCGGAGAAGCAACACCTGCAAAAGCGAGTTCCGCGGGTGTTGCTTCTCCACAAAACACCGGTGCTCGGTAATAAGCGCACTCAACGCGGTAACCCACCGCGATCAACACCGAAAAAATATGAATATCGGAATTGCGTGCTTGGGAGAAAAGCACACTTTTAAAGTGGTACAGTTCCCGCGTGCACCTTGTTTGTTTAAAAAGAAATGAAAAAGCTTTGTGAACGTTAATATGTACATTGCGGCATTTTTTTTTTCTTAAATTAAACTGTGGCTTTATCCGAGAATATATATTAAACAGAGATGCCCTGACAACCTGCGTTCATCATCTGTGATACCTTTTTTTTCTTCAAGTTCAAGATTAAAGAAATAATATTTGCATATATCAAGATTTGTAAATTCCCTCAATTAAGTATAGCTGGGCATCTGTATAAGTTTAGTTTTATGCCAAATCCGTCGTTTACTTGCCATCCCAAGCCATCAGACTTTCTCAGATCACAGTCCATAAATGTAGTTAGATTAAAATTAGCCTATAAATCAACAAGAGAAATCTTGAGAACAACGTTCATGAGTTTAGCTGGGTTTTCGTTTAAGCATGGTCAAAGTGTAGTGAAAGGTTTGGAGGAACTATTCGACAAATGAGTCATAAATATTCGGCCAGAACCACTATTCACTTCCAACTCGCATCGAACTCAAAACCTACTATTCCCGCATGACTAGTTTTGTAAGTCCCCAAGGACCAGGCTTTGTTTACATAAAAATGACAGATAACTAAATCTGGGTAACGCATAGCCCGTGAAGTCAGGTCTGTCTGCAGGTCTCCTTTTGCCCGCCCTCCCGCTTTACCCCCAAAAGACGTATCGATAAATCCAACCCTGGGAACAGTGGCTCAACTTAAAAGCGAGACTTCAAAATTGCTTTACGACCCAGACATCATACGTCACCGCCGTAGCATCCGACTCTCTCGCGGGTGGCACTTTCACATTGGCTGCCTTCAGCGATCGTGTGACTATACAGCAACAACCAGTGGCATTTCGATAACATCTATATATATATATATATATATATATACAACGGGCATGGTGGCGGGAGGCCGAAGGCGTGGGTATAAAACTGAGAAGAAAAAAACCCTTAGTGAAAAACAGCAACAACGGACGATTTAATCTTTGACGTTTCGGCCGGAGTCCGGCCTTCGTCAGGAAGCTCCTGACGAAGGCCGGACTCCGGCCGAAACGTCGAAGATTAAATCGTCCGTTGTTGCTGTTTTTCACTAAGGGTTTTTTTCTTCTCAGTTTTATATATATATATATATATATATAGTTCTAAGCGCAGAGGATCTGTGGTTGCCTTGGCGTCGAAAGCCGGGGTTCGAGTTTCGGCAAATAAACGATCCCATCGCGATTTACTGACCAAAAAAATGTATTCCAGTATGACGATTTTGTTACGCATAAAAAAAATTACTATAAAAAAAATGTTACAGCTTCGCGCCGGATAGCAATTGCTCGTAACGAAAAAAAAAAAAAAAAAACCGGAAACAGCAGCGCGACTTTTAGGGCAAAGTACGCGTTGCTTTTCGGAGCCGGTAAAATATAGATTTGCTTTTTTTTCATTTTATTTTTTAAGGAATAACGAATAAAGGTAGTTATACACTTTTTTGTGACGCCTATATATTTTTTTCCGCAGTAATCGTATACGAGGATGGCGCGACCTCGCCAATCGGCGTTTCACTTTGTAACGTGTTTCCGAAGGAAACGTCGGCCGTCGCATCAGTAATCTGACGCCGAGTCCCACTTTGCGAGACGCTCGGCGCAGCCACATCGCCACGAGACGCACATCCCGCAGCCCTGAGCGCGTACAACAACCACGAGGATGTCTGACTCGGTGTCGGCCGTCGTTGTCTCGGCGGAGCTAACCCCTTCAACCCGCCCCCTCCCCCGCCCTCGCAACAAGTGAGACGGATGATGAAGCCATCCGAGGCCGACCTCCGCCGCAGAACTTCACCGCGCACCCACAGCGGCGCAGACCGGAAGCTAGAAGCTCGTTTAGACCAATCCGCGACTTCCCAAAAGCCACGTGACCCCTCCTTCAAGCACGCGTGCGCGAGCAGATACTGCTGTCACGTGACGAACCTGGATCTCGTGTAATTGTACAGCGCGCCGCGTTGTGTATAGCAGCATCCACGGCACTGTCGCCGGTTCAGGGACGCGCGTCGCATCATCGTCGAGGACGCGAGGCAAGTCGACTGCGTTCCGCGCTTCGTTTTTGCGCCGACCTGAGCGGGGTATTCCTCCTCTCGCCACGAGACGACGGAAGTACGCGTGAATGGCAGAGAGTTTTCAGATGCCCGATCGGAATCACGTGGTTTAAGGAGCCACGTTACCTGCTACGAGCTGCCTGGTGGTGACTAAAGCGTTCGTCGTTCGCGAGCGTCTACGCATTTCGACCCTCTTTCGAAAATCACGGACGCACACTTGCAAACCAGTGCGCGCGGGAGACGTCAACCGTTACATTGCGAACGCTCTCCCTGGTTTGAGTTGCATCCTCTGTACGAGATCGAGGCTCTCTAGACGACGGCCGTCGGAGACGCTGTTTGCCCGCTCGCCGTTTCTTCTGCTGCTGCTGCTTCCCCGCCGACGCGGCCGGACCACACACGGCGAAAAGCCGGTGGTGGTGGCCGCCGATGGAGTACGCCGCGGCTTCGCTTCTTTCGGGTATCCTTATTTTTTCCTTCCATCGGAGAGCCGCGTGGCGCGGCGAAGGATGAAGACGACGCTCTCCGCTCGCTGTCGCTTGTGTGTCCGCCGGGCGACAGCCACCCTTTCCGGTACGGAGTCTGGTACCGCGGAACAGACGCGTACACTGCGCGACAATGCTAAGCCGCAGTCATGCAGCTCGAACATCATACAAAACACTGCTGCACACACGACGATAAAGTGCGAAAAGGCGCCGAAGTCGTGGTCACGCTAACATTGTCGCGCAGTGAACTGTCGCGGTTATTGCGAGTTAAAAAGCCACTCCGCTGGACGCGCGACACTATCAGAACCACCTCCCTTCGCCCAATCGAACCGGAGAATCTACGCATGACACAGCTTAAACCTATCGCGAACTCTCTCGAAAGAGTTTTTGCAGAGCCCGGACACATATGATCCCGCAATAATCGCTTCACACTCGATTTGCTGACGCGCGGATGTATTTCTCTATTTGCCAGATACATATTCGAAATATTCGAGAGTGAAGATAAAAGCACGTCATTCGTTCGAGCATTAAAGAGTATCTAGAGAAGGTCGTTGGCGACTGTGAATCGCATAATTTGCTCCTTCGGGGAAGAAGATTGAGTCGGGGATGCACCATTTAAAAGACGTTCTTGAGCTACGAGGGGCGAGAAGAATTGCTACCTCGTCGCGGCTGTATTTGTAAACCCTTTTTTAGTTGGAGTGGGAGCTTTGAGAAACCTCGACGATCCATACGTTTATCCGGTCAGTCCCTTTGCAGTTGACAACTGCAATCTCGGTAGCAGATGACAAAGAAATGCAGAAAAGGGCAACGAACGCCGCAGGCCTCAGCGTGTGTGGAAATAGAAAGCAAGCGTTGCTGGCGACGATTCGTATACTCAAGTTTCAAATGCGTTCAGTATGTCGGTTTGTGAAAGAGCGCGTGATTAGGGGCCAAGCCTACCGAAAGGCACATTTAAACGACAAACACGGCTTCGCGCAACGATGACGTAAAGCTGCGGTAACGCAGCTAATACGCGAACGGCAGTGTCCAAGTACTGTTCGAGTGGCGCTTCCTTTTTCTCTTTTCTTTTTTGTATCACATTTTTCTTAAATCGATTATACAAACACTCTCTCCAGACGTTTTCGAACAACATAAATATATAGAGGGAGCATGCTTGGAATATGCTCGAGATATGTCCGTACGTAACTCTTCCATCGTGTGTACACCGAACACCCTGTCCTTTGTATGATGTATGAGCTTCTCTGCCTCCGTTCGTGAAGTTCTGCTCTTTCACTGGCACGAAGCTGTGAGGTGCTTTTTGACCACCGAGTCGCGAAGGTGCTTTTACGAAAAACGCCGCTTCCCCCAAGTACCAATTCCTCCCACAATTTCGCGGGTCCCACACACAAACACACCCCAGCAAACGAACGTAAGCCCGCAAGAGTCCACATCGCGCGCGTCTTCGCGCTCAAGCACGCACACATGCACGAGCAAAGAGGGCGACGCCCCGCCGCACGCGAAAAGACGCTCGAAAAACGATCGATGCACGCACTCCTTTGTTTTCATTTTTTTTTTTTTCTCGCGTATTGCCAGGGAGGACACGCCGCATCCAAGATGGACTGCAATGACCGGGCATCGCAGTCCACCGCACACTTCGTCCGCACCTAACGCTGCAGAGCGAAAGTTGCGCCATTGGGACGACCTATCGAAACTCGATTTCCCGTCACGTGACTGCCATCGGTGTGCGTCTAGAAACCCGGGGAGATCCCGACCACGTGTCGCGGGGTCGAGTCCCGATTGGACCGCCCAAGACCGCGTATAGCTTCTCTGCTGCGCTGTCGGCTCAACGGGGTTTGAACGGGGCAGAGGGCTGCGTGAGCGGTCCGGTGGCCTCGTCGGGTTGCCTGCCACCGCGCGAGCAAACGGGCACGCGTCAGGCGCATCAGGGCCGCCGGCTTCGTCGCTGCCATCGCCCGGGAAGCGACGGCATCCCCGCTCCGCCGAGGCAATCAAAAATAGGTGCCCGATTGGATTTCTTAATTGCCTTCCGTCCTTTCGAAACCGATTTGATGCGTCGTTCGCGAGCAAACGATTTCGGGTATTTCTTCGTTCTTTTTTTCTCTATACCTTTATTCGCCTAAGTATCAGTCCTAGCGTTTTTCATCTTGATGCAAACCTCGGAGACATGCCAGGAATTCTAACATCAGTAGGGCGTCATGAAGGTAATAGACCTTTTTCAGAATTCAGTGCCATCTAGCGACTCAAATGGCAGTTTAACTTTTACTGTACTAATGGTGGCAGTGAACGTGTGGTCTGCAGTATTTTATGGGGCACCGTAACTTTCGCAAGTCAACGGTAAATGAGAATGTGCGCTTCACTGTACAGTTCTTTGTCCATCTCTCAGTGTCGATGGTGAAGAAGATGCAACCATTTAGAACGAAGCGCCAATCCACGTAGATGCCCTGATACAGTTCTATACATTAAGGGGCTTTGAAGCCGAGTGTGTACTACTAACAGATTGACTGGGCCCGACTTAGAAATGAACGCTTACGCAGATTTTGCATCCAATTCCTCATTCATGTCGCGCTAACGTCTAGAATCTATAGGCCTCGAATCATTTCCTTGGGAGCATCTCAAACTTCTGCCTTCATCAGTAAACAGAAGGCCACCATTAGTATAGCACATATGCCATTTTTCAGATGATGTTAGTGATCAAAGTGGCTAGACTCAATTCCGGAAAGGCTCTACAATGCTGCATGTACTAAGCTTGCGCCCACTTTGCACCCACGATTATGTAATGGCCAATCATTTGCACGCACCGTTACAAACACTTACAGACACACATACACACGCACACATAAAGGTACACACTCGTGAGAGTGCTAAATATTTTATCCGGTAGGTGGCACAATATTTCATTTAAGCAGAAATAGAAGCTGGGCACTAAAAAACAAAAATGATGTCCAAAACTACCGAGCTCGCATAGCGTCAACTGTAAAGTCAAAAAAGAAGAGAAGGAGGTTGGTTTCAATTATCGTGTTCTCTGTGCCAACAGCCTGGTAAAACAAAAACAAACAAAAGAACGCATCGACGTCTTTTATGCACACGCGAGAGGTGATTAAGGCAAAGCGCAATTAAGGAATTTTTATGGCCATACTAAGGTGTGAGCCGCTCCGTCTTCTTTTTATGCAGAATGACGACCGACGAAAAGCATTGTTTAAGTTGAAAGACGTTCTGGGCTATATCAGGATGCTTAGGAAACCTACCACGGCGCCTGTTCATGGCGGGAGAATGCTGAACGTATAATACTGTACAGCCTTTTTTTTTCCTGTTTGCGTAAGACGAGGTTTTTCTAATTTGAGCTGCCTTTATACAAAGGTCTTATTACCGTCATTAATTAGCAATGTGATATAAGCTAAGCGATGGAACGCAGTTTTTTTTTTTTTTTCCCCGCGTAGCCGCTTGGAAGCTTTGGAAGAATCTAAGTATTAAAGAGACGAAATTTTAGACATTTTGTTCGTTCGTTTTCTAGTGCGTTATAATTACCAAATTTAGGGGAACAAAAGCGGTTGGCAAACTATAGAATATTGTCGAAACTATTCCTCCCTAGTCCTCTTGAAACGAAGGTGTAAAGTACTGCACAATTTTCGTCGCGCAATTCAAAAATATTTCGTGTTAAGGCTTTTTTTTTTTTTTGTTTAGTTGCATGTGTTTGTTCAATGTTAGTATTCGGGAGCTCTGTCGTCCTCACTCCTATCCCTCAACGACGCAAGGTGGCAGATATCAAAGCCATGTCAAAGAGGATTTTCACAGCAGTGGTGCTATACTAAACGTCTCCGAGAGTCGGAATTGTATTACACCAAGCGATCTAATAAAAAAAAAATACTTTCATTCCACAAAGATAACATACGTTCTCAAATACGCTGCGTAAAAAAATACATTTTTATATAAATATATATATATATATAAAGTAACGAATAAGTAAAGTAATTCGTTACCAATATTTGTAACGCAATTGCATTACAAATTACTGCCGCACAGAAGTAACGTGGCACTTACAAAATTACTTTAAAAAGTAACGGGTTACAAGTAATCCTTTACTTGTAGCGGATTACTTCCTAAGTTTGCATCTGACTATATATATATATATATATATATATATATATATATATATATATATATATATGCCACGTTACTTCTTTGCGGCAGTAATTTGTAATGCAATTGCGTTCCAAATATTGGTAACGAATCACTTTAATTATTCGTTACTTTTTTTTAATATGAACATAATACAGAAACGCAATCAATATGAGCAGGGGATTAAGCCGCATAAGTATAGAGAGTTCAACAATACAAAAAACCTCGCGAAGAAGAGAATAGCCAAAAAGAAAACACGCTTTTTCGTACGATCGGTCACTACAACTACTACAAAAATGTGCGGGGCAGAAATAGGCGAAAAACAAGAATGAAGAAGACAACGCCGAGTAGGCCTTGTCTTCTTTATCTCCCAGTGGAGGCAGACGCTGATACTAGATATGGTGACCACTAGCTGTGCCTACAGGAATCCAGGGATCATTTCAATTTGCCGTAAGCTAGCGGCATGGCGGGTGTAGTCGGCTCTCGCTGCCTTGTCAACGTACAGGTGAACGAAGTGAACCTACATTCTTTCTCTTAAATACAATATTTTATTTTTAAGGACTACCATAATGCAGGCATATGAGAAATGGGAAGTAGTGTTGCGGAACTTTTTTGAAAACATTAAAATTGTATCTATTGTTACCTTTATAGATGTACGGAAAGAGTAAAGTGAAAGTAACTTGTAACGTTACGAGTAAAGTAATCCTTTACTACGTAATTTGTAACGGATTACTAGTAAAGTAATCCGTTACAAAATAATTTGTAACAGTAATCCATTACATTTGAGGCTCGGTAGTTTGTAACTATAATCCATTACATTTTTCAAATAATGTTGGCACAAGTATGATTATATGTGAATGCCGGGCAAGTAACCAAATGCCGTAGTCTGCCAACAAACCACTGACTCCACAAAACACGTTCGCAAAGATCGTAACATTTATTCTCAAAGCGTGATTGAGTTCCAAATTACAGTTGCAGTTACTTGAGTCAAACGTAATTATGTTAAAATACAATTCCACGTTTATCAGCGTGCCTGTCACAGTTAATTCGAGGTAGTGAAAACATAAATAGAGTTGGTGTCAGCATGAAATGACAGAAAGCTGCGTCAAGGCGAATTTCTGCTCTCAGCGAAATTCCGAGAAGAACAATGCAATTGAACCAAATAAAAAGCTGATTCAAATGTGCGTTACCATTAGAAAAGTCGCCTAAAATTTATTGTAACTCGTGTGATACTAAGTTACCGAGAACAAAATTACAGCAACTTTAACACTTTTATTGTTTGCTTTACAGCTTCGCAACACGGTTTCATGCGGATTCTATCTCCACTGACACAGGCATTCAATGAATTAGATTATAGAAAAGACGAGCACCGTGAACCGAAGTCGAAGGGCCTAAGGACTGTTCCAACTGCCGTCGCCGTTGGAGATAGCGGCTGGAAGAGGATTCTGAAAACCGAAACATGTCGGGTTCGAATGAACCGGCCATTGGACACGCTGGAGCAGACAACAGAGCCGTGAAACACACATTGTGTACACTCCAGAACGCGCCCGTGCATATATGCTTTTCATCCCCGACTATAAATGGAGAGAACCAATCATTATGAACTTATAAAAAAGAGACCCTCAAAATGATGAGCCATGCATGACATTTGATCACACAGAAATCTTCCCGGATGCATGCACTATAGGCACTCCAAACCTTGGTTTTCTCGTCCATGCGCTTCAACCAACAACATCGGTATCGTGCTCGAATGGGTCCCGTTCTGTGCATGCTTTCAGCCGCATTCCCCACTATACTAATACATCATATATAGAGGACACGGTATGCGGAGTGCAAGTTGGTCTGCTTCTTTTGACGGGGTTGTGCTGAAGTCAGAACGCCGAGCTTGAATGGCTCTGATTAAAGGATGGTAGGTAGAACTCAAAGCAAGCTGCCTTCAGGTCTACCCCCTATCCTTCGCCATGGGAACCAATCAGAGCTCGGCGTAGTGACGTCACAACAACCCCTGCAAAAGAAGCAGACGAACTTGCGCTCCGCATTCGCTACAGACGCGATGACACAAGTATATGTGGACTCGCCTGATGTATGTTCGATGGAAGTTGGTTTCCTTTATTTGCGGGCTCTGAACACGTCTTAAGACACATTTTTTGGTGCGATTAATACGACAGGATCCTCATACGTGGAAGAAACATGCCTCAAACATTGCCTACAAACTGGATCGTAACGGGCGGTAGCTTGCGCCACCTAGCAGACAAACATGTGATTCCTCCCGCCCTTCTAAGCCAATTTTTACCCCCTAACTATCTTTAGGAAGTATGGGATATCACCAGATCGGGCAAAAGCAAAAATATGTTGTATGGTGTATTAACAGTGTGGCTGTGGCTTTTAGAAGCCGGAGCTCTCAATGTTCGTTGCCACTTGCTTGTAGCGCCATCCTCTTTGCACGCTGCTTTCTCTAAATATTTGTGACACAGCGTGCAAAACACAGCTATAGCTGCGAGCAATATAGCTTTAAAAAAAAAAAGTGCGCGCCATCAAGTGATTCGTGCGCCAATTATTTGAGTTAACCATTGTTGGATAAGCTGCTCTGAGCATGTATTGCAACACAGGCTCTGTGAGCTTTCGGTGTGAACTCGACTCAACTGGTATCGAGCACGAGTGCTACTGCGTCAGCGTTCGGCGAAGACTCGGATCCAAACGCACGCTTCCTGTCCAAAAAATGGTGACCGTCAATGTTGCTTGATGGGGTTTTCAAAAGGAGTCTATTGCTGTCGAAAATTGGGGGAAAGCATTGGGGGGAAGAGGGTCTAGGGGGTGAGGGGGCTATTATTTTTGGAAGTCGGTTGGCAAATCGAGATTCCTCGAACATTATAATGATAAAGGTGTACGACCTCTACGCATATAGAAGCCTAGAGTGATTTACGTACATCAGCATGAACTCTTAACACACACGTGTCAGTGCACAGTTTGCCTTCTTCGTGTAATCGTAACACACCGAAACATGGAAAATCATCCGACGCACAATTCTTTCAACGACTTCGGTTTCAGTGTACCACAGAGGAGAGACCTTCTCGTAATATCGTAAAGAACAACGTACTTTTTTTTTTACTTTTTTTGTTTTACTATCACGCGGGCCGTATCATATGAGCTGTGGACATTCTGCACGCACAGAAGCTCGTTTTTGGCATGAGTATACGCGTCTGGCATAACGTCACAAGCGTGAGTTCGTGAAACTTAGGAAAAATGGAAGTGTGGATACGCGAGATACAAAAGGTGCCAAATAGTTCACGCGCTCACGAAATACGAAGGGAGAAGCGCGGGACGCTTCGGCACGGACACTCATCTCAAAGCCACTAAAGTCTCGTCAAACCGTCTTGACAAGACATACAATTCTCGTCAGAGCATTCAGAGCCTCTTTACATCAGCGCTCAAAACCGTTCTGCAGGTCTCCCCTAGAGCCGTCAAGTAAATAAAGTATGCGCTCCAGGTGGAGTGATGTTACGCCGGTAATCTTAGTGTTTAAAAGACGCCAATTATTCGAAATTTTATTTGAAAATCTTATAGGAAACTATCTTCCGTCCTCCAAGAGCGTTAAATCAGTCCGTGACAAAGCAAAACCGATGTCGACCGACTTTCCCGCCGCCGCATCAAAAACTCAGGAAGCCACATTTTTTTAAACATAATAATCGCCCACCGAACACGCTCTGCAAACTAGGGTTCAAAAATGGCGGCGCCCGTAAGAAAACCTAGGAGGGGCGTGCCGACATTCTAAAGCCGGGGTCACGTATACATCGCACAAATTCCAGTCTGCAAACACTAGTCACCGCAATATCAGTAGTTCTAGTGCCAGGTACCAAGATTTCTCCTTGAACTCATTGCCATGCGGCACTCGAAGCGCTGATCTCGCGCTGGCTCGCATTCGAATCTGTATGCCTGCAGACTGTTCTTTGCAAACGCCCCGAGGCGGTGCTCCAGTCTTTAAAGTTCCAGTTAACTTCCGGTTCTTAATACTAATGGAAAGTCTTTCTTCATTCTCTTTATGGACCGGAAGTTCGCTGATATTTCAAAGACTGCAGGAGCACCGCTTGGCGGCTTTTCCAAAGAAAAGGCTCTTTAAATCGGTCAGGATTTTCATACATCATCCAAAAGACACGATGTTCGCCGCAGAAAAGATCACATCTGCGCCTCAAGCGTGTCGAAAGCTTCATGCTTCGAAGATGTCGGCAGACAGTGTTCGTATGCCCAGTGTGACCGTCGAACAAACACGCCCCAGACAGTGCGTGCAGACAGTCTCTTGTATTCGCAGTGCGGCATGAGCGTAACTTGTTTAGCGGCTCTAATCTCTCTCGGACACTGATCATTTCCACGGCAACGAGCCATCGAACCGAGATAGGTTCAAACTGCGTGGGAAAGTGTCGCGATATACACGCGGACAACCGCGAGACAATTAGGCGGCTTTGCTGCGGCGAAGCCGCCACCACGGTGCACTGGCCGACGCGGCCCGGAGTCCTCCGACTCGAGCCTCGGGCTCCCCGAGCCAACCCCAGAGCTCCGGATCCAGAGCGCCGAGCGCGGCCGCGAGCAACAACTCGCAGTGAGCGGAGAAAGCCCCGGCCGGTCCCCGCGAGCCGCCGGCTTGGGCCCCGATAACGCGGCGCCGGCGCTGGCCGAAATTAATGGCGCGTAGCGCGGCGGCCGGTATCACCGCAGCCAGGCGCGATTTTGTGTCAGAGCCCCGTGATGTATGAGGCCCGCCGCCCGAGCCCCGTGGTCCAGAAGCGCGATCCGACGCCCGGGCTTGGCGGCGGCCTTATTATCGCGATTCGTGTGAGCGGCCACCGGCCCGAGAACCGGTGTATGGGGCGAGACGAGGAGGCGTTTTCAATTGCGGCCTCGTCTCCTCCAGACCGGAGGGAAGCTCTTTTTGGTGGCCGTGGTTTCGCTGTCTTTCTCTGGACTTGAGATATGTGGAGTTGGGAGGAATCGGCATTATGTGTCTAAGCACTTGTGTGAGATATAGCAGCTTTAGTGGGTTTCATTTAAAATTCTTTATCAGACCAACATTTTTTTTTTTTTTTTTTTCTTGCTTTGCGAATTTTATGCATTTAAATTAAGCTGAACCGATTGCCCAATGGTCTTGTTTCTTGTTTCATGCATTTATCTATTTCTTGATTTCCCTAGCTAGTCCATTCAGAGACTAAAGTTTTCGCTTCGTCGAGTAAACATTAAATTGGATGGAGCCGAAAAAAAAACAAAGTATTTCTTGGGGGAAAATTTTGTTTAAATTATGCGGTCAATAATTTTGAGAGTCTAAAGCATTCTCTCAAAGAAATAACCTTTAAGGAATTGAAGGCTATCTCCCTCCCTCCTTCCCTCTTCCTTCCTCCCTCTCGATCTATATTTCTCTTTCTCTTTCTCTATCTGTCTCTCTTTTATTTACTTTTTTAATACCCAGAAGAACCCAGTCAACTATTTTCTTTTCGATGAAGCAAAGGCAAGGATTCTCATGATCCGCTTAAGGTACGCTACTGTATACATCTCCCCGTGGAGGAATCTATCGCGTCGAGGCCGCTCGACCTCCTTCCCAACCCGTGCGTCAGTGCTAAGTTCTCGCCAAAATACCGCTCGATCATGGAGTCGCAAACTGGTGAAAAAAATTCACAGTGCTCGATGATCGTTTCATCTAGCATGAAGGCTGTGACTCCGTCTGCGAGCAGCAGCCGGACCAAAATTGAACTACAGGATCCCTGCAAAGCTCTGCAGTGAGAGCTTCAACTCCCCGTGCTGCAGGCTGCTGTGCGCAAACACATTTCACATCGGCCATGACCCCCTCCCGCTTTCTTCCAAATCGCCTCGCTCATACATATATAAACAACTCTAGTATTCGCCCTTTCTTTGTTTGGCAACAAACTCAGAGGCGCGATGGATCGGATAACCCTGGCACACTAACGGGAAGGACGCACCAACGAAGCAAGACTAAGCAGATGCTCAAACCAGGTCCCCAGAGAGATCCTCATTTGCAGGCTTATGAACCCAAACACCCAGTTCATCCATCCATCGCGCACCGCTCTCTCTCTCTCTCGGCCCAACTTGGAGGACGCAAAAGCCGACTGCAGGACAGACGCAAAGAGGACGCCGCCGCGAGCCTCGCCCCCTGTCAGGCTCTCGGGAGGGGAAGTATTAATTTTCCACGTCCGCGCCAGGGCGTCCCCCACCACCTCCAGATTCCGAGACGAGGTGGAGAGATCGGGCGCTCAGTGCAGGCGGTCGGCGGCACCAAGCGAGACACAGGTTCCAATGCGGACTTCTCTAGGCAGCGAAAGGAGCCAGGGTATGGTTCACCACCGGCCCCGTGCCGGCACGATAGCGAACGAAATGCGTTTGGAGCGAAGGAGCAAAACCCCCCTGCGCTGGCTTGGCCCTGATAAGAATTCGCCGTGACTCGATCCTCGTGGGGATGACGAGCCTCCAAATATTTTGAGCTTTCTTTCATTTTAATTTTGTGATTCTTAATCTGTTCCGTGGAATCCAAGTGTGGGGGCGAGTTGGTTCGCCTTCGAAAAACGCACAACAGCGCGCAAAGGACGAAGGCAGAGAATAAAGAGGTAAACAAAAGGACAACCTTTGATTCTCAACTTTTTTGCGGGTCTCGGTAATCTTCAGAGTCAGGTTTTAGGCGTTATGAAAGCACTGTGCTATATAGGTTATACAGTGGTGAGCCCAATTCGATATTCGTAAATGAAACGTTAGTTGAATTTTATTTAACACAACGCGTACACATATGAATACCAACAGACACAATGCCTGTTGCAGTGTGTAGACTATTATGTTACAGAATAAGAACTTGCGAAGAGGCTTTGCCTCCCAATTCTATAAGTGAAATAGTGTCCCTACGGCACTGAAACGGAAAGAAAGAAGCATTCGTTAGCGCCCTTCTTTTTTTCAAGATTGGAACCCGTAAGAATACAAGGCTTTGCCCAACATGCACTGCGCATTAGTGCGTGGGATATTGCGCGGAGCGTTTTGCTTTTGCGAGCGAAGCCTCTTCTGTCGTCCCGTTGCAACAAACTAACGACTCTCTTTATTGGTCCGCCATTTTGTTGTTGTGAGCTATGTAAGTCCGTAGACAAGTACAGCATTTTCGGGGTTAATTGTTTCCGTTCAAATATCAGGTCCAAACAGGTTTTGTCGGGTTCTCACTGACCAAAAAAATTGCAAATTGACATCATGTGAAACATCCTAGTCCAGACACAATGACTGTACATTTTCCAACTTTTCTGAACGCCCGACTCTGCTTTCGCTATATGGCACTCCAGAATCGAGACACAGATACAGCGCGAGTTGAAGGTAAGGTCAAGTGCGGTTTTATACAAACGTTCGTCCAAAGAAAGAAATAAGAAATAATATCAAAATGCTGTCCTCATCACCGGGAAACGAGTAGCTAAAATACGTAATTCAATCCTAGTCGCTCAATGTAACGAAGTCGTTACGCCGGTACCGCAAGAAAAGTATACGAAATACGAGGAACGCGGTACGTAAAAGTCTTGAACAGCACGAGCCATCTGCAGTGCCGCTGGGCGTGCGCCGCGTCGGCGTCGACGGAGGCGGCGACGCGAACGCAAAAGTGAGACCGTCGCGCCGTCATTCCCCGGGCCGTATAATTGCGGACTTTGGAAGAGGACACCCGGTCGAGCCCCGCGCCTGGTTCCTCGCTGGCTGGCTGGTGCCACTTGAAGCCACGATTAATTATTCGGAGGCCGCGTCGCGTACGTGCAGTGCCAGTAGAGGGAGAGGGGGAGAGGCGAAGGAGTTCCAGCCCGAGCCCGAGCGGCGCCAAACATTCCGCATGCTTCATTCATTCCGGAGGAAACCCGCGGATAATTATCGCGCGCAACATTCCAAAAACAGGCTCATTTGTTATCCATCAAGGAGGAGCGCCGGACAATGGAAAGAGGGGCGCCCACCCAAAACTATGCCGAGTAATTAAACGTGCGGCCTTCCCCAATGTGTCACCGCGGGGGAGAGCGAGGCCGAGAGGGACGCGGGACAAAGCGGGCCCGGCACGCGAGACAATATCACTGCGAGCTGGGCCGCTCCGAACCTTGCCACCGAGCACACTCCTCACTCCCGCTGGCCACGAATATGCGGGATGCGAGGTGGTCTACTCGCAATGCCAAGGCCTCAGACAGTCCGAAGACACTGGCGTGTTTCCTTCTTGTGGTGCGCTCCCATCGCATCCGTCGTACGGAAACCGTCTGCAGACACGTCGGAAGCGTGCATATGTAGGGAAACATACGTGAACATGCCGGAGGCGTGTCATCGTGATTCTTTTGGACGTTACCGAGAAAATGTAACGAAATGCGATAGCCGTTGCTTTGAAATACGAGGAACGCGTGGCTACCCGCCTAAGTTTTATCTCAAAATAAAAGGAACGCGTTTACGTTATCGCTAATGCTAAAATGTAACGCCCGTTACTTTTGCGCTCCTTTTTCTTTATTTATGAATTAAACTTCTTCTTTTTTTTCTGTTTTGGCGTTACAGGTATGCATAAGTGCCGTATTTTAAGAACGTGCACGAGCGCTTCCGTGGGGAAAAAAGAGGCGAAATTTTGGAAGTATGTAAGAATTTGGAAGTATGCAAGAATTCATATAACTTTGTCATTGCCCACATGGGCAATGACATTTCTTGCTCAACTCGAAGCTGAATGAGCTCTTGCAGAGAACAGAACTATGTCCACGCTAATTAGTACTATATACCTTCAAAAAGACTATCTTAAAGAAAAAGAGTGTAATGGAAGCAAGTGACAAGCTGATTCGTCAAATGAATGAGAGTTAGTGAAATTTCATCGTAACTAATTAGGAAGTGTTTTGTTACGGAAACTAAATCCGGATGAACTAACCTACAGACGTTTAATTAATTATCTTACACTTCGACGCCTCCTTAAACTCCCCGTTAATGTGGCTGGTAGTGGCGGCATATTAAAAATGCAAATTCGTTTTCCGAACATTTTTTTTTTTTTTTTACAGCTGTAGTTGCAAAAGGGGGTTGTAATATTTAATGATAAAGTAAAGTCAAACGAATATATAGGTAGATATTTTTTTACTTCTGTCAATAATAATGCAGAAAAAGAAAAGACTGTCATAGCTCAAATTCAAACTTAACATTAACAAAAAAAAAAAAAAAGAACGCTCTTGGTTGAACTATTTCCGAGTGAAATTGATTTAAAATGCTCGCTCTTTGTTATTCTTACTTTGCGCACGTTTTCGTACTGCCTTTTCTTGTTTATTTCGCCAAATAAAATATAAACAAGAAAAAAAAAGTATCGATCGTCCTCTTTTCTTTCCTTCGCCACCTCGAATTTCGCGTTGTCCAAGAATCCCAAAAGTTCCGAGCCTCGCCAACCTCTTCCGCGACTTCTCCCGAAGTGTCGTAATTGTACATCCAAACTCCTCCTACATCCAAGCAAGAACCAAAAAAAGAAACACGAAAACCTACCACTCTCTCAACTGCACGCACTCGCGTAGACTCGCAAATTACCAAATCGTGTCGGAGAGTCAAAAAAAAAGAAAAGTTTCCCTTTGTCCCGCTTCGTTTCGAGTGTCGCAGGGGAAGAGGGGGAAGAATTCCGGATGCCTATAGTAGCCTTTCTTTACACGCGGTCCCCGAAAGTAATTAATCTCGCGATGATACAACGACAGAGGAAAGAAAAAAAATTACGGCGTTCTCTTACGCGTGGCGAGAATTTGAGGAATGTTCTTGGCAGTGCAGTCCCGGGACCGTCTTCGAGAGCCGAGCGCGCTTATTCCCGAGAAAGGAAGCGCCTCGACTGCTGGCCGGGACCTGACAGGGCACTCGGGACCAGGGTCTGACAGGGCACCCAGGTCTGACAGGGCATCCCAGCAAAGCCCAACGCGCATGCGCACAAGGCGCGAGTAAATAGAGCGGGGTGCGAGCGATGCACGGAATGCTGATTGTTTCTGCCGTAATTCGCGGGCGACGCGAGCGCTCCCGATGAGGAATCTGTCTTGTCCGATGGTGTGCCGCCGGTGAGAGCGAGCCGATGCAGCACGAAACGGGAGCAGCAAAAGAATGGTAAGGTGCTAGCAACGGAGGTGTGGTCGAATCTGTGAAGCGCGTGCGTGTATACGTGCGGATTGCGTGTGAAACGGGCACCGCGAGAGGAGGTGGATTGCTTGCGGCTTTTGAAGGGGGGAGGCTCCCTTCGCCGCAATGTATAAGTGCCTTCCGGAAGTGGTTAATTATTTGCCCATAGTTCTTTACAGTCGCTTTACGTGGAGATCGCATCGTGTGGAGCGGATATGTGGGGGAGACGGGCTTTGTGTGTGTGTGTGTGTGTGTGTGTGTGTGTGTGTGTGTGTGTGTGTGTGTGTGTGTGTGTGTGTGTGTGTGTGTGTGTGTGTGTGTGTGTGTGTGTGTGTGTGTGCGTGTGTGTGTGCGCGTGTGTGTGTGCGTGTGTGCGTGTGTGTGCGTGTGCGTGTGCGTGTGCGTGTGCGTGTGTGTGTGTGTGTGTGTGATAAAGTGCAAAAGACCGAGCAAATAGCGGACAAAAAATTGGCATGCGAAGAAATTGTTCCCTGCTATTAGAAAGTAAAACGATGGCGTTAGTGCACGTATGTCGCAAATTTGGTTTTGTTACAGGCTAATTTTCGAATGTTGCACTGTAGAAATCAGTATTTTGCTAATTATTTTTAGAATGTTGAGCATTTTTTTTTTTTTTTTTGCACACCTATGTTTCGGTCTTTATTAGGGATACGCCCGAAATGTCATTTTAGCTCTGAAGAATTTGGTAAACCTCTTCCAACCTTTTTGTTAACGCTTTTTTTTTACCTGGTTGCTATCATAGCGCTCAAATAAGTGCAACAAAAGTAGCAGAACTGGAAAACAATATTCCTTGCGGGGATGGTCGGGCTCTTAACCTAGTTTTTTCTGAGTCAGCATATTGCTTCTAGATCAAAACAGCAAGATAATAAAAAAGAAATTTGTACAATCTGAAAAACTACCCGCACCCGAGAGAAATATTTACAAACCACGAACAGAACATATGTAGGCAATTGGACGTTGGCACACGAAATCACAGCGAGGTGCGTGCATTTCATATAATGTGAACCGTTCGACAAGATTTTTACGAAACAACAACTTAAAAAGCAGCGTCAGCCACCATCCAACGCCAGTGAAAGGGAATAATTGGCAGCTCTTTGCGCTATTAACTGTTCTTATATAGCGTATGCCTACTGTATCATAGGATGACTGGATCCCCAACACATCTCTTTCGTAATGTGCTTGCAAATACAGGGAAGGCAGCGGGCATACGAAATAAAACCAAGGCGTTCTTTCGAAAACCTCCTTCGTTCAGCTCAACGTCACTGCTCTCCGCCACATCGACAAAGCTACGCCGTGCTCACATAGGGTAGAGTCAGCCACAAATTCTCGTTTCCGACTTGGGCGGGCCGGCCACTCTCACTCTATGCTCCTGGCATCCGCGAAAGAGTGCAAAGAAGGGCAGTTGGAAGAAGAAAGCAAGCCCTCCCCAACAGTCACCACAAGTGGGCCTGTCGTCTTTATTTTTTGCTTACCTATTTCTTTTTTTTTTCTTTTTTGTGCCTCGACGTAGTCACTAGAACTCGCCCCCAAGAGCAACAACAAACTCGTCACCAGACCAACACCTCTTCAAGGAGGCCCTCGGTATATATGTGCGAGTGTTCGTGCCTGTGTGTTCTCGGGGTCTGTTTGCAGAGTGCAAACATCTTTGGCACGTCCTGAAGGCAGTCGAGAAAACGCGCTCGAGAACAAACAAGGCCTAACTCACCCTCTCCTTCTCTCTTTCTCTCTTTTTTTCTTTCTCTCTAACCGTTGGTATATAGTATATATAGCCGACAGAAGGAGCAAATGGCTCGTATGTGTCTATAGCCTTCGTTAATAAGTGTATATACACAAACGCGGGGTCGTGTGGTGGAACGCCTGCCAACTCAATAACTCAATCGTGTGTGGGGGGGGCCGAGTTTAAGGAGTCCTTGTCACCGGAAAACCGCAAGCACGCCTGTAAGGACCAACAGCTGTTCTGCAAGCCACTTCTCGGGAGTGAGAAATTACTCGTGGGCGGTCCAGGAATGCCCGATGAACGAGACAACCAAAAGCCGTACGTCGCGTTTTTATTTCCTCTTTTTTTAAATTATTATTATTGCCAAACTGGTGCTTGAGAGATGCGCATTCTATTCAGCTTCAGAGTGGCGGCTGACGCTTTACCAAAGGTCTTCTGACGAAGCTTCTGGAGACGCTAAAAGACTCTTCATGAAACATCGTCCGCCACCGTCTGATGCTTATAGGTAGTTCATCCTACAAGCTTCTATTGATACCGTGCAGTGCGAATGATGGCACGTGGAGAGAATTCGATTAATCTCTTGGCACTGAGTTGCGCTTCACTATCAAAAGGTGCCGATTGAAGCATCTCCTTCCGAAGGTGCGAGTTTCTTTTTGAGGTTGCACCTAACGTGCCCACAGCCCAAGCGCTTTAACGAACAGTGTCGGTGTGTGTTCCTGAAGCCGCGGCTCGCTGCCCATACATTATATATACAAAGGACGCGAGGGTTCACTGGAGATATCACGACACAAGTACAGACCTTAAGCTTGTTCGGAGCATGTTTGCTTCATGCATATGGATACGCCTAGAACATGTCCGCAGACAGTTTTTGTACGAACAGTGTTACAGGGCCTTCGTAATTAAGGGGAAGAAACACGCATCAGAAGGTGTCTACACATTGTCTGTGACCGCAGATTAAACGCTCCCAGCGCTTCAGTATGCTCCATGGTACAGTCCAATCCTGAAACGGCAATCGTTAAAACTTCGAAAGAAAAGAATACAAAAAACGCAACACGAGAGCCGCGCACGCTTTCGGGGAAATTACGGCGTCAGTGCCATGTCCGCACTTTCCGGGCCGGTCAGGCCACCTCCACTGACCGGCCCATTACCGACGAACACGGGCCCGGGGCCCTCACGTTCCGGCAGTATCCCCGACGACACCACGAGCCGCAACGCCGGACACGGGGCGCCGGACACGGAAAGAAGCACCGAGCGCTCAGCCGAGCAATCACCAGTGCTGCGCCTCCTTCACGTGCGCCCGCTAATTAGGGCTGCGTGCACCGGAGAGACGGGAAGAGAGACCAAAAAGCGCGCGAGGACAGCGCTCCATACTTCGCTTCGCCTTACCAGATGGACCGCGGGGGACTCTACCAGCCATCGCAGCCAATCAAATGACGCGTGAGTGTCACGTGGTCTTCTGGGGTGGCGCGGGAAGCGTGATATCTAACGAGACTCGCTAACGATAAAACAGTGATGGCGCATTCGATCTGGTGTAGATTTACCATTTCCTTAAAGCACCTGCGACTGGGTAGTTCAAGAGGTGAGTTTGAGACCTTGCCTTCTGCCATTCTGTTCCTTTCTCTCTCGAAGAGTGGTAGAACATTACTCCTCGAGCGACGGACGAGGTATTTGTTTGACAACGAAGATTTACTCTTTCGTTCTCAATCTTCCGCTTTGAATTATTCTTGTTCTCAGCCTAGTCTAATGTAATTTACGAAAATTAAAGACTTTTTAGGGGTGCATGATGCTGAGGAAACTCGTACACGCAACCAGAAACAGGAACGAAGATGGGGATATGTAGACAAGCGCTTCTTGGGATATCCGTGCTCTCTTCGTGTTCTTCTCGGTTTAGGTGTACAAGTTTGTTTCCTCGGCCTCGCATGATACGTTCCTAACGCTCCATTGGCTGGAATAGCTCGTAGCGTCCGCTGCCGTCCACCGTAATGTGAGCCGAAGTATACGAGCGCTACGCTTGTACGGGACCCGCATGTGTTATGAGTGCAGGTTGCCATGGCGAGGGCGCTGCTCGGGTTTTTCTCTCCCTTCTTCAACAGCCCGCGGGGCGTGGGCAGAGTGATCAATTAACGACGGGCACGTCCGACGTCGTGATGGCTGCATGCGCGGGGCAGGACCCGGTGACGGCCCGCCGACGTGCTGGCGGACCAGCGGGTCGGAGCTCGTCCGCGCTGCTCTCAAGCTAATCGAGTCAAAGTGAACGAAGCTCGCCAGAGCTCTCCGCGGGTTAGAACAACGGTGCGAGGGAGTTGGTGTGGGACGCTTTTGTCGTCGCCCCTCAGCCTCGGGATTTGCGCCCCTTGTCGAGGTCATAGGTACACGCCAACCGAACTCGGTGTTTTTGGGTGGTGGCGCTGGGCGTTGTACAGAGCAAACGTGGTGTCCGCGGCTCCCGGGGTGAAAACCACATTATATTAGTACCCTTTTCAATAATTTGTACTGTTAGCTCGCTGCGCTTTTATCTGTATTGTTCTTTTTTTTTTTTTTTGTAAAACATTTATTTGTGTCAGATATTTTCGCCACTATATTATAAACTGATTTGATAATTATATTTCTTGTTTCGTGTGTGCGTGAGTGTACAGTCAATCAGAATTCTTGCAACATGTACATCAAGTAATCACGTCTGTCTTTTCAACACGGCATTGATTGTCGCGCTTAATGTAGGGGCGATTTTTTTTTTGCGTGAAACGTTTTTTGTTTCGTCAGGGGGTCTAGAAATTCACACAGCCGAAAAGTGAAGCCGCCGATTAACTCGACGCTGATCGGCTGGATAGGGTTCTAAAAGGGCGTCAGGGGTTTAAAACCTGGGTTAACGCCAGTATATATATATATATATATATATCTCCACTCCAGGAATTGCTGTCGAATACGCATGCCACGTGTAAAGCCAGTCACCAAACTAACTGATGAAGAGTGCCGAGGGCGCAGACGTCGCGATCCCAGAGGAATAAGAGTGAAACCACAAGTTTCAAGTGAAACACAATTGCCTAGCATTTTGCTACGCATATTGTTCTTCTCATTTTTGCCCATCTGAGTTCGCGGTATGTAACGAATAAATAAAACGCACTCGCAGAATCTGAAAATAATGCACGGTGATGTGAACAGAAGACATCCTCGGAGTGAGGAGGCGAGGACTTGCACTATAACGCTCACTTCCTTTGCAGCTTTTTCTGTTTAGAGAAGCATATGTTTCGCTGCGTTGGCCGCTTTGCTGCATTGGCCGTTCCGTTACGTTGGAGCGTTTCCGAGTTTTGTGGCCATTAACATTCTTCGCAAACAATAAAGATAAACATATGCCACGTAACACAGAGGTTATCAGCATCAGGATCTCCCTTTTCCTTTAGCCAAAAACAAAGATGATATTTTAGTACTCCCATTGTAGAGTGCCGCTACCTTCTTCACACTACTGTGTACAACTGAGGCTGAAAACTGTGTGTTGTCACCCTACGAGACTATCTCCTTGACAACAAACAACATTTGTTTTGTTTTAATATTTGGTAAGGCTTGGCAGGGTGCGTTAATTCTGCATAAAAAGTTCCGTGCAGCTTCATATTTCAATGAAATCGTTAAAAAATCGCCATACATATAAGCCTACTTATTACGCCCTTATTACGCTCAAAAGCAAGCCACGGGTGAAGCCTTACGTCAATGTGTAGAAAAAAGGCTAATCTTTCGGTCTATTAAAGTCGTATCGCGTCACCTCTCGTACACACAAGACCGATGAGGAGCTTTCCGGAGCAAACTTAAAAGACCGTAATTATTATGAAATTATGCGCCACTTCACAGCTCCTAGAAAAAAATAGTTACGCAAGAAGTGAAAAGTGCTTTTATACTTTAGCCTGAGTGCCGGAAGTGTCGGCCGGTGGCAATTTTCCGGCGTGGCCGGGACCGCGAACTAAAGGACGACCTATAGCCAATGTCCGAGAATTAAGCTAAAAACTCAACGCTATCAAAATGCATCCGATGAAGATGGATGAGAAAATAAAAAGAGATGAACGAAACAAACGAGAATTGGCGGTCTTGTTAAAAGACTTCCAAACGACGAGGCATGAAGCAAAAACAGCAACGGTGCAGCACACCCTGTCCGGAAAACGTGCAGCGGGAATCATCGGACGGAGGAGCGGCTATTGCGCACGCGAACCAGGTTCGCCCTAACGGGGCGATTACGCTCGCTCGCCGCCGTGCACGAGCGTCTCGCAACGCAACGGTCGATGCTTTCCAAGATCCCGTTGGAATCGCGCAAGGCAGCGAGGGCGGAAGAAGGCGGACATGGCGTACCCTTGGTAAAAGCAATTAGGGCTTAGGGTATCGCACAGAGCATGCGCGGTCGTAATGCGCATGCGCTTCTGCGCATGCGCAGTAAGACCCACCCCAATCTGCTTGATGACCCAAAGCATTCCTATTCGAAAACTCTCTATTGTGTCGTGTGTATGTTTAGACAGCGTGAGGTTAGTCAGGCCCAGTGGACGTCTGGGCTGGCTTGCTAGAAATAATATAATAATAATAATCAATCAATCAATCAATCAATGTTTTTATTGAAGTGCCCAGGAACAACCTTGCGGTCTTAGTACAGGTGCACTCAGCAAACATGGAAATCAACACTACACACAACAAACAAACAGTAAACAATAAAACACTTAAAAAAGATCACATATGTCACATAAACTCGCTAGGCTATACCACCACGATAGCGAAAGGAAAGGAAAGCGAGAGTATAAAAATTGGCTCTGAGAAACTTAATCAGGTGCAAAAAAAAAAAAAAAAAGGGAAGTCAAATTTAGGTGAGGAACTTCAGCGCTCTGATGAACTCCGGTGTGTTAATGTTAAATATATCAATAGAGTCTGTAAAAGAGGAATTGTAGGTGTGCCCAATTCTCGACACGGGGTCGTGAAAATTTGTTACGGAAGCATTGTAGAATGATGCATTTTGCCTTGTAGTTTTTACGGGAATTTTCAAACGCACATTTGATATCAATGATGTGCAGTCAGTGATGCCATGAATAAGTTTGTACAGAAATAGGATGTCGGCATGCTCTTCTACGCCGCAGGGTGGGCAATGCCAAGCTATGTTGGACTGGGACTGCTGGATCATCGTTTGAGGTAGACGCATTGCGCGACGAGAAACGATGTCTGTAGATACATAAGAACTTATTCTGAACACGTTCGATTCTAGCCGAGGTTGTCGCGCAGATTCCATTCCATACAACAGAGGCATACTCGACGTGTGGTCGACATAAAGCACTGTACAGTGTGACAAAAGTACTAGGGTTATTAAACTCTTTAGTAATGCGGCACGTGATACCAAGCGTACGTAAAGCTGAGCTCACAATATGGTCAACATGACTCGAAAAGCGTAATGTACTATCAAATACAACTCCAAGGTCTTTGATTTCATTCACACGTGTCAAAAGAACTGACTGAATGTCATAAGAGAATATAATATTATGTGTCTTTCGAGTGTAGGACATGACTTTAGTTTTCGAACTATTTAGTTTTAGGGCATTCTGATTGCACCAGTTTTCGAATGCATATACATCATTTTGTAGCAGAACACAGTCGCGTTCGTCCCGTACCTCTATAAACATCTTAATGTCATCTGCATATTGTAGAAAGGAAGAGTGGCGGATCACAGCCGAAACATCATTCACAAAAACTGAAAACAGAAGGGGGCCAAGAACGGAACCTTGAGGTACACCCGTCGTAGCCTGATAAGCAGCAGACGAATTACCATTCGAGCTGACAAAACACAGTCTATCACGCAAGTAACTTTTGAGCAATAAAAGTAACGACCTGTGGACATCAAGCCTTGACAGCTTTGCCAGCAACATGTCGTAATTTACAAGATCAAACGCTTTGCTTAGATCAAAGTAGATTACATCAAGTTGGCCTCTATTAGAGACGACCTGAGCAGCAGTTGACATGAAACAAGTGAGGTTAGTCGTGGTTGAGCGACCCGCCATAAAACCATGTTGGCTAGCGATGAGAGAATGTTTGAGCTTAAACGACAATATTTTGTGTAAAGCTGTTTCGAAGAGTTTTGAAAATGTACAAAGAAGAGATATAGGCCTGTAGTTTGAGACGCTTGTTCTTAAACCGGACTTATGTACGGGTACAACAAGTGCTGTTTTCCACAAGACGGGAAACACTTCGGTTTTTACGCAGTTGTTAAAGATGTGTACCAAAATAGGGATAAATATTGCACTATAGGCCTTCAATAGGACAGACGGAATGCCATCATGGCCAGAAGACAAAGACGGCTTCATCTTTTTTACACACTCGTGTAATAGCTCCTCATCAAAAAACGCAATACAGGTTGAATTACTAGAGGCAGCTGGCGCGGCGTTAATGGGAGAGTTCGGTTGATGCCTAAATACGGACTGGAAATGGTGGGCAAAAATGTCGCAAACATCTGTGGTCGAGTTTCCCTGTGAGTTCAGCAATGTGATCTCCCTCCCACATTTTGTCTTTGATCGAGACCGAACGTATTTCCAAAATTCCATGGGATTCTGAGTTAAATGCAGCTCAACAGAATTAACGTACCTCTGACGATCACGCCTCATAACTTCCCTGCATGAAGACCTTAGACGCCTAAATTCTGATTTCCATCCAGGGAGACCGTTCTTTTTAAATTTTCTGTGAGCGTGCAACTTCTTATTCATTAATCTGCGTAATTCACTTGAGAACCAAAAGGGAAACCTAGAACCTGCGGTTCTCCGTAACGGGATAAACTGGTGCATCCCTTCTCGAACGATGCGTGTGAACTCACGAACCTGTTCATCGACGTCAGTGCATCGAATGATCGATGACCAATCGTATTCGGCAAAATGGTTGTATGAACCAACGTAGTCTCCAGCGGAAAAATTGTGACTAGTCACATTAGAATGACTCTGTAAACAACGCCTCATGCCCTCTCGAAGAGCTACCACGATCTCCAGAGGGGGGTGATATCTGTCAGGTGGAACTAAACTTGAGGCACACTCAGTTACACGTATATCATCTAAATCTGAGAAACACAAATCTAGCATGTTTCCCTGGCAATTGGGAATACAATTGTGTTGCTTTAGATTCGTAAATGATGCAAAGTTAAGTAAAAACGTAGATTTCTGAGCAAGATAGTAATTATTAGAAGACGCTGTAGCTGTTTCCCAGCTTATATTGGGGACATTGAAATCACCAAGAACAATAAATTTGAAATTATCTAGAGCGCTAGTTGTACTTTCAATAGCAAGAAGACATCGGTTGAATTCATCAGGAGAGGTGTCGGGCGGCAAGTAGTATGCGCCAAGCAGAATGCGTTCACCATTGACACTTTGCAGTTCTACCCACACTGACTCAAGCGATGTCTCCAGGTCAGGACGTCTGATGCACGGTAATGACGCATCATCTGCTATCAAAACACCTCCCCCCGTCTTTTTCTTGTTAAACAATTCGCGATCATGCCGAAATACCGTAAAATTTGGTGGGAAAAAGTCAGAAGAAGAAATATCTGGACAAAGCCAAGTTTCAGTGAGAACAATAATAGAATCAGCAGTAAAAGCGACGTTAGAAAAAATTCGTTAGTCTTTGTGCGAAGACCACGGACGTTCTGGTAATAGATATCTATAATATCTATTACCAGAATAATAATAATAATAATAATAATAATAATAATAATAATAATAATAATAATAATAATTCTTTATTTTCTGTGCCCAAAACCAACTTTTTACTTTTTACAGTGTTACACGTAATATAGTAAGAACAGCCATAGATTGCAGAAACACAATACAATACAAATCTTCTTGTAGTATTTAGGCGATAGACAGCCATTCGCGAACAAGCAAGGTAAAATCCCTAATGCGCATAAAAAATATCCAAATGATGTTTCTTAATGAATGACAACTGAATCTGCGACCAAGAGGATACAGGGGACATACAAGACGGATAAATCGTTGATAAATTTCAACTGACCCTGGGCGGAACATGAAAGTCTCTGGATCGTAATAGGTTCATCGAAATAAGACCATGGACTACTTTGTGAATTAAGATAAAACATCTAAACTGCCTCCTCGCTGCAAGCTTATGTAACGCGAATCGTTTAAGTAACGTTTCATAATTATAAAATTATCCTCTTCTAATATCGCGGTAATATACTATTCATATTATTGGTTTCGGTACGTTTTCGATTGCACTTGCCTGTGATATAGATAAGGAATTCCACATGACCGAGCCGAATTCTAACCGCGATCTAACTACTGACTTCAATAATTGCAACAAACAAAATGGAGATGAAAATTGGCGACATAATCGAGAAATTACGCCTAGCACTCTAAACGCAGCCTTAACGGTTATGGACATGTGCTCAATGAAAACCAGTGCACTATCAATATGACCACCAAGAACCCTGATAACGGGTGGCCGGGGGATCAAGGCGCCTTCAGGGTTGTAGGAAAACCAAATGATTTCACCCTTCCTAGACAGCACAATATGTTTAGATCTCAGCTAAGACTGTGTGAAAGAATGCACTGCCAAAGATAAGACACGAACGGAACGGCACGTGAAGTCGAGTCCCAAGGGCTCGCACGCAAGCATATCATCTTTAACACAGCCTCAGCTTAGATGATGATAATAACAAGCCGGCCCGGGTGTTTATGCTGCAGCTAAGAAATTCGGCCAGTGATGTAAAATCTAGCATTGGGCCTTTAACGTGTATCACCATAGGTATCACACGACCGCACGTCGGTACCATTCTTATCCAGATCAAAACGGGCAGGGGTGGGAATTGAACCCATGGATCCCTGGGTTCTGCAATGCGAGATTTCGCTCCACGTGCTCCGAGCTGCAGTGTGTTAACAAACTCGGCGACAGGTCTCCCTATACTTTGTCAATGGATGACTCTGGACATGGCACTGCGCTTCTTTTGCTTCATTTCTCCGAGCGCATGAAAAAGGTAGAAAGTCTCAGGTGTATTTTGTACCACGATACTTTCGTAATACCAACGAGTGCGGCTTATCAAATTGGAGCTTATGAATGCCCTTGCCACTGGCTGAGCTCATTAGTAATCACAATAATTGATGTTTCGAGGGCATCGTGGTGCGGTACACTCTGGGAACACAAGCACACGTCTAACAATTGGCTGACAACATCGAACAGGTCATTTTAAAAGGCGGTACTTTTTTTTTATTATTTTTCTTGAAAACAATAGAATGTCTTCCTGCTCGAGTTCTTGAAGCCTCGGCACATTTTCAACCATACGCTGTTCTCTTGATTTTCGTTTTTGTTCTGCAACCGCAAGTTATGTAGGCGTCAAGTGTTACGAAGAATGACATCACCCTATAGGAAGATCATTGGGTAGCGCAATGGTCCTCCCCAACACAACGCAACGCGATGAAGGCCGGGCAATGGTGAGCCTCCGTAACATCGGTGTTGCCTAAGTGATTTTCGAAGAGCGAAACAAGGTGTCTGCTGCACGCCTAACGACAATTGCATGATGCGGAACTGTGGCGGTGGCTGCCGGGCCGACCTATCGGCAGCGATAGAACGCCAATGGTTCTTTCCCCAGTAGTCGCAACAGACCAACATAAGTATTCTCGCCAACAATACGACAAAAGAGCAGTTTATGTTTAGGCGCGTGTCAAAGGACTCCGGAAGTGCTCCGACTTCTTTTTCGGTTCGCTTAGCATCATTACCATTACTGATGATACCCAAATTGCTTGACATCAGCATTTTGAACTGAGAGTTGGAGAATAGGATATTGCCCCATTGCCCCCGTGTTTCGCTCTTACGCCATTGCGTCTATGTCATATGACATCCGAAATGAGGATTTGCTTCCTCAAAAGTGGCTAACACTGCGACCAAGGCAAGGGAGAGCGATCAGAGCTTCACAGAATGAAGCTCTTCCCCGCTATTTGTGTTCAGTTGTAGTTCTAGTAAATCGCTCTGTTAATTTCAGTGGGCATACGTACAATAACCGAGGGACGGCGTCCAAAGCGATGTTGTTCCCGTCAGGGTGTGGTAATTGGTAGTTTATGGTTTACCCATTCAGAAGCTTTGGAGTACATACTTCCCGCGATGCACTACGAACCTCAATCACTTACTTAAGTCAACGAGGAGAACGAGCAGCGTCGCGGCTGATGGTAATGTGTCTTACGAACAGTAGAGGTTGCCTCTGGAACTGCCCATTGCCATAGGAACACGCCACCCAGTGCCCTTCTCATTGTCCCAGAAACAAAAGTCTGGTGTTCTCCGTGCATCGCGGTGCACTATCCAACTCAGAGACGACTGAAAGCGTCGGGGTATTTAGGGAAAACACCGTATTCTAACCTTCAAGGAAGAGCTCAGACGGTAAGCCCCTTAGCCACACGTCGGCTTCACCCCGAAGCTTTTCAGGGGGCTCATTTCTAAGTTCGTCCAACCAGTTGCAAGAATCTTCATGCTCTGTCTATCGGCACGGGATGTTTCTGCGGCCTCCTCATATGCTTCCCATCTGTGACGTCACGGCACGACCAGGATTATTAGTTACCAGCGACAATTTCGATGGTGCGCGTAAAAAGCACGGGGGAAGCTTGTAGTAATGTCGTCCTTAAACCCGTCGAAGTTGACTGTCTGGCATCCTTCTCATTTTTATAAATAAAAGTAGAATTCATCATTCTGAAGGCGCCATAGTGAAATTTTGGCCACTCCTTGAATCCCGACCAGAGCAAAGCGTTTGGTCGCATGCGTCGCCAAAAGAGGTCCCCAGATGTCCGACTCTCTTCCTGGGGAAGTTAATGTCTCTTAGTGAAATGTCAGATGTCACTCTCAGCTTTTCATCGGGTTCTTCTTGAACTAGGGACATCTAGGGGCATTTCGGGCCGAGAGAGGGAAAAGAGAGTGGATCCTCAAGCGGCGCCACGCCCGGTCCTCGGAGTCCGTCGGCCTAGCCGCCACCGCCGCAGCGCACGGACCGCGTCCTCCCGACGTTCCCCCGGAATGCGTGTGCCCGGGGCGACGGCGGCGCACAGGTGGTCCCGCCGCAAGACGGTCCGCGCTGCGGTAGGGCTTCGCGCCTCGCCCACGTCGCCCGCCGGAGGGGCCCCTTGTTGCCGAGACGTCTCAATCGCGGCCAGACAGTCCCTTCCCCCCCTTGGTGCACGGCACCGCGTACGGAGACGGCAGGGGCCACGCCGGGGTCACGCCGCCCGGGAAGGCTGCCTCGTGTTGCCCTCTTCTCGGTCCGGTCGTCGTCGTGCAGCCGGAGCACATAATGCGTAACTCCGGGGGAGTGTGTGATACGGCCGATGTTGTACGGAACGAGTCAACGGGCTGATCGACGCCGTTTTCCCGGAGCTCCCTGGAGACGGCGGAGAGGGACCGCGCGGCAAATAGATTTGGTTCCGGCACTACACTCGACTTGTCTTGGATGTTGTAATTTGTGTTGTGTAGGAATATGACCTTGACCTGTTCGGGCATCCATTAAAGGAGAGAGAGGGGGGGGGGGGGGAGTAACTTAAGAAACCGCGGTGGCTACGCAACTGGACACGTCAATTGTTGGAAGGGATGTTGTTTTTGCAGACGCACCAAGAAGGATACCAGCTAATGTGTCTGTCCCTCCGAGACGAGTTACTGTTGGCAACCCTAGAAAAAACAATACTGAAAGGAATTCAATGTAATTTGTACTTTGCGTCATATCTAAGTCTATTCTTCACGTATCTAGCGGTCTTGTGTCTAGCTTTGATTGTCCTTCTTGTAAACTAATACAACTTTTTTTATGGCACTTCATTTTTTGTGTGACTCTTATTCTTAACTCGGCGTTAAATTATATATTTTATTTTATCATCACACTGCTGCCATGTCTGCGCACCTTACTTTTGACTATATATATAAAATAAAAACATTATTTCACATTTCAATACAGGAATGGTGAAAGTTGGATGAACAGCTTGACGCAGGCCCACGCTACCCTTGTAGTGTCATATGCAGAACATAGCAGAAGTCAAAACAAAGCAACAGCATAGAGGAAGACAGCGAGAAAAGCAACATAACAAAGTTAAATAGATTATTAAACAGGTCTCATAAACTGATCTGCTTGTTTTCATCCCACTTTAGTTAACTTCGTAAGTACTGCAATGTAATAGAAATAATATCAATCTTTTTTTTTTTTTTTTTTTTTTTCAAGGACGCAGTGGCACAGTCCACTGTTCCGCCAATCGAGTTGGGCAGAAAGTAGCATGTTCCTTTGGTTCTGCAATGTTTACTAAGCCATCCCCATTTCTTTTATTTTCGAACTTAAACATAATTACGAGCCTATAATTGTTGATTTTGTGAATAGGAGGTATATTATATTTTATACAGTCCTTAGCGCCCGAGTCGTAGCAAGCACTCTCAATGAGGCATTACACATTTCTTTTGCAATAGGTGTATTTTTTTAAAGGTTTGTACGGGTGGATGTATTCCATACTAAATGACAGTAATTCATCCCCCCCCCCCCCAAAAAAAATAGTCTTGCATAAAATAAGTTTAACTTGTGTCGTATAACAAAACGATTACTTCAGACTAGTCTAATGACCCTCGATTCTCTAGTGCGTAAGTCACTTCTGATTGTCCCAAAAAAGTACGGATTAAAAATAACACCTAGGCTCTTAAACTTATCTACAATCTCTTTATTGTTTGCATATAAAAGAACGCTCTTTGTTGTAGAAACATTTTTGTTTTAAGGCCTAAAGATGATTGCTTCAGTCTTAGTCGTATTGATTTTAGCGCATTATCAAACGCTTATTTTTGTAATGCTGTTAAGGTGACATTTCCGCAGTTTGTAATGTAGTCATCAGTATCGTCCTAAAAGAAGAGACTTGTGTCATGCGAATATATACTACGAATTTGGTAGGTGGATTTATGTTTACAATATCATTAATGCAAATATTGAACATCAATGGCCATAAAATGCTTCCTTGTGGTACACCGGAGATAATTGCCTTTGTTGATGAAGCAAAACCTTTAAGATTAATGAATGGTTTACGGTGATTTAAATGTGACGTAAGCAACTGAGGTGCCTAACCCCTAATACCATAAATATAGAGCTTTTTGAGTATTAAATTGTGACTTAAATAATCAAACGACTTTGCAAAATCTAAAAAGAAATATATATATATATATATATATATATATGTATATATATATATATATATTTAAATAATAAACTGACCAAAGACAATACAGCAGGTCATGTTTGGGAAGTTGTTAAAAAAATATCAAGGAAAGCGCCCTCCGCAAATGAGTGCTGCGCATGCATTTCTTATGGGTGCCCACATGTTTAGCTGTTAAAAAAATGGAAGAAGAAATGCGCCTACGTCGACCGAATTTAAAAAGTTAATTCAATGATTGCGAGTTGCAACAATTTATAATCGTTTTATATAACTAGACTCGTTTAGCTGTGTATATTTTTATTTCATTCGATCATCTTTCTCCCTCCGTTTTTAGCCATTTTATTCATTTTCCGTTTCCCAAAGAGTAAGGCGCGAAGGTTAATTGAACTTTCCGGTTTTTTTGTTTTGTTTAATATGGTCTTATCTTCCTTTCCTAGGTGGCGGTCACTGTGTTCAACGTGGGACGAAAAAAAAAAAAAAAAACTAAATTGTTTTATTGATCAGTCGGGACTAGAGTTCCTCTTCGTCAGAACTGAAAGATTGAGAGCTGTCGGTAGGGACACGCGCTTCCCCTGCCCGCCGAGAGCTCATTCGATGGGGGGCCTTCCTTCACGTAAACTTCTCGGCTTCGATACTGCGTCGCAGCAGATACGAAAACCAAAAGCGATATCTAAAAAAAGGGGGATTCACTTGTTCTATCCTTCGCCCCATTTTTACAGCAATACAAATTATTTCAAGTCTAGTATTGCACGAATATTCGAGTTTTCGAATGGAAGTTTCTAATAATACGCTATTCGATATTCGCTTCCAGATAAACTACATTATTGGGTATTTTTCCAAGCGTTGACCGCGGTGCTAGACCCGTTAAGCGCGCTTCCTACCGACCATCAATGTAGTGCGGTGAAGCGACATTTTTGACACCCGCTTTTGCGGGTATGGCTTCTCCGCAGTGCAGAGGGGCATGGTAACAAGCGCACTCAACGGAACTAATCCACCGCGATCAGCGCTTTGTATGTACAAATTAACGACCTCGTGCTTAGGGTAAAAGCTCATTTCCATAACGGAATGGTGCACGCACGCCAATGGTGTAAGGGACACTGCGTAAATGTTAATATTGACATTGCAGTAATATTTTAAGAATTAAACTAGCCTGCATGAGTACATGTTAAGCGGAGATGCCCTGAACCTATAATAATCATACGTGATTGAAAAAATATTTATAAATATATTTGCCTATAGCAAGTACATTTTCGAATCCCCTTGATTAGACATAGCTGTGAATCTCTGTAGGTTGAACTGTTTTGTCAAATGCGTCGTTTACTTGCCACCTCAATGTAGGCCTTGGACTTTCAGAGGTAACAGTCATTAAATAGTGTTACATTAGAATTAACTTAGAAATGAACAAGCGGGAAGCTTGGCAACAGCTTTCACAAGTTAAGCTGAGTTTTCCTTGAAGTATACTGCCATAGTGAAAGGCTTCGAAAAACTGTTCGATATTCCATTAGAGTCGACCTAAACCACTATTTGCTTCGAGTTCGCTTCGAATTCTCTTCGAACTCAAAATTAACTATTCGCCCATCTTCGAGTTCGCTTCGAATTCTCTTCGAACTCAAAATTAACTATTCACCCATGAGTAAATCTTATTTTATTCGTCCTACCTATGACGCATAAGGGCCCGTATACGTAAAACAAATGTATGTAGGCACTGGTGGCATCAAAGTTTGGTTGAGGAAACTCTTCTTCTAAAGGATAGCATCAGCTCGCGTCCATACTTCCCACAGCAGTGTTGTTGCAAACGCTGCTAGAGAAGATGGTCTGTTGCGCCCAGATGATCAACCACTCGTCCCAAATCGCCGCGAAATGGATTGAACTGTCAGACTCCACGGTTCCACATGCACGCGCACACACAAACACAGACACACTCACACAGATCGAGATCCTCGTTAACCGGAAGCCACCAGAACTCACGACCGCCCATCGCCGAAGCAGGTCGGCGGCGAACGCGCACGCACACACCGAACGAGAATTCATGGGCGGTTCCCCAACATTTTCTCGCGTGTAGCAGCAGGGGCAAAGTTGCCAGCGAGAAAGAGAGGAAGAGGGGGCCAGAACAATTAGGCCTCAATTTCGCTTCTAAGCGCGCGCGCGGCTTGGCAGCGGCCACAGCGCCCGGCCCGGAGCTTACCGCTTAGGGCAGCCGTCGTAGTCGTCGTCGTCATTAAGGTCGTTGTCTCCCTCGCCCCTTCCGCCGGATGGTGTCCCTCCTCGCGAGAGTCCCCCCCGAAAACGCGGCGCCTGTCCATCAGCGGCGCTGCCGCCGCTTCTGCTTCGAGCTAATGGCTCATTATCCACGGCAGGCACCGGCAGCATCGTAGCCCGACGCCGGCTTCGCGCCCTCCGCGAGCCGCTCGCGCGGTGGGACATCCATGGCTCGCCTCCGCGTTCGCCATGATACGGCTGGTTGCAAAGACAAAAACGGGCGCCATCCATCTTTCTTGTCTTTTCTTTTTTTTAATTTAGTGAATGGCGTACTTTGCGCAATAAAGGGCCGGTCCAACGTGGTTCCATTATAAAAAAGGGGGGAAAGGGGATGGCCGAAACAAGTCCGACACTACCATCTCGGTGATGATAGGTCGTGCACTTGCTCGGCTGGCATAGCACCTATAACAGGTGCAGAGGGAAAGGGGCAGGCTGTGGTTGAGGTCTCATCTACTCTCAGCCTTTCTCCGGTCTTTCTCTTACTTTCTTTTTTTTTTAATCTCACGTACTTATTATTCGAGCGACAGCTATGCCCTAGAAGTTCCCAGATCGGAAGCTCGCGCTGCTGAACCCAGCAGGGAACCCTCCGTCCCTAAAGTGGCTAAATAGGCTACGCCTCGGAGTAACGACATTTCAGCCTTCTTGCTAGCTGGAAATACATCGTGGCGAGCTTACTGGGTCTTTACCTTAAATCGCAGGAAACGCATTTCAGTCCTCCGGAAATCTTAGAACAGTCGGAAAAAGAGCAAAATGATATCGCCTAAACTTCCCGACACCGCTTCAGATGCTCAGGGAGTTGCATTTCTGAATCGTATATAGCTATCGCCAATGGCGACTTCTCTGGCAACAAAATGGTTGCGCCCATAGGACGGGGAATGAAGCGTCGATGAACCCTAAAGGCACACTCACACGGATATAAAACGTCCTACAAAAGACAGTGCGCGGATAGTGTCTTTTACGAGTGTCCTGTGAAAGAGCTCGAGCGAGCGGACGCACCGCGCTGACCATTTTGTAACCTGTATTATAGGAGCCGAGACGCCAGACGTCATTTTGAGGCAGAAAGGCTTCCTACCTTCTGAACCTCTCCGCGCCACAAATCTGACCCTCGACGCGTCCCAGCGTCTGCGCTGTCGGTTTCGTGCAGAATAAATATTATAGCTATATATGTGAAGGTCGCATAGACATTCGTCCGAAGCAAGACGTCTTGCGAGTCTCCCCGCGACAGCCAGACGAGGAAGTATACCGCGGTGACGGAGTGCTTGTGTCAAAGTTGTTATCGAATGTTCGTCAGACTTCAGAAAGACAACGTCGTACACGCCATCGCGACATTGCGCAATGGCGAGTGTGGTGGTGACTCATCTATATTTGGCACGACTGACGCAGTAAAATATTTGCGTCTTCAACCGCGTTTATATATATATTTTTTGTGTGTAGGTGCGTGTGTTTATTTGTTTGTTAGTTTGTTTTGTTATACATTTTAAAGTTTTGGGCTCCGGTCGCCACTAGTCGCGCGAATTTCATACATTTTGCGGGATTATGGAATTTTCGACATTTTGGGATCCCCCGAACAGCCTTGGGCGCCGTATCGCACATGCGCAGAGCTTCCGCACTCGCTCTGTGCGACGCCGCAAGCTGCTCGGAGGACCCAAAGCGTTTGGGGCAACCGATCCTAAAACTCCGTAATATTTGCTCGACAACAATTTACGATATCGCAACGCACTATGAAAGGCGGTTGACATTTGGATTAGTTGAATTCGAGTCACCGTGAGAACCGAGTTTTGTATGCCGCGCGTGACAACCGGCTAAGGATTACATAGATGGGTCACGTTGTTTCCGACCGACATATCGCAGACAGAGGAATATCAGCGGACGGGTCTCTGGCTAGTGACTGCTTCCTATTCCTTGTACTAGACAACATTGATGCATGGCACACACTTGGGCGATTGACTCGTCGTTACGTTTTTGTTTCGGTTTCTCAGAACGCAACCGACAGTGTCCTGAAAGGGCGAACAGGCCGATATTTCCTACAAACACCGAGTGGATGCCCACTCTCAGTATGCCCACCTCGTCTGCACAGTACGACCCGATGCTCAGCTTGGAGTTACACCAGTGACTTGCGAAGCGAGGAGCGCGGTGCTTTGGCCGGGCCAGCGCACAGGTGGAGCGCCGTGGCTCCTTGAACCGTGCACTTCTCGTGCAAGCATGTTTAGCGTGCACGGAAATTGAACTTTAGCAGGCTCGCCAACGCTCGTGCTTCTCCACACGATTCGAGACACGACAGAGACCAGGAGAAACCCATGCTCGCACTCGTGTATATGCTCCAGCGCCGAAGTACGCAGCACGTATCACACGGCTAACGCAAACCAGCGATCGCCGTTTTTTTTTTTTTATTTCAGTTTTTCTTTGAAAATTGAACGGCTGTTAACAACTAGTCTGACGCTTTAACTACTAGTGCGACGGCAAGTCCTCATTCCGCATAGCAACACAATCGGTAAGGTTTGTCTCTCCTCTACCCTGTGTCTGAGTCAGGCAGAAAAGCCCCGTTGTCATGTTTGTTCTTACAGTGTCGCGCAGTGTTCCCACGCATCGGCAAGTTTCTGCACGCGCGTACAGATAGCCCTTTAAGGAACCATTCCCTCGATTATCCTACCAAATACAAAAAAATAAGGGGGGTGAGCCTTCGCTGAAATCGCCCCAATCCTTCACCGCTTTCCGGCCTGCAAGGCGGCGGTTCGGGTACGGCGGGGCACGGAGGCACGGGGCATAACAGGTTTAGCGGGACCGTCCGCCGACGCCCAATGTGGCCCCGAGACGCACGGACCGTCGCCGGACGACCGACGGAACACGCAGCGGCGGCAGTGGGAGCCGGCGAGAGCCTCCGCAAATATCCCGCCGCATGTCGCGGGTCGTTTTCTCGGAATTCTTCCGTGACGGGAGACCTCCGCTGCATTTACGACTGTGCCGCGCAGCCGAGGCCAGTCGAGAAAAAGAAAAATAGAAAGGAATAGCCGGGCCCTTCTCCTGGAATGACGTATCAATTTCGCTTTTTTTGTCGCGATCGGAAGGAGGGGAAAACGCAGCTTCGTGGAAATCGGCGCGACTTCGCTACAGGGGAGGCCCTTAGTCGCGGAACTGTCGCGCCTCCGCGAACGTTTTCTTCTCGGATTCAATCCCGCGAGCTTTTTCTGATGCCATTTCAGAGTCAGACCGCTCAAGCGATTTGTGATAAGGTCCTTTTGGGGTTTTTATTTTAATTTTGTTTCGTGGTCTTCCGCCAAAATGATGATGATCAGTCAATGGGTTTGGTGACGAACGTCTAGCGATATTAAAACTGTACCCTGTGCTCGACTCTTTAGAGCTTGAAATTATAGCCAGGATTCTTGCATATCCATTGGCAAGATTGTGACGTTCCTCTCACAAAGGTCGATGTGGTCGTCCTCATGATCATCGTCACAGAAGGTGGCGATATCTCTCTTAGTGTTGCCATCATCAGTTGTGATAGTGAAAGAGCTCGCGTGTAGGTGCCTTTGACTCTATTGCCTCTTGTGAGCTACAAAGGAGATGTCTATATGGAATGATAATGGTCGATTTTGACAAGACACGCCTTCGGAATGCATTCTACATGACAGATGCCGTTCTGAAGACTATTAACGCGAAACGTTCTTTGGCTAGATGCTTTGGCATTTCGTGAAGCCCAGATAAAAGCGTGACTGCGAGGCTCGACACTGATTGGTTGACGGGTAGAAGAAAAGGAGTGAAGCGCTTAACACTGATTGGTGAAAGGGGAAGTCATGAGATTAGATGGGTAGGATAGAAGGAGTGAGGTAAGCGAGGAGAAGTGCGCACGGGTGGTGGAGTTCCTCCTCGCCTACTCCTCTGTCGCCTGTCGTGTCTCGAAACGTGTGGGGAAGGCTCTGGAAGATCAATAGGTTTTTGAGCCCGATCAGCTGTTGTATCGCTTCATTCTAGGCACAACTATCGAGTGTACACATTGTAGGCGCTAAACTATCTAATGAAATGTGCCGTGAATATACACTCCAAAAAAAGAAAAAAAGGTATCACCTTACACCATTTTCTCCCATATAATGCATCCCAAAACTTTAGTTCGACGTACAGCGCACTATAATCTAATTGACGGCCCCAAATTTTACGAGAGACTTGATAACGGTGCGATATAACGTATAAAATAGCTAAAATACGTATCAAAGGCCACATAAAGAAAACACTGAGGTTTTGCAATAGGGCCAAGAAAACCACAATTATTTATTTTAGTCAGTAACACGTCCATTAACTATTTTAAGAAGTTTTACTACACGTCTCTCAAGCCTCTTGTAAAAGTTAGTACTGTGAGATCGACGTCAGTGCGCTGTACGCTGAACGGAAGTTTTAGGATGCCTAATATGGGAGAAAGGGTGTAACAATACACCTTTTTTTTTTTCAGAGTGTAGGCGTCTCGCGCCTGGAAACTCAGAGTGTCACTAAACGTGTGGGATACTACAGGGTTTCACGCATGCAACACAATTGCTAGCAAATATCAATAAATTTTCACGAGTCAAAGACAAACTAATGTCTTTGACTCCTGACTAATGTCTAATGTCTTTGACTCCCACCCGCAGTTCGGCTGGCGCCACATGCCTTGAAAAATAAATAAAGGAATATACAAATCTGGAGCAGCGATTACAGTTTGTGCACCCAGAAACGACATTAACGGCGAGAGAGAGCGAAAGAGAGAGCAAACCAAAAATAGAGAGTGATAAAGAGAAGAGTGTAGTTCATGAGGAGGATGAAGGGGTGAACCATGCATGCCAGGGCTGGATCTGCTAGGGAAACCATCCGGTAGAGCACGTACGCCAGAGACAGTTTTTCCCCACAGGAGTGACAACGATGAACGAAAGTGCCCGCGGAGGAAGCGCAGATTCGCGCACCCTGCCCGATCTCCGTGGTTCCCTCTCAGAAAGACCTGGCGACGTGTGGGGTCCTGAGCCCCCCTAACCCCCCTTGACTCCCGCAAGTCGGACGGAGACCCGTCCCCCGCGCGCCGCGAAGAGGTCGTCGCGGGCGCTGCGCTGCTCGCTTCTCCGCTGCACCTAAGCATGACGGCGGCAATGGAAACGCCGCCGACTCGACGCAACCAATCATCTCGTCGCCGTTCATGCCACGTGACTACACCCTTTCCACCTGCAGAGTGAACGTCCGTCTAGAGACCCTAGTCATGTGGTCACCCGAAGCGAGAGGCTGGCAGGCCGCGAGTGAGTATAAAGCTTCGGCCCCTGCTGTCAGCTTGCGGAGACGACGACTGAAAAAAGTCGGAGACTCCCCCGGTTCCTCGGCGGCGGTGGCGGCGGGACGACCCGCGGACGACCGCTTTGGCTAATTTTGACGGATGGCTCGCGTCCCGAGAATCGGGCGGCAGTGTCCAGTCCTCCGGTGAGGTCCTTCGCCGAAGAATCGCTGGGAAACTCTGCCGATCTCTCGGGTGTCGAGGAAAAAGAGCTTCGGCATGAGTTGCCAGTCGCACGTGCGTGGGAATCCATTTCTTTCCTATTTTCTCTCTCTTCGGCATCTGCCTTTTAGAAGTGTTTGTGTTGTCTGTGTGCCTGGTTGGGAAAGGCAGGCGGAGAGGGGGTGTCTATTGTGCGTGAACGCATGGAGCACCTCCATCGTCTCGGTTGTTGAGCGTTTTGTGCGAGAAAGCTGACTTCTTTTCGCGGGCGTTTGCTTCATTTCCAAAGTCTTTGTGCTGCGAGAAAAGGCACTGACTTGCGAAGTCCCGTTAAAGGGGGTGAGGGGGTATTATTTTAGGAAGCGGCCATCTTCCTCGAAGTCCCTTCCGTGGAAGACCGAGGGCAGCTACAGACATTTATGTCATTGATGCAGAGAATCTTTTTCGCGAACCTCAGTATTTTGCAGTACACAGGCTGTTTGAATAGTGCAGTTCGGGTGTTGACCCGTAGTACATTGCATGTGTCGCCTACCAAATGATCATACGCTAAAATTGCAATAGTCACCGGCTGCTGCGGAAGCGTACGCCGTGTCTTATCTATGATCCCGTTTGGCGATTCGATCTTTCACGCTCTTATCAATCGGCGCCGCAATATCATGGGCTGTGGAGCGATAACAAGATGCCACGCCCAGCGTGTTTTAAGTTTTCAGCGACCACACTATTCGCCCTTTTTCGGTTGGGCAACAAACTCAGTGGCGCCATCTATTGGGTCGCCAAGGCAGACTTTCGGTTAAGGTATATTGTTTAATTTTGTACTCATCATTCTTTTATAATAAGAGTGATTAAGTCGGACAGTGCTATACCGGGGCACTTCTAGGAGATTGTGAGTATATTTCATTTTATAAGTACTGCAAAACCCGCCGTCTATCTCGTAGCCGGAAGTGGTTGGGAGCTATTTGCACACTGGCGCCATCAGGTTTGAACTCATGCGAGAAAGAGCGAATACCATCACCGTGCACGTCAAAACCGCGACGGTCAAGCTCAGGTGATGTAACCGCGTAAACGTTAGCTCGACAGCGCTCTAAGATCGAGTAAACATACATCTATATTGTGTTGTATTTTCCCCTTAAGCATGCTTGAACTTTTCTGCCAATTATACATGGAAAACGAGCGGCTTCCTTAAAACGTCGATCACTCGACGACAAGGTCTAGATGTTCTTTCCAAAAAAGACATCAATATAGAATTTCCGATGCAAGAAGTAAACCGATCGTCATCAATCGAGCTCAGTCTATAAAACATATAAAAAGATATTGAAATGTGTACCTCCTATGACGTCCAGTAGCTATATACAGGTGTGTTTGCGTGCATGTGTGTTGAGTTTGCATGTATATCACGTTCGAGTGTGTTTGTGCTGGAAACTTGCATTAAACCTTTTTGCTGAGATTCAGAGCTGTTTGAACTATTAAATAATTAAATACATAAATTGAAAATACTTTCTTTTCGTTAGGGCGCTTTTAGAAGCGAGCCATTCTGTATGGGTTGCTGTAATACGGGTACGCAAAAAAAGTCAATGGCCTTATCTTAAAAAAAAAGAGATGTTCGGTGAACACTAGGACTGTAACGTATGGATAACTAATTGTTTGCATTCTGTTTTTCTCTCTCTGCCTTTCTTTTCTATTTATCTTCGAGCTTGTGCGTAGTGTTTATGTGTATCTATAACGCACCATTTCTGTTTTCAACTTTAATTTTTTAGGGGTAGGTTAAGTAGATTAATGGCTGACAACGCTGTCACTGAAAATTCCATCACTCCAGTTTGAACATGTAAACGTCAATTAAGTAGAACTAATCCCTTCAGATATGCACTTTCTTTTTCGCCGGAGCTGATAAAACATTAGTCAATAAACCAATCACCGCTTTCAGGCGCCTACACAATGCCCCCCGCCCCCTCAGAAAAAAATATATGAAAACATCTAGAAAGGAAATAATTGAAGGGGTCCAATATTGCCCAGGGTAGAGGCGCACGCATCCCTCATCCCATCGACGACGAGTGTCACCCAGAAATTTAATAAAGATGTCCGAGGAATGTGAGATATCTTCATATCCCTTTATTTGCCTCTCGGATCTGTGCCTTTACAGAGGCTGGGGACGCGCATTTAATTCACTGTCCCGCATTTTGGCCGAATAAAAAGATGAAGAAAGTAAGCTTTGAGTATTACCCCGAGCTAATCTAAATGTAATAAATAAAGCTAACCTCGCCTAACCTCACAATTAGTGTAAGAAATTTGAAGGTAACGTATTGCAACTAGTGTTCCGTGTTTTGGGATAAATCTGGAAAACACTCGCCGGTAAATTTTTGGTCAATTAGGATTTATCCAAAAAACTCCGAAGTTCGAGGTCTCAACGACGCAATAAAAGCAAAAAAGACGGCGTTTTACAAATGAACTTTAAAAGAGCATTGAGTCAATGGTTCCCGAAGAGATGCCACTTCAGTTTCTCTTGAAATCTCGAACTAAGGACAAAACCCGTTTGCCTTTCAGCTCGTCAAAGTTCCTTCAGGATAACGAATCGTGGTAGGCGGACATCATTTAATTTGCTTCTGAATTCTAAAAAAAAAAAAAAATCGGAACATAGTAAAATACATTTTAAATTTCAGGTAATTGGGAGTCTAACGAAGAGAAACTCCGATTAACCCCGAATTCTAAGCGAAATATGAATTCCGAAAAGCACCCTTTGAATTTCGCGAGAAATGAATTCCGAAAACACGAAATCCTAATGATAACCTAAAAGCATAGGGTCCACATATTAAAAAAAAAAGTAATAAAGTCGTTTGTAATGCAGAAGAACTAAATAAAACAAAGCGGTCTTCACAAATCTTACAAAATGCAACACTCTAAAAAAAAAATTAAAAAGCTTCAGTTCTTAAAGTGACTCAATTGCACCTTCACCCTGCCACATTGTCGACGGGTCGAACGAATGCCGACGCGTTGTTTGCGAGATTAAAACGTATAATACTAACTTTTAAGAGATTTAGTTTTGCGGAATGATTCATCTTCAAAGAGGGCTGGAAATTGTGCTAGCACGATTGGACTTTCCAACAGTCGAGTCGATAGACTCATCCGAGCCGACAGAGCCATTAACAGAAGCTTGTTTGTCGCTTTCCCGACCGGAAGGCTGCTTTATAACCTCGACCCACGCCATTCTTCCAGTGAGGAGCGTATAGGATCAATCCATGGCAGGCCGTACACATTGGGTACATACAGCAAAGGAACTCTCATCGACGACGTCGGCGGCATGGAATGGCCCTCCCCGCCAGCGCCGACGCGGCTTCCCTTTCCTATCTGCTTATGCGTGAAAGCTGGGCCGTGAAAGCGCGTTTAGGGCCGCGCGGCTTTAACGACGCAGGTCACGCACGCTGGAACCCCCGAATGAACGCCGAAGCGTCCTCGGCCGTATACGCGCCGTGATATTCGCCGAGAATGGCTGCTATGGCCGAAGACGCGTCGGCGCAGCACTCGGGCGAAAATGGGCGACGACGAGAACGCAGACAAGTACACGTTCCTGAAATAATGTAACGAAGTACGTTACTTGTTACTGCGATTTAAAAGGGAAGCAATTGCTTTGGCTCGAATGAACGCGTTACATTCTCTCGTTAGTGCGAACGTGTCGTTTTCTTCTGGGGCATTTCGCCTTCCAATATTTGGCATTCTCATTAACACCTCGACTTTTAACGCATTCATTCAGGGATAGGTGTAACTATTCCGGTATACATTGTGCACATATTTGGTCGTAGATCTAGCGTTTACTCGCCGTGAATATTGTGAGAGCGAGCGGATGTGAGAACAGTAAGTTCGTAGCTGTGTTGCATACACGTTCCCCTCCGTGAGTAACTAAATACCGTCACACTTTATTCCGTCGAAAAGTAACGAAACTGCGTTACTCCTTCTTATGCAGAGTAACTGAGTCCTCCCTTCCCTACTGGAAAACGTAACTAGATACAAGTAACCTCTCGCGTACTAGTACGGAAGAAAACTCGGAGGAGCAAACGATGATGGGGGGAAGGTGGGTGTGGGTGTGTGTGTGTGTGTGTGTGGGGGGGGGGGGGGGGGGGGAAGATTGTACTGCTGGCTTGACTAGAGATTGTGCGCATTGCTGACGAGTACAGTCTATAGAGCTCCTCCGTGAGGTTTCCTATGGGCTCATACCACTGTAATATCGAAGCAAACCGATGTGGTAGTTTTTTTCACGAAACAAAACCATATTTTAGGAGGAAATGGAAACAACCATCCACCGTATTACGCATGTTCCAAACATGTACAATTGTGCACCACTCTCCATGGGTGACCAATCATGCGTCTCGGGTACCCCTTTTTCGTTCTAGTTTTTTTTAAATTTTATAATAAATATAATATATCGATACACGCGTTCAAGGATATTTAAAAATGCTGCTCGCAGGTAGTATTTTTTAGGTATGTGACACTCGTGTTCGTTGTTTGTCGTCGTAGAAGTGCAAGCCCCACCGTTCTTGCATCTCCTTAAAAACTTCTAAACAGTATGTCGGCACGCGCGCCAAGGTTTAGGATATTAAGAATGTTGCTCGAGTTTTCGCGTACCTAAAAGAGCTTCCCTGCCATTTCTGCACGTGTGTACAAAATTTGCTGTAAATGAAAACCGGTTTCAATATGAAATTTTAGATGCATAAGACAGGCACGGGTGACAGAATACAACGTGTGGCAAGGACGCCTTGAATTCGAGCAATTTCTATCGTGTAAAAAGCTTTCAAGTTGGATTTCTTCTTCTTCTTTACGTTACAAACAAAAATGGTTATACTGGAGAGAGAAATGTCGATACTAGATGGTAATGGTATTCACCAATGGATAGAGCTTAGCCTATAGCCCCAATAGCCCCAAATGAACAGGGGGCGCCACGGTCGGCCGCCAAACGCAAAAATATCACAGCGCAAAAAAAAAATAAAAAATCTTTGCGCGCGCATTTTATTTTATTTTTTTAATTTTTGGGCGAGTCTCGCTTTTTCTTCTCAAGTCCTCGCTTCTTTTATTTATGACGTAATCGATTATGTAATTTAGAAGCTTTGTAGCCGACATTCCTATAATACTTAATAACCGCATTCATAAAACGTGTTTTTTTTTCTTTTTTTTTTCTTTTTTTTTTTTGTTAACGGAATTGCGAACGCACTACGGCTCTTTTTTGGAAATGCCGAAAATCGGTGTCCGGGAGTGATGTCGCCTCCTGGCCTTTTATTCTCCCTCGGAAAAACATGGCGGCGCGGCGGCGCTCGGCACATGTCGCACTGGGATGATCGGTGAGTCGGGGAATCGGACCAAGTTCCTTTTTAGGTGCCCGACGACATCTCGCAATTCAAAAAGAACATCGTCAAACGGTCAAAACACCAGGGTTTGGTGTCTGTGTACCGCAGTTTTGGTTGACTCCGTGGGAGCAGCCTTTCACGCAGAACAGAGGTACAACATGGCCCCTCACGTCGCTCACAGAAGTCCACTGCTCGTTCTCTTCGATCTTGGAACATTTCAAAGAATTTCAGATCGCCGAAAGGGCTCTAAAACAACTTCAAACTCTCGAAATGGAAGCGTCGTCTGCTCACAGCGATAGGCGGCACGCGCAGAGAACAGCGCTTTAACCGCGGAACGCGGGCGAACACGACACTTCCGGTTGGGATGGTTCGTAGGCGTGAGAGAAACTCGAGTTGCAGGACGACTCAATCTTTGACATCACTGCCCTGGCGCGGATCGCGTAAGAACCTCAAATTCGGCTTTTATAACTTTCTTTTTTCACAAATTTTGAGTTCCCAAGTTTCGAATATCAAGGTTAATGTCGAGGCATTGCTTTGAATAGTTTTGGATAATAAAAAAAATACGATTTTTATCTGTCAGTGTTTCTTTAAGTTACTTTAGTGTCGGTGTAAGCGTATACGTTCTCGGGAGACTACAATGATTCTTTGTTTGAAGCTCGCCGAGATGACAAAATATCCGCGACTCCTTCTGTTTGGAGGCCTAAATGCTCGGCTCTCATTCGGTTTTCGCGAAGCACGTGATCGTCGTTGACGAGCGTCTCCACATTGCCGCTCATGCGTTTGAGGGGGGATGACACGTTCGGTGTTTGCCTTGTCTCTAATGGATGTTATGCGGAGGAAAACGGCGTCCTAGCGTTGCTCCCTTCGTGGTCCACGTGCCCTTGCGAGGCGACAGCCCATCAATTTCCGCCATGATGAGAGCTCCCGAGGGTTACAGGCTCGCGCCGCTAAACGGCCGGCAAATTTCTTATGCTCGTATAATAGCCGTGTATGCGCTCGTGTATGGTATAGCTTCGTGTACGCTGCTCAAAACACTCAGAAGCGATTTTTTTTTTTTTTTTGAACGACGCCGAAGTGTCAATCACGGTTCGCGGAAGTTGCAACTGAACGTGCGTATTAAGAGGAAATGATGCTCGAAGAATTTATTCTTATTGTTTCGCGTTACGGGGGATGGAGTTAAGCTCGGCGGTGTTCCAAACTTCACCCGTATATAGAAAGCACTGAAGCATATTTTCCTATATTAAGGGGGAGCTGCGATTACTAGTGGTCACTGATAAAAGGCTCACTATAGTACTTGGGAAGGTCAACGAGGTATGATACAAAACATGCTGATACAGGCGAGTCAAAAAAGGCGACGAAACAATGTAAATTTAACGGCGGTTAGCTCTGTGACCGCCGTACGAGAAAGCAAATATATGTGTTTTTTTTGTGTGTGTTTTTTTTATTTTTTTAGAGTGCATATTATAAGACTTCATGCCCAAGATGCGAGGCCGAATATTAGCCACATGCCGTATTGCTTAAAGAATTCCTCGATCTCACTCCGGAGTAAACGTTCTGTAGCTCGGCGTTCGAAAAACCTGCTGGCGTCCAACGCCGATCTAGACACGTCATTATCACGTGATACGTCGGACGTACCCGAGTAAGATTTTGAACAGAGCCCACAAATGTACCGGAAATAGGGGCATTAGATGTTTCTCGAATCAGGGCTACATGACACACACGAGCCCCAGACACCGACCAGTGAATTGAACAACAGGCGAGCGCAAAAGCAAGCGCGATCCCGCGGTCCCGAGCCCGCGAAACGTGTACTCCGAGAACCTTCGTGCTGCACTGACGACGACGAGATGAATGGGCCATGATTCAGCCGGACCGAGCCAGTTCATAGAGCCCCGGCATTTTGATAATAAAAAGGGGGAGGATAAGTCAACTCTCCCTGTGCACACACACACGGGCAGGCAGGCAGGCTCACCGCACAGCACGCACGACCGGGCCCGCGTGTAGGCCGATGAAAAAAAGCAGAGCAGAAAGGAGAAACGGCATTCCACTCCGCGAGTATTTCTGCTGGATATCCAGGATTTTTTCTACGCCCTTCTCCTCTCTTGGAAGGCATGGCTGGAAGGCATGGCTGGAATTCGTTTTGACTCAACGCCCAAACTGGGGTGCCGCCGGCAAATTGTCACATTCTTCGCAGCCTCCCCCAACACCGGTGTCTCCCCTTTTTTATTTTTTACAGCTGAAAATGGTTTGTTTTTTCTTTCCTTTATTATTATTAGTTCGATTAATCTTATTTTATTTTGTCCCCCGCACCGTTCATTGATGTTTGAGCATGACGCACGAGCGAAGCTGCAGTCTGATGCCCCCCTTCCCCCAGCGTGACGAAGGGCAGCTTTACACTTCGTAGCGCGCTGTTTGCCGAGAAATTTATTCGCTCGGACGCACCGCGCTCGACTTGCTGCGTACGCGACTACTGCGCATGCCCGACTTCTTTATCGGCCCGGGGAACCCAGATCACATTTTTAGGGGAACTGGTTAGAGGGCTGGCTGAAAAGGGAAGCCCCTTTCCCGTTGGACAAAAAAGTAAAAGCAAAGGTTTCTTCGGAAGCTTAATTGCCGGCGTCCGTATAACAGTCCCCGCAATTACACGTAACAACGTCATCTTGTCTCTGCGTTCTGCGCATGGGAATGACTTCATTTGCGTGATTACGAACGTTGTTACTTCGTCCACCGCGACGGAAAATAATTACCCGCTTCTTCTCGTCGTAGAGGTTTCAGCGAACAAGAGCCGACCGACTCCTTTCGCCACTGATCGGTAGCCGAGTTGGCACGCGTTCGTGTAATCACTGCTATGTGGTGCACGTTAAAGACACCATGTTAGTGGTTGTACCGCACTGGCTTAATTTCTCACGTACAGCCCGAGAGATTGGTCACCCCTTTGAAACGCTTTAAACATACGAGCAAATTATTTTTTCCACTCAAAGCGCGAGCAATCCCACATAACTTTCTCACAAACACTCTCTTCGAATCAACCGAATAATAATTGTCATCGCTTAAACCTGCAGTCTCGTATCTTTAATTAAGCTATTAATTTAAAAATAAATTAAGGCGGCATAAGAATCGCATTTTATCAGTAACGAACAATTGAGCGGCGCACAATTATCTCGATCCGAGCCGCTCACACGCGCTGCAACGTTTAATCGGGGCCCTTAATTTATGCGTGCACACATAATCCCCGAGCGATCGATGGGCGAACACGGCACTGCATAGACATACATAGAGGGGTTGAATGGTGGGAGCGCTCACCAGGTCCGCGGCCCGATCTATAATAGGCGGCCGCCGTGTCCACATCGGGGCATAGCGTCGGCGGCGAGACTTGCGGACGCGCCCGGCGTGCGCTCTTATCGACCCTAATGGGCCCGAGTAATTGTGACGAGGTTCTGATTGGGCGCGATGCATTAATGCGCTCTCCGCAGTCGCCCGTCTGAGCGGCGCGATAAACTGAACCCGTGTTATCTCTTTTTTTCCTTCGGGACAGATGCGGGATCGATGGTGGAGGAGCTTCGCAACGCCCACGCAGACCCCGAGCGACGAGCAGTTGATGCACGACGCTGTATGCATGCAGGCGGGGCGGGCGTCTGCCTTTTGTTTTCTTCTGTCGTTTTCTTTTTTAGAGCGTTTTCATATATGCGAAACGGGACGATGATGACCCGCGTCGGAAGATAATATTGGCAAAGGCGGGACCCTGCCTGCGATCAAAGGATCGAGGAAGGATTGTTCCGTCAATTAAACAAACTGAAAGCAAAAAACAATAAAAAAAAGTCTTGTTTGGAGAAAAAATTATTTCTTTGTGTTTTGTTTTTGCTCATATACCGCCGTGCGTCCAATCATTTTTTTTTTTTTTTGCTTGGTTTTGTTTTAGCAATATGTTTAATGAGGAGGACTAATATTGTCGGGGGCTCGATGTCAAAGGCCATACGGATTATAGAAGTCCGCCACATGGGGTAAACAAACGGTGAACGAGAAATTTTATGAAAAGAAGGCGAACTCTTCTCCAGGCTCAAAACGGCAACGTGAAACGAATACCACACGTATAAAGCCTGAAGTTTGCATACATATTCTTGAAGTCGCCGCACGAACCAAGAAGGAAGCGACCAATGCTTAAGACTTTTCCAGCTGCTGTCTACGGGAACAGAAGAGAAGTGGGAAGGGGGGGATGGAGATGGCGCGTCAGCGACTGCCGGCCCCCGTGGCAGCGGACGGAAGATGGCTGTCAGGGGGGGCTGAACTCTCCCGGCGCCCTTTTCCCCCCGTAAAAACAGGTCTTTTGACGCGCGCGCGCAGCGAAGCGAGTGCACTTTCAATTAAAAGGTACGCGCGCTCTCCGCGGGCACAGAATGCCAAAGCCGAGGGTCGTCGCCTCTCCGGAGACTGTCTTCGTGACCTCGCGGCCACGGACCAGAAAACGTTCAACGGATGACGTGGGGTACCCGGCGTCAGCGCCGGAGAGAAATCCGTCCGCCTGTTCGTCCGATGTCCATTGTCCGAACGGTGGACGCTTCCCCTCTGTGTCCTGTAGTCCGCTTGGCGTATCTCTCCAACCAAACACACGCTTAATAGACAGGAAAGAAGAAAAGAAAAAGGAAAATCAGACTCCGAGTTTTACCAAACTGCCGCGATAACATCCGTTAGATTAGACCTTGCAGCCGTTGTTCCCTCATGTCCCCTCCTCGAAGCAAAAGAGCGAAAAGAAACGATTGCTCGAACACGGAAGCAACGCGTACCGTATTAAAAAAAAGACGGCGAAGTAAATAAAAGACGCTTCTGCCGCCCACAATTGACAGACGACACAAACAACGTGTTTTTCTTTCTTATTTTTACGTTGCGCCCGTCCGTGTACACACGGTGGGACAAACGTTTCGGGGAGAAATCAATGGCCGGGGTGGTTAGGAGGGGGTGGCTGGAAAGCGGATAGCCCTTTGCCTATCTCTGCCCGCGGAGGAGAGCAATTGGCGTGTGATTGGGCTTTTGTCGGAGCGTCCGCCCGCCGCGCGCCCGAGTCGACGACTCGGAAGCGGGGACCGGGTCAGAACGGCGCTGACGTGCGAGACCACCCCGGAGAGGAAAGCCGTCGTCGTGGTCGTCTTTCCTCGGGCCCACCACCGCCGCTCCGTCCTTGCTCTCGCGGCGGTCGAGCGCAGATGGCGGAGATACACGCTGCCGCACCGGATGGCGAGAGTCTCCGCTCGCTCAAGAAGGATGGTGGATGTCGGTGGCGGCGCAGCAGAGAGTAGGACCAGCGGTGAAGACTCAGACGAGAGAGGGAGAGGCCCATGAGACGGTGCCCGCGGTGGACTTGATTTGCAGCACAAATCGTGGACTCTTGTATACACCTCTCCAGCGCTTATCACCCAGGCCTAAAAAGGCAGCGTCACTGAGCCGTGCGCATGGCGTCTCATATTCTGCGGGACAAAGGTATATACGGCCCAATAGACAGGAGTACTACCACGCAGAAGATGATTAAAAATACGCTGAGAAGATTGAGGGAACGGGTGAATCGGTGAATATTAGGAAACATGATAAAACGGGACACTCGGGGTGTTTCGTTTACACTACTGCAGTCTGTGCGGGCGAGTTATACGGCGAGGGGGACATAATATGGGAGCTAATCGTCACGAAAAGACACATTATTACCTAAAATTGGTTAATTAACTTTCTAATAACTGCCAATAAACATTTTGTTTTTCAAGTTTTAATTGGGGGGAACTTGTTGGGTGTCATTCAAAACCACAAATTCAGTCAAATTCAAACAGGCTTGAGGCACGTGGAAATCAAACAGCACAAACCCAAAGTTTCAAATTATGTTTAATCTACATTGTGTTTTATTAACACCAGCTCTTTTGCCCACTAACGTTTCGTTGAAGGATATACAGAAAATTTTGATTGAATTTACTTACATAACAATTATTGTAGTACAATACGGATGCGTGCATCGATCCAGACATCCATTACGGCATTTTATACGCTCTGAAACTTTTACATAGTAACGAATAAACGACTGTGCACTAAAAGTGACAGATCCCTCTTTGGATCGGTAAAATGCTCCCGAACCTGAGCCTCACACCAGTTATATAGGAAAGGCCGTGGAAGAGTTAACCAGTATCGGAGGCTTGAAGTTATCGACGTCCATTCTCAGCAGGCAACTGGACGCCAATTCCGTCGAAGCTGGATGCACAGGGTTCTTGTCCAGTTGACGCATATTGCACACGAATTTTACCGAACCGTTGCGATGTTTCAGGGGTATTCGATAAGCTTTGACCACTGTAAGCGACTGGCACGTGCTCCATACGCTAATCTAACTTTGGGGGATGGGTCAAATTCTTCAAAGGAGAGCTAACTTTCTACGAAGTAGGAAACAGTTTCCATGACGTCGGACGGGAGGAGTCAGGAAAACCATCTAACTCATGACGTTCCAAGATTGCAGTCGGTTCAGCCCAACCAACATCATTCAATCGGGTGATGGCACAACGGCCCGTCTTCTTCCGCCATTTAATCTCTTCTACCGTTAAAGCAAGATCAAAACCATGCACAAAGTGGGGTTAATCGTGAAACGAAAAGAGAGTAGATATTCGATGATAGGCTTTCACAAATACAAGAACAGAACGAGGTCCTCGCTTGCCCTGACGGAGAATCGCAATTCAAGAATACAGGCTTAAAGACGAAGCACTGCGAAAAAGTCGCGACTTATCGGCAAAACCCAAGGATGAACTTTTTTTTTTTTTTTTCTTAGGCGCACGGATTTATAAACTTTTAAAGGCGGTCGACTGCAGCTTAGGTGTTCAACTCAGAAAGGGAGACGCACGCTTGCATACCGGTGTAGAAAATCGACACAAAAAGGGAGAACCATCGTAAACGTCTTATAGAACGAGACACTAACAGGTAATCTCCTTAATTCCCCGTTGCGACAACACCGGCAGTCTCATTCTTCTCCGTTTAAATCGGCGTCAGGGTCTTCGGCAATCTCCGAAACCGCCTCAAGCGGAACGACTCTCTTCCCAGTTCAGATTTTTTACCAGCTGCATCTGTCCACGCTCCATAACCTAACGCGACAAAAAAGAAAAGCATCAGTTGCCTGATTGTTTTGGGATTCCGCCAAGATTGGAAGAATTCCCATTCAGTCTGGCACACTCACTCCAATTGAGGCAGCAAAGGTTCGAGATATGAGTGTTGCCTGACTGTGTTGGAATATCGCCAAAATTGGCAGAATTCGAGCCCAGTCCGGCAATACTCGCCCGAAGCGGCAGGGAATGCGAGAAATGAGTGCTGCCCCACTGTTCTAAAACTTGGTCGAAAATTGGCAGAATTCCCACCCAGTCTGGCAACGTTCACCAGAAGCAGCAGGGATGCCAAACAGCGCTGCCTGGCTGTTTGGCAACATCTCTTCCGAGTTTGGCAGCACTGTTGCCACTCAAAAGGTGTCCGTCACCTTAAGCCGGGGGCTGTTGTGTATACTTGGCTGTTCTCATAACGAAATGAAGTGCTGTTCTCATAACAGGCACGTAGCCAAGGGGGGGGGGGGGGGGGGGGGGGGCATGGGGCCTGGGTCCCCCCGAAATCTTTCATTTTGCTGGGACCACCTCTCCTCCTCCCCCTCATACAGCGTTTTGTCATGGGCGGAACCACCCCCCCCCCCCCCCCCCCGAAACGAAATCCTGGCTACGTGGTGCCTGTCTCATAGCTTTGGAATGAGAAATCAAGGTAGCGAATTTCCGTAGCGTTGGAGTGTTCGTCTGGAACGGAAACGTAAGCGATAGCAATAGGAATTAGAAAATTAACTTTTGTTTCCGCCTTCATGTTTTGTCACTACCGGAAGGAAAGAAATCGAAGTCATTTTTTAGGAGGGCAATTTAGCTTTATCGTTTTTTGTGTGTACAAGCCGTACAATACCTGCAAAGGTACACTATAGAGCTCCTGTTATACAAATTAGCACCGCTTATTTTTTTTTTATTTTTATGTTCGCGCTTTGAACTGGTGTTTTTCACACGACTCTTTTGCTTTCAAAAATAAAGATAAAATAATTGAAACGAAAGTATGTACTTAGCAAAAAAAGCAATACCTTGGCGGTGAGCTAGTCGGCTTCTATTGTGGCAGCTGCAGCGGCGAAGCGGAAGCGGTAGCATAGCGTCTGTCATTTAACCGCTGCTAAACCTGGTTAGCGATTGGCATGACTCTTCCGCATATGTTTCTGTCAGCAAGCTGTGTCGGTGACTTCATCCATAGCCTCCTCTGTATTCAGAAAGCCTGGCAGTTCGACGACGGGGCCATAGAGCGCCCGGTCGCAGATTTAGAAGGCGAAGATCTGGTAGCACAGAGCATTTCTCGGGAAGCTGGTAGTGAGCGCGCGGCTTTTGCAGCGGCGAGGACGCGCGAGGAGCCGAGGAGCTCCAGCGGACATTTCACCTCTCGGGAGAAGTGTGTTCCGGCGTCTCGCCGCGGCGGGGCACCCGTTACATGACTCTCCCACGGCCACTCGATTAGGACCAACAGGGGGGTCGAGTGGCCGTGACTCTCCTAAAACCCCTTCATATTTCAAAAGTAGCGCAAGGTGCGTCGATGCAAGAGGCACGCGCAACGTACAGCCCCTGGGAAGATTATGGCTGCACAGCGCAGCACTGGGCTATAGATTTCAGACGCCATGCTCTTCCCAGAAGTGGCGCGCGGCACTTGCGTCGACTCGAGCATTTCCACAACAATGAATGGCGCAACTTTTCCCAGGATGGAGGGGCTTTAGACTCTCCTCTCATCCGTTGTCTGCCCCTCTACCTTTTCACTTTCGGCGGCCGCACCTCGTGGCAATCTGCCGCTCTTCGTCAGTACAGAGGAGGCTATGCTTTATTCCACGATTCACGTAAGCGCGTGCTCTTGCGAGCCCGCAAACACTTTATCCACGTGGTGCTTTTTTTTTTACCAGATCCCCATGCCCATTTATAAAGGCACGCAGAAATACACGCGCAGGTTCCAACCCTGAGCAGACGGATGTCCGTACATCATTAAAGAGACAGTTTTCGCGGAAAACAGGATCACGGAATAATCAGTGGACGTGCCTAAGTACCTTCGAAGCGCGTTTGCTTCATACATATGTTTGTTTCAAACATATCCGCAGGCAGTGTTTGTATGTCCAGTGTGACCGTCGAAGAAACATGCCTCAGACAGAGTCTGTACACTGTCTTCCTTTCTACGCAGTATCAGCTGGGTGACCCGGGCTTCATAGTTATGGGATTGTCAGCGGTATCTCGTTTCATTTTCAGAACGAAAGTTGAAAGGTAGCGTGGGTAACTCACAGCCGAGACTCGAGGGTCTATTTTGGCAAGACGGAAAGAAATAAGACACGTATATATATAGATGCAGACATGTACACGTTACCCGAAAAAAGTAGCTAAATACCGTTACTCGTTACTCGCTGAAAAGTAACAAAGTACGCTACTCGTTACCGACTCTCAAAAGGAACGCGTGAGTTACCTCAAAAGGAACGAGTTACTTTTCACGTTACTTTGACGACCAAATACATAACTAGTTTTGTTTCATGGTCACTTGTTTTCTTTTTAGTAGTCGCTGCACTTAAAGGCCGACGAGGAGCCAGAAAAGCGGACACTTTCCCTTATAATTCCTTCTTTTCATTGGAGAAAGAGGGAGCCCCTCCTCCTTTCTGCTGTGAGTAACTAGAGACCCGCACTCGTGGGGAGAGAAGGAGAGAAGAGTGCGAGAGCGAATGGAGAGAAGGAAAGAGGGATCCAGTTTTCTGTCCGGCAGAATACGATTCTGTAGGTCGGCCTTTAAGCAGGAGCTGGCTCTCGAGGTTTACATCAGTTATGTTACCCCGCTTCCTTGAAAATACATCTCTGGCTAAGCTGAAGAGTCCTTCTATTAACGCGCTCAACGGAACGCCAGTGTTGTGCTTCAGCAAGAGCTTGTGGATCTGGGATTCCTTTCTCTTTTGTGTTCTCTCTACTTCGTAAGTTCGAAGTTGAAAATGGATTATGTGCCTTCCTGCGTTGGCAACCTCCTGGTTTACATTCGGTCCCTACCCGGTTCAAGAAGGTTCAACCAACGAACCTTTAAGGCCCGTTCACACTCTTGCGACCAAGTTAGACCGACAGAGACCAGACCGGTTTTTAAGCCTTTTGCGACTTCTTAGGACCAGCCCCGCCGCATCGTATCCGGTCCTAAGAAGTCGCAAAAAGCTTGAAAACCGGTCTGGTCTCTCTCGGTCGAAGTCGGTCGCAAGAGTGTGAACGGCGCTTAAAGGCTCGTTCACACTCTTGCAACCGAGTACGACCGAGAGAGACCAGACCGGTTTTTAAGCCTTTTGAGACTTCTTAGGACCAGGCGCGCTGCTGCGGAGCTGGTCCTAAGACGTCGTAAGGGGATTAAAAACCGGTCTGGTCTCTCTCGGTCGCACTCGGTTGCAAGAGTGTGAACGAGCCTTAAGGCCCGTTCACACTCTTGCGACCGAGTTAGACCAAGAGAGACCAGACCGGTTTTTAAGCCTTTGGCGACTTCTTAGGACCAGCTCCGCTGCATCGCATCCTGTCCTAAGAGCTCGCAAAAGGCTTAAAAACCGGTCTGGTCTCTCTCGGTCAAAGTCGGTCGCAAGAGTGTGAACGGTCCTTTATTCTGTTCGCTGAATGAAGGACATTCCCAGCTGTAGAGTTGAGAACAGCAACCTTTATCGCTGGACACATCACTCAAACTGTCCGACTGACGTGTTCAGCGATATACTTTGCTGTACTGTCATACTGTTAAATAGTTTTTCGGGTTTCCCACCTACCGTTCTCGCAATAGACGCATACTCAGGTTAGCATAAAAACAAGCCAGTTTAAGCGGTGTTGTAGACGTTACTCCTCAAAAACAACGAGATACCGCTACTCGTTACTTGGCTTTGAAAGTAACTAAGTACGTTACTCGTTCCTTTTCTAAAAAAAAAAGTAACTAAACACGTCACTCGTTACCGAAAATAGGAACTAGGTAGAAATAATTACTTGTAACGCGTTACGTACATGTCTGTATAGATGTTATACGAGTATCTGTGTAATTGATATTTTACGGAATATTTCTGGTCAATTTATATCTTCCTGTATTTATTAGCATCTTCAAAACCCAGTGCCAATAATTCGAGATGCAAACTTTGTACACATTTATCTAAATCTCTATCTCACTGGTGAGAATAAAATAAAATAAAAAACGCGAAGCAGAAAACAGATTAAAGCCGAATTCTACCCACGTATTGCTAAGGCACAAATCTCGAGCCTCCCTTAATCCGCGGCTATTAAAAGAGACCTGCTGCGGGAATGCTGTCCACGTGTGTACTTCATTTGATTCGAGTCGGAGTAAGCTTCTATTCCGCAAAGTAAACGGTGCCTAATCGGTTTAAGGGCCATAAAAGTGTCCAAAGCTTGGCGTGACCGATTTCGAGCACATTCGAGATTCTCTCGTTGAATTCAGTTTCTTCATTCCAAAGTGATTAGGGGCAGCGAAATGAGGAGGTCTCGATAGCAGCGCTTCGAACTTTGCACACATACGGAACGAACCGCAGCCTACGCCGTCGTCACAAGTTCGCCACCGATTAATGAATGAATTAATCTGCCTCGTTCATTTCCAAATATAATATATTTATTTTATTTTTTTAACAGTTTGGCTTTCGTGATTCTGTGAAAAACGGTGCGATGTACAATTTCCTTTTCTGATCAACTTCGATGTGTAGTTGAGAACGGTACAAAGACACTCACACTCGCAGAATATTTCTACCGCTAAACGAGGCAAAGAAGTTCGTTGAGATTCTCCGGCACTTAAGAGCGACCTTCCTCGATTGTTCGCAATAGTCTTTGCTGGGCTAAACGGGCAGTCGAACGGCGCTGAAGTAACCGGGACACATGTAACCTTCCGCAATTGTCCGAGTTACAAATCTCGCCCTGCACAGTTTACTTTAGGCTAAATTTTTACCTAAAGTTTGTACTTTATACAGTTGTACTCGTCTAAGTCTGCGCGGTGAAAGCGTCAATTTTTTTTATTTCTTTAGGTTCGTCAAATTTGATCGATTATCGGGTTAAATAAAGTAATCGCAATTAAAGCATTAATCGATCGATCCACTGGCCAGCCCTAGTCACTCAAAATGAATCGCGAGGAGACCGCGTCACAAATTAGTTCCGTTCATCGCGACCAGGCCGCAAAAGGGAGGCTTCGAGGCCCTTGTGTTTTGTATCCTGGCTAAGTGAATTCTTATTGTTGTCCTCGTATTTGTTGCCGTCAAGTTTGGCGAACGAGAAATCAAGTTAGTTTATTTGTCACACTGAACTCGGTCTTTAGAGTAAGTCTGACGACAGCCGACGCTGCAGCGCCCTGACGGAGCCAATCAACAAGCGCATTAACTCACGGCCCTCGTTGTCGTTCTGGCTTTGGCCGACTACATCAATCGCGCGCAGAAGAAGAGCATTGCGGCGTTTTCACTGTGCCTGATTGGTTCAGCGCAGGGGATCGCAAACGCCCAACAGCATTGAGCGCCGTGATCGTATAGCGTCGACTACACTGTCGGATTTACAGTGAAACAAAGTACTGTCGAGACCGGTTATAACGAAGTCAGTTATAACGAAATAGCGGATATAGCAATTAGATTTCCGATTCCTCGTTAACTTCGTTATATGCGGTCTCCACAGTATAGTGAACTTGACACAAGATGACGCGTCGCTTTTGCCGAAGGTGGTGGCAAGGGATGACTGGTGGTAAGAAGCTTGAGGTCACTGCGATCAACAGGATATATATAGTCTCAGAATTGACTGGAAGCTCGAAATAGACACGTTTCATAGGCATACTGCATGAACTCAGTTTTACTAACGTGCTCGGTTGTTGTTTCTCCCCTCCCTCTTGAAACGAGATACTAGCTCAAACGCCTGGCTGTCGAGCGTCGATCATAGCGATTGACGAACTCCACGGGCATAACGAAGCTCAATACTTCGATAGTATCATAATTATGGTTGTTGACGGTGCTCCCACTCCGGAAGTACGCAAATAAAAATGTTAAATGTGACGCAGAGATTTTTGGATTTATCAGCCATAGTTGCGGGACCTTACATTTAAAAGAAAGATCCGATTCTCGGCTTACGCTGCGACGGTGGGGCACGCAGTATTTTAGATAGAATAGTCACTGACAGCTCAGAGCCGTAGTCCCACTATCCACACATCATACAAAAGACGCGGTGTTCGTTTGAGATATTATGATGCCCGAGTCCCTAAAGCGACAAAGAGAAACAAACAACCGCGACATGACTCAAACCAGAGTCTTTCGCGATTTGAAAGGCTTTGTACTATAATAAAGGAGGCTATGCCGAAACACGAGCATCATGCACGCGAGGGAATCTTTGGCAGCTCGCAATCACTCGTGCTTACTTCACGAGCATCGAGCAACTTAACGCCTGCCAAAGGTACCACCGCGAGCATGCTGCGTGCACGCGTTTGAGGCTTGTCGCTGTCGTTTGTTTCTGTTTGCCGCTCTAGTGGGACTCGGGCGTGACAGAACCATCTAAGGACATAATTGAAGGGTTCGAAGTAAATGCTTGCTTCAATATACATTCGATTTCGCTTTGAATATGTTTACAGACAAATTTTGTATGTTACAGGGACACCATGCAAGGAAGAAACACGCTTCAGACACTGCAGTCTTCAGACACTTCAGACAACATCCAAAAGACTGTAGACACTGCAGTCATTTGCATGTTGTGTTTGAAGCGTTACCGCGTCTTAGCGACGACGGAGCCCGTAAGCACTGGGTAGCCTAGCGAATTACCCCGCGTTTACACCATTCGGAAAGCAGTCGTAGAGCGACCAGCATGCACTCCTCATGTTCGTATACCTTTCGGTGTCTAAAATCTGAGACAAACGTCTGCGCAACGTCTACTTTCGCACAAAGCACATCGTGGGCCGATATAACTGCGATCTACGAAGAGGCATCCAGCCAATGACGAGGGCCATTGCGTTTGTTTGCGTATGTAAGCACAATCTGCGCAGAAACTGCGTCACTACGAGCATCACGTTTCGTATGCTCACTGGTATGTATACCTGTCCCTGTTGGACGTCCAACCTCCAAAAGCGAGTTTTCGCGCCTCACCATTTCCTCGACTCTCTCCGTAGGTCGCGACAATTCCTCGAACGACACCACCTGCTCGGCTTGAAAATTGTGTGTGGAGTGTAGACACGTTTCACCAATGATCACACGGACGAAAAAAAATAATATCGAGTCTCCAGGCCGTGGACGGGTGCGCGTCTCATGCTCTACGGAAGACTTACACAGCGCATCTCTCACATGGAATCTCGTTAATTCATACTCTCCTAATTCAAACTCGCGGATTATTCGAACTACCACGCACTCCTATCTGTTTCTAGGAAGGAAACATCCGGGAATTCAAACTTTGCATTCTTGAAACAAATTTATGGTCCCTCTCGGGTTCGAATTAACGAGATTCCACCGTATTGCACTCCAGCTCGAAGTAAAGCCTACGCGCACCGCAGCGTCGACCTCCGAGAGCGGTCCAGCGCGTACGCGCGTGTCGGGGAGCGACACGGGCCACAGAAGGAGCAGCTCCGAGCTTCTCCGCACGCCCGCTGCGTCCCCATAACCAGTTCCTCGGCACAACTCCGTGTGCGGCCCGCTCGATGTCGATGCGCTTCGATTCCGAGGGGGTGCTCGAGGCTGGCTTCCGCGTGTTAACGAATCAACCGCCGCCAGATCCCCCCGTCGTATACGCTTTTTACGAGCCCCCGGGACTTTTCTTTTTCTTTTCTTTTGTCCGCTAGGCGGTGGCGGTTGTGTGCGTATCTCGAAGAAGCGCTTCATTGAGCTAAAGACGTGTTCGGTTGGTTTTTTCTCTCCCCCCCCTCTTCCCTGAGCGGAGATGCTTGTCGCCCCCGTAAAAGAGAAAGCCGCCACTGTCGCTTGAAAGTAAACTGCACCAACTTTTAGGTTCGACTCTTTCGTTATGGGTCGTTTATTTGCTGCAATAAAAAAAAAAATAGTGTGGTTTGATGGAGACACGTGGTTGCGCAGCAGTGGCGGTGGCAGTATGAGACTTTTCTTCCATTCAGGCCTCGAGAGGAAAGAGAAAAGATAGCGGAGGACAAATAAAGAAAACAAAAAACTAAAACATCTGCCAGACGAGAAGGTCTTCTTTTAAATTGTTTATAGGCATTCTATCCGAGAGCTTAAAATGCGGTAGCGAACCTTTTTAACCGCATCGGGTGCCCTATCGCTTTGGGATTTTTTTTTTTTTTTTTTCTGAATGTGGTTGTTTTGCTTGTTCCACCGAAGCGAATCTATTTTAATGCCACCGGCGTAGTCTTTAAGTCTATTGGATTCCTTCCCAGCTTCGCAATGCACGTATAATCCTTCTCCGTTCTAAATTATTTACCCTCTCTTTTCTTTTTTTGGCGTGCGTGAATTATCTTAACCTTTGCACGCGCAAGTCAAAAAGTTTGTTTTGTGTTTTTGATAGCGATGGAGTTCTGTTTACCACGCTGGTGTAAAACGTACGAAGCAGGTAAGGGTGAAACTGATAGCGTGGAACAGAGACAACACGAGAGTGAGGAGTTCATTTTACAAGGTCAACGAGAGGATTATGAATTCCCCCGAAACAAGCTTTATTACATTCAAAGCCTGTACACGCAGGGCCTTTTGTCAGAAAACAATTATAATCTCCATATTTTCCCTCTCCCGGAAACCCTGTATTGAATTATTGAAAAGTATAAAAATTATATTTTGTTTTTAATAAAAGGTCAGATGGATTGTATGTATTTATGTTTTTATATACAAGCAAAATAAATATTTTTTTAAAACTTCATTTTACTTCAAAATAATGAGGCAAAATATTACAGCGCAGCAATATGTTCGACTAACATGGTCGCTGTCATCTTCTTAAAATGAGAGCATTTCATGTGTTTATCAACCCTAAGAATGTGTCAGCCTATAGAAGCTCGGAGCATGTATAGCGAAAGCTCCTGCTGAAGATCTCCGGTAACCTGGGTTCAATGGTTCAATACCCAACCCTGCCCGATTCCGAATGTATGTGAACCGTACCGGCATGCGGTCGTGTATCTTTACTCCGTGATGCATGTTAAAGACCCCAGGTTGTAGTCCTAGTTCACTGGCTGAATTGCTCATCTTCAGAGGGCAAACGATGGCATCATACTCTATCAGACTAAACTCCCGCTGCCTTAACATCTGACAATTTATTTGCCTTTTTTCTATCGCAAACTCCGATCTTGCGGTTTCTTCTTATGTATATGATTACCGCAAGAAAGCCCCTAATAACACTCAATTATTCTGATTACCTCGGACGAAACAGATCGTGTATAAACTGCGGTTGCTTCGTAGCAAAGTAACGTCATGTCGCGATGTATTCTTATAAAATCGAGTGAATGTTCCAGTGGGTTCCATCGTTTGTTTGTACGCACACGGTATAGTGAGCTCACGTTCATTACAACATGCAGAGGAAGGTATCTTACACTCTGGTCTACCTAGCACCTCATTCGAAGAACGTTAGTCGAGTAAAATTGTACAGGGCCTCGGCCGAGAGAAACAAAACCGTGTGTTTAGAGAACATACAAAAACTAACCGTTGTATAGAGAGCTCAGCCGCCGTCCGAATGTCTATAGCCGAATAGGCACGGGATAAAATTTCGCGCTTCAGAACCATCCGGGTGTTGGCAATGCAAAAAAACATTATTGGTTCAACTTTTCGGCACTAGAAACTTCGAGTATTGTCGGGTTCAGCTGGTGCCAATTTCCTTCTTTGTTATTATTTTTTTAACCAAAGAACGGGAAGTCATCAAGCTTTGGCACCTTGCAACCCGAATAGTGCTATCTTAGGCCGGGTAGTGCACTTTTTGCCGTGCATGAATGGTTTATACGTTTGAGGTGCGAAACTTAGGGTTCGCTTTTTCCCGGCACGTGCTAGATGTTTGGTATTAGCTATCAACTTGGTGTTCAGCTACACTTCGTTTCACCTTCAAGTTCAGATGCAGCCGACGCTACGAGCTGATCGGAACAAACGCTTAGCGTCAAAAGCGCACCATCATGGTGTTCCTCGTGATCTGTTCGTGTTCTATCACCGCTGAACCAATTATAAACAGACAACGCCCAGTGATTGGTCCCCATTTGCTCGCATAGTTGGCTGGGTCTGGACTTAAGCTCAAACAAAGTATAGAGGTCCACATTGATTTTAAAAAAATGTAACAGTGATTTATTTTATCTTCTAGAATCAATAATTCCTAATTGAACCTATAAAATGCATATATTCATGTTTTTTTTTTTTTTTAGTAGGTTATTGAATTACTTGTTTCCCGAAGATGCCTTGAATTATGCCGAAACAGGATCATTTATATGGAATATTTTGTTTCGATTTAATATATTGAACATCTGTCTTTACCGTGGAATCAAGTATGTAATTGTGTAAGTTCTCGCTAGTTCTACGTGTAAGTGATTGATTGATGCTACCCGGGTCAATGACATGGTGAAACTTACTTCGACGCGTTCGTCCTGTTCAGCCTTGTAGGATCCTCTCGTTTGTGTTCGTGGCAAGAGGTTTCGGTATTGCCGCCTGGTAAAATTTTTCACAACCCAGAGTGAGGGTATACTTCAACTCCTCCGCCGGTGAAAGCACGTGCAATGCCAAGCATCTACACACTATGTAAATCCAAACATAACCGCGTGGGTAGCGCGTGCACTGCCCATAGTGAGGAAAACAGGAACGCCCCTAGCGGGCTTCTCAGTGCGACTTCCTGACGCTTCCCGAGCTGAAAGCAAACACAACGCAATTTGGAGTGAAGACACATTAGTGCTGTACGTGTTTGCGAAGAGAAAGATAATCAAATAATTACGACTTGTTAAGAATTCAGAAAGTAATTTCTATACGTGGCTTATTTCAATCTGTTTAAGGGGGAAAAGTAACAAATTGACATTTCCGCATTAAGCACAGCGTGCAACAAGTAACACGAACACGCGATCGCCAGTCTTTTTTTAATTTAATTCCTATAACTGAAAGGTAGTTCCAAGGGCTGGGCACTTGATCGATTAACCTGCCGATTAATCGATTAATATTTTAATCGCGATTAATTTTTATTACATTAAATTAAATTTTGACAAAGCAGTTTTAACGCTTTCACCGCGCAGATGTGGACGAGTACGCCCAGCTGTTACCAAGCCTTTCAAAATAACGAGAAGTGGTAATCCGGGGCACGAGCACAAGTATACGCTGATCATCAGTGATTCGTTTGGCAGCAAAATACGAAGCTTTGATGTCGTCTTTGCGTTAACTGTGCCTCTCCCCCCCCCCTTTTCCACACACACACACACACAGAAATTTGCTAGACTATTTACAGATATTTTAGTTTGTGTGAGCGTATGCGGGCGGGTGTGTGTGTGTTTGGAGGGGGTGCCTGAATTCGGAAACAGTCACGATGTAAAACAAGTTTCGTGGGCACAAAGTTTACTTACAAAAAACCAAAAAAACTGCTTAATGTTTTTTTTTTCTTTTTTTAATGCTCAGCAATTACAGAGTTAGCTTAAAAGATTTGGTGTCCGTGGCATGTAGCTTCGCTGACGTAAGAGGGCCACGCGATGCTCTTATGACTTTATAGCCTTCACAAAACCCTCGCAATGTGCCCCTGCGTGGCACTCTGCCCGCCAAAGTGCGAAGAGTCCCTTTAAATGCTATGAATTCAGAATGCCTTTAAAATTGCCAAAGAAACAGTCAGTATTTATCTTTTTTTTTTTCGCTTAGGAAGCAATGAAGATCAGCATTCAGTGGCACACAGTTCGATTTGCGAGATTGGCTTGCTTGTAACGCGGCGCTGTTCTTCGTGTCGCGTGCGCTCTGCTCCGCATATCAATGGCACTTGGAGTATAACGATTCGTTCCGCAGATTGAACAGAAGCCGCACACCGGTCGTTCGGAGTTTAACGCAGAGGGATGCAGGACGCGTGTCCGGAGACATGTGATTGGACAGTTCGGGGCGTTTCTCCGCGATTCCGCATAGAGCCTAAAGGAGGCCGTAGATATGTGCGTTTTATGTCACAACGAGAAAGCGTCAGAGGGAACCTGACTAACAAACAAAATTGCCAACAGCTTGGAGCCATAAACAAATGTATAATGTCGATGTTTCGCCACAATAAGTTTAAAAAAGAATCCAAAAGCACTTTCTGACATTCGCGCGCGCGACGCAGAACGTAAGTATTATAGGATAAAAGAAAAACCCTTATACGGCGAGTGAAACGTGGCCCGATGTATAGACCAGCTCAAGTCACTGACGCCACGCCACTACGGTGGCGCTGCCGTCGGCACTGCGCATGCGCAGAAGCTTCGCCTCAAGCGAATCTGGTTTCTGCGCACTCGCAATGCCCACACCAGGTGTGGGCAAATGCGGGCTTGTTTGTAAACATTGGGTTGGTGTATAGGGTCCGGCGTGCGTGAAGTCTGGTGACGCAGTCTGGAAAAAACAGTCGTTGGTCTCTTCTTTGTCGGCGTAGCCAATGAGAAGGGCGATCGGCATTGCGCTTCGATGGTCGAACAATCCCGGTGGTCTAGAACGGGCGTCCGCGTCCCTTTTGCCGCTGAAACTTAACTACAATTGCGGGAGAACGTAATCGATTGCGCATCTTATTGGGCAAGCTCATTAAAGAGAGCCCGTAAGATTAATGTTTGGAGTGCATTCCAGAGAACCGCCTACTTGGACACTTTTGAGACGTCACTTCTGTTGCGTGCTACGAGTTTATGGACGCCTGTCAGGCCCGTATAAGCGTAATACGCCCTGCATTGTTCAGTCAAATATACCCAGGCGTCATAATTCTACGAACAACACAACACACTATAGTCGCTGACAGTTTAAGAAATGCGGCGTGTCCCGTGCATCTCATTATCGGTCAGCAGCCAATCAGATTGCGACGTTAGCCGATCAGAACAAATCGGGAAGCAGGGAGCGTGGAAACAATGTGCTAAGTCCTACGTTTCTTGAGTGACTATAATGGACGCCATTTTGCTCCACGCTGTTTTGCTGTAATTTTTCGGTTCTCGATACCTTTCATTTTTTATCCGCATAAATTAGCGTAAGAGGGCACAGAAGCTTTACCTTGCCATAGTCGGTGACATAAGGGTGAAGTGGAAGCTGTTTCCACCTCCTTTCACTTTCACAGAGTGAACGCTGGAGAGGAGGCGATCCTCCCCTCGCGCGTTCGGTCCGCTAAAGTGCGCAAAAGTGGAACCAGCTCCCGCTTCACTCTTAAGCTGTCACAGAAGTTAGGCTAGGCGGTACAGCCTCGTAAATTCGACAGCAATAGTGACTATGAATCATGCAGGCTTTACCCTAAGGCTTTTCGGATATACGCGAGGCAGTGGAGAGCTCAATTTATCTTCGAGAATTAAAACAGCCCTAAAGACGAGGGACCGGATGAAGAATGGCAGGAACGCAGCGGTGACTCACAATTAGAAAGGAAGAAATGAAGGAAGAGAGGATCAGCCTCTAATCAAAACATAGGTAATCCTGTCTGCCATTTGTTTTTCTTGACTGCGCTAATATACATAGCGCTGTTTGGATCAATAAAAATTAGTTGAGGATCAGGGTTGGAAGGTTGAAGAACCACAGTTGAAGAACCTGTGGTTCCTCAACTGCCCCCCCCCCCCCCCCCCCCCGTCTTGCGCTGTTTTAATTCTCATACATGTCATACCAAGAGCCCAAGCTTCAATTTTAGCAATGTGAAATTATCTATCCAATTCTATCGGGAAATTGTAAACATTCTAATTTTTTCGCAAAAAAAAATACTCTATGAATTCTTAGAGTGCAAGACGACGTTTCGATAATGCATATATACCTTGTCAACTTCAAAATGCCCGTGCAAATATTTTTCCCTAAAATAATCGTGATCGAAGCGCCAATCACCGCGACCTATCGAGGAAGATCAGCAAATTAGGAGTCCTAAAGTATATGTTGACATTTGACATCAAAATGAAATCAGCCATAATGCACCGCGGGCACGACGAAATTTCACATTCCTCGGTGTACAGCCGCAGAATTAATTTTTCGGTGTAAAGATATATCGGCTTGGTCATTCGCTCAACTCCGTCCGTATTTCTTACCGATTGGCTACGATCACTCTGGGAGAAAGTTGACGTCCCAGTATTTTTAGAGCGAATTCCCAAAACCCTATTGCCCCGCCAAAGCTGTTCCTTTTATAGATTAACAAACCATGCGATCCGTACCTGACACACAAAGTATATACACGTCCTCCACCCCCCCCCCCCCCCAAATATTCGTAACACCCCCTCTTCTCCGCCCTCCCCCCCGCCTCCCCGCCCCCCAAGGTTACTCCCCTCTCCACCGTGACAATCGTGAATAACCCCGTAACGACGATAACACTCTGTCGTCTTTTCCGTTATTTTATTCTTAGATTACGATGTTTTCTAACCCGGATACATTCACTCTTTGGAATTTCTTTTCAGGTTCTTTGTATACAAACTTCCAATAAACCTTCGTTAATCGTATGTTGTTGTTGTTGTTTTTTGCGGAGTCCAGTTTTATGAGAAGTCAAACTACATTATGTAACATATAGCTCGAGTGCCTCGGCAGTGCTCCATCCATTCTCCCGAATCGACGAAAACTTCACCAACGGAAGTTTTTCACCAATCTGATAAACAGGAGGATGGATTCCTCTTCCTCCCAAATGAGAAGATCTCCAAGGAGGAGAAGAAGAAGCCATCGTCGGGGAGGCTCTCGACACGGTCAGGCGACGCACTGCGGCAGATTAATTGCCCACCGCGAAGAGATGTACCTTCTCGGCGAGACGATAAAAAGCGTATCCATACGTGGCCTCGGGCGAAAGCCCAATTTGAGCGGCGTTACAGCCGCTGATAACTGCGGCTGCCCTGCCTGCCTGCCCCATCCGTCACAGATAAGAGTTACTTCTCGGAGAGCGCGTGTTTTCATTTTCTCCGCTGTCCGAAGGCTCGGCAGCAGCGTCCCCGATAAACGCAGAGAGGGGGAAGATAAAATATGTCAGCGGTTTTGTTACGCAACGCTTTTATAATCCGACACGAAGGCTTTCCGTTTCATCTCTCAATTCGTTTTTCAAGGGGCGATTTTATGTCCCTTAGCGAGAGACAATTGAACGCGAGAAAGTTGCGCGCCGTCGGTGGGAAGAAAATGAGCTCGGAAACGCGAGGACCTTGCGGAGGGCTTCATTTCCACGAGCTTTGCCCAGCTTTGTACACATATAGTGCGACACTCTTAACGTAAAGAAACAATCGTCATTTTCCTTTCCTTCCTTCTTCTTAGAATTAGAGGGCTAATCATCAAAACGTTCAGTTGCTTTCGCTGAAGAATGCACGGTGAAAAACACTTAACCCGGAAGCAACCTCCAACTCGTGGTACGTTTAAGTCTCAATCCAGTAGCGACAAATAGAACAACACAAGGAAGGCAATGACAAATCTGTTTGACGGTATACACTGTCCCGCCTGAACACGTCAGCTCCATCTTGTTTAAAATAGTTGCCCCAAGGAACGAGAAAAACTAACGAGTTGTTTTTTTGCTGACCATTGGGCAATTCGTTTTAAAATGTCCACGTATGCAGGTATAATTTCTAGCTTAATGTCGGCCATTAGTTCATCGAACCCTAAAGAACGCAGGCAGTAAAGCGATTTCCTTTGCGATCCTGTAGCCATCGCTAGTTATTTTTGTCAGATGTAATGTATACAGCGGCACCGATAGAACCGTTATGTGTAACTCTTATTTGTTTGTTACAATACCAAAGAAGCGACTTTCTTTTATAGCTTTCTTAGTTGAAAGAAGAAAAATAAGGGGGGGGGGGAGGTATCGGTCTAAGGCAAAATACGAAATTTATCTTGATACTTAGTGCTTTTTATGACTAGGTAATTAAATAATACATTTCTCTCCCACCCCTTCCCACCATCAAGAGTATAGTTACAATAACGAACATTATATTCTCGTCAGTTACCCGCAATCCGCTAAATTGGTCAGGCAAGTTCAAAGCAACGTTTCTGCCTTGCGTCACGTTAAAGTCCAAGTTCTGCCCCCGAACTCCTATTAGGCTCAGTAAAGACGTGCTTTATCTGAATTTGTTTTTTTAAAGCAAAAAACCTATACTTCGTTTCACTTTGTGTCCGAGCGCGGACGATTTTATGAGTCGAAGGGCCAATCAAACAGCGCAAAAAGCGCAACGTCATGGCGTGTTCTCTGCGCTTGATAGGACTAGCCGGCGGAGGAGCACGCACAGAGAGACGGCGAATATTGGCTGGTCCTATCAACTGCAGAGACCACGCTATTTCATTGCGCCTCTTTCGCTGTTTGATTGGCCCTTCGGCTCATAACATCGGCCGCGCTCGGACCGATGCTGAAACGAAGTATGGAAGAGAAATTACCAGTGTGACTTCAACGGCGGAACTAAGGTATGTTAATAATAAGGAAGAAGCATGACACGATTGTTTTCAGATGTGATATGTATTCCACAGAAGAAATTACAACCTTCATTAAAATATATAAGCAGTACCGCTTTTCCATCGTTTGTTTTTAAATTTCAGTTGATTTGTTGAAAAAATAAGAGCTTTTATGATTCCCTTATAGACAATTCTATCAAATTTGACATGCGCAATCAAATCGTCTTTGAATCGCATGATTCATGCATGCAAACTGACATTCTTATTTTATATATTATCTTCCTTCTTTCTCCTTATCCTTTTCCTCTGTCTCGTCTAAAATCCTTTCCTTTCTTTTGAAGTACAGATCAGCACTTGGCCCATGTCGACCTTCGTGTTCTTCAAAAATACACTTTTATTATACATTATAGATTTTTCTAGATTCAAAGCAACCCCGCTCATGCACTTTGATCGTAAATATCCGTTTTTCGCTACATTTGAAAATACTTGACACACGATCATGGTCTGGACTGAAATGGCCACGAAGGCTCATCCGAATTCACGACGGCCTCGCGAGATTACTTGTAAAGCAAAAAGCTTCTCGTAATGCTGAGCAAGCATTTGACTTTCCCCAAGTGGGCCCAATGGATTGACATTGAACACGCGTTTTAACAATAGGGCTGCCACTTTAGAAGACGTAGATGTGATGTTTTCCTCTTTCATTCATTTTCTTTCTTCTTGTATTTGGGAAATTGTCATATCCTGATGATAAGGGAGAAACTACTTTCTCTTTTAGAGGCCAAAAACAACGTATAAACTGCACTTTAATTGAGCGATCTAAGCCATTAATTAAAGACAGGTAGCTACGCTCGTTGTAATATGTGAAGTGCGTCAAGGTGCTTCCAGTCCATCCTGTCTTTTTGTACGAGAGGTGATCAGCCAATGCAATAGCAGAAGCATTCGGAAAAAAAAAAACTATACCAGGAAAAAAACTTTTCAAACTTTTTTCCAACTCAGTTATATAAATGAGCGCATACTCCCATTTTTAGACTATCAGGGGCATAGTTGTGTTTATATGAGTCCGGGCTTTCAAGATGCACAGCATTACGGCCATACATTGGTAAATTACTTCGAAGCGTAATTTAATTACAATTTCAATTACTTTACTCTAAAAGTAGCTTAACTGCAATCGCAGTTACTACCACGCAAAAAGTAATTCGTTACAGTTACAAATTACTTTTAAAAAGTGATGCACTTACTTTACAATTACTTATTTCTGTGAGCGACCCAACTTGGACCGTATAACTTTAAACGAGCTGTTAAGAATGCAACGGATGCGTTCATTCCTTGCCCATATGCTTGAGGATGATTAAGCGTCGCTGTATAAGTCCCGTATCGAATTTTTCTTTTGTGAATATTGTTAAATTAAGGATAGAACTTGACAGTTTGTTGTAATGAAGTCTTACGTTCTTATATTTTTAATAAATATTAATAAATTAGTTCATACGCTCGAAGACGCCAGATCGCTAAACTAGAATTGGGTCGACGAAGTCTCGTTAGACAGGCAAGTAAAAATGCGACAATTAGTCATATCTAAATATTTTTATAGAGTTAGTATAAAACCACAATCCCCACCCGCTAATACGGTCACATTCCCATTCAAATGTTTTACGTTCTTGTAAATATTTTTTGAGTTGAAATTATTATGGCTCAGAAATATATATAGAGTTGGATCAGGGCTCCCGAATGAATGGGGACAATATTCACAGGTGCGAGGTCAGTCTCTAAAGCGCGTATACGCAACCGAAGTTAAACCAACAGGAAATAAACTTGAAAATAATAAAACGAAACAAATATGCGACAGTACTGCAAAAAGGGCGTAAAAAACTGGCAAACAAAAATTATTTCATAGGCAATTAAAATCCTTAACTTCGGCTGAAAGCTGAGCCTCAATTTGTTTCTTTCATTCTTTTGTCATGTTTACGTTATCGTTTTACGCTCGCACCGCAGATGGTAACACACGGCGCCGTTAAGGTAGGCTCCAAAGAGGACTGCCTCTCAGCTCGCGGTGTAAGCAACAAAACAACGAAGAACGCGACACTATTTTCGTTGCGCGTGTTTGTGAGTCCGTGTATGCGCTGACGGCGAGCGCTGAGGCTTTCGGAGAGGTTACGCCGGCGCCGCAAAGTCTCGCAGAAGTAATTGTAATTCCGTCCGAAATTTTGCAATTACCGACGTTAGAAAGTAATTAAATTACAATTACAATTCGTTTAAGACGAAAGTAATTAATTACATTTACAAATCACCGAGAAAGTGAGTAAATTCCTGTAATTTTATTACTGTAATTGAATTACCTGCCAAATATGACTACGGCCATATGAAATATTTGCGAGACTTGATTTTTTGGGGTGTTAGTTCATGTACTGTGTAACCCTGTATGCGCAGATACAAAGAACCAAAAAAACACGGAGGAGTGGACAAGGCCACGGATGCTCACCCGAATACCTTACATCCCACCTTAAACCGGATAAGTAAGCTGACTAATCAAGAGTAGCTAATGACTATACCTATGCACTACATGTCAGTAGCTCAATGCGTTCTGAAGTCCCGAAGAAATTTTAGATGCTGTAAATGTAACTTAGTTATATTTTAGATTAATTAACACCCTCATAGTTCGATTTAATTTTCGGTTATGTTCTCGAGGTGATGTCGACCATAAACAATTTGATATCTGCTCAGTGTGAAGATCAGAGCTGCACGTCACCCAATGCATCAAACTCTGCTGTGAGCAGACCGCTGTATTGAGAGCAAACTTCCCCAAATACTCATCTTTCCCCACATACCATCGTGATGTGAATGTGCAGTCCAATAGATTAATAGAGCTCTTCACTGCGGGCTTATTCTTTGGAGGATTAATGTTAGAAGTCTTCACTGTTTTTTCCCCCTCATTGCTGCTGTTACGTTAAAACTTTTGTGCGCGCCCGTAGCTGTAACTAAAAGAATTCGCAGCAACATATCTCCAACTCGATATTATAGCAGCTCAAGTAGGCCCGTGTGCATCCTTATCAGTACATTAGAAAGCCTAACCGGGTCGTGATCTAGTGTAATGCCTTGTCCACAATACTGGGTGTGTGCTGGGGTCTCTCAATTTCAAACAGGGGCGAGTCAGGCCCCTTTCCCATACGTCATATTGTCATAATGGGTACAAAAGACGTCTCGGTGTTGCATCAAGGTTTATATACGTTTGTTCTGGAGTTGGTCTATTCGTCGGGACGACGGTCGAGGCGACGTGATGCGCACTGTCCCCGTTCTGATCCGGACCTTCCGACTTCCTTCGTTTTGTCACCGGGTCGTGACGAGGAAGTGTCGGGCGTTTCCCTCGCGCGAAGACGGCGCGTGTCAATAGTCGAATGGACGATGATATTGCGAGGAAGAGAGCGGGACAAGGAAAAGGAAACAATGTTGGGCTAAATGTGGGACGGTCTTCTCCGAAGATACTTGACAGCCCAGGAAATCGGCAGGAATTGGATAATAATGGGCAATAAAGCAGGTATCATGCGCTTGTTCTTGCGATTTCTCTTTCTCTTGCATGGTAAACCCTATTTCGCAACAAAGCATTTTCTTTTTCTTTTTTTGCTGGCGAAGTGTTCTTTTGCTTTTTAGAGGTTGTTTATTATTTACTTGCGAGTTGAACGACAGACGAGATACGAGCTGTGAGACCCTTCAGAACGCGTCACAGTTTGTCATGAACCTCGGCGTCTTGAACACAGCGTGAAGACTCGAAAGTATTTTGCAACAGGGAGTCTTACCCCGTCCCCCGTTCTGAATGACACTTTGCTGCCGACCACACCCACAACCAGCATATCCTACAGGCCAATAATATAATCACGATGAAGTCGGCGCAACTTGAAGAAGGGTTTCTCCCAAACTTCTCTGCGGAGTTCGAGGCATCGAAAGGTGCCACCGAGATGCGCAGATCTTGTAAGAAATGACGAGTGTGCTTTGCATTGCGAAGCAATTGCATACCGATCATCAGTCATGCTACAATCAGTTCAGCCAACGAGAAGGGTGATGAGCGTAGTATTCAAATAGGCGCAGAGGATCTTAACAGCTGTACTGAGGGGCGGGCGCCGTATAACTACTTGCAGAGTCGTTCTTTACCTCGCGATTAACTTACATTCTTTCTTGCGCGCGTTGAAGCCCTAATCTCTCACAAACCGATGTCATAAGGATTCGGCGAAGCATACGGTGGGGCTCCGTGTCTAAATATGTCCCTGTATGAAAAACGTTTCGCCGTGAAGATGTGCACGTTCGAACGAGGTGTCGCCATTATACGTGTCGCAGATTCATTTGAATATCGGATTCGGAATCATAAGACGCGAGACCTCCGCTTCTTGAGTAGCAGATGTACCCGGGCCCATCGGAGCCCCACTAAGAACTCCCCGCGCGTCCCTTTCGGGAATGGAGGAAGAAAGGCAGTCCCACCTGAAGAAGGCCTGTCCGAGTATCGCGTGCAGTACACCCAGGCCGGCCATAGGAGCCCCGGCGTGCCGGGGGCCTTGGCGCCGTTGACCGGCAGGTCCGCCTTGCCCACAGATCTGGCATCGTCACCGGACGAGTCCGTCGCAGCGGCGGCGGCCGCGGCGGCCTCGCGTCTCGCGGCGGCCGCGGCCTCCTTGCGGGCCCTGCCCTGGTGCCTGCCGTTGGCCCTGGGCCCGAACTCGGGCGAGAGGATCCTGTCGATCGAGAACTTGAGCTGCTGCTGCGTCGGCGGCGGCGACGGCGGCGCCGGGGCCGCCACGCTGACCACCGCCGCGTTGCCGCCGCGCGGCGAAGCCGCCGCCCCGGCGGCCGTCGCCTTGAGTCCGTTAGAAGGGGTCGCCCGGTCGGGGCTGGTGGGCTGCTGCTGCTTGTCGATGTCCTGCGCCATGGGCGCCGCCGACCACGCACGCACGCACGCACGCACCACGACTCGCGTCGTCGGGGGACACTCCGGTGGTTGTCGCGGCGCAGCGGACGCCTGTCAGGAGCGACCGCGCCGCGTGCACCGGCGCGGGTTGTCGAAGTCGCACGCCGAACCGCCGCACTCGGGGAGACCGCGGCGGGTCTCGCCTCCTTTTTCGCCGGCTCCGCCTCGCTCGCTACGGGAACCAACCGGTTCGGACTGCGTTGCCAGCGGCAACGGGGACGAGTCCGCCTTCGGGGTGCATAAGCGGGCCCGTCCCTCGTGCGGGACACCGCCCCCCTTCCACCATCCCACCCGGTCGGGGCGAGTGCGGGCGGCCCCCTCGAGAGATCGGCGACGTTGGTGGCACGCTTTAATCGCGGGGAAACGCGAGTTGTTGTCCGACACGCCGCGCTGCCGCGGCGACGGCGGCGGCGGCGCCGTGCGCTAAGTGGCGCCGACGTCCGCCGGCGCTCCCGCTGCACGAGGAGCCTTTCAGCCGACGAGACCACCCCGGAGACCGCTTGCGCGGGAAGGCCTCGTCATTTGCGTCCTTTCAAACCCGGCGCCGCTGATCCAGGAACGCCGCTCGGCATTCGACGTCCCTACCTATTAATTACGGTCGCCTCAGGATCGCACTTGAGCACGTTACAAATGAAAGCAACTAAGTAACGGCCCCCTGTATGTGTACTTGTCCGAACTATATTATAAATCCCGCCGCTTTTCCGAATGCGGTTTCTGGGCGACTAGGACCTGTTCCGTAATTATTTTGATGCTCATCTACTTTTTTTTTTTTCACGCCCTTTTTAAAAGTGTTTTTCGTTATTACGTAGATATAAACAACACTAAACGTGTTACTCTTTGCCTTAGTCTGATGAGGATGTTGGTTGACTACGTAACACGTTCGATATCTCGTTACTCTTTCAATTTAGAATAACCTGTTAACGTAGTTAACGGAGTTTGTAAAAGTTGCGCGTTATCCGGCTTTTGAGGGTCAACTATGGGGAACGATTGAATAAATTTTTAGCGCTGAGCACCGAGCGCGATCATGTTGTTCAACGTTTATGATACCTACATGTCCCATTTGGCGCCCTCGGTCGTGACTCACGTACACCACGAGTGCACACTCAAAGAAATGCCTGCGTGTCTACTTACCCGCGTCAAAACACTCAAAGAGGCAATCTCTCCGATCTACGAAATCGGTCCAGCGAATGATGAAGCGGAATATATCTTTGTAGACCTCAAAATGAATTAAGTCTGTGCTGTGGCATTACGCAATGCGAAGCGTCAGCTTGCATTACGTATGATGTCACACCGCACACTTAAATTTGAGTTTTAAACAGATGGTCCGCCTCATCATTCGCGGAGCTGATTTCTTAGATCGCAGAGAGTGGCTTTTCGAGTGTTTTGCGGGTAACTGGAGCATACGTGGGTAAATTACTTTCAAAATGTAATTAAATTACAATTACCATTATTTTGCTACAAAAGTAGTTTACCTACAATTACAATTACTACTAAGCGAAACTAATTCATTACAATTACAAATTACTTTTAAAAGTTATGCAATTAATTACTTTACAAATACTTATTTCTGAGAGCTACCCACCTTGGGCCGTGTAACTTTAAACTAGTTATATGGCACTGTATAAATGTCACGCATTGTACTTTTCTTTTACTAAATCTGTTAAATGAATTATAAAACTTAACAGTTTGGAGTAATGAACTCCTGCATTCTTATATTCTCAATAAATAGAAATAAATTTTTATTATATTTTATTTTATTTTAAAACAAGCTCTTGACAGTCTAAAACTGCTGTTTGTAAAGTTTTGGAATCTCGTCCAATCAGGGTGAGAAACGGTTGAAAGGGTTAAAGGTGAAGCAAACAATAAGTAATGAAACTTTTTGCAGAAAGGTAGACGAGGATTGGGAGAGGGAAGAGCAGTGTAGCGACAATGGTCGGAAGTAAGGTGGGGTGAGTCGTGTTAACGAGACCTGCTGCTTCTTCGCCTCGATGTTAGAGTAGCACGACTTACTGTAAGTGCTACCAACAGACAAGCTAGAGTAGAGGGACGTAAAGTGCTCGTAAAGAAAAGAGAATAATTTCATGAACAATAAAACCGCCAAGCTTGACTGAAATATGTGCGCGAATATGCTAGCGACAAATGTCGCCTTAAGGAGAACCTCGAAAATCCCCGCCTCGACCGGATGATCTGATCGGAGCCCAACCAGCTTGACTTCGAACCCCAATGCCCCCTGATGGGAATGAGAAATAAGAGAGACCCTTAGGAACACGGGCAACAGGAAGCGAACGAGACGAAGAGACAACTGGGATCCGAACGAAAACCGACGTAAATGTAGCCCTCATTTATCAAATTATTTCTCAAATTTTTTATTAAATCGTTTTACAGTTCACAAATCCGTTCATTCCGTTCAATCCCGGCCCCTCTTTTCCATTCCTCTTTTCCCTCCTTTTCTAGCAGGTTGGGATACACTCTCTCCCCTGTTGCTTTGGCTGTACTGCCGTCCGCGTGGTCAAAGGACGAAAAGTGCCGGTGCCGTAAAATCTTGCAAAGTAATTGGAATTGTGCCTGAAATTTTGCAATTACTGACGCTAGAAAGTAATTAAATTACAATTACAATTCCTTTTAGCTAAAAAGTAATTAACTACAATCACAAATTACCAGAAAAAGTAATTAAATTACAGTGATTCAATCAATGTAATTGAATTACTACTCAAGTACGAAGTGGAGTACGCCAGTGTTTTGGAGGACCCAAAAGAGCGCTGTCTCGCAAACAAACTGGAACAAGTTCAGAGCACAGTAGCTCGATTTTTTACAGGAAATTATAACTACGGAGAAAGTGTTACTGCCCTTAAAAACCAATTAGAATGGGAACCATTATGTTCAAGAAGAAGACGACTGCGCTTGAAGTTTCTTCATGCAATATGATCGTACGGGTATTAGTAAACCAAAGTTCATACAACCACCTACTACATCTCTCGAAGATTGGACCACTCCAAGAAAATAGGAAGATACACAGGCCGAACCAACATTTTTAAATATTATTTTTTTTCCTAACACCATACAATAGTGGAAGTAACTCTCTGACGAAACTGTTTCCATCGTGATATTGTAGTGATATTTAACCACTACAATATTGTGATATTTAATCACAATATTGTAGTGAAGTACAGTGCGAAGATGTACGCTTGTTTCGCCGGTGTGTGGAGAGCAAAATCTCGGCGTACAAGGAAACGTCTCCATAAAGATGGCCGTCACCAGGGAATTTAGATCGGCTCACCAAGAACAATGAGGTCCCCCCCCCCCCCCCCCCAAGGAGAAACTGCTCATTTTATAAGCCAAAGGGGTGACCATACGGCAGACACGTAGCCAGAGGGGAGGCCCATGGGGCCCCCCCCCCCCCCCCAATTATTCATTTCGCTGGAACCTCCTCTCCCCCCTCCCCCTCATAAAGCATTTTGTCGTGGGCGCCCCCCCCCCCCCCCCCGCACCAGAATCCTGCAGCTGCGCGCCTGCCATGCGGGGAGCTTGGCGCTACTTTCCCAGGATCCAGTTACCTTGCTTTGACCATGCACACATCAGGGTGCACGGGCGAGATCGACACGGACGACGGCGAGTTCCTCCATGACGATACCGTTGTCGTCGCTGAAGCTGGTCGCGAGCGGTTTGAAGTGAAAATGACCAGATTCCAAAATATTTTTATGACAATAACTTTCATCGCTGCTGCGATCCATATAACAAAACTCCGACGAAGCGAGCTATGCCAGCCTTCGCCGACTCGAAACCGCGTGCTCGAAACGCGAAAGGGAAATCTGAAGCACGCGACGCCGAGAGCTAGCCAATATTGCGAGTGCGTCAAAGGGGGCGCCGCGCGTTGGGCGAATGACGTCACAAACATAGCGGTATTTTTTTTTTTTTTTCTAATAGGGTCGATCCGAGGGTCCCGCGTATAAATGGATTTATCCACGAAACTATCGGGCCGTTTTAAAAACAAATTTAGCGTAAATATAGGGACGCACGAAGGTCCCAAAAGCAGCATACAGTTATCCCATATTTTATTTTTGCCGTGACCTATAACGCCTCCAGACGTGCATCACGCAGTATAGTGATGCACGAGCCGCACGCCGGTACATCAAAATGGGCAGGGGCACATTAAACCCAGGATCTTTGAATTCTCCAGTGCTTCGCTGCAACTCGCACACTCTCCGCCACCAATCCCCCCTTGTAGGCACACACACACAAAAAAAAAATAAACCGGCATGGATGATAACAGCGCAACCTCTAGTCAATAGTCCGCGGATTCTACCATCGAACATTGTTCTCGAAATCTCATCGCCGCGCGACCTTATCTTCACCGCTGGCACCGTCGTCTCGGCAGCGTCATCGCCGGACCTTTCAACTGGCATTGCCGAACCGATACACGATTGAGGGCAGTGCATTGTGCGCCGGTGTTTCTGGTCGTTTGCCTTCCTTTGTCGCAATTACAGGGACAGCGACGTTGGCTCATGAAATGGCTTACGTATAACGAAAACAGTTTGCATCACACAGCCATTGGCTCTTCTTTTTTTTTTCTTTTTTTCTTTTTTTCTTTTTTTGAAAGAGCGTACGAAGTGACAGCGGCTTATTCTCTGTATAGTCACAGAGGGCTTAAGAATGGCAGGGTGTAGCGAGCTCCGATCACCTCAATATCGCTCCTCAGCCAATGGGATTGCAGCATCAGCCGATATGAAGGCCGAACAACCAATCACGAAACAAGACGGATGCAGGCGATTGGCCACGCCTCGCGTTGTTGAAGCTGTGAGTGACCATAGACAACAGAAAAGAGACCCAATGTTATGCCCGTCTCAAGGAATTATCTGCTATAACCCAGCAAAAGACAGAAATATCTAAAGACCCGAAAGCAGCATGCAACCCACGGCGCGCGAAATGGTTTTGACCCGACTGGCGGCAACCTTTGGGGTCGTTGCTTTCAATTCTATTGGCTAGGTGGCGCAAGCTACCGCCCGTTTTAAAGGGTACAGTCGTTAGTATCCACGCATTCATGAAGGACACCCACCCCGCTTTGCTTATTTTCCTCGTTGCTTCGCCAAGGAGAAAAAAAAAAGTCTGTTTCTTTTTTTTTCATAGTTCGCACTCTGCGCGAAAATATTATACGTTATTTGGTATAAAAAAATGCTCGCGTTTGAAACGTGCATTTTTTTAAATGAAATAACAAGTAACTGATCTTTAGGTGCATTAGATATGCCCCCGCTGTCACGGCATAAATTCACTACACCAACGGGGAATTCGGTAAAGCTCCGAGAGAAGCAAAACTATGTACTTTTGTTCTTGAGGTGAAAACATGTAGAGCATATATCTACTCTTGTTTCATTGCTGCTGAATTTTTTTTCTTTTTTGTTTTCTTTTTAGAACTGACATTTACTGTGTACCAGTGTCAAAGCCTTGGTGGGGCTTGGGGGCACGCAATAAACGTCAACATTATCATCGACATACTTAAAATGTTTTCTAACTAAAGGTAATGTTCAAACGACAGTCTTATACAATTTACGCGCTGCACAGCTGCTAAGGTTTTCTTGCCCGAATAGTGAACATTTCAGATAAAACTCCATTTAAATAAGGACTTCGATAATAAATAGATTCATCTTACCCATTTTTTAGTCGGCCTCTGATACTCGGTGTCACTCAAGATGCTTTACAAAGTTTTAATATCAAACTTCAGCCCTTGTTTACCTTGCTTAGCGTGAAATTATCTTTTCCACGCCAATTTTAAAGTTTGAAGTTATTTCCATGTATTGCTGTATACTTTTTATGTACTTGGGGTATTTTATGAAACAAAAGATATTGATTAAATTCCAATCAGATAGTTCCCATCACAGTAAACCGGCCCCCTTTTTTTATTATTGTCTTGAAAAGCGGAAGATATCACCACCAGAGAGCCCTTTTCTGCGTATCGGATAATTTGGTTTAAACGATCTACAGAACATGCATTCGTTGCAATTAGGCTAGCGCGTCAAAACGAGCCATTTATTGCGGGAAACTTCCCAACGGCAGTTTCCCGCACACGGAAAGGCTGCTTCCTGAAATTCTTCAGTGCATGCAGAGAAGCTAGCTTTAAGGATGTGCTGTACGAAGCGAACGAATCTATTTGCTGGTACCTGAATTGTTTCAGATCTTCCAGTCAAAATTATAATAATTTATTCTCAATGCTGGGGCGTTGTGAATAAGTTAGTTCCAATTTCGCGTAGAAATGCCTAAATTCCGTGGTCCCCTTCAATGCACAAACCTGTTCAGGAGATGACGAGGACGGCCATTTGAATGAAGCAAAAATGAAATATACACTAAAGGAATGGAAATGATAAGCATTTAGTAAGTTCCGCTTCCGCCGGGATCACTCACGAAGCGCCTATGGAATTAAATGCCAGCATCATGGCATCCAGTCACCCAATGTCTTGTCATTCCCCCCCCCCCCCCCCCCAAAAAAAAAAAAAAAAATGTTGACTGATTGATTTGCATTCACATGAGTTTCAAACAGTATTGCAACCACCCACACCACAAGAGCCCCAAGGACCCAAAAGTCTTCCTTACTTGTATGACAAAGCCCATCTAGGTCCCGCTACTCATATCGCATAGTTTCTTAAAAGTTAAACCCAAAAGTCACTGCTTTTCACTTCGCGAATTTTCTCACAATCTAAACTAGTCCGGCATTTACATCACGCGGAGCTGGTCAAAATAAAATAAGTAGTCGAAACTCACATTAAATGTTCGCGAAAATTCAAGTGTCACCACCACAGATGTCAGAAAGCTCATCACGATCCGAGAGTCCCTGTTAATCGTATTACAATGCATGTCAAGGTACACAGACCCACGAACGAAACCACACTCGATCAGATCACAGCCACCCAGTATTCCGACTATTACGAAATGTTTCTGCCATAAACGACATCACACTATACCGCTCAAGACATTATACCAAAATATCACCGGTATCACTACAGCCACAGTGATGAGCAATATCTCCATCCCTCATTCCCCCCTCGATGTCGCGACATATCGGGGAACACCAATACATAATCTAAATCAGTTAACTGGGTCAGCCTTCCACGGGTTCACATCTCCGTACGGCCGACAAATTTGTCGGTGCAGCGAGGATGAGATACGCCCGACGCATACACATTGCACTAAGCGATTTAGAAAGTTCCTCCGTTCATTACATTTCTGTCAACTTGAATTATTTGTAATGCTTTGTCCTGGTGTCCAACTCTGACTTCTCAATATTGTTTCGGGTCACTTCCTGGAGTCTGTTTAAAGCCGGAGTCGCACCAGTCTCACACATTATGCGAAAGACTCTGTGTTCTCAGCAGGCTTGATGACAAAATTCTGCGTGGACGCGCCTGAAACGTGTTGGAAGCATATTTCTTTTGTACATTCGTGTGTTTTCAACATGTCCGAAGACGCAGTGTGTGCATGATGCATGATCAGTGCAACCGCGACTGTACTATAATGCTGCTCGAAATTCGCGGGAAAGGCCGTTTAGTGCTTTCTCGATGGGACGGCAATCTTCGCGAATACCACTAAAACGTCAACTGTCATCAGGCATTAGAATCCGTAGTTTTTGCTTTACTTGATTTAACTTGGCGGGCAAGGTCTTCATTTTCGATTTACAGAGATTGAGTTCCAGCGATACGCCGCGTTAGCCCCCTTAATCGCAACGACCGAGTTACCCGCAGCGCCCAAACTGCCGTCAGAAGACGTCTGTATTCGATCCACCATTTTTCATCGCATTAGTTACCAAAGAGACAGAAAAAAAAGAACATTGCAACGAACCAATCACTTTTCCCCCGTGCTCCACCCCAAAAGTACCGCCAGAAAAAAGAAAAAAAGCTGTTCCGTATGAAAGCTCACACAATTCCAACAAGTTACTCGTCGCGGAGCCCAGCTCAGTGCAACAAGAAGATAAGACGGGAACACCTGGATGTTCCTATAAATATGGTTCTGAACGCAGCGCGATCCTTTTCATGCCCCCCGACCAATGCGGCTCCTATTGATCCACCAAAATCTGTTGGGGCTGCTAGGTTCGAAACTTATGTATGCAAGTCCTCTTTCCTCCCCCCCAAATCCCCTTTTAAAGAAAAAAAAATTAACACAAATACCAGAATGCTCGAGCTGTTTGCCATATTGAGGACCAAAGTCAACTTACAATGAGCCTCCCAAAAGGCAGAAGAGCCGATGCCAAACAAAGCTCGTGTCCTAAGCGTCAGACCCAACAAGCCCGGGGAGATCTCCCAGCGCTCCGCTTGGCGCCCTCCCTCTCCCTCTCGCTCTCACAAAGACCTCACAAGTAACATCTGCCTTTTGACGACGACACCGAAACCGTCCGTGGACCCATTATGGCGGCCCGGACACCCCGCCACAATGGCGGCGGAGCCTCCCCAACAGGGACAGCGCCCCCGTGTGGTGATCGCCATTGTCTGCGAGCTGGCGGATAAACATATATAGTGCCGCCTGCCGGTGCCACGTCGATGTCATCCCCCATTGTGGGGCCCCAATGGGCGATGCCTTGGCGTTCACCTCGGGCCCCGGAGTGGCGGCGGACAATCCTTCTTCGGGTGGCCATCATGGCTTTGGCTTTGTGTAGCGTGCAGCGAGAGCTGGGTGCCACGCAGGACTTCCAGTATGTGGCCCCTTGCCTTGGGACACGGCGCCGAGAATGGAACGCCGCGGGTGTGCCGAGCTCCCATGCGGACCGCCCAAGACGCCGGTCTTGCAGATCAGGGAGGAAGGGTGCTTCCGACATTCTGGGTTTAAAGACAAGTCCCCAAGTCCTGGCATAAGCGCGGTGCGAATTCTGGTAGCTTGGGAACGCATTAGGGTGCATCATGACGTCATATATGGCGTGTACAAGACATTATGAAGAACAAGCACACGCTCTTTACAAAGTAAAGGCCCGTTCACACTCTTGCGACCGAGTACGACTGAGAGAGACGAGATCTCTTACAACTTCTTAAATGTTTCTAGAGTGAGGGAACACACTGACATTGTGGCGCCATCTATGCGGTGACCCTAGAACTGCATTTCACAAAAGCGAAGGTTTTGCGGGATTTCCGAGGTTAAATGTGCGTAATACCCATAGAAAGGCTCGTTTATAACATTGACAAAAGGTTTTCGAGCCAAAAAAGAAAAGATATTGCGCGAGAAATAAAAAAAAAAAAATATGCCCGACCGCCGAGTTTACACTGCTTCCCAATAGATGGCGCCAGTGTGTTCTCTGGTTTAAGAAGTTTTAAGGAACCCAGGTTTAAGAGGTCGCAAGCAGTCGCAAGAGTGTGAACGGGCCTTTAGAATACACGTGTAAGTCTCTATACTTTTCGACGGAGCGTACGCTTGGACACTGACTGTACACTTTCAGGTCCCGGACTGGATTCTGCGGGAAACGGAACAAATGGTTCCGGAACAAATGGTCCCGGAACAAATGGTCCCGGAACAAATGGTCCCGGAATAAATGGTCCCGGAACAAATGATCCCGAAACTAATGGTCCCGGAACTAATGTTCCCAACTGCAAACTAGGAAAAAATTGTGTCAGATAAATATCGCCATTGTGGCTTCTGCGTTTTGGATAAATCCAACAAAATTCAATAACACTCGCCGAATTTCGAGGTTGCCGGTTGCACGAACCCGACCGGTTTCATAATTTTCTGGGAAGCTCAGAAATGTCTTGCGCTATGGAAGCCTAACGTACCTATAAAGGCACCGAGCTCGGCTCGTTATGTGTGCTACCGCCACGCGTCATGCCGAGATGGGAGTAATTCGAGTTTCATGGCTTCAAAAGTATGACTTGGGGGGGAGGCATTCGCTCGATTGAATGGCGTTTTAGCGAAAATCCACGTTTCACCGAATGACACTGTGGCGAATATTCGGCCTCCGCAAAGCGGCATGTAGTGGGTTCATATTTTTGTAATGAGCCGCCTCAGACTGCCGCCGCGAAGCGGCGTAAGTTCAGCACGGGGGGGGGGGGGGGGGGGGGGGGGGGAGGGGTGAACACGCGCCCCTATTATTTGCTTAAACGTCATTGACTCATGTGTTATATGAGTCCGAATAGTGATACTCATTTTTCGTTTCAAAAGAGCCTACTGATATCGTAATATTCTAGAGCCCCACATTTGAAAATAGCAATAACTCCTATAATCATTCTGATGTTAGCCTGAGACTGAGGCAGGAAAAGAGGAAGTTCCAAAATAGAAGAAAAAGGAACAGTCGAGGATACGTCTCTACGTATCCTCGACTGTTCTTCTATTTTGAAACTTCCTCTTTTCCTGCCTCAGTCTCAGGCTAACATCAGAATGATTAATTTCCACCAGCTCGCCTGCGCACTCACTACAATAACTCCTACAATATTGTATAAGGTCACTACATTAACAGTTAGGAGATAACTGGTGGACAGTATTCATTTCGAAAACATTCTGACGATTTTGAATAGAGTTAAGTTTAATACCCAACCACTTTCTTGCAAAGAACCAGCCCCAAAATATAGACGAGATCCTTCATTCCACCAGGAAATCACTGATTGCATGACGGAGGAGGTATATTGCATAGCATATCTTAGTTTCAAAACAATCTTTTGACGGGACCATTTTTTCCTACCTTGCACTTGGAACCATTTGTTCCGGGACCATTAGTTCCGGGACCATTTGTTCCTACACCCGGATTCTGCACTGTGGGATATACTCGGGACATCGATTATGGTTCTTTATTTAATTAGGCGAGCCAATGCAAAATGTGAGCTTTGGCGTGGTCAAATATTAATGCAGTTTTGGGCGAAAAGGGTGGACACCTCTTTGCCACTGACACTGATCGGAAGATCATTGGGGCACGATCCTCGCCCATCTTATTGGCTAAGCTGATTGAAGATCAATTAATGACTGATATTCCGAGTGCTTCGCGGTGTAGCACGCATCTAAGCGTTTTCAAGAGTAGCAAACCAATGTGTCTACACTCTAAAAGGAGTTGTAACTTTGTAATATAATGTTACTTTTACTCAGGTTGTTACTTAACTACAAGTTTTACAATTTCTAAGTTAGATTAAGTTAGATTTTATGTTCCTCTTTAAAGCACTAGTTGCCATTGAAGGAGGTCTCATGTTTAACATACACCGAGCTAACAAAAAACAACTGTTTCAAGGGTAAAAGAATAGGAAATGGTGAATGGTTCACTCGTGTTTTCGGAGAGCCAACTCACACCGGCCGGGGAATGCTTCCGCGAGGGCGTTAATTTAGACTTTTTGCAGAAAGTCGCCTAAGAAAGTTGAAAGAAGATCGCGCGACGGCTCGCAGGGAACACCACAACGCGATTCAGAGCAGTTTTTTTTTTTTTCGATTTTTTTTTCTACTAAATTTTGTTAGAGGGATGAAAAGTTCCGAACTTGACAAATCTGTAAAGTATGTGGACGCTGTCATATTAACGGGCGTGTCAATGTGGCTAGTTCTATACGAGCACCGACCTCACTGGCAGAATTTTCGAGTCCAGCGGATCGGGTAGATGTTCGTGTGGGGATTTCTTCGTATACTATACAGGTTTGCAAGTCCGGTCTCAGGGCGCCGCCATCTTTCTCAGTGAGGTGCGCTCTTGGGCGCTGCCGTAATCCGATTACGACGCCTTAGCAAGGCTTCGTAATTGGATTATGACTCGCCCTAGCGCACCCCAGCCAAGCAAGATGGCAGCGCCCTGAAGCCGGACTTGCAAACGTGTATACCCCAAGGTGCGTTAGGGCACTCCAACTGCCCGGCTTGGCGGTGCTTGACCTCGAGCACCCCAGCACAGCAGGACACTCTATATTCCAAGGGTACCTTAATGCATTATTGTTCAGGGTGCCGGCAACCAAATTCCGCCGTAGCACTGTCAATGTCAAAAGCTCGTGGCGGAAAGCGCGCTTTCACACGCTCGTGAAAAAAAAATAATATATATAAAGCATTCGGAATAGGGCTGGGTACTTAATCGATTAACTTACCTATCAATTAATTAATGCTTTAATCGCGATTAAGCTTTTTATTCAGTTAATCGGTTAAAGATTGACTAACAAAAAAAAAATACTAAAAATGCAACGCTTTCACTACGCAGGCGTGAACGAGTACACTCGTATCAAGGCAAATTTCAGGTGAAGTATTGACAAAGCAAACTGTTGAGCCAAAATTCATAATTCCAAAACAAGTGGCGAAGGTTTTGCATGTCCCAGCCACTTCTACGCCGTGCGAGTGTCCGTTTAGGGCAGCCGAGACCGTTGTACAATCAAGGGAGTTCGTAATTGACGGAGAATATCAACGAACCTCTCTGCTTCAGCGGCTGAAGGAACAGACCTTTCAACCCTCCGTCGCATGGGCGCTGCCATCTTGGAATCACGTGACGCGGCCGCCATAAGGTGGCTTCAACTCGTCGCTCCTCTCTCCCCTCCGCGCCGTGGCGAAGGCGTTGTATTGGTTTTTTTCGTAGCGTTTTACCGCGATTTCTTGTCTTGCTTTGAAAATTGTTTACCGATCTTTATTTTTTACCTAACTGCATGCCATATTATGTGGACAACTTGTGCACTTGATTTTATGACACGTTTTGACTGTTTGCACTGTCGATGTGCCGGTTCACGTGTGAGAAAAAAAATCAGTGTTGGGAATGGCGCTCTTTGAGTATGTAGATGAGTAAGAAACAAGAGGGTTGAGAAGCGAATTATTTATGACAGCGCAAATTTGTTTAAGTTATAGTGGCTAAGTGATAGTGGTGCAATAAGAAGGGCGGGGCATATTTATGATCACTCGTTTATGATCTTAAAGAAGGCAAATATAGTCGACGCAAGGAGTCACCATGTGTTTCTTGAAAACATCATGCACTGCCTTCATAACAAATCCAAGACAGTTGCTTTTGATTATATGGGGGAATATTTTTTTGGGCATACACATTCGCTTAATCTGTTTATTTATGAATATAAAGGAACTATACATTGTTTTCGGTCTCATGTTTGCGGTCATTTAATTTTTTTTAACCTATCCAATTCAAATAATTTATTTAGACACAAAGGTTTGGGCTCCCCGGGTGTAAAACGTGTCAAAGACATCTTGTGAATGCCTGACAAAAGCGCCCGAGGCACGCAGTATGTAACGCCGAAAAGAAACCGTCTGCATGGAAATCACTCGAATGCAGTGTTGTCGATGGCTGATTTACTCTCGACGCCGCTGAAAGGAGAAAAGCGTATATGTTCAAACAAATAAAGATCTGTCTGCACAAATCTATCAAGTGGTGCCTGGAATTTGACTTGAGCCAATCTTGCTGGAGCTTTTCTTGCGCCATTCAATTTTATTTCGCAAATTATACGGTTTTCTAAGGTATACATGCTGAAATGCTGCTAATAAATAGTTTAGCAGGGACAGGGCTGATAGTTGAAAACATTTCCTACTCGGCCTATATATTGGATGGAGCATCAAAACATCTCTCGAGTACTTAATTTTTTTTAATAATACATCGCTTTTTTTCTTTTTGCATTCCATGCGTCCATTACACGGGGTTTACCGGACGGAAATTTTCGCAAAACGTTGGTGTCCTCGAAAACCGAACGGTGAGCACTAAACTTGCGAGTTGAGCTCTTTTCTGCGATTCAGCACATTGTTAGACAGGTCGTCGACCTGCTTTATCACTGCGCCTGCAAGCATTACTTTCTTCATTATTTTATTGTTATGGAAACCAGTATCAGCGAGCACGTCCGGTAAGGCCGTATAGAGATCCGTAATCCTCCCCCGGCATCATTTCAGTCGTTTCGCCGCCGAACCTGGCCGGACGAACAACATGATCGGATGAAGGTGTTCCTAAAACGCCCAGAATTTAGGCTCGTAAGTGCGCCGTAGATCAGAAGGCGGTCCATTACCACCGTATCATTCGTTCTGCACCACGAGGGGATACGTTTATACCACAGAAGTAATGGTGAATTCCGCTCGCAGATCTCGAGTGCTCCAAAAGCCCTCTATATGGAGCGCTCATATTCAGATCTGGTTCGAGTTGGTCATCTTCCGCTCGTAGATCTCTGGAAGCGCTGGTCCTGTGGAGCGCCCCAGATCGTGTCACAACCGCTCCGTGGGATCCCACAGATCTTGGCGGAAGTTGACAGAGGGCAAACGTCATTTCCTTTAACTCAGCGATGCGCATGCGCGACAAGGTTGCCGAGGTTGCCGCAATCCCCGGACCGGTCGGGCCGTCGAGTTGGTCTGTTCCGATGGGTTAAATATTTACGAAGAATTAGGATGGCTCGAACGCTTCTACCTCCCACAAATCAGGGATACACAGCCAGGACTAAAGCGTGGCAAATCGTAGGCGCTGACATCTGTGATCGTGGGAGAAAGAACGAGAAAAAGAACGACAGAGAAAATCCGGAGGCAGACGCAAGTTTAGGCCCGTTCATTTTGGAGCCACTGATTGTTTACGTTTTTACACTGCATGCCGCCGGCGTTTTCTCGTGCAATAAAGCAAGAACAGATTAGGCAACGACCGTACAGATATGATACTGATATGTTCTGATATGTACTGATATTTTTGCCTGGCCAGTGTCGCGTGTTATTTCTGCAGCTAAACAGTGACAGTTGTGACTAGTTGTCGTAATGATCAGTCGGCTTGTCAAGTTCGAGCAGCGGCCATTTTAAACAGTCGATCGTCTCAGGCTTTGGTCTCGGGCGGGTCGGTGGATCGCTTCAAAAATGCGTGTCTTCCGCTCGTCATTTGGAGCGGGTCCCACAGAGCGGAATTTTGCCACCCTTGTGGATTTTGGACAGCAAAAAACAAAAAAAAACAAATAGAGAGATCAAGGACAGTGCTTGTGCGTTGTGCGTGTTTCTTCTCTCTGGTCTTTGTCTTTTTGTGCGCCGTTCCCTTCACTATGCGCGATTGTCACCCATTCTTCTTTTGCCTCGCCTATAGACCAACACGCGGAGCTGACGTCACGCAGCTGCGGCGGCGCTGTCAACGGCACTGCGCATGCGCAGATGCTTCGCTTCACATGAATTCGGTTTGTGCGCACGCGCAGTGCCCACACCTGGTGTGGGCAAACACGGGCTTGTTTGTAAACAGCGTGTCGGTCTATATTTTCTCGCATAATCCGGTTTAAAATCTTTTCATTTTTTTTTTTTTCGTCCCGTATACCAGATACGGAACGGACGGGCCTGAGAACGAAAGGAAACGAAAAAACGTCCATACTTTCGAAGGGGGCTATATTACGATGAAGACATTTTGTTCGTTTATTGGGTATCTAAAATATTTTAATACTCTTAGTTCACCTATAAACCGATGAACTCGGGGTTCTCCATCAGTTTAGAACGGTTTAATAGCACCACGTGTGAAACAAAAAAAAAAAAAAATCTTCGGCAAAGCGCGTAATACTCAGCTATGAGAAATCATATACGCAGCCGTCCAGGCATGTAAATACGCAGAAACCATAAACCGTGGTGCCACTTTGGGATGAGGTTTCTCAAGAATACAATAGAGAGTTTTAGAATAGCGTAAAGACCCTCGCGTCAGCATTGCGTATGTAAAAAGCACGCAAGCTGTCGACGAAACGTTACGGAGCGCGTCGAACGCGTACTTTTAATGCAGCGGATGGCAAACGCATACGTAAAGACTCACAGCGCCATCTGGGTGTGCTCCTGCAAACTGCTTCAAACAATCTAAGGCGGGTATCCGGTCGAGCCAATCGAACGCAGCGAATCTCCTCGGTTTGCCGCTTTGCTACGAAGTGCGTGAATCTCCTTTCGGGTGACTGGTGGGAACGTGTTTTGTCTTTTTTTTTAGGACTGTGCAATCAGCAGTTCAATCCATGGTTCGCTCGGGTGTGTTGTGGGATCCCTATTATCCTATATTGGCCTCTTCATTTGCTTGGAAGTATGCTAGCAATAAGTCGCACTATGCTTCGTCTCAACCTACGATGGACTAAAGGCAGAAGCTACGAGCCGCCAGATCCAATCACCAGCAACTTAGACATTGCGTGGTATTTCGCTTCGATGCACATATCGGTGCCCGCGTCTCCGATCACTGATGAGAACAGGCGGACAGTGGTTCGGAGGGAGCAATGAGTGACTCAACAATTTTACACTGCAAAGAAAGCCACGACGTACTGGCTCTTTGCAGTGTCGAAACTATAGAAATGACGCAGCGTTTTTGGATTCGGAGAATTATTTGTCCAATCCTAATCAACGTTAAGCATGTTATAGTTCAGCGTGGAACGTGATTGGACCTGGCGGTACGTGGCTTTCGTCTTTAGTCCATCGTAGGATGAGACGAAGTATAGGGTGCCTTAATGTCCTTCTGTTTAGGTTGATGCCAGCCTTTGTGGTACCCGATGCCGACAGCACGCGCTAACAGGTAAAATACAAAGAAATCGACGAACACAAAATGTCGCCATAACACAGTCAGAGCAAAAAACGCGTGCAGCAACACGCACCTTCACGCGCTTCTAAACAAAAAATAAAAATAAAAGTGTGGACAAAATGGCCAGATGTCTCCAAGGCAAAGCGCACATGAAGGCTCCCTAGGCCGCACTAGAGCCTAGGTCGCACCGCTGGCGAACCGACCGCACGGTAAACACCTTTTTTCGGCTCGACGTCGTCGGCAACGTTCTTGGTTATCGACACAAATTTTTGTGGGCGCTCGAAAGGGTTCGTCGCGTTGATTTCTTCGAGGAGGTTGAGGTCATCTTCAATGGTGACGAGAACCCGTACAACGCGCGTAGCACTTCCACTGGTTTGCCTCACCGCCGCCTTTTTTCAATCTGGAATAGTCTCGCGCTCTCCCGTGCGCGACGACAGCAACGAGAATGGCACGTACGGAACCGCTACGTGGCTACGAACGCTCGCAAAAATCGATAGCGAGCATACTTACGGATAGCCCGCTGCAGTCCGTACGTATGGCGCATGCGCAGTATGGAGGACGCAACGTTAACGCTAACGTAGGTGGTGTGCGTTTGCTCCTATACGCAATACTAAAACTCTCTGATTTCGATTGTTGTATTTTGGCGTTCGTTCAAATAGCTTGGTCCTCTAACAGGAAGAACAACAAAAACGTATTGTCTACGAGTTGGTTGAACCAATACCCGCTATAAGACGAGACCAGTGCCTTCCCTCCTATAAAGCCATCGTTCATTTACTTGTGTAATTAGCATTATTGGCAGCCAACGACCGAGGCAACCGTGGAACACTGCTTGCAGACTGTACAAGTAGGCAACACACACACACACGTACGTACACGCACGCACGCGCACGCACACGCATACGCACACACAAACTCATAATAGTGCGGATTACTTTGGCGAAGTAATTTATTTGCATTTACAAGTGCACTGCTACGGGCCTAATTAATGACTATTAGAATTACTAAAGCACCTGTGATGTACCGGTTAATTTTGGATAATGCGGGATATATTTATTTAAGTGCTAGGTTATAATCGGTTGAGAAGCGTCTCGTTTGGTCTGCGACCGCGCCCAGCTTGTTCTTGTCCAGGCGTCACGTTCTTCTCCGTGGCTCGCTCCTCCCCGTTGGCGTTTCCGGTTGCATCCGCCCGCCGTTGCCTGGGCTCGTGTAGGCTATACGTGGCAAACACGCTCGCAATACACGGCAGCACCTAAACTTACTAGAACACTTTTAGAATAAGGAACCCTTTGGGTCACCTGAGCAGCTTGGCAGAGCATGCACAAAGCTGAGCGTTGTGAATGCGACGCCCCAAGCTGAATTGGGGGACCCAGAGCCTTGGGGCTGCCTGTTCTAAAACTCCCAATTCACTGGAAATATACATTAGTTTCAGCAAATGTTGCAATTCATATGCATTTGCATTCTTTGCAAAGCTGTACCTGACGTCAGATGTGTTGATGTGGTGGCATTCTTCCGAGTTGAGATATATTTTCCATTTCTTCGGTGACAGTTAATGATTCATTTTATGACCGTTTGCACGCGTCACTTTTATTAATTTTTTGTTTGCTTTCTTCATTAATGGTAGGGTGTGCGCGCTCGGCTCTCTGAGCATGATACGAGTCAGTTGTTCTATAGTTTGGCAGCACTACCACTACTGTTCGTGTTCTTTTTATCAAGGCAGCTCAAAGTAAATATGCGACCTTTTAGTCCTGCTTTCTCTTTTTTTTTTTTTTTATGGGTGGGACTGTGAAAATCTAGGGGAAGCCCAAAATTAAATTAGTTTCGAAAAGGTCAACAGAAGTCGCGATGAGATGTTTAGCGTTCCCATCACAGGCAAAACTACCTTGATTCTTTCTCTCCACTTCCACAAAGGAACTACACAGGGCATGTTTTGTGCGGTTCTAAGGGTGGTCCTGCTGTGCGTCGACAGTTTGCGCCCTTATGCTGTTTCATCGCTAGCCCGCGGGTTGTCAAACGCTCAGTGTGGCCTCGCGTATCAGTCACTTCATTAGCGCCGTCGATGAGAAATAGTCGTAAATAACATTGTCAAAAAAAAAACATTTTTTTTTCTTCAAGAAAACAATAATATAATGATGTTCGAAAAAAATATTAAATATACGGAAATGCCGAGTGTTCCACGGCTTGTTCTCTCGTCGCAAGAGGTCACAAGACACTCGGTCGTCAGCAATCGCAAGGGTGTGAACCAACCTTTGTGGTTTTCCTCCGTGACGTTCCGACTAGAACTTACAGACGGACGGGCGAACATTTTAAAACAGGGGTTCCGTTAAAAAAAAAAAAAACGACCTTTTATGCTTTAATATGACGAACAAGTGTATCGGCTCATTGAGCACCTCGTCCGCTTGTTTACCGTGCAGATGTGCGCACGTGCTCTTGCTTTCCCCCGACCTCAACCATAGCCTCTTTTACACTGACAAAGCTTGGCAGATCACGAGGAGACGCGGCCGCCGAAAGTGAAAAGGCAGAGCGGCAGACAACGGATGAGAGGGGAGGCATGTAACGGGCGCCCCACTGCGGCGAGACGCCGAAGCACACTTCTCTCGAGCGATGGAATGTCCGCTCGTGCTCCTCGCGTTCCTCGCGCTACCGCTCCTTTTCTCGTCGGGTCTGAAAACCATGTTTCGGGTCCTCGCCGCAGGAAATGCTGTGCGCTGAATAGCAGGTTCACCGAGAAATGCTCTGTACTACCAGATCCTCGCGCTCCAAATCTGCGGCCGGGCACTCTATGGCTCCGTCGTTGAACTGCCAGGCTTTGGAGTATAGAGGAGGCGATGCCTCAACCAAAGACGACGCGAGCGTGCCTGCCTCGTCACGCGTATACTCCTATGCGTGTTCTCTATTTTGCCCTTTCGTTGGCGTCCCCCTTTCTGCGTTCTAATGCGACAAAGAGGCTTTTAATTTTGGAGCAGTTGCCCTCCGTATACTTAAATTGCGGGGCCCCAGAGTGTTGCGGTTCTTTTCCTTGTGCCGCCAACGGGACGCGCAGACACCGTTGAGAGTGCAGGGGAGAAGCGGCCTTGCAAAGCGCTGAGTTTTCGGCGGAACAAATTTTTCGCTTTGCAAGGTGGTAAGTTTCGGCCAGTTCGTGATCCTTAAACATTATGAAAAAAATATTTGTCTTTTTCGAAGCGGTTTTGTGAACGGTGGGTTCTATGCTTGCATTCATTTATTTTTCTGCCTGGTTCCTTTTTGTTTCTCCTTCTTTAATATATATTTCAGGTGTCAGTCAATGCGTGTCTGTCGTTTTTTCTTTTCTTTTGTCATGTCTTACCCAGCGCTCTTCCTCATTACTTTGGTTCGCGTTCCCAAAATGTAAACGTTAAACTGAAGTGTGCCAGGTCAAAAGATTTCGGACCATTTCCACGTTGTCTGTGCCAGTAAGATCGTGTGTCGAACTTAGTTTTTCATATAACGCGAGCAATGCTGTAAACTGAGTAAATTTGTATGCACAAACACAGATGACGAACATGAAAAAGCGGACAAGGACAAGCACGAAAAACAAGAGGACAAAAATGAAGGAGTGGGCAAGGACAAGCACGAAGGAGTAGACAAGGACAAGAGGACAAAAATGAAGGAGCGGATAAGGATAAACACGAAGGAGTGGGCAAGGACAATAAAACAAACATGAATGAGGGGACAAGTACGAAGGAATGAAAAAGGGCAAGAGGACAAACACGAGGAGTGGGTAAGGAAAGGGGCAACGTGAGGAAGGTAGTGAACAAGTATGATATGCTCATCGTGTTTTCCGCGCCACGCAAGCTTGCGGTCCTATGTTCGAGGATTTCCTTTGAAACACAGAAAAGACACGTGGCTGGCAGCAACAAAAAGCATGCCAGATAGTATGTGGAATATTCCACAGCAGAGATGTATGAGATTGCACTCCTCTATGGAAAAGCCCACATTGGCCAAACGGGACATGGCATCAATGACCTGGCACGGGAGCATGAGCTATCGATAAAACAAAACACAGGGTGTCTTATGTCAACCCTAAGACGACTTGAAGGTGAAAGCCCAAGCGCCGATGCATTGAAGACAGACAGATGATTTCCGAATGTGGCGGTGACAGTACCCCTCACCGCGTCCGAATACTGCGCGAAAGTTCGCTGGTTCGACGCCAGCCGTGGGACAAGAGCGAAAAGTCATTTTGGAACATATTCGCATCGAGACCGAACCGTGTCGCCACCGTGCGGCCGAAATTATATATATGCAAAAGCGGCGCATGGCCTCCGAGATCCCGAAGCGTGCGCTTCGGGATCTCGGTGGCCATGAAGCGGCGATACCGCCGTGCGTCGTCTGCTACGCGGGAGCACGTTCAGAAGCACGCATCTGGACGACGCAAGCCCATTTCCGGCTGATCTGGAGCCTCCTTATTAAATGTTTGATGTTTTTGTAGTTGTTTCTTCTTACTAAAGATTGTGTAGCATCGTTTCACAAGCGTGGACGCGTGGAAATTCAGCAAAGCAAAAGATATTAAGCCGAATGCTTCGATCATCTTAGTGCTGTGGTTTGTAAAACCGTTAGTCCTGCATATTTTTGTTATCTCACACAATCCATAGCTAATTTATAAACGTAGAATATTACATGGAGCTGCGGCTGAATTAACAAATAAACCCGACTTATTGTTACCCTTTAACAGACTTATCAATCGATTAATCCGTTGATTATTTTCCAGTCATATTACATGAAAGACGTTGCAAACTGCACATATTTTTACTCTTTTTTACTATGTCATAAATGAGATTTGAATTCCCATTTTAAACTTCACGTTGTGACGCCTGCAGAAATATGAACACGGGAAGCCTTTTAACGCGAAGTAATTTTTAAGGCAATTTTTAAACAGTATAAACACCCCCGATGACAATCGCAAACATGCTGAAGGGGTTTGCCGTACAAGCCTCTGTACTAAAAGAAAGAAATACGTCAAAAATATCAAAGCAGGCATTTTTTTTTTTTTTTCATTTTTTCTTACATTTTCCAGTACAAGATTCCGAATAAACAGCTAAAAGAAATATTGCCATTAAAGCATCACTCCAATAATCTGAAGGTTAATCGATGAACTTTCCAGTCCGATATGCGTTAGGTGAGGGCGGAGGATGATCGGGATGCCTAGACAGAGTCGCTAGCCCCCATCTGTAAAAGGGTGTCACTGCGGCCGATGCTGTCTGAATCGTGGTGCGGATCGTTTGTTGGAGTTGCAGAGTTCACTGTGTTTGAAAAGAGGATCATTTAGCCATAAATTTATATTATCTTTTTACATCCGTGGCCCTCCCCAAGAAAATTGAAGCGGGTGAACCCACACTGCCGTTATCTGCTAACACGCACTGTGATAATGCGTTGTTCGGGTAGACCATAGCCTCCTCTATACAAACAAAGCCTGACAGATCGCCATAAGAAGCGGCCGCCGAAATTGAAAAGTTAGAGCGGCAGGCAACGGATGAGAGGAGAGTCATGTAACGGGCGCCCCGCAGCGGCGAGACGCCGATTCACACTCTTCCTGAGCGATGGAATGTCCGCTCGTGCTCCTCGCGTTTCTCGCGCGCCCTCGCCGCTGCAAAAGTTGTGAGCTCACTACCAGCTTCCCCGAAAAATGCTCTGCGCTACCAGATCCTCGCGCTCTAAATCTGCGACCGGGCGTTTTATGGCTGTGTCGTCGAACTGCCAGGCTTTGTGAGTATAAATGAGGCTATGGTTAGACTCGTTTGTTCCTCTTGTGGCATATACATTAGAATAATTTGTTTTACTTGTTTCATTTGTCCTGCCGACGAACAGTTTGCGGATTGTATCTAGAAGAGGTACAGTGTCCTCATCGCAACGTAGTAGAATTGTTCCGACTCCGAAAAACGTATCCACACTATGGCACAGCAAAAGAAAACACTGGCTGCAGCAGAACTCAATAGCACGGTAATTTTCAAAACAGCACTGACTTATCTCATGCGAAACATTTAGATTACTGCAAAAGCTAAAAGTTACAAAACAATGCACATAACCTGCAATTTTACAGCAGTATTATGTTATCCGGTCTGCAATTCATTGATTTGCTGAATTCCAACGCTGGTGAACCGATACATCTATTTTAAAAGAAACAAATATTTAACATAAATAGTGCAGTTCACCCTGAGACAGGCAACCGTCCCGGTGATCCATGCTTCCCAACGTCTGCCTAAAGCAGACGACGCATTCACACGAGCAATTATTTAAATTTAGGCCTTACGCTGGTAACACGATTCAATCTTAACTGAAGCACCGAGGAGTACCGCCCCATTTTCCGTTAAATTTTTTTTTCCACCTCACTATTAGACAAAATAAAAGCGAGAATCTACACCGTCTCGCGCGCTAACGTGGAGTGCCTATGGGGCGGTCCCGGGTTCGATACCCTGACCAAACGCATTTTTCGGTCGCGCACCATGCAGTCCCCTAGCTCTCGTTATAGTCCGACTGGTAGCACCACCGCGGCTGCGGCGGGCGCTTGGCGGCGTTAGCGGCCATGGTAATAAAGGCGGTGACCATGGGCTTACAAGGCAGTTGTGTTGCGGGCCAAGGCGGCCCGCTAATTGTCTGTAACCTCTGGGAACCATTGGGTTCCCTCTATCCCTATCTAGGCCTAGCTTCAAGCAGGCCGTGGGAGTCGTCGTCACCAATGGCGTCGGCCTCCCGGATACAAGGAACCACGAGGCCGAATTCCCCGAAGGGGCCGGCTCTCCCTTGCCGATTTGGGTGAACGCGCCTTCGGCACACCCTTGAGAGTTATAATGGACGCGACTGCTAGTGGCCTCCCCGGGCGCGTCCATTCTCCGAGGCTACATAAGCTGGCCCGGAAGGTGGGCCAGGGGCTCTCGTCGGCGGAGGCCCTGGCTCTACGGAGCTCGGTTTTTCTTTGTGGGCCTCCGACTTCCCGTGAATCTGTCTAATGCGGCAGCGCGGGAAACCGACCGAGTGATACTGGCAATTGAGCCAGCACCCAGACTTTTCATTATCTAAGAGCGAAGCGTGCTGACATTGCAGTCAATAAACACGTCTTTATCCGGACCGATGGAACCTTCGTGTTTCTAAGTGGTACAACCTCCCACAAAGGGGAAATCCCACAAACCTAACATGCATTAAATGTTGTGTTGAATGAACCTAACAATTGGCGACGAGGATTAACCACTAAAATGAGTTAGGCAAGTTTCGTATATTTTTTTTTTCCTGGTTCTCGAGAAACCGCCAACGCCGCCCCCAAGGTGCCGAAGTTGGAGCCGTTCGCCGGGGACGACGGGGAGGACTGGAACGAATACGTTGAGATCCTGGAGCAGTACGTTATTGCCAACCAAGTCGAAGAGGCAAGACGGCGGGCGGTCTTCGTGAGTCACTGTGGACAAGCAACGTACTCGCTGCTGCGTAGACTACTGGCCCCAAGGAAGCCTATCGGGGTTCCTCTCGGCGAATGTTTGGCGGTGCTGACCGACCACTACGCGCCGAGACCATCGGTTATTGTTCAGCGCTACCTGTTCTATTCCAGAGGACAGCATGAAGGTGAGTCAGTCAAGGACGTTTTGGCAGCACTGCGTCTGTTGGCGGCGCCCTGCGATTTTGGGCGTGAGCTGGAGAATAACTTGCGGGATAGGATGGTCCACGGCATCGGCGACGACGCAATGAGGAAGCGTTTGCTAGAAGAGCCTGAACTAACACTTGATAAAGCAGTAAAGATCGTGACCAGCATGGAGGCAGCGGCAAAGGGGGCTAAACAGATAACGCAGCGCTCTGGAGGCTCAGAGGTGAACCGGGTCACGGGACCCAGGGAGGCAGTTTCCCACTGTCGTCGCTACGGAGGACGGCACAGTGACGCTACGTGCAAGGCCCGAGACCTAAGGTGTTTCAAGTGTCAAGAACGAGGCCATTTAGCACGAGTGTGCACCCAGCCAACGGGGGCTCAACCGAAGGTCAAGGAACGCCGCGTTGAAGATATCGCCGGGGAACGGTTCGGGGAAGGACGGTGGAACTCCAGCAAGGTACGCACAGTGAACGTAGCTTCTGGCGACGACGACTCGGACACAGCGGAGATCGAGAACTTGCGGTCGCTTCATCCTGAAACAACTCCATTGTCCAGCGTCGGGGTCATCCGTTCTGTGGAACAGCGAGTACCACCCATCTATGCCGAGGTCAAGTTTCAAGGCAAATAAGTCAGAATGGAACTGGACACGGGAGCCGTGGTTTCAGTGATGGGGGCATCTGAGTTCAAGAGGCGTTTTCCTAATGTAACCGTAGAGGCGTCTGATGTCCGTTTGAGAAGCTATTTTGGACATACCGCCGCGGTCGTTGGAAAGGCGGTGGTAGATGCGGAATACAGCGAAAGGCACGCACGGCTACCACTTTTTGTGGTTCAAGGGGACGCTCACGCCCTGCTAGGGCGAAATCGGGATAAAGCATTTGGCATGCCACTGGAGGAGTCGCTCAACGTCAACTAAGTGGGCGGCGTGGACGAACTGGAGAGCAGGTTCCCAGCTCTGTTTTCGGCGGGTCTGGGCTAGCTACAGGAAGTGACAGCAAAGGTATGTGTTCGAGAGGGAGTGAAGGCGAGATTCTTCAAGTAACGTGTAGTGCATTTTGCACTACAAGACCTGGTGGCACAGGAACTTCAGCGGCTACAGAGAGAAGGCGTACTGGTTCCGGTTCGGGTTTCCGAGTGTGCCCGTACTTAAAAAGGACGGCCGGGTAAGAGTGTGTGGAGACTTCAAAGTCACAGTCAACCAGGCCGCAGAAACCGAGACATTCCCTGTTCCGAGGGTTGATGAATTGTGGGCTAAGCTGTCGGGGGGCATGAAGTTTTCGAAGCTAGACTTGAGTGATGCCTATCAGCACGTTGAGTTGGACACCAACTCGCGGACATATGTGATGATTAACACGCAAAAAGGGTTGTTTCAGTACATCCGGTTGCCGTTTGAGGCGCCGTCGGCACCTGCAATTTTTCAAAGAGTGATGGACAGTCTACTACAAGACTGCAAAGGGACAGTGGTATATTTTTATGATATCCTAGTGACTGGCAAGAACGACAGGGAACATTACAGAAACCTGGAGAGAGTGCTGGAGAGGCTACACAGTGCTGGGTTGAAGTTGAAACTAAAAAAATTCACTTTTCTCGCAGGCAGTGTCGAGTATTTTGGGCATGTCACTGATGCATCGGGTCTTCATCCAGCCCCTGGGAAGGTTGAAGCTGTCGTCGGTGCTCCTGAGCCAACAGGCATGAAGGAGTTGCAGAGCTATCTGGGCTTGCTCAACTTCTACCTTCGATTCCTGCCGAACTTCTCACCGGTGCTCAAGAAGGGAGAGGCATGGCGTTGGGGCCAAGAGCAACGTCAAGCATTTGAGACAAGTAAGCAGTTGCTGGTATCAGCATCTGTGCTGGAATACTATGACCCGGGCCGGCCACAGGTTCTGTGCTGTGATGCATCCCCGTATGGGGTAGGAGCGCTGCTGTCACAGGCTACCAGCGGGAGAAGAAAAGCCGATTGCTTTCGTCTCGATTGCGGTTGACGGTGGCCGAGAAGAATTACAGAGCTCGACAAAGAGGCCCTTGCTATTGTTTTCAAAGTCTCCAAGTTTAACCAATTTGTGTTGGGACGGCAGTTCGAGATCTTTCCGGATCACAAGCCGCTACTAAATCTCCTGGGTCACGACCGGGGCATTCCTCAGCAGTGCTCGCCACGTGCATTGCAATGGGCTCTGAAACTCAGCTGTTATGACTACAGACTGAAGTATAGGCCGGGATTCAACAATTGGGGAACGCAGACGCATTGAGCCACCTTTCATTGGCAGCGGCTTCCATGGAAGATCAGGTGGTGGGCTGCCTTTTTCTCTTGGAGAGGGTTTATACCGATTAGATTTCTGCAGCGGCTATGGCGAGGGCTACAAGCTGAGATCCTGTCGTGGCGGTCCTGCGAGAGAGTTTGACGACAGGGCCACCCCTGCCGGCTGCCTGCAGGGGAGGGGCGGCCAATTGCGGCGAGACAGGAGGAGTGCAGCGTCCAAGATGGCTGCGTGGTTTGGGGGAGCCGGGTTATGGTGCCGGCATCTCTTCGGTTGGGCGTGTTGGACCTGCTGCATGAGACGCATCCTGGAATAGAAAAAAAAATGAAGATGGTGGCCAGGAGCCACCTCTGGTGGCCAAGGATGGATGATGACATTGCACAGAAAGTGAACACTTGCCGTACGTGCCAGGCATTTTAACAAGCTCCGAGGTTTGTGCCGCTCATGCCCTGGCCATTTCCTGAGCGACCATGGTCGAGATTACATGTGGATTTTGGGGGTTCATTCCAAGGAGTGTACTTTTTAGTGCTTATAGATGCCTACTTGAAATGGGTGGCGGTAGTGAGGGTGCCGTCTCCATCAGCTGAGGCCACTGTGAAGTGTCTGCGTACTGTTTTTGCAGCCCATGGATTACCGGACGTGGTGGTTCGTGACAATGGGCCGCCGTTCGTCAGCTCGGAGTACAGGGCCTTCTTGGAGCGCAATGGCGTCAGGGCTGTGCTCATTCCTTCTTACCATGCAGCGTCGAACGGCGCTGCGGGAAGAGTGGTGCAGACCATAAAAAAACAAGCTGAAGAAGGCTGAGCCAGGCCTGTTCGAGACCAAGATCACCAGGGTGTTGCTGAACTACCGGACCTCTCCGCACAATCTCACGGGGCGGATACCTGTAGAGTTGCTGATGGGGCGTCGCCTGCGGACGGCTCTGGACCTTCTGCATCCTGACATTCGGACACGGGTCAGTTTTCAGCAACTGCAGCAGAAGCAGCGTCACGACCAGGGGGCTCGCAAGGACCCCCTGCCACCCTCCGGAGCCAGAGTGTGGGCTCGTAACTTCAGGCCTGGAACACCATGGGTGCCTGAAGTGGTGGGTGTAGCCACTAGTGCATCATCAGCAGAGGTAACGCTACCTGATGGCACTGTTTGGAACCGCAATGGGGACCATCTGCGACTCCGCGCGGCACCTGAGGTTGTGACCAGTGCGCCACCCCCAGAGGCTCTGCAAGATGTTGTGACTAGGCCATCTACCCCAGTGCTCAGACGGTCAACCCGGGACAGAAGACCCGTGTCACGTTATTCACCGTAGCTCGTGTTGAACTCTGCCGTGGTTCCGGGCATTTTTTTTCCTGAGAGTAAAGCGCGAGACACATGCGCGAAAAATCCATCCGATCCGACGTCCGATCCGGCAATACGACTGCCTGATCCGAAAAATTTGGTCGCTTCAGGCGTCGGATCGGCGATCCGACGTGCGTCCAACGCGCCAGATAGTTTCGCACGGCGGACGGATTGTCGGATGCGTCCAGCCAATGACAGCGCAGCTAGCGCGAACGTCATGATGACGTACTGGGTCTGGCGGAACGAAGCGAACGCGATAACGGGGCGGGCAAGGGGAAGCCGGAAGCGTGAATCCCGCTGACCCATTTGAGAAAGATGGCCCCAGCAAAGAATGCACGCGCTAGCGGGAATAGACTCCCTAGCGAGAACGAGCTCCTAACTTCGCTCGTGCGAGCTGAACCGTCAATCTGGGACCAGAGATCTATGAAGGCGGACCTCCGCTGAAGTGGTTGGATCTCCTGGGCGGAGCCGAACGGATCGTCGTGTCGCATGCAAGGTCGGAAGCGTGTGTCTCAAACTGTCGCGTGCGGCGATTCGGAGCGGCGTTCGGACTGTCGGATCGGACGTCGGATCGGACGATCCTGCCGTCCATGTGTCTCGCGCTTAAGGAAAGTTATAGTCTGACTGGTAGCGCCACCGCTGCTGCGACGGGCGCTCGGTGGCGTTAGCGGCCATGGTAATGAAGGCGGTGGCCATGGGGTTCCAAGGCAGTTGTGTTGCGGGCCAAGGCGGCCCGTTGGTTGTCTGTAACCTAACATGTATTAAATGTTGTGTTGAGCGAACTTAACAGCTGTGTCTGGAGATTTGTGTTAGTCCTTTGTCCCTCTAATTCCCCCTCTCCAGGGATTATTTTCGTCATGCTTCTATCCCCGCTTTGATGATGATGATAGTGCGACAGTAGCGCCATCTCTAGGTCGATCGCGAGGCCAATAGCGCCTCCGCCGATTCTGCCACAAGTTACACCATCTCGTGGTCCACTGACGAACAGTGGGTTTTGGTACCCTTCGTGTCTCCGGTTTTCGTAACTTTCATGTCGCCGTAGAGTTTTGGCAGCTTTCGTGTCGTCGACGTGTTTTCGCTCAAGGACTTTGAAGCTCGACTGAACTATGAGACATATAATGCCTTCGGCTTAATAAAGGAAATCCGCACTTCACAGTGAATTGTGACGCATGTCGAGTACGCCACGGCGTTACAAGATCAAGATCCTGGGCAAAAAAAAATTGTGTGTATGTTTATACAGCAGGAGAGCTGATGGAAGCGTTTTAGAAGTGAAATGCCTGTGTTAACGACACTTCGGTTTCTTTGTTTAACAGTAAATTTCGATTCTTATCTGGGTTTATACAGTGACAGTGGCACACCGGGGATGCTCCTGATTTTTTTTTTTTTATATTTTCCTGTTTTTTTTTTTTCTTTGTAGGATGCTGCGCATGCTCGCTGTGAACCTTTCGCAGTTGCTTGTATGCGAATAACACTAGTTAAAAATGCGCTTGCCCTTATCCCCTCCTTCGCGTTCGTCCTCTGCGTTTGTCTCATACAAGTTTACTTAGTACCGTGAACGAACTAGCTGAACAAGTGTTGTTAAATACCGTTTTGAAGCGGCCGCCGACAAGCAGACGAGAATGGTTCTCATTTGAGACTGTTCTCATCTAGCCCTTCTCATTCAGATCCTCTCAAAAGCACCATTCTCGAAACGTCCTCCTTGATTGGGCCCGCCGCATTTGGTTCGTTCTCGTTGCATCCTTTTCGTTTTATACTCCATGAGAAAAGAAATTCAAATGGGGGCACCTCTAGGTGTCGGTATTATGGCTTGGTCACCCCATATTACCCAAAAAAGCTTCTTCAAGTCCTAAAAAGAATGAGAAAAAGCAAGTACAAGAATGTCCAGTCACACGGTGAACAAAAACGAATGTGCAGCAAACGACCAAATGTGTTTTCACATTATATATATATATATAAATATATAATGTGTATATATATCTCTTTATCTAAAGTAACGATATATATATCTATATATATATCTTTACTTTTTCGTCAGGTAAGTTCGCTCTTTGCAAATTCTACAAAAAGAAATGCACCATCAGTGGGCAACGCTGCACAAAGTCGTTGCGCGATAGGCTAAGACACCGAATTTCGCGTTCGATTTAAAGAGCCTGGCGTCTCCTTTAATCACCCTGTATATATATAAAAAAAAATGAACGGAGCTCTTTTGAGCGCCGTTCATTTTAGTATGCCGAGTTTTTGATAGAGGGCGACACCAACCCGTTCGCCAGAGTCTTTCGATGAGCGCTCCGCTTTGGCCATTTTGGTGAAATGACACCCTGCCCGCACTTTCACAATGGGCAATACGCAAAATAGTAGCATAGTAGCGTTTGAATTGCACTCTGGAAGCAGGAGACTGTGAACGGGTAGTTTCGGTTTCGGTTTCGCCGTGTAGTGCAACTGTCGTGTGCTATTGCCTCTGCTCCGCCATTGCTCAAGTCGTCGTGGTTCGTGGATTGCTCCACACTTGACCGCGATGCACAAAGTACCCTTTTCTTCTCGTCGCTATAATCAGACGCAGAAACTAACGAAAGAATTGCGATTTTTCTGGCACGAGGAGAGCGAAAACGCCGCCACGGCGAAGTCAAATGGTTATGAACGCAGATCGACGTACTCGGAACGCCATGCTACACTCTTAAAAATACGGGGTGTTGCCCCTTGCCCCATATGCAACACCCCAAAACTACCTTTGGATGTTCAGTCCACTGACGTCGAGCTGGCCGTACCAACTTTTTCGAGCGGCTTGATAGCTCTTGGATAACGAACTAAATAGCTAATGTGCATATCAAAGACTAGAAGGGAAAAAAAAAAAAAAACACTGAGGTTTTGCAGCAGAAAAAAAGAATTGATTCTCTTACCGTAGCCTTTAATGGGTACAGGAGCTATTTTAGTGAGTGGTATCGGTCGACAATCAAGCCGCACTTGAAACTTGGTATCGTCGGTTCAATGTCTGTTGACTAAAGATAAATTTCTTCATTTTTTTTTTCATTTGAGGGGGGGGGGGTACATGTGGAACAAGGAGTGTACCCCTATACACCCCCTATTTCTTAAAGTGCAGCTCAGCTCTCAAAATGTCCTGTGCACACATGATTGATGAAAGTCTCAATATTCAGGGCTTAGTACTTAAATCAGCGACTATATACGACCACCCTTTTGTCAGAGGTAGCCGAAAGCAACCTCAGAAACAAGCAAAAAAAATAATAATAGCAAGGGAACGAAACTACAAACGAAGAAAAAGGTAAGAGTGGTGGTCATACCATGACTGCATAAAGTGTCCCATAATCTTAAGAGAGCGGGCTTGCACGCGGGAGTTAACGTATTGTTTTCTCAGCCCCGAAAAAGTTAGCTAGTCTGTCTATGAAAGTTAATTTTAATTCGCACACGATAAGGAGAAGCGACTGCACGAAGAAACATACACTTGCCTCGTGCAGTGTGTGGAAAAGGTCGTGTACTCCGTTCCGTTGTCATGTGGGCGTCAGTATGTACCAGACAGGCCGCTGCCTGAATGAACGTGTGAGGGAACATCGACACAACGCAGATACAGTCGTATCAGGGCATTTCGGTGTGCACTGCAGGGATTGTGGCTGTGCCCTCATTTTCACTGACTGTAACGTGCTAAACAAAGACACAGACAATATTACGTGGGATTGCTTGAGGCCCGAGAAATTGGTAGATTGGGACTGCAGTGTGTCAGCACGCCTGGCTTGAGCCCAACCCATCCATTGTGCCATTACATTCATCAAGCAATTACGTCCAATTTCGTGCCATTACATCCATCGTGCCCGTACATCCATAGTGCCAGCACATCTATCGTGCTACTACATCCATTTTTTTGCAGTTCATCCACCGCGCCATCACATCCATCGTGCAACTTCGTCCAAAAGCGTGTCATTGGATCCGTCGTGCTGTTACATCCATCGTGTCATCGCATCCATCGTGTCATCACATTCATCGAGCAGCTTCGTCCAAAAGACTGCCATTCCAACCATCAACGACGCAGGTTTATTTCTTCGCTTAACTAGGCTGTATAATAGTTCACATTAGTTTGAAGAGTTATACGCTAAATTGACTGTACAAAAGCGAGTAAAAGAACTCTTTGCGCGTCATACACTTTCCGCGTCCCTCGGCGTCTCCTAAGTCGAACACGCATCGTCGGCTCGTTGTTTGTTGTTTCCACACTGATCAAACTTAAGTTACTGCCTTTCTGACCCTCCAAATATAAAATTTATTATAGAATTACGACGGTACACAGAATCACACCTTTTATTTCACTTTGAGAAAGAATTCTGAACGTATTATAGAATTTAATTGTGATATACTAACGTTCTGGGGTTCAACGTTTGTTCGCTGTGGCTCCCGAACCAATCCGGAGAGCAAGTCGTCTGCTTCTTCAGTGGGGGCTGTGGTGACGTCAGAAAGACACCGAGCTTTGATTGACTCTGAATGAAGGATAGGGGGTAGACCTCACATCAAGCTGCCTTTAGGTCTACCCTCTATCATTCATTCAGAACCAGTCAGAGGTCGGCGTTCTGACGTCACCAGAATTTCACAATCTATACAAAAGAAGCAGCCGAATTTGCTCTCCCCGTAAGAATGTGGATAACACAAAAAACCCAATGGCGGCCATTTCGGCCTCTAGGGATGCACTAGTACGATTGATGTAATGGCACACTGGCGTCATAAGAGGAAGGATGAGCAATGACATCCATCGAGAAACTACATCCAACGAGCAACTACATCCATCGAGCAGCTACATACATCGAGCAGCTACATCCATTCACATCTCAACATATCCAACGAGCTAGTATATTCACCGTGCAATTACATCCATCGATGGATGTAACTGCACGGTGGATGTACTGGCTCGATGGATGTGTTAACATGTCATCAGCACTTCCTTTGTGTCGTTGACAGATGAAGAATTCCGGTTTATCGATAGAAGGAGAGCAGTTTATGTTGCATTCGATGAGTGATACAACTTTGACCGGTGTGTGCCTGTGTTTCTTAATTGGCTTGTTGTTGTTTTTTTTGCGTTTTTTTTCTTTGTTTACACCGGTTATATGTACTAGGTGACTACGGAAATAAAGTTCAGTTTCAAGTTAGCGCTGTGTCTCTATCTTCCTTGTCCGTGTCTCGTTGCGATTTTAATTATTACTGTAACTGAAGATATTTTAGTGCGTTAGCAATGGAACGCTGTTTTTGACGAAAACTCGACGGTGTCTGTCTGTTTGTCAGCGCCTGGGAAAGAGGGAGAATGAGGGGACACGGTGACGCGAGCGACGCTCCCATTGGTCTGAAGCGCTGACGTCAGCACGTGTTCACCTTCTTCCTCGTCCTCTCTCCCCGGCGCTGAAAAACTGACAGACACCACCACGTTTTCGTCAAAAACGAGCGTTTTTGTTCTAGTCAAAGGAGCGTCGCACAGCTGGCGCGGAGCCAGAGAGTAGGAGGCGCCGCGGCGTGGTGGAATGCAGACGTGCTGAGTTGCCACTCTGCCGTCGCCGGATGTAGTAGCCGTAGTAGCGATGCGTGGGCTGTGATGTGCGAGTGTAGTTAAAACCAAACTTGTGCTCGTTACTTAAAAAATGTAATGGTTTGCTATTGCAAATTACTGAGCCTCAAATGGAATGGATTACCGTTACAAATTACTTTCGCTGAAAAGCAACGGATTACTTTACTCGTTACATTACGAATTACTTTCACCTTCGTTTTTTTTTTTGTACACTTCTCCAGAAAACAATCCAAACAATTTTGGTATTTTTGAAAAATGTTCTGGAACACTACTTTCATTTTTTTCATACTCCCGGATTATGGTTGTCTCTGTAAAAATAAAATATTGTATTTAAAGGAAAGAGTGTAGGTGCACTCGGTTTACCTCTAAGCTGACAAGGCACCGAAAGCTGAAACCATACCCGCCATCCCGCTAACTTACGGCCTTTGGAAATGATTCCTGAAATTGTGCAGACAAAGCTAGCGGTGAGCATGCTCAGTAGCAGCGTCTATCTCTGCTTCGAGATTCGGAGCTAAAGAAGGGATCTACGAAAGCTCCCATTTGACTCGGGTGAAACACCCGAGTCAAAAGGGACCCTGTTATTCACAAGGAAACAACAACTTGGTTCGAACGTTACAATATATAGTCAATTCCAAATTCATGTGTCCCAGCTTACCTTGATGTGTTTCCGTAGATTAGAGTTTGCTGTTCTTTCTTTTAACAATGTGTGTCTTTTTACCAAGCAAAGTACGCAGTGAAACTTTAGGTTTCCGTTCCCCTTCATGCCCTGAATTTTGAACATCTCATTAAGAGATGGCCACGAAGACGACAGACACTCCATGACCGAAAACTCGACCAGTCAGAGAAAAAGTGACGGTTACGGGTTATCTATCGTTCATCGCTTTTCACTTACATGCCAATATTCGTAAAGGCCAGGGAAGGGGAGGTGATAGAGAGCGAGAGAAGCGGTGGCCATCGGTCTCAGAAAACAATAGAGAATCACATTACTTTTACGCGTTCTCTCTCTCTCTCTGTCAGCACTTCTGAGATGACCTAACCACCCCCCCCCCCCCCTCTTTTCTGTTTACAGTTGACTGTAAAGTGAGGAGTGGACTCGACCGCCATGCCCAGACAAGTAAACTAGTAAACCAAAAGACGTATCGTCCGTACCCTCGAAGACGATGCTCTTAGCCTCGCGCCGGGTGCTTTTCAGCCGTGCCTCAAGTGGGTGCTAGAATAAAGTAGCGCAAATAAAAGAAACAAAATTCGACCCTTCAACCGAGGCTACATTTTCTGTTACGCGAGTTGCGGTTTCCTTTAAGAAACGAAACGCTGACCTTTTTTTAAGAATATGAGCATAATATAGTAACTGGTGCAATTCGAGCATATACTCAGCTGCATAAAGATAGCAAGGCAAGTTCAACAAAATAGAAAACCTCAAGAAGGGGAAAAAAAAAAACACGTTTCTTTTTTTTTATGACCGGTCATTAGAGTTATTAGAAAAACGGGGAAAACGTGTAAAAAATATACGAAAGACCTAGATCAAGTAAGACAACGCCGAGTAGGCTCTCCGTCGCCTTCCATCGTATTTTTCTTCTTCTCCCGGGCAGGAGAAAGCTCTTCATGTTTATTTCTTTTTGTCTTTTACATCATTTCCCCCTTTCCTACTTCTTCGACGTCTGCCGCCACTTGCACATACATCAAACACGGGTTCGTGCCCCCTCGATTCGCGGGTTCACAACTCGCGTAACAGACGATGCAGCCTCGCCAAACTTGTACACGTAACGGAAAAAAGTGACCGATTACAGTTACAATTACTTTACTGTAAAAAGTAACCGATTACAATTACAATTACAGCCTAGAAAAAGTAATCGAAAATTGACCCTAAAGTAATCGATTACTTCCCACGTTACTCTTCATTAAACTTTTTTTTATTACGGCAGCATAATCCTTGAATACTCGCGCTCAATTGTTCGAGAAAAAAAAGCCTTCACCGTTTTTATTAGAGCTGAGTGAGACACCAACACACCCGATCCCTCTCTTGAAAAAATAAATAAAAAGACTGCTGTTAAAATACGTTACTCACAAGAGGCTGGATAAGGTAATTTTTCATACCCGGACGTAGTATCCGTTGCACCAAAAAAAAAAAAAAATGTGCCCAGGAAATTAAGCATAGTGAAGTGGCCTACTGATCCTCGAGGTCCCGTGCTTAGTGGTTTCAAAAAAGAAAAAAAAAATATATTAACCGTTGCTTAGAGCTGAGTGACTCCAGCACATCTAACCCCTCCACCCACCCCCCCAAACCCCCCTAAACAGATATAGAGACAAATTGTAATGGGTAATTTTGTAATCGATTGCAGCAAAAATGTAATTCAATTACAAGGATCATTACTCCTTAAATGAAGTAATTGAAGCGTTACAAAATTACAGTAAAATATGATCGATTACAAGTATTCAATTACTTGTAACGCGTTACGTACAAATCTGAGGCTCAACTGAGGGGGTCGAATCCTTTTTGTCTTTGATTTGCGCTACTTTATTCTAGCACCCTCTTGAGGCATGGCTAAAATGCGCTTGGCGCGAGGCTAAGAGCTTCGTCTTCGAGGGTGCGGACGATACTTCTTTTGGTTTACTTGTCTGGGCATGATGGTCGAGTCCTCACTTTACTGTCTCACTTTAGTGTATGTTCCCGCGCACTGGCACAAACACAGACCTTTGCTCGTCGGCAGTATCGCCCAGTTGCGAACGACAGTCATCTTACCGTGTTCGTATGCAGACGCTGCGTTGATACTTGCCGGATTTGCGGGGTTCTTAAGACTAGTTTCGTGGGGCATCGCTAAGTATGGGACAAGGAGGGGGGGGGGGTGAATCAGTGCTAAAACCTTTGGAAAAAAGGAGGGACGCTGCAATTCTACTACATCTCTGCTGAACGACGTACTTTCAAATGATGTGCAGCTCGAGCCACATTTCTTCTACCTTGTTTCAGGTTTGTTTGCCTCCTCGCGAGCGAATACAGAGGCAGCTGGGGTGGAGACCTTGTCGGCCTTTTAGGCGTGAGGCGGAATTAGGAGTGGGAGATGGAAGGAAGGAACACGGCATACAAAAATGGCACCTTTAAGACGATTTGGGTATTCAGTTTAACGATTCAAATAGAAGGCGTGCATGTGTGTCGCAGGTAATATGTTGACGAAGTTTTAGCCCGACCTTGCGTTTGCGCGCCGCACAAATTACTTTAACAGGTGGAGCAAAAACTGGAGGACGCTTAAGCTTCTCCTTTAGGAGCGGAACGCAAAAGTGTTATCGGGCCCCGTTGACACCGCCTTCTCATGCGTTTCCCATGCTCTTTCTGAGAGTGCATGAGCGAGGAGTGCTGACTCTTAACCGAAGGGTCCTAGGATCGAATCCCGAGTAAAATTCTTAAATTATTTTAAGCCAAATGAATTACTTTAGTAAGTGAAATCATTCGAGACATGCGGCGATCTTTATTTAATTTGCATTATATGACATGTTTTTAGTCACTTTCATTCCACGCGTGACGTCACGTTCCACGTGAGCATTGTGGGATGTTTGAAATTCCCGCGCGAGGTCATGTGACTGTGACGTCATGATCCTTTCGATCAACCAGGATTTACGCGTCGCGCCACCGAGGTCGGCTTTTTTTGCAACACGAGCTCCTTAACGCTTTCGCGTTAAAAATCATACCGTGACCGATGCTAGCGACGCCCTAGTCTGCTAAAAAAAAAATTTAGCATTGCAGTCACGTGGACCGTGACATCAATGTAGGCTCGTCAGGCGATTGGTCAATAGAACGGAGTCTACTCGTTTTCGTTTTTATTCGTGAGTCGTTAAAAACTTTTTTATCCAATAACAAATAAAAACATACAGGTTTGTCGGAAAGGTTAACTGTAATGTAAATGAAATGCTACTCCAGTCCACCGACACGGAGGCTAAAATAGCCAAGTTCTTTTCACTCGTTAATACTGGGCGGAAACTGGCTTCAAAAACGTTTAGTGCAGCAACAAGAATGTTTTTTTTTTATTTTTCACGTAAAAACAAAAAGTGCGCATATTTTTGTTTTGATTGTTTTATCGCGAGATTTGTTATTCCATGCGTGAGGGAGCTACAGAAATCGTTCCAGGCTGACGCGCAGCAGTATCCGGTACTCTTCCGGGTCCATATCAAGAAGCTTCTGTCAGACCTCATCCAGCACGCCGCGATACCCTACCACCCACAGGCGAACATCACGGAGCGATGTAACAGAAAGACCAAGCCCATGCTGGCAGCATTTGCTGAAAAGCACCGCGACTGGGACGCATACATTCCCGAGATTGGGTTCGCTCTCCGTTCCACTGTCAATCGTTCGACAGGCTTCACCCTAGCCTTCCTCACATTCGGAAGAAAATTGCCCAATCCAATGGACCGCGTCTATAAATGCAAGCGCTGGGGTGAGCGACGCACAGTCGCAACAGACTGAACACGCGCGCTCGCTACAAACTCGGATGACGGAAGCCTTCTCGGAGGCCCGTCGCAATCTCGGGCTAACGCGAGCTAAACAAAAGGCTCAGTACGACCGCTCTCGCCGTGATCTCCGCTGCAAAGTAGGCGATCTCGTGCTCACGCGAAACCACACTGTAAAAAATAATTGTGTAAAAAAACAGGAAAAGCTTGGCAAGTTTCTTGCCACGAATTTTCTGTTTTCGTCTGTTTCCCCGTTTTCATACTTTCCGTTAAAATCATAGCATTTCCTGTTCTTGGCTTTTCTGTAAAAAAAATAGACTTTCTGTTGTCAAATTTTGCGAAAAACCGGTTTCTGTTAAAACAAAGAGTGTCTGTTTTGGAACTTTGTAAAAAGATCGGCTTTCTGTAGTCGATTATTTTGAAAACACCGGCTTTTGTTAAAACAAGGATTGTCTGTTTTGGAACTTCGTAAAAAAATCGACACTCTGTTGTCCCAATTTTTGCGGGAAAATGATTTCTGTTAAAAGAATAATTGTCTGTTCTGGGACTTTGTAAAAAGATCGACTTTCTATTTTTAAATGTTGTTTAAAACAGTTTTTTTCGAAAAGTAAACAGAGTTTCTGTTCTGGGACTCTGTAAAAAGATCGACTTTCTATTTTTGAATATCGTGAAAAAAAGTTTCTTTTGAAAAGGAAACAGAGTTTCTGTTCTACACCTTTGTAAAAAGACAACTTAAAAAGATTGTTACCAAGAAAGTTAGTTTCCATTAAAACATGTAACAGAGTTTACGTAATAAGAATAACTGTCCCACAGCATCGAGAAAAAACATGTTAAGCCCGAGCCCTACTAGAGCGACATAAGCAACAACCGACACAGGCAAAACACGATTGCGTGCAGCATCAATGCAAAGCGAAGTTTGGCATGCTTGCAATCAGTCATGCCTCGTTCACGGAGCACACTGAGCTCGGGAACGAAGCTCAAGTGATTCAAGCCTGCCAAAGATAACACCTGTGTGAATGCTGTAGGTTTCTCAGAGTCGGCTGTTGCTGTCTGTCGCCTTTGCGGGACCAGTACACAAAGAAACATGTACAACAGAAAGTGAGAGGGTAATGTCAAATTTTCTTGCAAGGTAGCGCATATACTTGCTCGCTACCGATTATGGACATATTCTTAAATATTTACACTTGTTTTAACAAGGCCTCCATTATTCTTCAGTCTTTCTCTATTGCTGAGTAAGGCGCTGAATTCCAGTCCTGTAAAAGTCCTTGCTTCGACTTGGAAGATTGGCATGCAGTTCCAGATCATCAACATCCAGAAAGTGGCATCTTCCGAGTGCATTTGTTAACTACCTTTTGTTTCGCCTAGACTCGGACTAGATTTCTCGGAAGACAAGCCGACACTGCACACGAGTCTCGAAGTAGGAGTAACGACCTCTACAGGGGCGGAATTGAGTCTTACTTTGCAATGTGAATGTGAAGAGTTTGAATAGTTATTGAAAAATTACTAAATGCCTGTGAGAAACATGGCAATAATTTATTTGATGAATAAATACGCTATATTTTGCGACAAAGCCTTTTGAGGCCTTATAGTTTTATACCTGCCCTTATACATTGTTACCGCACCCTGCATACAGAATACGGCAATAGTTACGGTATTCTGTAGACGTGTGAAAGAAACATGTTTTCAAATTGAGCTCATCAACCAACATTTTGCAAGCTTCAAAAGCTCGCAGGCTTGCAGCTTTTTAGAGGGTTATTTTTAGTTAACCGAAATTCAAATTAATTATAATGTTTCTGAGATCAACTTGAGAACTCTTTTTTTTTCTGTGGCACAGAAATGTCAGCGAGATCAAATATTCCAGATGAATTGAAATAAACCACTGATTATTTTGGGAACACGCCATATTTACACCTTCCCTACCTTCCTGGACTTATTAACGCCGAGATGTTCGCGATGAAAGAAGTCGTCAAAGTTGTTAAAGAAAGAAAACATGCGATATTGTAATATTTGTAAACAACCACTTTATTTCTTGCATTCGCCACGCTTTGGCTCTGAACAGATTGCTTCTCTTCAACAGACTATTAGAAACTGCAGTTTTATTTCTTAACTTTGGCCCGCTTGGGGCTCAGACTAAATGGAATTTAATGAACATACCTACTTCGACTCTTAACTCTGCCCTCTTGGGCTCTTAACGATACACTTTTTGAGTATATACCTGGTATTCTTTTTATGGACAAAAATATTGAAGAGAACTTGCACCAGGAAAATCTTGATAGTGCCATTAGTTTGCTTGACTTGGCGGCCACTAGGAACAACGGATGTTTTAATTAACCTTTTCGTTAAAAAAATAAGCGTATAGTTACAATTAGAAACTTGATAAGCATCGTCAGAAACCACTAAATCATTCTAATTTAGAGACTAGGAGCACATGTATTGTTTCTCTGGCCTGCAAATCTGTCGTGACCTCCAAGTTTTTCCGTCTCATCATCCACATTTTCGCTTTGCCAGGCTTGCGCCTGTATGAAAAGTGGTACCTTTTGTGAAATACCACACTTCATACGTGCCCCAAATCCTTCTAAAATTAACAGATTTAGTGATTTCCGATTATGCCCTGCAAGTCTCTAAAACTGGTTAATATCATTGTATGCAAAACTATTTTAAAACTTAATTATCCTAAGCACTACATGCCTTATTAAATGGTTCTCTTGACTATGACCAATGGGGTTCCCAACCTATTTCTGTGAGGTGCATAAATTTTACATTAAATGAATGTGAAAACAATGCACATTCTCCCAGCATTTCTAATGAATAGGTTTAGTGGCTTTCGACTATGGCCAGCAAGTTTCTAATTGCAAGAATATGGCTCCGTTTACTAATTAGAAGTTAATTTAAAATATATGTTAATTAGCCACCTACTTCCACAAACAACTTTGTAGTGCCCGCTAAGTAGAGTAAGCTGATTGCAAAATGAAGTTACCTAATGAAACTTATTGTTTTGAAAACTTAGGGCAGCTAAAACCAAACACCCAGTGTAGTGATGGAAATAATTCCTGGAGAAGGGGAACAAGGGGGACAAAGGACAAACACAAATCCCCGAACACAGCTAGGTGACTGGTGAGCAACCGAAAAAATCCGCCTGGTCCGGGTATCGAACCCGGGACCTCTCCATTACAGGTGGAGCGCTCTACCAACTGAGCTAACCAGGGGTTAGACGTCAATAGGGCAAACGGGTTTTATCAGCTGCGACCAGTCTAACACCAACGAGGGTGAAGCTTGCAATTTAAGGTTATAATTATAATGCAATTACATGCAAGGGTGCAAGCGAGCTGGACAAGAATGATGAAAATAATCCCTGGAGAAGGGGAACAAGAGGGACAGAGGACAAACACAAACCCGTTTGCTCTACTGACGTCTAACCCTTGGTTAGCTCAGTTGGTAGAGCGCTCCACGTGTAATGGAGAGGTCCCGGGTTCGATACCAGGACCAAGCGGATCTTTTCGGTCGCTCACCAGTCACCTAACTGTGTTTGGAGATTTCTGTTTGTCCTTCTTGTTCCTCTTCTCCAGGAATTATTTTCATCATTCTTGTCCAGCTCGCTTGCACCCTTGCATTATAATTAAACCCAGTGTAGGGTGGCCTAAATAGTGGTAGGCTGTAAATTGGTACCTAAAAATTAGCTTCTGCACACAGCTATATCAAATTTTACCCAAACATGTATTTTAATGGCACTAGTTATCTTGCAAACGTGCATCTCTATGGTGGGCAACGACACAGACAACCAAGTAGCATCGCCAGTTGACCGCTCGATTCGACCCGCGCCCGTTGTGAAATGAGTCTTCCATTTTATGTGAAATGCGAGTACTCATTTCGCATCGGGCTCTAGCCGCTCACTGCGACTCGGTCGCCTGCATTGGTGCCCGCCATAGAGGCTACAAGGATTCTTGCCCTTATTTCTCACAGAAATGGATCTATGCTTTAGACGTTCACAAGGTAATGTGCACCACTAGAGTACACATGTGGTGAAAATTCAGAAGCCAATTTATTCGGTGCAATTGACAGCGTACCGCTCTATTTATGCCACCTTTTTATTCCTTCCCTTTACCTAGCTTGGGCTTAAAGATGACATTTCCGGAACATACCTTTTATTTAAATCAGGAAGGCTTTAAGACTGTTTCAGCTTAAAAGGCATATTCCTCCAGGGAAGCCATCAGCTTGGCAACCGCGGGTGACACACAGTGTTGCTTCTTCTTCTTTTTAAGAATCTTGGTGCCCCTCGGTGGGTTGATGTTTGCAATACCCCTGAAATCAAACAAATATATCTTTTTACTATAGCATTGTTCCCCATGAAACATGTATTATTTAAATACACAGGGAGGTTATGGAATGCTGGCCAAAACTTTCCTACAAATACTATGCGTTACATAGGAAAAATATGGATGCGATGTTAGTGAGTGCCAACGACCGATTTGGCAGATGTCCATCATATAGATAATGATACATTCATTTCCAATAAGGACACCGAAGTGTTGTGAACCAGATATCTGGGTTGCCGCCATGTTTTGGATGTTTGAACTGCCGGCGGGAATTACGCGCACCGCCACATATTAATAAGTAATGATTTTAGGGAAAAGTGCGCCTGGTCGCTTAATAAGGTACACAGGGGGTTACAGTTGTCTGGAACCAAGCTTTAAAAAAAGCGGAGCATTACAGGCGAATGGAACCAAGTGCATTTCTTAGCACACGTCTTGCCAGGACCAATATCTTTTTTTATTGTGCCTAATTAAATAATTACGACTAATAACCTTGTTCTGTAAATATTTAAAGGAAATTAAAGGTGTCGATTGGAATGTTGTAGAGAGCCTGAATAAACACCCAATGGAGGAGTTTGCAATGTGGTGCACCTTGAGTGCTTCTTTTATCCAACCCTAAAAAAAACGCCCGCTCGCAGCGCACGCGTGCGCTGCGATTAGGGGAGTGCAATGTCATGGGGTATTCTTTGCATTTTGTGGGCGTTTTTTGAAGGTTGGAGAAAAGAACCAGGCAAAGTGTACCATGGTGCAAGCACCTCCATCGAGTGCTCTTTAAAGCTCTCTACAAGCTCCCAATTGACACTTTTGCCCTTAAATCAATATTTAATCAATTAGTTTCAATGAATTAGTTTCATCAGGCTCAACAAAACAATACTCTCTTTTGCAAGATGCCTGCTAACATATACAGTTCGTTTCAATCGCTTAGAGTGATCCCTTTTTGTTTAAAGCTTGCTTGAGAATTAAAACAGTGTAAACGTAAATGAGAACAAAACCCTACTCCCGGACTTGCCGAACAATAAATTGTTCAATGTGTGCCAAGGAATAAGACATTTTGTGTAAGAAAAGGAATTTCTCTAAAATAGCCTTAACAAAAATTCTGGCTAGAGAAGCATGGTAATTGTGTTAATCAGCCATGTTAACATTTCAATGAACACTTGTGTTACTTTTATTCGGGAATTTTTGTTCCAGGTGTTTGTCTACACAACTATTTCATGTTTCACGTATATCAGTAGAAAAAAATGGTAACCTCTGCCAGTCGATCGACTTATTGAGCCTTCAAAGAGGTAGTATTGTCGGGCACTTTAGCACCACTTGGAGTGTTCCATCCTGTTTCGCTAGCTTCAGTCAACTAGCTTGTTTTATATTTTACAGATGTGCAATCTAAAAGTGCACGTCTGTTCTTCCATCCCCCTTTAGTCGTTTAAATGTATATTAGTTGTCATTCTCTAGAAAATAAACTCAGCTGCAGTAGAGACTTCATACTGTTACCTTTGTTTCTCGCCATCCTAGCATCACAGTGTAAACTAGAATGTGGACAGCGAGAGCATGGGGTCTTGTGAAGCTGAAGTGCTGATGGTGACACAGGCACTGACTTTAAAATATTTTACTATTACCTTGGACGCGCAAGTTTTCTTTGGCACGTTTCTCAGGAATATTTAATGACAGCATAGAGCACAGAGGCACAAAATATATAGCTTCTCTGGCGAAGTGCTTAATATTGAGAATGAAAACAATATAGTGTCCACGATATTCCTTGCCATCTGAAAACAACTCTTGCACGAGGTGTGCAGTAATTACGGATCAGGGCTTGACACAAAAGAGAGCACGCTGCTATCGATACATTTACAGGAGGTGGAAGCCATGCATTTTCTGGGCATATAAACGGTCTCCCTTTCACCATGTGCAGCTGAAATGCCCTTCATTCCAATTGATGAAGTCGTGTGCAAATGAGACAAACCTGCACCCACTGATGAGTGTAATGAGCGTGGTGAGATGGGTTTGTGTATGTGTACGTGCGCAAACACGCGCATGTTTGCATGTGTGCGCATGCGTGCGTCTGTTTGTGCGTGAGGAGGGAGCGTGGTCGCCGGACCACATTGCAGTATTTTAGGGCTCCCAGGACTGGAGAATGTGCTTACTTATGGTTTACACTATGCTGTTTTCGAGCCAACTAGCCCAAGATAAAAAATGACATAGTTCACCTTTTTTGTTTTCAACAACAGCAATCATTTCTCCAACGACATGTATGGGGTTAGACTCTCATCACAAAATGATTAACATCACTCATAAAACTGTCTTAAAAACTGATCTCATTTGTGCAAAAAAAGTTTCCTTCATGCACTATATCGTTGTGAATATGCCATTCAGCTTTGTGGCCCCTAAGAAGTAATTTCAGTAGTTTGAATGATCTAAATGAAACAATGAAAAACCTTAGCTTGAGGTTTTGGCATGCAAAATCAAAGCATTGTAAGAAATCAGCAGGCACTGGGGTTCTTCCATTGGAAGCTAGGTTTTGTGTAAAGGATACATCTTTGATATGACAAGCAGATCAAATTTAACAATAAAAGCAGGGGTGATGAAGCACTTACCTTTGAATAAATTCAAGTGTAAGGCCCACTTCTTCTGGGAACGAAATGTTCAACACAAAATAGAGCAGGAACATCAACTTGAATGAGCCTGCCCTGTTGCTTGTGGTCATCACCGGCACTGTGTCAACACAAATTGTGAACTCGCTTGCTGTGTAGTTGTTGGCTCCTATAAATAACAATTGATGCAGTATGAGAACAGAACTCGTCCACCTTCATGCTTCGGGCCAGAATTTGAAAGCACATACTGACCTTTAACACATATGATCGGGCTTGGGTCCATATCACCCAGATCCGAGTCAGTGGCATTCTCCTGAAAGACAAAGAGTAAACAAAAATGAGGACAGACGACCTAATGTCCTTTTAGTATGACCCGTGCTATGTCTAAGCACTTCGGTCTAATTTGCTTTTGCCACATTTAGAGGGCAAGCTACTTGAATGTTTTCAAGGATTCTACATAAACAAACAATTTTGGACAATTCAAAGGTACTGCCTGACCTCTGTATAATTTGTTTAGAAAACAGAGTATGCCTTAATGATGTATGCGGCTCAATATTGATAAATTAAAAGCAGAATTAGAGTCCCTATGGACAATGTTGCTGAATTGTTGTCGTCTCTTCGATGATATTGCCACAAGATGCTAACACAATTTCATAAGTCGACAGATGCACTAGCGGAGCACGAAGATCGTCAGTTGCTTTCATAAAAAAAAACAGATACGCTCAAAGGTGTTCTCATTTGCAAAAACCACAGATAATGCGCAAAACTCAGAAAATGTTGGGTTCAATCTGGGCTATCCCAAAGCTATGATTCCAACCGAAAAAGAAATACCAAAACAAAAATGCACCATTGATGTGGCATATTGTGACATGATGTAAGCTATATATATACTCGATATCGCTGCACTTTTCATCATCTGCTAAATTACCAGGTTATGCAGGCTTTGCTCATGGGGAACTCTGGCGGGCAAAGTTCAATTACAGATAAGCCAAATTGCATTGCTAAAATTTATTTAATTTTTTTAATAGCAAAAATTTGAGACGTTTATTTTCAACACTTTTTGTTCCATGGCATCAATTCCACAATTTACACGCGTTTGCCCAGACTCCTATGCTCCTAGTTCAGCACCTGTGCCTACAGTAGTCCCAATCTCCAATATTGGCAGCCATTCGAACCATCAGGCTAAAGGACAAATATATTTTTTTTTGGTTGGTTGATTTCGATGATAAGATGAATTGAAGGAATTAAAGAAGCCATTTTTTTCGCAGTGAGGATATTAGGCACAGTACAGAATCCAATAATTTCAGATGACTAAAAAGGTTGGCATTCACATACGAACCAAGCGATCGCTTTCTTGTATCAGCACAGGACACCAGAGTGCAAAGTCTCGTATGAAAGAAACGCGAATATCGGAGCAACATGTAGCTTACCCCCATCATTGTGCAGCGACGGTTGTCAGCGAAAACTACCATGTGCTTCGAGAATTGTGATGATACCAAATGGCCGGTGCTTTCAGAAAATAATTCGAGCTGCGATTTTGATTCAGTTTTCCACCACATTCGGCGCCGAAGCGCAGCCTTTAAATTCCGTTTCATTTAAATTGCATGAACGTCCATATTATCATTATCTAGAAATATCTAGACGCTGACTGCTGGTTCGTCTTAGTGAGAGAAAAAAATAAACGAAAGCTTCGTTAGAAATAACACAAAAATGTAAAAAGCTCATGAGTTTACGCAGCATCCAACGCTTCTGCTGTTATTTAACCGAAGATTAAGCAAAAACAATTCATCATTGCACCCCCATCCCCAAAATAGCTGCGAGAGAGCAAAAAAGAATTAGAGAACGGCATTTTGCTTTTATTGTTTATATGCTCACAAACCAAGCAATAAGAACAGTCAGGTCACAATATCGATGTGAAGGTAATCTCATGTGCATTCAGTACGTCTCGTCTCAGGGCATTCAAACCTAGGCGAAGGCATATTGTTTAGGACAGAACGTGGTGAAAAACTAAACCAAAGGCCACTTGGCATTATTACCCTCGAAATGCGTAAGAACTTCCGCTGACGACCGTTCTGTGGCGCGACGGGTGCAAAAGGCTGTTGGTTCGTTGTTTGCACATCTTTCGTTCGAGACCGCGCTGTCATCCTGGATATGAGGGTAAATTAACATGCAGCTGTCGACCAATCGGCACTGCAAGCTCAGGCTAGCAGCGCCTTCACACCTAACGGAGAGAGTAAGCCCTGGTAAGAAAAGAACTGACACGTTGTTGCTATATGTTTTTTTTTTTTGTGCAAGGTAGTGAATTCGATAAATGACGCACCGTCTCAAGCGGATGTAGTGAGGATCAGTGCAAGAAAACGCAGACGCCTAAAGCACCGTTTAGCGCCATTTCTTTTTGTGTTCCGAAAAAGCACAACAAAGCCTCTTCTTTATCTTATTCATGAAATGTTAAACGCGAATTACAGATGACACAATTGAAATTCATTTTTAACTCAGTAAGAGTGACTTGGATTTGTTCTCTAATTTCTAACGTTTAAAAGTCGTTCTCATCATGCTGAAGTCACAAAAGCAGACTGTGCTAGTTTTTTGTATTTTTTTATCTTTAATGTCTTTGTAACTGTGCTCTTTGTTTTATGAGTTGCGTGGTGTGCATGCTACTAAGGCCTAGAGCTGTCTGCGGCCCACAGTAAACAGATTGAATAAAAAAATAGTGTATCACACCCATTTTTGACTAATAATACCGCCCGCAGTGCTTCTATTCCATTTTCACGTGACATCTTGATGATTTACTTCGATTTTAGATTTCTGTAGATCTACTTCGCTTAAAAAATGTAAAGCAACCGATATACTAAAAGCATTGAATACAAAAACTTACCTCAACATTTTTGAAGATCAATTCAATGTCTTCACCGAAGAGTGCCAGCAGCAGGAGCGGAGTGCTGTCATATTCGGGGGTCACATTTTTTAGTGTTTTTTTAGCATCCTCAATGTCCTTAAGGCACTTCTTCACAGCCTCGTTCTTCAGTTGACTGTAGGCGTATCTGTACAGTTGTACTCCAACCTTTTTCATGTTATCATCAAAGACTTCGCTGACGTTGAATCCGAGCAGTAGCTCTGCATGATTGAGAAAATGGTGCTCCTCAAACAGGAATGGCCAGTCCTCTTTCACCTTGCCTACCCCCTTGGAGCTATTGATCAGTAGCCTCTGGGTTGCGTAAGTCTCACTCATGAGTTTTGTGACTAGTCTATCATCCCGAGATACCCTGCGATATTCTGTTACCAGACGTTCTCTCTTTTCATCCTGAGTGTAGGCTGTCTCTCCTGGAGGCAGCTCAGGCTTCCAGGCCACGCATCCGTAGGAGTCCCGACGGTCTGTCTTTGTGGGCTGATGAAACGCATCAGGGTCGGATGTGCTCTCTTCTGGAAGAGGTTGCGCTAGAGGCCTCTTCTTGTTATTTACACAATTCTCTAGTTTCCAGAGCAAAGTTTCAACGCCTTGTCCAATAACTGTGCCTTGCAGCATGTCTTGATATGACAACGGATACTTAGCTACAATCTTTGAAGCAATTGCCCTCAGGTGGCGCCTGCCCGGCGAGAAGCTCTCCTGGATAATTCTGTTACTCAATTGCCTCACCATTTGGTTCAGGTCAGACTTTGTTGGCCTTGCATTCTTGTAGCATGCTTCCAGAAGCCTCTGTGGAAACGAATCCCATGAAATGGAGAAGTCTTCGCTCCAATTCTCGAAACGTGAGGTGCTTGGAAGAGGAACACTCGCTGTAGGTTGTGCAGCAGGTATGGGTGCCTTGGTTGTCACACTGACTTCGCGAAACCTTTCCAAAAGGATCCTTCTATTCACTGGGTTTAGGAGGTCCAGGTCGCTCTCCTCAATGTACTTTAGATGCTCCATGGTTGTTACACCGCACACTTCTAGCTTGGAAACAACAGCTTCCACATCTTCTGATGGGAGGCTTGGCAGCCAGCTGGCAATAAGCGATGAAAGCTCCATCTAAGAGAGACAATGTAAAGAAATAATTAAATCAAATCCAAAACTGCATGCTTCAGCACCACAATGGGGCGCTGTGCTTGGCCCAGCCGGTATGGTTCAAGAGGAACATAGTCAATTATGCTGCTTGGAGTAACACATTTCAAACTTCCAGATTCACAATCATAGAGGTTATACAACTGCATTGAAGGTTCCAAGGACGACCGGGTGACTCGTACAAGGAAGCACATCGCAGGGCCTTTTGCCAGAATTAGAATTATCTGACCAAACACCAGCCGATCATCTTCTCGTGATAAGACCAGAATCATGTCCCTCCTGTACGCAAGTCCTCGGTACTCGGCATTATAGGCGTAGTAGATATCATCATCAGATCCAAAAAAAATCCTTTATGACCTTTTGAATGTGATCACTGTATAGACTCAACTGAAGTCTTGATGCAGATGTCAAAGGATCGGCAGTTGGAAAGAGGCAACCAGATGCCTTGTATGCTTGGAGAAGCTGGTGTCGTTCAGCTAGGGTGGATGTGATATTTTTGAAGTTTTGACAATTTCTCGCGCATTTTCTGAAGTAACCGTGCTTGCTTTCACAGCGCATAGTCCAAACTCTTATTAATGGGCCAAACTGCATGATGAGGTAAGGATAGTGCGCAAGAAAGTGGTGCTTAGGTCGTAGAGAACAAAATGGAAAGAGCTCTAGTCTCCCTAGAAGATAATCGTCAATCAAGTCTTTCAGCCGCATTATCATCGGAAGCGAGATGGCTGGAGTGCAGATCAGCTGGACGATCTCTGAGAGCATCAACACCTGCTGCCACACAGGATCATCGAGATCTAGTACTTTGCCGAAAACAAACACAGGCAGGAACCTTAGCATGTTCCAGTTCTGAACTGCATACCCGCTCAGCTTCTGCTTTAAATTCACTTCCGAGGGGCGATCATTTGCATCTCCTTGTTTGAAATTAAATAAGGAGATGCTTCTGTTTAACTCTTCCAGTGTGAACCACCTGCACTTGTGGACGAAGTATTGTACGTACAATGCAATATCATAAGACACAACACCCTCAAACAAATCGTGACCTAGACAAGGTGGCAGGCCCGGTGCACACACATGGAAGTACCTCAAGCGATTAAACAATGAGTCAAATTTCACTCCTTCGTGAACAATGAGCGTGTCATCTTGACTCAAAATTGTTAGAGACCTGTCATAGTTGGACTTTTTTCTCAGCTCGAAAGTGCCAGTCAGATTGGACTCAACAAACATATCTTTTTTCTCTGTTAAACAAAACCGACACATGTGCTTTGCTTTGCTAAAGTTCTCAACAAAGCCACCAATTGTGTGGCTTCCCAGATTGTCACCAAGGATCGCCACAACAGCTCCATACAGGTTCTTGCCGTCTCTCAGCTGACAGCTTCCGTTTTCAAGCCTCCGGATGTCCTCTAGCAGTGGTGCAAATACCTTTTCTTGCCCGAAAAACTCGAAGTCGGACTCTTTACATAGAAGCACAAGTTGAATTGCGCGAATGCGTGATCTGTTCCATGGGTAGAGGTTTCCGAGCATGAAGTACACTGCAAGTATCTTGTGCTTTTTCTTTGCCGAGCCAAGGGGATTCACGACTTCAAATGCATCTTGAAACAGCAGCAACTTCACGGCATCCGACTGCTGATCAAACAAGGGAATTGACTTGTGCACTGTTATATTCTGCGCCGACGCGGCGGTGCTCTAAAGCCTGACTACATTGGACGCAAGCGCCGGTGACTTACGTTCGACGTAGCCGGGAAACTACATGCCCCGAGCGGACCTGGACGGTCGCCGGAGCGAGAAGAAAAGACAACCAACGGATTCAGGAGCGGGGCGAACACTGGCCGATGAGGCCGCAGATCACGCGCGGCTCATGCCGTCGCGTGCTGTCCTTTTTATTCTTTTTCATGGATGCACGAGATGGCTACTTTAAAAAGGAGATGTCAAGTAGCGCCATCTCGTGCAAATCAAAATACTACATTCTCCCTCCCTTAAAAAAAAAAAAAAAAAAAAAATAAGAAAATTGTGGGAGGAAGACTTACGTTATACATTCGTTATGTGAAAAAAAATAACGAAAATCAAAACACTTCACCACCCGAAAATTGCGTTATTTCACTGGAAATATTGGTTTTAAAATTGTTCGTTGAAACACAAAAAAAAAAAAATATGAAATTCGCAAAAGATTGTTCATAAACGTTCTTTGTGTGCACGACACGGAAAATTCAACAAAATCCTAAACAAGTCATCCGAACAAAACGGGTTTTCACTGAAAGTTCAGGTTGCATCATACTAGTCACGTGACGATCAAAATTTCATTCCAAGAGTCATATTTCAACTTAGAGCACTCTCATCTCTCCTCCTCCTGGGAAGAAAATGAAACATCCAACCATACCTATTTTAATGTCCATGACACATTGTAGTGTTGACTGTTAGTTTGTTAGTTTGGTTATTGTTTAGAATATTGTGTTTGTCATGGACATTTTTACCTTGGCCAAGGTTTTGCTATAACAGTGATATGCTTTTAATGTTCTATATGTACCCAAACTTGATACCAAAAATGACCTTTTACGAAAACATAACTACAAAAGCCTTAGTCACTGTACTCCGAATCTGACTGAAAACTATCATCGCCAAGTGCAAGAATATAGTCTTTGAACTTCAGCGGAAGTCTTCTCTGGCGTATTGGCCGACCTTGCCTCGCTGGTGGTAGAGGAGCTGTAGATGGCTCGGAGATCGTGGGTGGTGTGTGGAACTCGGTCGTGAGTTCTTCCACTGAATCCTCAAGTGGAGGCATAGATGGCGTACTCGTTCCCGAAGACTCCAGAGTACTCATTTCTGGCGACGGCAAAACGAGCAGTTCTGCCCGTGTGTCTGGGCAAACTGCCAGATCGGAGACAGGTAGTTGCTCTGCAACCACGGACTCTGGTGATGACCCTGGCACAGCGTCCGGAGCAGCAACAACCACTGGCCCAGGAAGAGGCCTGACCGCAGCCTCAGGAACAGGCCTGACAAGCCTGTCAGGCTCCACAGACTGTCCAGCGTCTGCCACGGAAGCAGGGCAGAGCTCAGGTGCAGAGATCCCGATCATGTCGGGTACAGCCGACCCGAGATTCCCCTCGGAAACAGGAGCAGGGCCCCCAGGAACAGAGGCAGGCCAAGGGACAGCTCCAAGAACAGTTCCAGGAACAGGTCCAGGAACAGGCCCCGGTACAGCACCCGGAGCAGGAGACTCGGCCGCAGCAACCGGAACTGTAAACTTTGCCGCAGCTAACAGATCTGGCTCCTTGGAAGAACCCAGCGCTGCATGGCGAGGTGCACCTGCCATGGGTGCAGCAGATGAACCGGGTCTCCCCAAGAGACCAGACGCTGCGGGGTCACAGGAACCCTCCGGGCAGGAAAAAACAATTGGTACTTGGGACGTTGAAGTGCTTCCACGGACAGGGGTCAGTACAGGAACCACTGGAGTTGCAGGAGGTATATACAAGTCATCTTCGTCATCATCATCATCCCAACCGTAGTCAGGAACTTGTGCTGGAGGCAGCTGTATGGACTTTGCAAGCTTCGCTGCGTTCCATTTCCTACCGTCAGCGAGTTGATATGTAGCAGGTCCTAACTGTGCATGTATCCGTTGTGGTTCTGTATATGTACTCCGCAACTTGTTGTGATGGGTGGGCTTGAATACGCGAACAGCCTGCCCAGGATGAAACTGAGGGTGTCGTACAGCTCTACGATGGTCAGAATAATCTTTCATGTTTTGTTGATAGCGCTGTACTCTTCCTTGTAGCTGAGCTCGACGTTCCAAGAGATTGTCAGGTACCGTCCTAGTCGGCATGCCTTGTACGTCTAGTCTAGACCGATGATTTCGTCCATGAAGGAGAAAGGATGGTGCAAATCCTGTTGCAGGATGTACCGTACGTCGGTACGCTTCCAGGTGGTCTCGGACGGCATCTGGAAGTGGACGACCTTGTACAACAGCTAACTGAAGGCACGACTTCAGGACTCGGTTAAATCTTTCCACCTGCCCGTTACATTGGGGGTGGTATAATGACGTTCTCCTATGTTTGATGCCATGTTGACGCAAGAAATCTTGAAATTCATGGGAGGTAAACTGTACTCCATTATCTGACACAATCTCGCAGGGCAGTCCCTCGCGTGAAAAAACGTTCTTCAAAAAGCTGATGACAGTCGCAGAAGTCACAGAAGACGTGGCTTGGACTTCTGGCCACTTGGAGTGGTAATCTACGAGTACTAAAAAAAACCTTTGACTGGCCGGTGCACGATCAACCGGGCCCACGATGTCGATTCCTAGCTTTTCCCAGGGCTGACTTGGAAACTGGATGGGCTGCAAGGGAGCCGGTGCAGCCTTCACTGGTTTGTCGGTAGCATGGCACACCGTGCAGTTCTGGATCTTGTTCTTTATGTGTTCATTCATCAAGGGCCACCAGTAGTGTTCCCGGATCACACTTGTGGTTCTTGTGATCCCCTGATGAACTTCGTGTGCTACTTCCACGATCCGGTCTCGAAACTCGACAGGGACGACAAGTTTTTCTCCCTTGTACAAAATACCGTCGTACAGCGACAGTTGGTCTCTCACGTGATAGTAAGGCCGGAGATCTGGATTGGTTTTACTATCTTCAGGCCAAACCGAGGTAGTATAGCGGATGACTGAAGGAAGAACTATGTCATTGGCCGTAGCCTGTTGAAAACCACCTTTCGACAAAGGAACCATTACGACGGAAACAACTTCCTCGTCGAATCTCATGCCCTCCTCAGTGTCAGACACTGGCAACCGTGAAAACGCGTCAGCAACGACGTTGGTGGCGCCCTTCTGAAACTCCATTTTGAAATTGTAATTCAGAAGTCGGGAGGACCAACGAGTGATCCTTAGAGGACGGATTCCGGAACCTTTGTTGGACAGCAACGTGACCAACGCCTGATGGTCAGTACGAATGACAAAAGACCTTCCCCACAGATACACGTGCCACTTTTCACACGCCCAAAGACATGCGAGAGCTTCCTTCTCGCCCGTGGAATACCTTCGCTCTGCATCAGTTAGCGAGCGAGACGCGAAGGCTACAGGACGAAGCTGGCTACCATACTGCTGCTGCAAAACAGCACCGAGACCGTACTGAGAAGCATCTGTGGCCACGACGATAGGCAACGTCGGGTCAAACATGGCCAAAATTGGAGCTTCTTGGATGGAAGTCTTTACTTTCTGAAAACTGGCCTCGACTTCCGGAGACCAGTTGAAACGAACTCCTTTACGTAGGAGACGACGCATCGGTTCGACGATGGTGGAACAATGAGGGATGAACTTGCTGTAGTACTCTACCAGCCCTAAAAATGCTCTTAACTTCACTGCATCAGAGGGAGTTGCAAAATTTAGGACCGCATCTACCTTGGATGACAGGGGTGCTAAACCTTTCACGGAAAGATGGTGTCCCAAAAATGAGAGCTCCTGTACTTGGAAAACACCTTTACGGTTTAGCTTCATTCCTGCTTGGGAAATTCGAGACAAGACACGACGGAGATTCTCATCGTGCTCCTTCAAAGTGGATCCATAAACGATGATATCGTCCAGATAGAACTGAACGCCTGGACAATCCCTTAGGATTTTGGACATGAGTTGCTGGAAAGCTGCGGGTGCAGATGCCAGCCCGAAGCAAACTCTCTTAAAGCGAAATAACCCCTCGTGGGTAATGAAAGACGTGAGGTCACGACTCACCGGGTCGAGACGGACTTGATGGTAGGCGGACGCCAGATCCAGCTTGGAGAAGATCGCCGCTCCCCGTAGAGAGTTCAACAGTTCATTGATGCAAGGAAGTGGAAATGAATCAATGACAACGGCCTGGTTCGGAGCTCGTAGGTCCACACACATACGGATGTTGCCATCGGGCTTGCGGACGACAACAATAGGTGACACCCACTCGGAGGCTTCGACACGTTCAATTACGCCCTCTCGCTCCAGCTTGAAAATTTCTTCGGAAACCCGATCCCTTAGGGTCATCGGGAGGCGACGGAGCTTTGATTGGACTGGTGGAACTGTGTGCCGCACCTTGACCTTGTGCGAGTAATTCTTCAGCAGACCCAACCCCGGGCTAAAAAGATGTTCAAAATCTTCGAAGCCAGGTGGCAACTTGGATGCGTCTCGCTTCGAGGAACCACCAACAAGGCTCGTTGAAGGACTGGATTTCTCTGGATGACGCTTCATACCTTGGGGCGCTTGACTCCCCGGATGATCTTGTGGACCGTGTAGTCCGTGACTCTCAGGACTGTAGAGCTCTTGACTCTCAGGATGACGCTGTGGATGATAGAGCCCTTGACTCTCAGGATGACGTTGCGGACTATGGAGCCCTTGACTCTCAGGATGACGTTGCGGACTTGACTCGTCCTCGAAGACTTTAGGTGTGGTCTCTTCAGAGACCGATGAAGCAGGAGACGGGTTCTCCGCAAATGAAGGTCTGGAACTTGCCGCTGGTCGAGAACCGGGGACTTGCGATGCTTGACAGGACGACGCGGTGAACGGTCGTCGCTGCGGGTTGGGCGTGGGCCTCACATCCCGCTGTGGTGCTCCTCCTCCGTGAGCTGCATTCGCATACAAACACTCATGTTTAGCGCCATTCAACACCAGTTGCAACTCACGGACCGCGTCGATGCCGAGTAACGAACGTCCAGTCTTGGTTACGTAAAACTCCAACGTTGTCCAGCGGTTCTTAAAATTTACTTGTCCCACAAAACATCCAAGTACCGGAATGGTCTCTTGCAAATAGTGGACGAGAGGCGTCGACGGCGGATGTAACTTTATCCTCCGCTGCTTGTTAACTTCGTTAAACATGCGTTCATTTAGGATCGACACACATGAACCGGTATCAACAAGAAGACGAAGAGGGGTCCCATTTACCGTGATCTCGGCCATGAAGGCGTCACGACGCATGCTGCCGCCTTCTCGTCGCTCGGCCGTCCCGACGACCACAGGTTCCTCCGTCAGCCTGACGCTTGGCAGCTCCTCAGGAGACAGCGACTGGCCGACCACGTTCACCCGGCCGGGCCGGTCCCCTCTGAACTGTCTGTCGGCGAAGGTCCGCCGAGTACCACGGCCTTGAACCGGGAACGATGCCTGTCGCCGATCGTAGGTGAAGGCAGCCGCCGGCGGGCGACGACTCCGACACGCCACTGCAAAGTGTCCCCACTTTCCACATAAGAAGCATGTCGCTTGAGACGCCGGGCAAACCGCTCGATCATGACGGCGGCGTCCACAGAAGTAGCAGGCGTCGTCTGCTCCGATCCCACCCGTCCGAGGCGGAGCGGGCTCACGCCCACGCTGAGGCTGGAACACCCTCGCCGGAAAACGGGGCACGTGACCGGAGGCCACCGGAGCCCAAGGCATCCTGGGTCCAAGCTGCGACGGGGGGTAGCCAGGTTGAGGCCAGGGAGGGTAGCCGCTGTAGCCATCTTGCCCATGCTCGATGAAAGAAGACGACGCTTGGCCACCATCTTGTGTTGCTGCCGTTTGACGTTTCTCGATCTGGACTTCTGCCGCGACCGGGACTTGCGACTCTCGCCGCCGAAAACTTGCGGCCGTCTTCGCTCTCTGCTCGTACTGGCGAGCGATCTGGATAGCCCGCGACAGCGTTGGCAGCTCGCTGCCCTCGCACTCCTGGAGAACGCGATCCTGGACGCGTCTGGACTCCAGGCCTTCCAAGAAAACCTCGCAAAGTCTTTCATCGAGCGCGTTCCCCAGAGCACAAAACGAAGCCTGATGGCGCAACACGGCAAGAAACTCAGTTACCGACTGGCCAGGACGTTGGAACAAACCGCGCAGCTTCTGGCGTTCAAGCGCGATACTACCCGAAAACTCAAAATGCTTCTCGACTGCCTCCAGAAAAACCTGGAACTCGTCAGTCCCCTCCACCGCAACCGTCTCGTACAGCTGAAATGCATCCACGATGCGCTGGCCCTCAGTGCCCAACAGCGAAAACAGGATGGCTTTTTTTCGGAACGGTTCTACGAGATGCAACGCCGACGCGTCAAGAAAAGTCAGAAAAGCACGCTTCCATGCCGGCCAAGCTACAATCGGCGGACCGGGCACTGCCAAAAAGACAGCCGGCGGCGGGAACGCCGTTGGGCCGCTCGAAGACGAAGATGACGAAGTCATCTCACGATGAAAATGGAACGTACTGAAAACCTAGGCCTAATGCCTCCCCCCGAAACTCATCAAACGCGGCCTTTGCGCAAAATATGACTACCGTTCACCCGGAACAAAAAGGAACACATTTCATGAATACAGTTACGCGCCGGTTTCCTCAACCACTGACCCGCGACGCGGAGTGAAGCCCCCTCCCGAATCCCGGGTTACAAAAGAGGAAATGCTACATATTAAAACAAATATCCCATCCTCGTCGCCAAAATGTTATATTCTGCGCCGACGCGGCGGTGCTCTAAAGCCTGACTACATTGGACGCAAGCGCCGGTGACTTACGTTCGACGTAGCCGGGAAACTACATGCCCCGAGCGGACCTGGACGGTCGCCGGAGCGAGAAGAAAAGACAACCAACGGATTCAGGAGCGGGGCGAACACTGGCCGATGAGGCCGCAGATCACGCGCGGCTCATGCCGTCGCGTGCTGTCCTTTTTATTCTTTTTCATGGATGCACGAGATGGCTACTTTAAAAAGGAGATGTCAAGTAGCGCCATCTCGTGCAAATCAAAATACTACATGCACTATTCCATCCACAAAGTCCCGGAGTATGCCCACTTCATTGCTAAGTGGATTCAAACACTGACTGACATCTGACTCATCATACAGCAATGCCTTGAGAGTGTCAATTATTGGGACGTAATGAAACGTAGCATCTTGATTTTTCTTGTTCTTTCCCAACAGGATCGCTACAGGCTCTACATAACTGAACCTCTCCTTGAAGTATTCTTTACGGGCGTATGGTGACCGTAGCACACCTGAGCTGCTGTGTGCTTTGAGTATCTGGTCATTGTCAGATAAGAGGTGTAGGACTTCCTGAGATGTGCTGTCACTAATTCCAACAGAATCCAGTTTTCTTCTTAATTCTGATAACATTTGCTCCAAATTATTGTTCTGCAAGTCAAAGAACGCCTCACTGATAATTTGCACTGTGGACGATGGCACCAGATGCTCGGACAGAAGACGTAGATACAGGAGTCCAAAGGCATCAATTACTTGACTCTGATTTCTCACGAAGTCACCGTTCGATTGAGACCCCACATCACATGACGCACCAACCTCCTGATCAGGGGAATGATCGAAGTTGTCGAGAGATCTTTGTTCATCTACGTGAGCCTGTTGCATTGCAAATCGGTGACAGCGTGATATATGAGATTCAAATGATGACTTCTTCTTGTAGGTCCTAGCGCATCCAGGGAAAGGGCATGTAATCGCCTCCAGTTGCAAAATGTGACCTTTCAGGTGACAGATTAGTGACTTCAAATTGCTGCAGACTTGAAGACAAGTGGCTACACTGCACGCAAGTGGAACAGCCTCATGAAGCAGAGCAAGGGGTGCCTCAAATCTACTCCAGTATTTGTGGTCACGTGACAGGTGGCTATAGACGGAACCAATCTTCCTGAAAACCCTCGTGCATCCTGAGAGGGGGCACTGAATCTGCATGTTGCTGGCATTCTTATGCAATGTAACATGCTTCAGAAAGAGTGATAAAGTGGTACAGCAGCAATGACAAATGCTGCAGGTGTACATTGCACTGAAAAAAAATTGATTGAATTAGATAAGTACTCCGCAGGAAAGATAAACCAAAATGCAGAACCAGTCATTCAATTGATTTGTTTAGAGGTAGCTGGTCTGAATGCTAAATGATCTCTTGTGAAACTGTTATAATGCAAAAAAAAAAAGACAAAGGGCCAAGGCAAGAAAAAGGCAAACAATTCTGTCAACACCTGTAAAAGGGGCGTGTCAGTTTTGCATCATACTTACTTTGGCTTTCATTAAATTCACTGTTCTGAAAGTTGACACAACTGCTAAATCTGGTCATAACGAGGTCATGTGGTTTATGCATGCAATGTCGTGACATATTTTCTGGGAATCTATGGGCACGCAGGCATTTTTTTACATGTTTCGGATTTTCGAAAGACTTGGAGGTGCTGGCAATTTTACCGAATTAATAAAAAAAAATATTTTTTTCTTGGCCAGCCTTGTTCTGACACGCGAAGTATTTTGCTGTTTTGACCTGTCCGCATGTAGACCCTTGGCTCCAAAGCAGCAAGGCGATCGTTGGGATAGCATCGGACATAACTGTGTGCTCCTTGTTTATATTTTTTTTACATATCCTCAAATGCGACTGTTTGTGGCAGTTACAGCGTTACAGAGGTTTGCCAACACAAATTGAGGAGGGCGTGAGACAGTTGAGGTCCATAACCTCTGGGATGGTGTGCAATGTAATGTGCACCGTCCCGGACGTCAGGGGACAAGGAGATAGGTACAAAGAGGGCAGTCCTGGAGGCTAACAGGACAATCCGGAGACTGAGCTTTAAGAACGCATATGAAGTTACGAATGTGAACAGGGAGATATATCAGGATAGACCGATTACCCTCCTTCTGCCGAGGCGGCAGCCACTATAGGGAACTCACAGGGATGCGGATGAGGCGGAGGATGGGCTCTTGGGCAAAGGCTTTTTTAAAGGCCGACAGAGGCCTCGGGCAGCTGGGGGTTTTAATGCGAATAGAAAGGTTGGGACGAAGCAATTTTCCGGCGTGAAAAAAGCGCCGAAAGTTGCCGGCGCTTGCCGGAGAACAGCCACCCGAACACCGCGCGTTTGGCTGATCCTGACCAGGCGAACGCTTTTGCCGGACATTGACCACTTGAATTCACCATTAACTTCATAGTAATAGTTATCAAATATTATGAAACCAACTTTTTTAATAAAAACAATTCTACCTCTTTCATAAGGACATCAGGGAAAATGTCCCATCTGCTATGCTAGGCACACGTATGCAGACACAAATCGAAATGTTCTTAAACGTATAGTATAGACCATTTGCAGTCCTCCCAAGCGCCCCGGCGCGCGCGCGAGGAATCTTGGGATCGGTGTTCTGTCGGCCCCCGTCGTCTGGCTGCTCTCCGTTGGAATCGCATCACCTCGCTCTAGACATACTTTTCATCTTCGTTGTTTATACTTAATAATCCTCTTTTTTATCTACTCCAGTGTATTTTTCTTGTTCATAAGTGTATCTATTTCGTTCAGCGCTTTGTATTTCTTCTGTATATTACGTGTTTTTGTGCATATTCCATCGTTTTCGACGCGGCCGTCGACGGACACCACGCCGCTTCGTTCGCCGCTCCCGGGGTGAGTACTGACTGTTGCCGTTACGCTCTATCCCGCTCCTAGGCCGTTCATTTAACTCGTGTGCGGTCGCGAGAGAGCAGTTTCGAACATCACTACAAATGTCACCGCTGTAAGCAGAGAAATAAAGTAGTCATCACGAAGCGAAGGCCGACATGCCTTCGCTTCGTGATGCGCTCGCCCTGTGAAATGTGAGCGTGGGATATCGAGTACTGCTTGCGTGCTCAACATTCGGGACGGTGCTTTGTCGTTGCGATCTTTTTGCCCTTCGGACGCTTGCGAAGCTGTACCAGCGGTCGGCGTGCCTCGGCAGCGCTCGTCAACAACCGTCCGCGCGGCGTCACTTTTCTCGCGTTCGCTGACCGTCCGCGAGCGCCGGTGATTCATCGTCGCGGCTGGTATGCGTATGTAGTACATCGCATAGCTTCACAATCGCTCTTAACAGCGGTTGTGAGTTGAGCGGGCCCTTAGCAAGCGAGTTATGTCAGCAACTGCAACTTTGAAACTGATGGTCACTTCACTTATTTATTTCACTATTCGAGATGTCAGCTTTTCGTTCACGGGTGCTTGTCGTTTGACGATGTCTCCGAACTGTGATGCCGTGATCCTTTTCTCACGTTCCGTGTGCCACAGCATACTTCTGCTTTGGCCACGTGTCTGTTCCTCCAGGTGCTGAGCTTGTGTAAGAGTCAGGGTGCATGGATCGCTTGGTGGCATCTGGTGATTCCAGCACTCTTTTATGGGCAAGCTGATCCGTGCTGCAGAGGCCCCATCATCCGTGTTCGAGTGCTCCTGAACCTTCCTTGGCAAGGGTGTGAAGGCAGCTTCTTCCATCACGTCCGCAAACATTGGGAATATTCCCTTCTCAATGAAATCTGTATGCAGCCTCTTGACGGTTGCCTGCGCCACGTCCACATGCACTTCCGTGGTTTTTCTCGCACTCTTCGCCTTGTTGCTAGAGTCGTGCTTGACGAATTCTAGTTCGTTGAACGACACCGTACTTGCACCTCTCTTTGAAGATGGGCCCCACTGCCTTGCTCCCTCAGTGCAGGCCAGAGCATCCGGGATGTAGGACCTTCCCTCCCTTATCAGGTCTAGCATGTGCCAAAGCAGTGCTGCCACATGCTTGCACACACCGCCTTGTCCAGCCTTGCAGGAACAGGAAGCCTTGCTGACCTGCCCATCTTGGCAGAGCACAGCATGCACTGCGTATCGCTTCGTAAGGGTCATGGAAGCCTCCACGTTAGCCTTGACAATTGTCTCTGATGCACTTGTGGTGTGGAGGAAGATGTTCTGCACTTTGTGGGCCTTGAACATTTTGTAGCCAGAACTTGTGTGCTTCTGTGCTCCAGCTGCTTGGCCATGCCCTTGGATGTGGCTTTCCGAGAATGCGGAAGGAAAGTCCTTCAGCTGCTTGGTCCAAGGTCCTGCTGGAAGTGGTAGCTCTTGCGGCTCTGGTACATCCCGTGTCGCCATAGCCTTCCCTGAAAAAAAGGCAGCTCAGTCAGCGTTTTAAAAGGAGGACGGAAATTTGACCAACACAGTTTTTTAATGGGTTTGGTGTTGTTTTGACAGAATTAACCTAAACTTGCGAAGTAAGAGTTCATCTAGGGTAACAACCCCTCAAAAAAAGCCTGCTGTAAACTTTGTGCTAAAAAAAGAGCGTTTGCTATTAGGCAAACATGCCAGCTTTTGTAATCTACAACTTCTTGTGCACTTTCGAACATTACACAGTCGAAGGAGCATTCTGAAAGCAAGCCACGCACTGGCATTGGGGACAAGCATCTCCAGTGTCACTGAGCTGCTTGTTGCTGCTGCCCTGTCAGTGTCCATGATATAGTGCAGCTCTGAATACGAAGAACGCGTTTTGACCATAATCCGTTTCGTGCCAGCAGCATAAAGCTGCTGGCACGACCGTGAAGTGTTGTACAGGAGTGGCAAAGACACTCCAGCTTTCAATGCGTCAGTGTTCGTCCAAAAGAAGCAGTTCGCAGAGCCACTAAAAAGTGTCTAGCATTTCATATGCACGCGCTTGCGTGAAAACGGGATGATCAATAAAGATATGCACTCGCGGGACGCTGTGTTAGCGCGGTTCGCAGGGGCAATCTTGCCTCACCACAGTGAGCGCGCTAGCTGAACTGTAATTTCGATAAACAATGGAATCTCCCCCATACTATGCATAAAACGCAGTCAGAACCCCTTCTCCCGCCGCGACGAAGAACCGAACGCGAAGGATGTGATGCTGCGCGGACGGTTGTTGACGAGCGCTGCCGAGGCACGCCGACCGCTGGTACAGCTTCGCAAGCGTCCGAAGGGCAAAAAGATCGCAACGACAAAGCACCGTCCCGAATGTTGAGCACGCAAGCAGTACTCGATATCCCACGCTCACATTTCACAGGGCGAGCGCATCACGAAGCGAAGGCATGTCGGCCTTCGCTTCGTGATGACTACTTTATTTCTCTGCTTACAGCGGTGACATTTGTAGTGATGTTCGAAACTGCTCTCTCGCGACCGCACACGAGTTAAATGAACGGCCTAGGAGCGGGATAGAGCGTAACGGCAACAGTCAGTACTCACCCCGGGAGCGGCGAACGAAGCGGCGTGGTGTCCGTCGACGGCCGCGTCGAAAACGATGGAATATGCACAAAAACACGTAATATACAGAAGAAATACAAAGCGCTGAACGAAATAGATACACTTATGAACAAGAAAAATACACTGGAGTAGATAAAAAAGAGGATTATTAAGTATAAACAACGAAGATGAAAAGTATGTCTAGGGCGAGGTGATGCGATTCCAACGGAGAGCAGCCAGACGACGGGGGCCGACAGAACACCGATCCCAAGATTCCTCGCGCGCGCGCCGGGGCGCTTGGGAGAGACTGCAAATGGTCTATTCGCAAGTTCCAGCATTAGTCGCTATCGTGGAAAGTGAGTCGAATCTGCTCTCTTCTGATCATTGCCTTGCTAGAGACGTGAATCATTTCAAGCAGCGCCAACTGTGATGCTGCTTTCGAAGGGTTCATGCCTATAAATACGTAAGAAATGTCCTCCCGCAAAGATAGAAAAGGATTTCGATGCGGATTGATGAAGTCTCGTCTCAGCCTGCGACGAGCGCAGAAGTGTTCTTCAAGCTCTCTGTAATCTGCGCCCGAAATTTGATTCCAGCTTCTGACGGATTATACGCGTTGCGCTTCGGCCCCCGCTCCGGCCAGGCGCGCTTCGTACGAAATCAGACTCTGCCAATTTAGTCGAAACCATGTCGCCTGCGAACTCGCACGATTCTGCTGAACCAGACGATCACACCATAAATTCCTCTGGAAAGATTATCGGAAACACGACTGCCAAACCTGACATGAGTAAAAGGACGTAAAGCCAGCAATAATGGGCAGACTCCCTCATACGATGTCATGAACTCGGAATGGATGTTTTGCGCAAGGTATCGTTAGTGACGTCCCCACTCATTAACACTGGCAGAGAAGAAAAAAAAAACGACTTTACAAAGAGATGCAAAAGCGCCTGATTGAAGAGGCATTCAACACAATGCATCATGCAATTGCTTTCCAATGAACACGCTAGTGCGTACAATCAAACGCTACATAAAGCAGCTCAGCTAACTGCGTAAAAATGCAAAAATGAGCACCAAGACCGTTTTACCAAGACTGTTTTACTAGGCATCAGCACGTACGTGCGCAGTATGCTAAATGAAACAACGTTGCAGAAACGTTGTGGTTCATGATTTATTCAACAATCGCGAAGTTTGTTACGAACCACTGGCACAGACAGTTGTTGCTCAGTAACTACATACTAGCAGCAAAACCACAAAAATATCTTCACATATTAAAGAATGTGCACTTGGACTTTGAAAACGCAAAATAAAGCCGTATTTAGCCTACCTTTGTTGTCAGACCTAATCTTCAAAGTCTACACGAAACCACGTGTCAAGACTGTTTTGAAGTAGCCCGATCCCTTCCCGTCAACGTTTTCGATCACTGCTACCGTATGCTCGTAGTCTCCGCTGAGGATCATCCACCCATCGAACACGCACACATGCGCTGACACCGTGCAGGAGACATTCTCCAGTGCCAAGACGGTGCGAAGCTTCAAACCAGGCAAAGCGAGCAGCGTCGTTCGGCGGATCCGGCGACGAGCGGACGCAGGTCGAGCGCCGCCGATCCCAGTTGAGCTTTCAAGCTTCCCGTGGCTTTCGGCATCGTAATTCGATGCGGCAGCGGCGCGGTGGATCAGCAGATCACGGTACCTCTGTTTATCGAACTAGCATCGTGTTATGTGTCGTTTCTCGTTCATTATAAACCTCCCTCGCCTATGCTTCGTACTTGCTCGAGTGAAATTATTCATCCTTATCGTGCTTCAGTAAATAGTTGCCTGAGCGGCGACACCGTAGCTGGAACTTGCGAATGCAAGCCTCAATGGAAAACGCATTTATACAATTAGTGAGGTGGTAATTGTTGCGCTCACCTGTTTTTAGCGGATACCTCGGGCGAATGAGATGGTAGCCCCCGTGGGTTCCTGAAGGAGTAAAATATTTACATTTAAAAACAAATTTAAACTGACCTAACAATAGATCACACGAAACTTTTCAAGCGCGGTACAACCGGCAAACTAACGTCTTCAGGTTCGGTTCAGGGAGAAATAGCACGCGGCCCGTACGCAGATTGGCTGCCGCTGACAACCCATTTCCGCCGCCGAGCTTGCCGAACCCTTGGCGGCAGTGATGTCCAACCCCCGTCCCGCACCGCACCGCACCGCGCCGCACTGCACCGCACCACCACACCTCCGCATTTACTTGACAGTTCCGAGAGACCCCGAATTGAGGTGCGAGGTGTGACAGCTTGTACGACAAAGAACCACCGCGAACCAAGCTCCGCTTTCTAAAACGTGTTCTTTTGCTAAACAACTTTCGATAACATGGCGCTCAATCACACGCTGCAGCGTGCGCTACCCACACGCCTTCCTCAGTGCCGGTGTTGTTCAACGGGGGAGGCACTCACTTGATCGAATGACGTTTTAGCGAACGCCCACGTTTCATCGAATGACACTTTAGCGAATAGTCGGACGCCGCGAAGCGGCGTTTTCGGGTGGGCCAAGTGAGTTCATATTTTTGTAATGAGTTGCCGCAGACTGTCGCCGCGAAGCGGCGTAAAGCGCAGCGCGACGGATGGGTTAACGCGCGCCCCCGTTATTCGCTAAAACGACCATTCGCTCAAATGTCGCTGTTCGCTAAAATGTCATTCGCTCTTCTGATATGGACCCGTTCAACGGTATCTGGCGCAACACCGCAACATTTCCAAGCATGTTTAAAACGGGCGCCTGTAACGGAAAAAAACTGTGAGTGCGCAGGCGATCTGGTGGATGTTGATCAGAATGCAGAAAACCCGAGACTGTGGTAAAAGCAGGGAAACGGTGTCGAAGAAGAAAGACTTCCTTCTTCGACACCGTTTCCGAAGACCGAAAGTCTTTCTTCTTCGATACCGCTTCCCTGCTTTGGCCTGTAACGGGCTCGCGAACACTACGTATTTGGTTCAACATACGGCGTGGTCGCTTTTGCACACCTAGCTTCCGCGGAGTATGGATAAAAAAAAAAGATAAAAAAAAAACACTCACCTCGGAATGAACGGATCCTCGTCCAAACAAAGACGCCAGGAAAAAAGTGGCGAACCGCGAAGATTTCGCCGCTTTGCAGCCTCCTTCGCGTGGCGGCGGGGCTCCTTCTCCAGGCCTTTTCATCTCAGTAGTTACCCGAGCGGCGGATAGAGGGCGCTGGCGCATTCGCCGCCATTGAAGCCAATAAGAAGAAGAAAGTGAACGTGCCTATCTCGGTTGCGCTGTGGACGCGAAAGACTTTGATTTGCGGGCATTTTAAACGCAGTAAGCGGTTGAGATAGACAAACTCTTGTGAGCGGACATCTGGTGGCGGGGAATATCAAACCTGCGACACCGGAAGGGGCTCGGAGAAACAAGGATCGCATGCGGTACGAGAGTAGGCTTAGCAAAGCCTTAGTAAGCTAAGGGTGAGCCAGCCTGATCTTTCCTCACAACTGACGTTGCTCCCTTTGTGCTCTCCTGATCACCTTTCCGCTGGATGGCAGCGATGAAGGTGCAAGACCTGAAAAAGGAGCTGAAATCGAGGGGCCTTTCTACCACCGGCAATAAGAGCGAGCGAATGGAACGGCTGCAAGCCATCTCGGAAGCTCCCAGCAATTTACTGACAGGAGTACAGGATGATATTGCTGTAGTGGAGCACCAGGGCGACAACGCGGCGGTGAATGAAGACCAGGTGTTCTGCGCGAGCAATGTGACGAGCCTGGCGGCTTGGAAGGACGACCCGAAAGAGTTAATGAATTGCACTGATGTGCACTCCGTGCACCTTACGACTTCCGTCTTCGTCCCGAGTTCTCCAGGACCAGGGAGCTGTGACCGACCACATGCTGTCCGCACAGACTCAGAGTAGGCCGGAACACCAGGCCACTGGGCTTTTGTTGGAAACCACCCCTCTCCTGAACGCTGCACAGCGGGACAAGACAAAGTCGACCATGCGCCAGGACAGCGGCTCGAATGAAGTTTGTTTGGCCACATCCAAAACATCTGTTAGGGATCTGCCCGTGGATGAAGTGACCCAGGATAATAACAATTGCAACATGTCGTTTCCAGCCAGCACGCCAGGGGAGGTGCCGCATGCGAACATGGTTGAGCTGGAGGAGAGTGCTGGCTGTAACTGTCCCATATGTTCCTCAGTAGACTGTGCGCAACGATCCCAACAAAATATTATTCAAGAGCTGGAAAATCAAATAAGCACACTCACAGAACGACTGCACCAAGTTGACATAGATAGGAAACATAGTGCCAAATTATCAGGGAGACTAGACAGGTTTGAAACGAAGGAGCGAGAGAGGTTGGAAGGTCAGGAAGCCCTCCTGGGTCTGATGGCCCGCTGTGAAGGCCTAGAGACGAGACTTAACAGGCTCCTGGATATGCAGTTGACGAACTTGCGCGTGCCGCCCCCGGAAACTTCCCAAGGTCACCAGGAGGCTTTATCTCGAGTACCGTGCGAGGAGCCCATACCTCTTGAGAATTTATTGGAGGAAAAGGGCATGACAATTGCAGAGCCATTAGAGCATGTGAAAGAACCGGACATGGGAAAAAGATGTCAAGAAAATAGGTCTGCTTCCAAAAATTGCCCTCACACACTGCCCAAGAGAACGTCGAGCCAGGTCGCCTCAGCCAGGAAGGCGTCCGCTGAAACCCAAGCAGATGAAGAGAACGAAGCTGGGCTTAATCACTCTCCTCAGTCGGCTGAAAGTTTAACGTGTCGCATGACACAGACTTCGAGTAGCGCTACAGAGCAGGGTATCCCAGACGAGTCAATTCGACCTCCAACGGGGGTGCACCGAGAAGTTATTGTTGCCGGAGACAGCAATGTGGCCCTTTTTGCGCGAGCTCTCTCTGAGGAAGTCGGTGATCGCCGGAGCCTGGAGATAGTATTGAACAAAGAAGCCACAGTAGAACAGATTCACGACCTGATTGACACATACGAGGAGAGAACAAGACCGGTTCCACGAATGTATATTATTCATGTTGGTGTGAACAATATTTTACAGGGTGATGAACCGGATGCTATAGTAGAATGCTTACGAATGAGGTGGACGAAGCGAAAGGACGCCTTAGCCATCTGCTCAGTTCCGGAGATTCGAAGCAGAGGAAAAGCGCTTCAGGCTCTGACCTTGATGCTAAATTCCAAACTAAAGAACCTCTGCAAGAACATCAAAGCACGCTTTCTAGACTTTACCCGAGACTTCGAAGACACGAGTGCATTCGAGAAGGATGGTCTTCACTATTCTTCACAAGCGGTGCATGTAGTGAAAAACCGGCTGGGGGTTGTGGCAAATCGTTTTTTAGGGTTCCGGCAACAAAGGAACCAACAAATAAGACCGTCAGTGAACAGCAGGCAACACAGAAGGCAAGCACCAGCCCATCGCGCGCAATATGTGAAACAAGACAGCCCAGGCCTGGTTTCTGGGGCACCCCGCGTCCCTTGGCACACCATGAGACCACATACGCAGCCCGGGGACCCTGGCCACAAGCAAGCACCGCATTTGATCGGCCCAGGATCGGCATCAGAGTACCAGTGGGAATACCCACCATTGGCGGGACTCGAAATGCGGAGTTCTCCTGCGTGCACGGTATGCCCTGGACACCCGCAAAGACAAGCCTCTACAATGACGCCAATCAGGGACACTCATTATTGGGACAGACCACCCCCTGTGTCGGAAAGCTCGCCGAACAATTTGTTCCGCGGAGACTTCAACCGCCTCCTAGCTCCTCCGTCCTTCCCAGCTCCGAGTGCAACTGCTCAGATCAACAGACCTTCGACAGTGCCGGGTCTCCGGCCAAGCTTCTCAATCAACGAGAATTTTCTTCGACCCCCTCCTGCTCCCCCATCACTGGAGTTGCTACACTTCGTGCAACAAGTAGTCCAGCAGCAGGTCGAAGCTATGCAAAATCAGAAGTGATAGAAAGGCCGCGAGCGGGAGCACAAGACGCTGTTGATCCTGCTTACGTTCCGAAAAGAAGATCAACAACCAAGAAGCGAAAACAAGGAAGTGTTGCGGTAGGTTTTTTGAATATGAATGGTGCGCGCCGTCAACGAAAGTGGCTTGAATTGTACACGACTCTCCTTACGAAGTCCGTTTCTATATTCGGTGTAGCAGAAACCCACTTGAGAGACATGGAAGAACCACCTATAGATCCAGCCTGGTGCTGGACTGGGTGCAATCGAGTTGAAGGAGAGAGGCGGGGGGGAGGCGTAGGACTGCTTTGGTGAAGTCACGGGCCAGCGTGGATTCGGACATGTGAGAACTGCAGGGAGCACCTATGGGTACACGGAAAGATAGGTGACGTGCTGACAGCCGTCTGCATCATTTATCTTTCCGTGGGAAAGAACCGCCAAGAAGAGAATAACAATATCATCGAGTGTGTTCGTCGAGATATACACAACCTGCCCACAGGTCTCTCTGTGCTGATAATGGGAGATTTTAATGGCCACCTGGTCGAATTGGATGGACGGGAAGATAATAACGGAACCATGATGAGACATTTGGCGGAGGACGTCGAACTGGAGATCTTGAACTTAAGACAAGATTGTGAGGGACAGCACACTTGGATGGTGCGAGACCGCCGGACGTGCATAGACTATGCGCTCGCGTCAAAAAGACTTGGGAGCAATCTTCAAAAGGTGGTTGTAGACGAAGAAGGTGCGTGGAGCGTCAGCAGCGATCACAACAGCATTTTCCTGCACTTCGGCACTGTTCGAGGAACTCCGAGCCGCTCACAGCGCAAAGCTGTAACTCACCTACGCGAAGACGACATATCCACTGTCGTCCAAACTTTTGACGAGAGCACCCGACGTATGCACACACTAAGCTACGACGACTTTGCAATAGAGCTCAGGACAATTATCGCTAATCACTCCACCGTCAAGAGCGCACGAGGAAAACGAAAACTTGTCCCATGGTGGGATGTCGAAATTAAGAGGTCCATCCAAGTACGACCAGAAGCTAATCGGCGACATAGGCAAGCACTGAGGACTCTTGGAAAACATCCCGTGACCTTGCAATTATGGGAGGAATACCGCAAGTGCAAGATACAAACGCAGGACACTGTGGAAGCAAAAATACAAGCCCATGACTGCAAGGTGATGGCGGACATCAAAGATGCAGGAAAAAAGGCCGCCGAAAAGTTCTGGAGATATGTGGGATCTTTGGCTGGCAAAGACAGTACTCCAGAACTGCTAGATTACGACAGTGGGTATCCAGTTCAGAATATCGGACAACTTCTTGAGACACAGCTCTACACTCTGTTCGGAGTTGCGGATGTAGAAATTTCCTCCGAAAACTGGAAAACTCAAAGCCGAATCATAGAGGACGTTCCATTGTCAGCATCTAATGATGAATTTGTATCACTAGTGGGGCGAGTGCATGTAGACCGTGCACTCGCGCGGTTGAATGGCAACACTTCTCAGGGCTTAGACGGAATCTCGGCTAAGGTGCTGAAGAATTTGAGACCCGATTCCCGCACCCAAATGGCGCACCTGTTTAGCCGTATAGTTTGCGGCGATGAACCCATCCCAAGGGACTGGAAGCGTGGCCGAGTCACATTCATTCCTAAGAAAGGCGGCAACAAACAACATCTGCGTGACTACCGCCCACTCACTGTAACAGCTGTAGCCTACAGGGTGTTTGCAACCATCCTTAATTGGCGCATCTCATATTGGGCCGAGTGTGCTGGTGCTCTCACCGAGCTACAAAATGGATTCCGCAGAGTTCGTCGACTGGATGACAACTTGTTCACCCTGACCCAATGCATTGAGATCGCTCGGTTAAAAAAGCGGAACCTTATCTGTTGCTTTTTGGACGTTGCTAAGGCTTACGACAGTGTTCCCCATTCCTTACTGATCAAGCGGCTCCAGCAGCTCGACATACCGGAACCTTGGGTGGAGCTAATAAAGCGGCTTTATGATGGAAATCAAGTTATGGCAACGTTCAACGGAGCCTTTTCTGGTGACGTTCCGGTGCGTAGGGGACTACGTCAGGGTTGTCCGTTATCCCCCGTTCTGTACATGCTCTATACATCCGGCATGGAGAAGGAGCTAGAACACACAGGTATTGGCTTTACTTTGCGACACATGCAACACGGAGACATGGTTGAATGGCGGCTCCCCGGGCTCGCTTTCGCGGATGATCTAGTACTGATGGCCGACAACGTCTCAGATATGAAGAACCTGCTGATCGCCTGCGAAGCGGAAGCGGCTCAGCTTCGACTGCAATTCAATGCCAACAAGTCGGCCGTGGTGCTTTTCTCCGGGCAGGGCGAGGGCCTTGAATCTCTCACCATCCAGAACACTGCGCTTCCTGTTAGTAGCCGCTACAGATACCTTGGAATGACCCTGACCAGTGCAGAAGACTAGCTAGCAGAGCACCATGAAATTCTCAAGGCGTCAGCGCTGAGGAAGCGAAATGCGCTACGTCGAAAGAGCCTTTGGTGCTGCGATCGGTATGTATTAACCCGCGAACTTTGGAAAGCTGTCGCTGTGCCAGGCTTGACTTTCGCCAATGCCGTTACATGTGCCCCCAGCGAGATCCGAGAATACCTTGAGCGGCGCCAAAGGGAAATCGGACGTCAGGCACTAGGATGCCATGGAAGAGTCGCAAACGAACTGGTCCTTGGCTGGTCCTCCTTTGAGGCACGGGAGGCCAGCAGCAAGTTGGAATACTACGCCCGATTGCGACACATGAATGGAGATCGCTGGGCACGGCGGATTTTCGTGTACATTCACCTAAGAGGCGCGCACACAACATGGAGACGCCGTACCATCCGACTGGGCACGAAATACGGGGCTTTTTCAATGTCCGACGAGCCTCCGACAAAGAAAGAGTGGGTTGCCAAGGTGAGAGAGAAAATTAAGACCGTCGAGGTGAACCGGTGGAGAGCAGACATGCAAGAACACTCAAGCATGCACCTTTACGCGTCTTTCAAGAACACCATTGCTCCAATCCTCTGGTGTGGTAATACGCTGGGCAGCAGGCTCCTCGCTGAGGCCCGAGGGGGTGCCTTGCGTACACGCCTCTACCGACGAAAATACGACAGTAACGTGACCGACACCCTATGCAGTGCTTGTGGGGAAGTGGAAGAAACTATACACCACTTGGTACTTGAGTGTCCGGCACTCGCACCGGCAGCAGACGTCAGCGCTCGCATCGAGCAAGCCCTCGGGTTTACCGAGGAGAACACGTATGTGCAGTGCTCGAAGTGGAGACTCGAGGCTGGTGGGCAGTACATTGTTGAAACCAGTGGATACACTCCGCCTTCTAACCTTTTTTTTACATTTTATTAATTTTTTTGGCGTGTCTATTTAGTAGACGCCCGAATCAAAGGGAATCGCCACATAAATACAATACAATACAATACAATACCATTGAGTGGCTTCAATTTGGTTGGTTTCGGTTTCAGCGCGCTCGCGGCTGTGTTTATGTGTTCAGTTTCGCCTAAGTTCGTGATGCAAATGTGGCCGTTATAGTACACAATAAATAAAACTGTGGTACTGAGCCAATTTGAGAACCACAAAGTGGTTTCCAGTCATATTCGCGAACTTTTTTACGAACACTTTATGATGTATCTGGTCATGTTCGTCGTTAATTTCGGTCAGGTTCGGCGGCAAAACAATATATGACGCACAAGGAGGATTTCCATCGTCTAAGGCCGTACCCACTGACCCTATAGTTTCTAGAAAAATTAACGAATGAAGAGACTAATGAGTCGATGTACAGTAAAAATGCAGGCCCCCAATTTGATTAAAAACCTCCTGAATCGCGAAAAACACACGAAGTCGTAAGTTCACTGCTCAGTGTCCGATTTTCGCGGACACCCAACTTTTTGTGAATTTTAGAGATTCGAAATGTCTCCTATAATACACGGATATTCTAAGAAATGAGTGATATATGCTCGGGATGTTTTCTTTAAAGAAATTAAGTACTCGAGATATAATTCTATACTCCGTCCTTGCTCGGAAGAGGGGGAGGGGGGGGAGGATTCTTTTACCTATTGACTTGCTAAAGTACTTATAACAGCATTTCACACCATTTGAGTTAGAAAATTAACTATTTGTTTTACTGGCAATGGATTACGATGTGCTTGACACATGAGATAAGGGACAGGCCCATCAATTGAAGTCTGAAAATTTGTCTTTGTATAAACTTTGCCAAATAAAATTAAAGGGCCCGAGAGTAGTGATCTTATGCACGTTTGGCTAAAATTGAATTCTAGGCATATCTTCATGAACCTGTCTAGACAGGTCTCTATTCAAACTGATGCAACCTAGGATCAACAATGCTGAACTCGGGCGATTTCCATTTAGATGGATTCTTTTCGGCATCACATATTGCGAGCCCTTGGCACTTTCAAGCTGCCTGTAACAGATTTTTTCCCACAGGGTTTTTTGTGTTGAAATAACTTAAATAAACAAATTAAACCTGGTATTAAAATTGTTAGCACCCTTTAATTACTGCAAATATGGGACAGACTGAAGTGTACAGTTTCTTTAACTTCAAAAATAAACAAATCAAGCAAACGTTTATAATGCAAAAATAATTAAGAACGTATAACAAATTTACGTGTCATGCCGTGAACAAAGGAAACGCCTGATGTGGACTTTACTATTATCGCGAGCATCAGATAAAATGTGAATTAAACGTTCGAAGCATGTATATCGTATATATGCTATATAATCAAAAACAACCGTTTTAAATTTGTTACGAAGACAAGGCCGCAGGGTTTCAGGAAACACACATAGCTTCATATACTGAGTATTTTGGTCACATTCCTTAAATCCGAAAAGTGTGGCTATGCATATACAGTGTACTTCACATAATTAGGATATTACGCCAATATCACTGAGCAAACTTCAGTTGTCATAAATAATTGGGCTCAATATGCGCCAGCGCTGACGCTGATTCCGGTACCTCCTCTGTTCTCACACGTATCCGGTACACCGACGGTGAAAATAGTCAAAATATGTTACAGAATTAACTGCAGATGTCGTCGGGCACATAGTGATGGCATGATCGGGCGGTGATTTACAATAATGCGAAAGACGCAGTGAAACGCGACGAAAAACGCGAGCGCAACGCTTTCGCCAAGGCGCGGAGCTAAGGGACAGCGGAGCGACGAGTTGCGCGAAACACATGTACGACGAAACCGTCCGATCCGACGTCCGACCGCGCAATACGACGGTCGGAGGCGAGGGTTTCAACGCTCTCCGATGCTACGAAAACCCTCTCCCCCCAAGGTCATTCCGGCAGTCCGCACGTCGGATCGGACGGTTTCGTCGTACATGTGTTTCGCGCTTTATGGTGGCCGCGTCACGTGATTGCAAGATGGCAGCGCCCACGCGACGGAGGCTCAAAAGGTCTTATATTTGCGCACGCGCGCGCCGCCAGCAGTACTCTCGCCGCTCCTGCTTCCATCTAGCGGAGATCAAATGAGACGCTGTCGTCTGCTCATGGAGCTTATGGCCCTAAAGATCAGTGCCGAAGGCCATGGTGTTTTATTCTCATATGAGCATAGCACGTCATGAATAGAAAGAAGCCTGAATTAAATTAAGAACACATGCTCAATCAACCGAACTTCTCCGTTTAAATAAAAATATCAACGTGCCTGAGGCGGCAACGCAACACCGACAGATTGCTTCTCTGCGCAGGGCGCGCGCGTCGAACAGAGGCTCAAACCACGGACCCACCGATACAGACTGGGCTGCCTTGAGTAGTGTTGGGCCGCATTCCAAACATAGTTGATTTGACTCGGCGTTTTAGGTTGTTCTATGGGTGTGGTCGCTTGACATGCGTGACATGAACCGCCGAAGTAATTCGGATCTGCTAGAGTAAGATTTAGGAACACAGCCTTGCTGTAACGCGCCAGACGCGCAGACGTGCTCTTGCACCACTTCCTCCCCCCCCCCCCCCCCCCCAAACACGCACACACAATCCCCGGCCACGGTCGGGCTTGGAGTTTTGCACTCCTGCGCTTGCCCCGACCTGGTGCCTGTCTGCGCCGTGCACTGTCGGCTCGTCGTCTCCGCCGCCTGTGCCTTCAGATCCGCTGGTGCGGAGCAAGCCTGTCCTTGTGTGGACTGATGAAACCTTGGTCATTTCACCGCCTGTCGCCCGATCATTGTTTTTTGTGTATTTGCAAAGTGCACGTGCTCCGGCGTCTCTCGGCACGAGGGCGTCGGTTTACCTAGCCTCTTAATACAATTTTATCCACAGATGTTTATTTATATGTAGGGCTCGGCGTTTTCCGTTTTGACCAATAAACACCGATAAAAGTATGCCGAATTAACTTTTGGAAATTCGGTTTTCACCGGAAAATGTCAGCATCTTAGACTAGTAAGGAACGCCAAGAAGAGAAGGGGAAAGGGAGGGGGGCGTCTGTCATCGTACGTGACCGCGAAGTGTTCTGTTCGGGGACAGGGCAGCGCTCTTTAGGGAGTATTGGGGTCTGTCATGGATGCAATTTATGTTCCTCTTCGTGATTCAGTCGTTGTGCGTCAATTTCGCTGTCGTCGTGTAAGGATCGGACTTGGAGTGTTTTCATCAAGGCGAAAGCCTTATATGCTTCATCGTTCAGTCGACCTTGAAAGTCCTTGAGCGAAAACCTGTCCACACGAAAGGCATGAAAAATATTCTGCACGCACACTCCTTCACATTTCCACCCTCTTTGAAGGACCTGACGACCTTGACGTCATCCTAGAGTTTGTTCTGGACGTCGACATTGACGCCGTCCTTGAGGTCGTCCTGAAGATCGCGCTAGAGGTCGTTCTAGATGTCGTCCTAGACGTCGTCTTTGACGTCGTCCTTCAGGTCGCCCTCGAGGTCGTCCTAGAAGTCGTTTTAGACGTCGTCTTTAACGTCCACCTCTATGACGTCATTCTCGACGTAGTTCTTGAGGTCGTTCTTAAAGGGGTAGGGAAACGAAATTTCAGCGCTCATTTCCTAGCTTTAATGTGTTGCATGTTGCACCCTAACCTCAAAAACACCAGTCTTCCGTTGAAAAGGAGAAAAAAACTAATTTTAAAGCTAAATAAACGACTTTCAGTGTGCACGTGGTGGATGCATGCGGAGTCTATTTGGGAGGTAGTCTAGCAACGTTGTGGAATCTGCTACGTAGACGAGACGTAGCAGATTCCTTCGGAGCAGCGCCACTCTTTGACATTTCAATGTTTTAATTCTTAGCTTTCTTCCTGAACCCACAAATCGCGCATTTCACCGAATGGTCCAAGAAGGTGGAAAGGAAGGACTTCCTTCTTTCTCGGGCCCTCGTTCGTGCAACCGGAAACAGCCATTCTCCCCCTAGGCTTTTTGCATTGACGTCACATCGCATACTTTTGAACACCAAGTAAAAGGAGGAGAGGAAGCTGCTTTTGTAAGAATTTTGATTGACAGGTTAATCTTCTATAATCTTCTGGGGGGAGAATAGTGACGCCTGTACAAATCCGGGAGGCACAAAGGAGGATCCTGGTAAGAGGGGAGCTCCTTCTTCCCCTTTTCTCTGGAGGGCATCGGAAGTGACGTCATGTGCGAGCCCGTCCCTCAAAACTCGGAAAAAGTTGCTTTTCCCACCACGTTTAGCCCTAAGCTGACAGTGTTGTGGGAGCTACGTGCTCCTTGGGCCAGCCGCACGCTCGTCACTCCACGGGTACTTCAAACGGCTCGGTTGTAACGCGCTGACGCTATTGACACCACCACAACGCTGACAACGCCACCAAGGACAAAGCTCATGACCACGCCTGCTTTGCTACTCCACGATCGCGGGGAATCTTTTCTTTCTGTTTTTGTTCGCGCCGGATATCCCATGACGCATGGCGCTCTCCGTTCGCTTCTTTTCGAGCGCTTGCTCGAGTGTACCGTTTGGAACGATAAATACAGCCAGTCGTTCAAAATACAAACGTGCGATTATCATTTACGGTTATTATCCGACATGCTTGACTCATTTCCGAACGAGAATATTTCAATTTTTGTTTCCGTACCTCTAAAATCGCCCTCGAGGTCGTGAAAAAAGAGAATCTAAAAAGAAACAGTACGTGAAACAATGTAAATCACGCGTCTGTCTTTAATGCACCACCACCCGGGCTTTCGCCTTCAAGTCGTCTTTGGGATAACATAACAGGCCTTCCAATTTTGTTTGTCAGGCCGTTTTATTTTACTTTTGTTTTCTTTTGTGGGGGAGGGGAGTCATCCTGTTTGTATTGTAAACGGCTTCCACAAAGAAGCCCAAAGCTGTTTCAACACTCTCTTTCAAGTATTTCTCTGATTAGAGGGAAGCAGTGTTGATAATTTCATTAATATGACGGACTAAAAAGCGCGCCAAGAATTATGCATGAGAATTCCGAGATTTAAAATTTGTCGTCCCAACTAAACATAACTTTACAAGTGCTGCCGCGGGTTGATTGATGGAGATCTGCGTCTAATGTACTCTATTTTGGCCAAACCTGATTAAACAATATGGAACATTCACCAAAAAAAAAAAAAAAAAGTGGTCAGCTTTGATCTCTAAAAATATTCGCCGATGAAAACCGAAAATTTCATTCTCGAATAAAAATGAATAAAAAAAAGCCAAATTCACAATAAATAAATAAATAAACGAAACCGAGGAACTCTTTTTTTTATGTTATCCCGCCACGCGACGGCGGCAGTCAGTTTGAAAAAGGATGTCTCCTTGTATCGGGCCGCGGCGAACCTGAACCAGAACCGGCGCGCCTCCCAAACAGCGCTGCAGTTTCAACCCCACCTCTCCTATCATATTTGCTTGCCTTTCTTCGAATGCATGCAAATAGGGTTTATTCGCGCGCTGAACTATCACCCAGAGCTATCACCCAGGCAACGTTGCACCCGAGGTACATAATTCGTCCAAGGCGCTGCTCACAATCGGGGCCAAGGCCTCCGCTCCCCCTCCCCAAAATTAACGGTGCGGTGGAGGCCACGTGCTCGCCATACCAATCAATTGCCTGCCTCTGATCATTGACCTTGCTCTCCGCGAGTGAGTAATATACGAGGGGGTGTAATCAGGTGGTGCGGCCGTTTTTTGAAAGCTGGATAGAAAGGGCACACAAAGCGCACCACGTTGCAAACACCTCCACCTTAAGGCCCTCTACAAGTTTTCAATTGACACCTTTACCCTTAAATCATTATTTTAAAGGTTAGCTGATTACATTTATTTCAATAAATAATTAGACTCAATACAAAATTTACTGGCTCATTACTGGCAAGTAGTTTGCTTCCTATTTACTATCAAAAAGCGATGTGGTCAAGGAATAACAGAAACTGTTTTCTTACAGAAAGTAAGTTTTAACTGACTGTTTTTTTACCCTGCAACTACGTTTATGAGAATAACGTAAAGTCTTGTTTTTTTACCGAGAATTTCAGTTCCTATGGACTATTTTTTTACCAAATAAATCTGTTTCTTATAAATAATGTAATCTCTGTTTTTTCACAGAGAAGTGTCCCTGTAGTTTAGCATAACAGAACCGCTTTGGTATTTTTACCGAAACTTTCTGGATATTTTCTGTTGTATTACATACATTTTTTACAGTGCATGTTCTGAGCGATGCCAGCAAAGGCCTTTCTGCTTCACTGGCACCAAAGTGGTTGGGCCCGTACCGAGTGCACGGAGCATTTTCACCACTCGTGTACAAGCTGACTGAGAAGGACTCGAGAAAAGTCAGCGGGCCTGTGCATGTCTGCGATCTCAAACCCTACAAGGAAAGGGAAGAGGGCGACGAACAAACGCAGCCCCCGCGGCAATATGCACGCAAAACGCGAGACAACGCCGGCGATGAACAACAGGCGTCTCGCTACAACCGGCGAACTCGGAAAAACTAATATCCGAAGTTTTCGTAGAGGCAGCCCCAGTAAGTGGCGAAATGTCACATTAAGGGAACTGCAAAGCACAATGCACCTGCTGCTTTCGCAAACTGGTCACACACCATTGTTTGCTGGCAAGCAGTGACCTAGATAGAAGGTCACCTAAACGTTCGCTCCCGGATCAACCTGTAGGGAAATCCCCCAAACCACGGCATCCGAGGGAAAGGGTAGGCATAATGGCCATTGGTCAGTTATTGCCACCTACGCTCACGTGTGCAACACGTCATCGCAAGAGCGCAGTGCAAGCGTCGTCACAAGCGGTCCGAGACCAAGTGTTCATTCGACCTCAGTACGTCCCAGCATCCCACTAAGAGGATCCCCAGCCACTGCGGGGCTTCGCGCCGTTCGGGAGCTGCTGTCTTCTGGCCATGGCAGGTCAGCGGCGTCCAATGACCACGGCTGCGCGTGCTTCGTCAAGCCGCCCCGCGACCCCGGCCGGCCGCCGGCCGAACCAGCGACCCGCCGTCTTCGTGTGCGTCGGGATCGAGATCCAATCAGGGACTGCCCGTTCTTCATCCACGGGACCTACGCGGCGGTCGGACAGCACGCCGACCAGGGACCAGCTGTACCCGTTTACCCCGTGACAAGTTCCAAGGCCCCGCGAACCACTTCCAGCAAGGACTCTACGCCACGGTGAGCGAACTACTGCAACGTCGGGAACGTCACGGAAGGCGCCAAACTATTTGTTACCCCATGCATGTGGGAGCCGGCATCGCCGCTTTGTTTTTGTTTTGTTTTCGAGAGTCGGTTGGTTAATTTTTCTTTTTCTTAAACCTACCTCAGCCTTAAAGAGGGGGGAGTGTGGGCACCACGTGTTCCCCGTATCCCTATTTAGGCCTAGCTCAGGCAGGCCGTTAGCTATGTTAGCTATCGTTCTCTCGTTCAATCTTACCGAAGAGCACAAAGTAGCGCACACGGTGGCAGCCGCAATCTTCGCCGATATTTAGTTTCTGCTTTCCTATTTGATAGAGCAATTTGTCGACTTGATCAGGCATGAACTGCGCGCTCTTGAGAGAAAGCTACCTTGCAATCTCGAGGCACTTCTAGCTGTTAGCTTCGTGAGCCGAATCTTCAAGACTGTGAGGACAACCTATCTGCGAGAGCAGTTTGCTACGCAGGTGCACCCGTACGTGGAGCCACTGGAAGTTGCAACTGGAAAACCGGGGAACACTTTTTAGTACGTGCCAGTTGGAAGTGTAATGAAGAATGTTCTGCAGCAGAAGGATGTCAAAAAATGATAATTTCTGCTCAGTCATCCCCCCAGCTGACTGTGACAGTAAAGTCTTCGGGGACTTGAAAGATGGTAGTATCTACGGAAACTTGGTACCCGATATAACCGTGGCAAACACCTGCATTACCCTCTACACATATGAACTTGAGATCGTCAGCCCTTTGGGCTCCAAACGTGGTGTGCACAAGCTGACAGTGATTTACTTCTGCATACTGGACATGGAGCCCAAATATCGATCGAAGCTGAAGTATGTATACTTGGCTATTATAGCTAAGTATGCGCATGTCGCAAACTACTAGTTGGATGTGATCTGGAAGCCACTCCTTGAAGAAGTACATCAGCTTTACACGGTTGGCTTTAAGATTGATGGGATCGCTCAACCTGTGAAGGTGGTGGTACTAGCTGTTTGTGATGGCAACTTGTCACAACACAAAGTTACTGTCTTCGCATGTTTCTTCTTGAAGGGTCCTTTAAAACTTGTTGTTGGCCTAGTTGGTTCGTGATGCAGTATAGAGGTTTTTTGCGCGACACAGGGGACAATTACGAGCGAGTAGACACGGACAAGCGCAAACTTTCAACTACTTTATTCGTGCGCAATTGACCACAAACATCCAGAAAGAGCATGCGCAGCACGCTACACAGACGAAAAAAAAAATAGATAGTAAAGTCATCCACCAAGACACATTCCACGATAGTCATTATTGCGCTTGTCCGTGTCTACTCGCTTGTAATTGTCCCCTGTGTCGCGCAAAAAACCTCTGTACTGCGACGGCCACTCGATTAGGACTCCCCTTGGTACTGCATTGAAGGGTCCTGTTTGCCGCTTTTGTATGGCCACTTCCGATGAGCTTCGCAAGAATACACGGGTGGAACTTTGCCAAGTACGAACAAGCAACATACACAGTGCTCACCTTGCAGCAGTAAATGTAAACCAATTGCAAACTCTGTGGTGTTGTTGGACTCTCGCCCCTGGCAACGCTGCCATACTTTGACGTGGCATCACAAATGGTCCCTGATATTATGCACGACCTTTTTGAAGGTGTCTTTGTGTGTGTCGTTCGTCATGTCATAAAGGGACTAGTCAGTGTCAATAGATCCTCGCAAAATCAGATCTTGAGCGAGTTTTCAACTTTCCGTATAACCACGACGACAAGAAAAACTCAGCCACTTATTTATCACCGGGACAGCCGTCATGAAAGGAACTGCATCTCAAAAGTGGTGTTTATCTAGACTTTGCCTTTGATCTTCTGTTTGTCTGTGTCCAATGGCAACCCACACTGGGACGTCATGCTGAAGCTACCTCACGTAGCGGATATTATCCTCGCGGAAGAGGTTCCAGACGACATCGTTGCGTACCTCGAGATTGCTGTCGAGACGTTCCTCGAAAGCTTCTGTTCAATGTACCCCGACGTTCGACCAGTCCCAAAAATGTATTACCTTGTGCATTATGCGCGAATGGCTGAAGGGCTTGGGCCACTTCGCCAGTACTGGTGCCTTCGTTTTGATGCCAAGCACCAGTATTTTAAGAGCATGGCAATTAAGGTAAACAACTTTCGCAACATCTGTCAGCCTGGCGTAGAGACATCAACTTCTGCAAGGATACCAGATGACATCACTTCGTAAAGGACCTCGCAGCTAGGGCGTAGGCAACTGAGGCGAACGAAAAACAGTTGGCAACGTGCGCACGGAGCCTGACCGAAGACGGCGCTATAGTGAAAGCAAGCAGCATCTCTTTCGACTCCTCATACAGAGTGCAAGACGTCCTGATCATGCACAAGGCTGAAGTGCCAGTTTTCGCAAAGGTTACAAAATTTTATGCAAAACCTGAACGAGTGGCACTTGTAATGGAAATGTTCAAAGAGCAAGAGTTTTGTTTCCATGCTCATACGTTTAGAATGAAAACAGACTTGTTCGAACTCTTTGAGCCTGGTAAAGAAGTTTCATTGCAGCGGTTAGACCTGTACCTTGGAACGTTTGTATCTCCACGGTGGGAAGTTACTTTTTGGAGACCTGTGTTGTCTAATTAAGGCTTTCTTGTTTCTGTGTTTGTAGTTTTGTGTTCCATATAGTGTTCGGATATAACATTGTGTATTCTGTTGTGTATAGTACTTGTATCAAGTGTTGCATAGAGTGCTTGTGTACAGTGTTAAATAAATGAACGTATGCATATTTTTAATATGCGTTACACTTTCATATTGAGTAGTTATGCTGAAATACGTGCTTGGATTACCTCCACTCACCAAAACAAAACGATATAAAGATTATCTAATAGTGCTACATAGTGGCTTCAACATTTATTCATGAACTGTGCCAACAGTTTTGAAAACAAGAAAAACGAGGTCCAAGAAATGTTTCTCTAAATGGCTGTAACGTTGCAAACAAAAGAAATGCTTCTATTTTATCCTCCCGCAATAACACTCACAAAACTTTTTTTTTCTAGTCTCACTGTCATTACTCAATTGCTCTTCATCAATTTGCCTAACAATGATATATAGGTTCACAAATGCACAAATTACGTAAACAGAAAGGCGGCAATTGAAAACATTTTTTTTTTCTCCTGGTTATGCCCGCGCCGCTCGTAATGTTACAATTAATGCAGGCGAGTGGTGCGGGGAGGGCGCCTAAATGGCAACGCTGTCGCCGCGGAGGGGCAAGGGAGGAGATGTGTCTGCAGAGCTCGGAATCTCGTTGCGGGACGGATGAAGGGATCTACTGAAATTTTCTAACCTAACCTATGCGAGTGGGCGAATCCCACTCGCATAGCCAACGTTCATGACTAGCAAGAGGTGAGATCGCGCTGGCGAGTTTATCAACACCTGCGCCCTGAGCCTGAGTGACACAAGCATTGCAGCTGTCGTCGACGAGCCAAATAGAATCAACGAGCTTCTTGATTTTTGCTTTAAGGTTCTTGGTTTTGTGTTACGAATCAATAAGCCAGGCACGTAGCCAGGATATTGTTGCGGGGGGGGGGGGGGGGGGGGGGTGCGCCCATGACAAAACGCTGTATGGGGGGAGGGGGCAGAGGAGGCCCCAGCAAAATAGAAGATTTCGGGAGAGCGCGGGCCGGGCCGGCCCCCCCCCCCCCCCCCCCCCCCCCCGCCCCTCCCCGGCTACGTGCCTGCAAGAACCACAGACTAACGTGAATACGGCAAAAAGAACTTTTAGCATTTATTCATACAAAAAAAGGTGTAGTCATCTTAGCATACATAAAAATAATGTACACACTTCACATATTTCGGGGGTTCCAAAACAAATTTCAATGACTTTTTTTAGTGCAGTACCGCTGTTACGTTAATCGTTACACTGGGGAATCGTAGTAGACCGTTTCCGCAGCCCGCTAAGCACCCAATAGCGCTCCGTAATTTGCCACAAGACCTTGAACTATGCAAATAAGGCTGGCGGCGCGCATGCGCAGCTGCGGCGTTTTCTTCAGGGATACTTTGGCGGAGGAGAAAAACGGACTACTACAATTCCCTATTGTCGGGCCTTCCTTAATATTATTTTAACAAAATAGAAACTGTGCTGATGTAAGGAGGGAGGTGAGGCTCATTTCGGTTCGACACTAAGTAGGCGCCTTAGCACTTTTAGCTTCTCCGTTGACGAACTGCCGCTTCGCACAAAAACGGTGAAGGTGCCAGCTACGGACAAATCTGGATCGTGGGGAGTAGGTAAAAATAAATAAAGACGACGCGATTGGAGCTCACGTGGTGGTTGAAGGGTCACACCTTGGAACCACTGCGATTCATTGCCGTCGACGCTCCGCAGGCTCCACTTCCTTCGGCTTGACCGGAAATCGCTAGAATTTCACAAAATATAGTGTTTCAACTTTATTCCTTCAGCGTTTCAACCAGTCTGTGGCCTGGCTTTAAAGTCAGGGAGCGACTGTCTTCTCTTCAGTGGGCAGGGAAGCAGCATAAGAATGCCTTCGTCTAACCATGCTGCGTGCATCTTTGTGCAGATTGCGGCATGTCTGCTCGTCTTGCCTCATCAACTATTCTCACCAGTCATCGCCACGCGCGCACCGATCGTCCAGCAGGTGTACGTCATTCCGGAAGAAATCGGTGGGCGTTTCGGCGGTCCCGCCGATTGGACGCAGCGGATCTTCACCACACCGTTCGAGAAGGCAACAGGATCAACATCGCCGTCGTCATCCGCCTCTGGCCTGGCTTTAAAGCCAGGGAGCGACTGTCTTCTCTTTTGTGGGCACGGAAGCAGCTTAAGAATGCCTTTGTCTAACCATGCTGCGTGCATCTTTGTGCAGGTTGGTGCTGGTTCTTCCTTATACGTAAAAAGAAGTAACAATATTTTTCTTCTGATGCTTCCGTGCCCAAGCGTTATTTCGGATTTACTTGCCGAGTGTGTGGATGTTTTGGGGGCACTGCTGTTAATGTCGGGCGACATAGAGACCAACCCCGGCCCCATGTCTGATGCCCAGGCCAAACACTTCACAGAGATGTTTCAGCTTTTACAAAGCCTTAATGCGCGATCTCTGAAATCCGAGGAAGGGCAAAACGACCTGATCAAAACTGTGAACGAAATAAAACGAACTCAGCAACATATTGAAACAAAAATTAACACAATAGGCAATCGAGTTGCACTAGTTGAAACTAAGGTTTCCGCGCTTGAGCTGGCTAACCACCAGCAGCAAATGTCTCGCGACCTTACTGATGCTTTGCGGAACGACAACGCGCATTTACATAGTCGGCTGAATGAGTTAGAAGACCGTTCACGGAGAGATAATTTAATCATCTACGGTATTCCTGATGTCTCTTCTGAAACGTGGGCAGAAAGCGAAAAGATAGTGCTCGATCTGGTCTCTAATTCTCTGCAAATTCAAGTCCCCCCGAGTGCATTGAACGCGCACATCGCATCGGTTCTTTTAGTGCTACCAAATGTCGGCCCGTCGTGATAAAACTTTCGTCATCAAAGGTCAAAGATCAGATATACTATTCACGGCTGAAGTTAAAAGGGAGCCAAACGTACATCAGCGAAGATTTCTCACCGGCAACGCGCCTCGCAAGAAGGAAACTGGTCGAATTCGGAAGAACTACAAACAGCATCTATCAATTACGGTACAACAAACTGTACGTCAGTAAAAGGTGCTATATGTACAACGCAACAACTGATACTGTATTTGAGCTTAGTAACGGCTCCGATGAGCGCGTGGCTGGCGGCAACGTGGAACCTCTTTCTAATCAACAGCAAACACCACTATCATCGTAACAAGTCGTGAGGGGTGAAGGCTGTTCTGATAATGGCCGGCACGTGTCCCTGCTTTTTGCTAATATAAGAAAAATTTTACGTCACAAGGATGACTTGAGTTCTGTAATTGATTCTTGTGTTGCTGATATTGTTGTCTTAACAGAAACGTGGTTATCTTCGAGCGTTAGAAATTCGGAAATTTTTTGTTGTGAAAAACTGTTTAATGTTTATCGTTGCGATAGGGGCGAAAGATTAGGCGGTGGTGTACTGATAGCTGTAGCAAATCATATAGAATCATTTTGTGTGCGTTTGAGTAGTGACTTAGAAATAGTTTGGGTTTGTTTGCATTTGAACAACCATAAGATTGTTTTGGGCGTATGTTATCGTGCACCGTCTTGTAACTCTTCCTTCATTGCGAATCTTCATGACACCATGAACTCCTTGCTTGTGCGGCTTCCATCTTTTCCAATTATCCTTCTTGGCGATTTTAACTATCCTAATATAGTATGGACAGACATTAATATCCACAGTCAACCATTCTCGTCAGACGCGCTTGAGTTTATAGACTTGTGCAGCGACTTCAGTTTCACTCAGTTGGTCACAGTTCCTACGAGAGTCACTACAACTTCCGCTAACATTTTAGACTTAATCCTCACAACGTCACCTGCTTTAATCTCTTTAATCAGCTACATGCATGGTCTCAGTGACCATTCCTTAATACATTTTTTTATCGATGTGCCTATTAGGAACTCACCAAAGTATACTAAAAAAATACGTGATTATGCTAAGGGGAATTTTGAGGCAATAAACAGTGAACTTTGCATTTTTCTTGACGACTTTTTACAACAGTTTGCAGGTCGCTCTACCCATGAAAATTGGGAATTATTTAAAAACTAGGTGTCATATCTTACTAATGTATATATACCATTACGTAACATCTCGCTGTTCCCCGACTCTCCCTGGTATAACGCCACATTAAAAAAGGCTTTCCAACAAAACGAAGCGTAAATTTCGAGTAGCGAAATTTACAAACCTCCCTGAAAAATGGGATGATTACCACACTACTTACAAAATTTACAAAACTGCTATTCAAGATGCCAAAGCTACCTATTTTTCGGTAACTCTACCATCACTTCTAACAAACAACCCAAAACAGTTTTGGAAAGTAGTTACTAACGAAGAAAAGACCCCTATAACCTTGTTTACTCCTTCTGGTGACCCTGTGCTTGTTAGTGAATGTGCATCTATTTTGAATTCCACATTTGTGGCGTAATTTTCAGACGTCTTATCAGCAACTTTACCTTCATTACAACAATATGACTATTTACCAATGAACCCTATTTGTATTGATGTTAATGGCATTGTTTCTGCGATCGATAACCTAAAAGTATCTTGCTCATCTGGGGTAGACGCTATTAATTCTAAATTTCTGAAAAATACTAAAGAATATTTTTCTATGATACTGGCCAAAATATTTCAGCAAACTCTAGAACAAGGATGTTTACCCGACGACTGGCAGGTGGGAAAAATAATACCGATATATAAAACTGGCGATAAACACTGTCCTCTTAACTATCGTCCCATATCCTTAACAAGTATCCCATGCAAAAGTCTCGAGCATATCATATATTCTCAACTTGTAAAATTTCTGGAATCAAATAACTTTTTTTCAGCCGCACAACACGGTTTCCGTAAATTCTTTTCATGTGAAACGCAGTTACTAACGTTCAGTCATGACCTTCATCTTATTCTTGATCGTAGTTCACGTGCTGATTGTATATTTTTGGACTTCGCCAAACCATTTGATAAAGTATCGCATAAATTACAACTTCATAAGTTAAGTGCCCTTAACATTGATCCTTCATTACTTCCCTGGATTTGTGTTTTCTTAACTAATTGCTCCCAATTTGTATCTGTAAACGACTGTTCCTCCCCTTTAGTACCTGTGACATCCGGAGTCCCGCAAGGATCTGTATTGGGCCCTCTTCTTTTTCTGATATTTATCAACGACTTACCCTCCTGTGTTACATCTTCAACTAGTTTGTTCGCCGATGACTGCGCTTTGTATCGTGAAGTGACTAATGATCATGACGTGTCTTGTCTTCAATCTGATCTTAACCGTATATCTGAATGGTGTAACAAGTGGAATATGAAGCTTAACACTAACAAATGTAAAGTAACGAGGGTCTCCCGAACGACTGCTAACGTCTCATGCTACTACCTTTATCACACTTTTCTACAACAAGTGTCGTCTTTCAAATATTTGGGCGTTAATATTTTATCTAACTTATCTTGAGAAACTCATATTCAGTATATAACGAATAATGCTAACCGTTCGTTAGGATTCATTAAACGAAACTTCTCATCAGCTCCTTTATCTCTCAAGCTGCTTCTTTATAAAACGCTCGTGCGCTCTAAGCTGGAATATGCCTCTTCGATTTGGAACCCTGGCACTAACGTATTGATATCGGCTCTTGAAGCAATTCAGAACAGATCTGTTCGTTTCATCCTTACTAATTATCACCGCACTGCCAGTGTAACATCAATGAAACTAAGTTTGAACCTACCTAACCTTGCATTACGTCGAAATCTTAACAGCTTGCGTCTGTTCCACAAAATTTATTACCATAATCCTCTGCTACGTGACAAGTTCCTACCACCCCCTTTTACATATCTTCACGTCGCGATCATCCACAGAAGATGGGCATTCCTCAATGTAACACTACAACTTTTTATAATTCATTTATACCTAAGACCACGGTCTTATGGAACCACCTTCCAGCGTCTGTGGCATCCATATCCGATTCCATTGCTTTTAAACAATGCCTTAACAGTGTTAACATTTAGCATTTCTTTATTATGTATTTTTTTCATTCTTAGGATTGTTGTTTGTTTGCTTTTGATGTCTCCTTGTAAACCACTCCCCTCTGCAATGCCCTCGGGCCCTGAGGGTATTTGAAATAAATAAATAAATAAATATGTGTTTTGGACAAAACAAGGAGGCTTTGGAAACGCTGGCTCGCCCGCAGAAACGAAGCGCCAGGAACATATCAATAGTTCTTATTTTGACCACCAGATGCTGCCACAGGTTTTTTTTGAAACGCGAGCGCACGGAGCGTGCGGCGCCATTTATTTCAGTATGTTGAGGCTCCGACAGAGGGCGACACCTTCCCGTACTCCACAAAATACGGCGCTCAGCTCACCGTGTAGAGAGAACTGTGTTGCTGCGTTCAGGCTACGGACGCAACTTGCTTAAGTCATATTTGTTCGTACTGGCAAAATGAATTTCAATTGACGTTACGGTTGTTTCGTTCACATTGATCGCTACACAAGTTAAGAATTTTACGACAGGTCAGTCAGAATACAAAACGTACAATTGACGTAGCTAGATGTGTTTCCAGTCCTGAATCGAGGTTTTTGCATTGCAACGTAGGTAACAACACTACACTATCATGGGTTGGATGAATTATGAGACGCACCGGCGCTGTTCGGGCTACATTCTGCTCGTTGAATTTCAAGGATTGCGCTGATGCATTCTGGAATATTTTAGGAAGGCAATATCAGCTGCGTTTTGAATGCGAAGAGAAGTTCAGAAGTTAATATTGAATCTCCTGACTCGTTGGACACTAGATTTGTTCAACCTGTGTCAAGAGATCAAATATAAGTCAAGAGGTTTAGTGAGATCTACGGTGAGTCAAAATATCCAACGAGTAAAGTGACCCAAAGAATTAAGAGGTCCAATATTGGATCTTTTGCAGGGGAGGATCCAGACCTCCATTTTAGGGGGGGCGGTTCCTCGGTGTAAAACGGGGGGGGGGGGGTGTTTATATTTTTTGTGGAGTTATCGTTTTTACTAAACTCTGGTAACATAATATAGATCTTGAGAGCTTTTGTACTGGTTTACCTGTCGGGGATGAACTCTTTGATTTAAAACCTTTCGGGTGACCACGCTAGAGGTAAGTATCTCGAAAATTGTGGTGGCACTATCCTTTCTGAACACCATAACGCAAGGAATTTTGTGGTTCATAGGAAACTGGATTACTCCATCCGCGTGGCAGCGCGCTAGAAATAGAAGAAGTTTAACTACTGGGGGTGAACGTATGGTGCTATAGCGGCAGTGACAATTGCAGACAGTGTAACTTGATGGCTCAGATATCCCCGACGGGGCTACAACTTTTGGGCTCCTTTTGCTTGAATATTTATATATTCTCGTTACACCCGCAGAGCACGTACGGAGAGCCAACCTTTGCCAACTATATGGAGGAAGCTCATGCAGGTAATGACAATGCGAAAAACGTTTTAATCTAAAACTCGGCTGTTTTTTTAGATTAAGCTTGGCATAGTAGTTAGAACTTTATATTCAGTGCCAAAATGCAGAACGTGGTTTTAAAACATACTTTTCATTGTCGCCGGTTGCTTTAATAGAGCGAGTACGTTGCTAACAAGCGACAAAAATGGCCCGGCGGCTTCGACGCTGCTCGCAGCGTCAAAACACTGTTGACGCAACCAGCGAAACGAACGCTGCCAGGCAAGTAGGCAAGTTCGTCGGTTGTTCGCCGTATATTTGGAATGTCCAGAGCGCAGCACATGCGGCATTGCCAACCCAAACTCGTGTTTTCACGTGTTCTGGATGCAACTCAAGAAAACGACAGCAAATAATTGTTGAATATTTTTGAAAGCATGTTGCAGTTCGGCAACTATAACTTTTAAACTTAGATGGATCCTTCCAAATTATATTCAATTGCACTTCGTCTGGATATTTGCTGTATGAAAGGAACACTTACTTGTTTCTGGGTAGTTAGCTCATTCGTCGCGGTCGAGAGGACAGGTGCAGAGATATAATGGGGCAAAGCGGTTGTCCGGTCGGCGAATCTCAACTGGGCTAAAGGCCGATCACGACTGCAGCATGGATGTTTGGGAGTCGGTGTTCACTCGAACGGGCACAGGCACTGTCTATTTTTTTTTACGTATAGTCGCATCTTTGAAAGGGCTCGTTTTCCCCAAGTCCCTTGTTAGGGAATTCGAAGCCCCAGTTGCAAACCAGCAAGCCCCGCCTCTGTTCCGTTAGATATGTGCTAGCCTGCTAGGAGCTATAGTCATCGCGAGGCGTGAGCCGGAAAAGACGACGACGAAGAAGAGGGAGGGGCGCTCGAGACAGATGATGATCTAAACGAACGCTGGTTGAGTCCTGAGTTCCTGAGGCCCTGACAACACATGGTGTCAGAAGTGCGCCAAGGCGATATTGCCGGAGTAGGAGCTACGCAAGCAATGGCCACGTTCAGCTTCTTGTGTCAACCCCCCGAGCCGTACACCTTTGCGAACCCAGAAGAATGGACGTCGTGGAAACGCCGCTTCGAACGATTTCGAGTCGTCAGTGGTCTCGCTGCGAAGCCAGGAACAGAACAGGTGAATGCTCTCATCTACTTCATGGGGGATAAAGCGGATGATATCCTGCTGTCTCTCAGTTTACCTGAACAGCAAATGACAGACTACAGCGCCGTGCTCCAAGCCTTTGAGAACCACTTTGTCGTGAGACGGAATGTTGTTTATGAGCGAGCCACTTTCCATCGGAGATGTCAAAGAGAAGGAGAGAATGTCGAAGAGTTCATAACAGATCTGCACAAGCTTGCCAAGTTCGGCAACTTCGGCACACTCCACGACGAAATGATTCGAGACAGGATAGTGGTGGGACTTAAAGATCACAAGCTTTCTGAAAGACTGCAGCTTGATCCAGACTTGACGCTTGAAAAAGCAACAAATATGACGCGACAGTCTGAGGTTGTGGAAGACCAACAGACCAGACTTCACACGTCCGGTGGAACCAACGTGGATCGCCTTTACGTATCAAAGAAGGCCCCTTTGAAAAAAGCCAATCGTGGAGGAAGAGTGGGCGAGAAGACGGTACCCAACTCCCCAAGTAGCACTAAACGTAGCCACAATGTTACTGGAATGTTGTCAGGCAACGTTGCCGAACGTTGCTAACGACCGCGGATTCTACCGTCCAGTAACGTTACACCACAATGTTACAGTAACGTAACTGCATACGTTACCTGGACATTACCCAAATAATGTTACTGAAACGTTGTTAGATAACGTTGCCAAACGTTGCTAATGGCCACCAGTTCTACCTCCCAGTAACGTCGCATCAAAATGTTGCAGTAACGTAGCTCTCTATGTTACCTGGACGTTAGATCAGTGATGTTCAGCTAACGTCAGCTAACGTTGCCAATTGTTGTTAATGGCCACGAATTCTACCATCCAGTAATGTTACACCAAAATGTTGCACTGACATTACGGCTTACTTAAAAGTGAAGGAATAAAAACGCGAAGAACATGCACAAACGAGCACTTTTTCATTTCGCAACAACGTTTATTTTTTCAGGAGCAAAGAGTCGCACACAGGTCGAGATCAACTAGATACCGAAGGCGGGAGTGAAGAGGGGGATAGGGAGATAAGGGCCAGAACTGGAAAAATCTGGGAACCTTGACTGAAACACATGGAGTGTCACTGACTCAACCCTTATCTTCCTGAAGTTCCCTCGATCAAGCATTCCATTTGCAGTTAATCTTGACCTGTGTGCGAGTCTTTGCTTCCAAAAAACAAGCGTCACAACTAAATGAAAGAGCGGTCATCTGTGTTTGTCCTCAGTGCTTTTATTCTGTCAACTTTCAGTAAACATTTTAACAAAATGCTGGCACTGGCCAGATATTACTGCATGTGTTACTTGGACATTATTGAACAATGTTACCCGAAAATTACTAACATTGACAAGCTTTGCCAAGAAACTGCATATATGGTTGTCATGAAGTCATTTTTTGAGCTGGTGCCTGATATGAGTAAATGGATGAGCATTACAGGCCATTAATGAATCAGCATTTTGAAGTCCTAGAAGCAAGACTCCGGAAGAAAACAAGAGGTTATTGGAATAAATTTATTTCAAAAACGAAACAAACGTTACAAGTACCAGTGTATGCTTCTGTTTCTTACAAGCTATTAGATCTACAAAATTGTAAAGAACACGCTAAATTACAAGGCTGATCTGCATGGAAATAAAAATGCAAAATATTAAAATTCCCAGCAACATAAAGCAAGCAGCAAGCAGCAGAAAAAAAAGCTTTTAAATGATTTAGGTAACATGAATTTTTTTTTTCAATTCCATGCATTCAAGACGGTTAACCAATTCCATGCTTCCAACAGGGATCAAAGTAACCAACTACAGACATTTAAAACTATAACAGAAAAATCAAGGCACAAACATGCTGAAAAACAGTGAAAAATGCACGGATAAGAGAACACACAGGACAAGGTGCTGTGTGTTCTTTTCTCTTTGTCTGGTTTTTGCACCGTTTTTCAACATCAATTCTTACCAACTAGCCCAGCCCAACTGTCCATTCTTGTAATCAGAAACATGCTTGCCTTCTCCCCTTGTGGCAGCCCCTCAGTCACTCCTGGGAAGAGGCACGCTGCTCCTGCAAAAAAATAAAACAAAAAAGTTGGTTGCGTTCAGATAATGGGTGCCTATTTCAGTGCAGAGAGTGTCATCAAGATAAAAAAAAATGCCTACCTCTGTCCTAACACAGTTTCGCCTCAGTTTCTTTGCATGCACAAGCCATTCATTTCATCCAGTTTAGACCTTTTCCGCAAAGTGTGACCTACCCACAAGGAGTGATGCGCCTGCTCAAGCATGTTTTGATGGCTGAGCACTGGCAACACGTTTGGCCAACAACCTGATATGGCAGTCCCACAGAAAACCATGCCATGTGTCTGATTCTCACTCTCCTTCTAGGCCTCTTTCAACTTCTTTACACTGAAGCATAAAAAGCTACCTGCTAGCAAAACAAACTCTCTAGCTAGCTGAAGCCTAACGTGGACCTAATGAAAACATGCTAGAAAGATTTTTAGGCAGTAATTGGGGCCCTGTCCAGCACTCATTTCTTTACAATCACAACAAACTAGTGTAGCAACTGGTCCACAGGGCACCTTTACACAGCCTTCTCAGGGTGTTCATATGACTATGACTGGAATGGCACCATGAGTGCCAGACACCTGGCACTTGCAGCTGATCAGCAGTCTTATCAACTAGTCATATCAATTCTCCCGAAAACGATTCCCTCCGTCCTCATTAACAACGTGGGGCAATGGGGTACAGGCAGGGTATTGAACCTAACCCGAACCGTGAACCGAAAAAAACCGTTATTTTTGCAAGAACCGGAGTTGACCCGGAACGAAATAGTTTTTCTCGCTCCGGAGCGGAACCGATATTTTTCCATGCGGTTTTCGGTTCATACGCAAAGTCAGATTGCGTGAAAAGTGCGTGGCGAAAAACACAGTAACCTTAAAAGTAAACCAAAGAATGGAAGACAAAAAAAATATTTTTGCGCAAACCGGAGTTGAGCTGAACCGAAATAATTCTTTTTTTGTTCCTGGGCAAAACTGATCAATTATTTTTGTGGTGCTCCGTTTATGTGGAAAGTCAAAAAGCGAAAAGCTCTGTAACGTTCCATTATCAGGTTGTCAGATAACGGTCGTGTTCATAATTTATAGTTTGTTTCGAGAACTCAAACGAAATTAGCAGAGTAACTATAAATTCTCCGGGATTTCTGGTCTTATGTATTTCTTTAACAAAAGTTCACATTCGTCCCAACCTTTTCTTGGTGACCGGAAATGCCTCCTCAAAGAAAATTTAACACTAGAACATACACAATTCGTAAATTAGCAAAAGTGACCATAATGAGCCTGTTTGGTGGCAAAACGGTAAGTTGGGCTAGGTGGTTTTTCATCACGGACTGAACGAAAAAAAAAGGACAAAGAGAGGTATAGACAACACCCCTAGTGTTGTCTATACCTCTCTCTGTCCTTGTGTTTTTTTTTTTTCGGGCTTAGTTTAACTTTTTTGCGTGTTTCTTGTCTCTAATTTTGTAGAATTGAGTTCAATTTACTTTAGACGCCTTGATTTCATTGTACAACTGATCGGATAAGAAAGTGATACAAAGGCCGATGGATATTTTAGAACCTGCACTAGTTGCCATACTGTAGCGCATCTAATCTGCTCTCCAATTAACTCAGCGGATTTAATAATCAGTCCGAAATTAAAGTCTAGCACCGGGAAGGGGAGAGGGGATTTAATCAACAGTTACAGAAAACAGCAAAAAAGCTTTGATCTCTGGTAGCAGAAACAGCAAGGACCAAAACATTTTCTCCTCAGAAACACAAACATCAAGGCGCACAGCTCTTCTGAGCATTGCTAGACAAGGAGCCGCGGCTTTGAAGGGACGCTAACGTGTTACAGTTTGGGAGGAAAGAAGGGGACGCCATCCAGAACTCTACCCATTGGCGCAAGAGCCCTGGGAGTGCCTGCGACCCAGGTCAGCGCGCAGCGAGCCTTTTCTGGACTGAAGTTCATTCTATCGTCTCAGAGGGGCCGTCTTTCCCCGGATATGCTTCTTCGGTCAGCTGCCTGACATTGAACAGCGCTTTTACCCACGTCCCGAGGTGCCCCAGCACTAGCTCGTTCGTTCCACACAGTAATGTGAGCCTTTGCTTTCTATTTGTAACACTTTTATACAATATGCATAGTTTATCTTTTGCTCGTCAACTGTTTTTGAAGCATATGAGTACGAACAGGTTCGAACCGGCTTGAACCTTTATTTTTTCACTCCGGAGTTGAACCGGAACTGAACCGTTCTCCCTGAACCGGAACGAAAAGCGGAACGAAAAACATTTCGGTTCGACAAACTGGGTACAGGACATTTCATCGAACGCCGTTTCATTAAATCACTTGACGCCGTTTCATTGAATTTCCCTTTACTAAATTTTAGAGTTATACAATTCTTTTTGCATAATTTACTATCGCTTTTGAAATAGCTTTGATGCCGCTCTAAATTCACCAGAAATATAATTACTACCCGGTAAATTTTTTGTCTACCTAAACGTTGGCTACCGAATCATAGAAGGTTGCTATCATATTGAAACTTGAGTGGATACGAGACTTAGTCTTTTCCGGCGAGGTAGGCGGCTGTTCTCGGCCACTCACATTTTCCCACTTCAACCCTCTATTCATGCGTGAAAGGCACTTTCTTAAGAGGGAAACAGCTATTTTCCGCAGCGCCTTTTTTATTTTGTATTTGTCGATTTAACTTTGTTTTCATTTTATCCTAGGAGAATAGCTTTTTTTTAAGAACATATATGTTCATAAAAAAAGACGTCTCTGCCCTTTTCAGCAATTTTGTGTAACCGACAGAACCGTGGACCCAACAAATCTTCGACATGCAGTATATATACTGTATGTCGAATATCCGGCAGGTCCACGGTTCTGTCGGTTATAATAAATTAACAAAGAGGGGAGACACGTCTTTTCTTTTCCCCGTATCATGGGCCACGGAGACAGATTACTGCTTCAAGGACGGGTATAACCGTCCTTATGCGAGAATGCATACCACAACTAGCAGCTTTGTAAATTAAAAATGACTAGATAAAAAAATGGAAGCCGTTTACAACTCCCTGGAACGACAAATTAGAGCGCAGCTCTAGAGGAGGAGGAGGAAAGGGTGTACCCCTCCCCCCTCCCTCCAAGCGGCGTCGCCGTCGGCGTAACTGTGAGGTCACGTGACCCTCCTGAAGGGGGGTAATGTGACCTCGGGAGGTCACGTGACCCAGCGGGGACGTTTCGGCACGGTGCCGGAACGTCGCCGCGGTTACGGCGACGGCGACACCGCTCAAGCCAAAAACGGGCGCCTAAGAGCTGCGCTGTAAAAGAAACACCAAAACAGCAGGTGCTCAATAAACAATATGGATACCATTCACTATCACAATTGCGGCTAACCAAGCTGAGGCTAATCACATAAAATAAAAAATCTTAAAGCTAGAAAGCGTTAAGAAATTGTAGCAACAAAAAGCAAACATACACGTGTGCGTTTTTGCTTGGGCACTGGTGCACGTTCTGGAAGTTGAGGGGCTGGCTGAGTGCTAGGTCGTTCCTGCAGAAGAGGCAAGCTTGACCGAAAAGGAGCAGTCTCTTCCTTTTTCTTTTCTCCCGCTCTTCATTATTCGTTGATAGGTCGGACGTCGCTTCCGGATTTTTTTTCTTTGAACTTTGCATCTTCATATGTCACTGAAACAAGAAAGCCGAGCACACCAGTCAAATGTTTAACCACCACAAGCTCGTTTGCGCCCTAACCTTTTGTTCATTAAATCAAATATGCTCGCATTATGCTTAGACAGTTTTTAGGTTAAAGCCTGCCAACTTTTTCGGGCTCATGTATATAATCTGTCAGGATCGGGCCAAGCTCAGGCTTATATTAAAGGGCAACTCCGCTTCTTTTCCAGTAGTGCAAAACTATACAGTTATCTTTGTTATCATCTACAAAACCCCCATAGCAAATATTACGACGGAATTCCGCCTAGAAGTTCATTAAAATCGCTGTCAAAGTTTGACAAGCACGAATCCGCTGGTTTTGGATGAGACGTGCGGGCCAGACAACACTGCCCGGCTGCATTTCCGCTTCCTCCAAATTCCTTCTCCCGGCACGTCCGCGACGTCATCAAACATGTACAGCTTCTTTTTTTTTTTTTTTTCTTTCAATTTTGTTTTCTTTCCCGGGGAGAGCACGGGTGGCGCCAGCGCCGTGAAAGACGTGAGTGACGCGCTCGGCCGGCCCGGCGCTCGACTATTGATACTACTGATAAGCCGATCGCCTCGTTGAGCGCGGCTTGTGTTACATCGCATACGTTTGAACACCAAGAGGGGGAGAGGGAAGCTGCTTTTGTAAGAATTTTGAGTGACAGGTTAATCTTCTATAATCTTCTGGGAGGAGAATAGCGACGCCTGTGCTAATCCAGGAGGCACAAAGGAGGGTCCTGATAAGGGGGGAGCTCCTTCTTCCCTTGTATATCACGTGGGTGTACATGCTTAGTGATGCCGAATATACAATGTTGTCCGGCTTTTCCACCGTTTCGGTTTCGGTTTGTGATCATGGCTAGAGTAAAATTACACGAAAAATATTTTATTTTTCGCGAAACAAAGGATCGGGGATTGTTTTTGAGTGCTTCAAAAAGCAAAATCGGCCACTATCTCAAAATTTTTGAAATTAAGCGGAGTTGCCCTTTAAACAAAACAAATATTTTGTCGGGCTTGGGCCGGGCTCAAGTTTCTGTCTAAAATTCTGCCGGGTCCGGGCCGGGCCCGAGCCGTGTCTCTTCAAGGCCAAGCCTGACCGGGCCTGGAAATTAAATATTCTATCGGGCTCGGGCCGGGCCCGGGCCATGCCCCTACCGGGCCGGGTCGGGCCGGGCCTAGAAATTCTGGCTCGTGCAGTGCTCTAGCACACTCTACATTAGGTGAGCAGAGCCCGCGCCCTGCTCTAAGCAGAGCGCGGCTCTGCTTAGAGCCTATTTCTCTGCCCCAAGGTTCTCAACTCCTTGCTCAGGGCACTCAATGGCATTTGTGGCTCGTTTTCCTTGACTGGGCTCGCTTTTTGACAATATCCCTGATTTTTCCCGGTAATTAAAATATTCTTGACTATTCCCGGTTGCTAGACACCCGCTATACTTACAACATGATGCCATCACCTGACAGGAGAATGTGGCCCAGTCAGTAAAGGGCTCTTCACGCTCTCAACTGCCATCATCAACCGATTTGATCTGTAGGGTGGCCATGCCGTGCGGCCATTGGACGCCCAACAGGTAGGAACAACTGCAACATCATTTTCCGCCAAAAAATGGACCACAGAGTACATTTCCTGAAATCAACAAATAAAGCAACAAATAAATGGACAACAGAGTACATTTCCTGAAATCAACAAATCAATCAAGCCTGTATTACCTCAAAGGCCACTCATAAGCCACGAAAAATACAGTTTTCGAATTAAGCACAACCAATGTGCAACGGTTGCAAACATTGATCCCACTTGCAAGTGAAGTAGAAGAAAAACTGCATAGCCCTGGTTATATTGCAAGCAGACGCACTTCCACCTGATGTCCTGCACACTCCACACTGAATACTACTTGGAGAGCCCTGTAGCTCTAAAAATTCCTAGCTCTGATGATGGCAACTTTGAAGTATAAAGGTTGCTGAGATTCCGGAAAAACTGTCCGCAGATGCTACGGTTCCCATCCGACTCAATGAAGGATGGATGGATGGATGTTAATGGCTATTCCCTTTGTAACGGGCGGAAGCTTGCGCCACCTAGCCTAAGTCTAAAAAGACAAAAACGTGATTCCTCCCGCCCTTTTAAGACCAATTTTTCTCCCCCTAACTATCACCAGGCAGTGTGTGATATCACCAGGATGACCTTCGGGGGATCGGGCAAAAAAACTAAAAAACATCACCCCCCTGCCTCTTCCCCCCGGCGAGGGAGTCGCCAATTTTTCTCTGGTCAAACCTTTTCGGCGTTACCCCAGCACCGGACCCACTGGGAGACAGGGTTGAGACTTTGGGCCGAAACCACGCGGGAGGGAGTCCCAATTTTCCTCTGTCCCGCCTGTTCCCAGCTGTGCTAGTTAGTTGCCCATCATTTAATTTTCCCTAGATAATTTCCACCAATTTTCTAATTGTCTCTTTGTCGCTGTAATCTTTTTTTCTACCGTCCTTCCATCGTCGCCAGTGGACCCCAGGGTCCCGGCCAAATCCGTTACCCCTTCAGAGAGGGCAGGACGAAGCTCCGTGCACTTCAAAACCAAGTGATCCAGTGTCTCACTATCATTATGGCAGGCGGCACATAATGTGTCTGTCTCCTGAAATTTAGCCCTATACGTCCTCGTCCTCAAAACTTCCGTTCTTGCCTCAAACAGCAAAGCACTTCCCAGTGAATTGTCAAATAGCTTTTCCTTTCTTATCTCCTGCTTTCGTGACCTGTACACTGCTAAAGCTGATTTCTCCTGCATTCTCCCCTCCCACATTTTCCACTCCGCCTCTTTCACCTTCTTTTTCACTGACGTAGTCTGTTCAGCCCCATCACCAGTGTGTAGATATTTATATGTAAGCTTTCGGGTTCGGTTCGTCCATTTTCTGTTTAAACTTTTCATGTATAAATACTTGAATACCTTACGTGCCCACCGCGTATCTTCCATTTCAGTCAACCTTTGTTCAAATTTCAACTTACTAATTGCCTCCCTGCTCTCAAAAGACAACCATCTCATGTCCCCCTGTACTCCCTCATTTGGTGTTTTTCCATGTGCTCCCAGCGCCAATCTGCCTACGCTTCTTTGTCGAATTTCTAGCCCTGATTGAACCTCAGATTTCATGCACAGCACTGCATTGCCAAAAGACAGTCCTGGCACCATCACTCCCTTCCATATACCTCTGACCACTTCATATCTGTTATAGTTCCATAGTGCCTTGAGCTTCATAATAGATGAATTTCTTTTCCCTTTTCTAATTGTATTCTCCTCGTGTTCCTCTAGATATTTCCTTCCCTCATTGAGCCAGACCCCTAGATATTTGTACCTTTCTATGTGTTCTATCACTGTGTCCTGTATCTCCAGGGGTTCCCCCTTCTCATCGTTGAAAACTATTATACCCGACTTGTCCCTACTGAATTTTAGTCCTAAACTGTCCCCTTCCCTGCTGCAAATCCTAATCAGTTCCTGTATTGTCTCACGGCTTTCTGATACGAGTACAATGTCATCTGCATACATTAACCCTGGCAATAGTTGATTTACCTTATGTCCTTCCTCCATGTAATTCAGGTCAAAACCTAGGTTGCACTGTTCTAACCTTTTTTCCATCCCACTGAGGTATATCATAAAGAGCAGGGGAGACAATGGGCAACCCTGTCTAAGTCCTCTTTTTATTGCTGCTGGTTTTGTAGTTTCGGCTTCCCATTTCATAATCACCCTATTCTCCGTATAAACCCGTTCTAGGAACTTAACCGTGGTTCCCCCTAGGCCATACCCTTTTAGCAGTTCCCAAAGTATTTCCTGATTCTCATTGTCATATGCCCCTTTGATGTCCAAAAATGCTACCCATAATGGCCTTTAGCTTGTCATTGCTATCTCTATGAAGTTCCCAACGACAGCAATGTTGCCACCCTTCAGTTGAACACAGTTTTCGGACGGCTTCAGAGAAAAATGCGCTCCGTCTAAAACAAGCTCACTGCACTGGGTTCCCTTGAAGCTTGGCGGCTCAGGTCCGTCTCGGTGTTGCTTGAGGGTCCATATCACAAGAGAGAATGACATTTTGGCGAACGGCGTCATTTGAGCGAATGGTCGTTTTAGCGAATAACGGGGGCGCGCGTTAACCCATCCGTCGCGCTGCGCTTTACGCCGCTTCGCGGCGACAGTCTGCGGCAACTCATTACAAAAATATGAACTCGCTTGGCCCACCCGAAAACGCCGCTCCGCGGCGTCCGACTATTCGCTAAAGTGTCGTTCGATGAAACGTGGGCGTTCGCTAAAACGTCATTCGATCAAGTGAGTGCCTCCCGGCTAGGGTCGTCATAGCACAGCTGAGCTTTATGAAGTGTGCATAAAAGCGCTTTTCCAAATGGCTTCTAAGGAGCACTGGCCCGGGGGAACTGACAAGGGGATAAAGGAAAGGGGATTTTGAAGACGGGAGAGGTAACGCGGGGAATTCGCAGCGGGGATTTTGACACAGGTGTTTTGAGATTAGGTTATTTCGTGCACCACCCGTATCGCTCGGCTCAGATTCGCACTCGGAAGCTCGTTGGTACTCAAACTCTCCGCAAATCTTGCATGTGCTGCCACGGCCTGTTGTCCAGGTGGCAGAGGGAATGCTTCCTCAGTGTCCACCGACTCCTCACTGCTCGTATCCCAAATTTCAAGTTCCTTGCGAACACTTTCGGCTACCCTACGTCTTTTTTGGCGATCAGATAGCTCTGATAGCGAACGCTTCGCCCGCTCCATTGTTCAGCACAAGTAGCAACAAAAACAAAAATGAAACATACCTTTGTTTACGTTTCCTCCACGCCGAGAGAGCGGCAGAGCGGTCCGATGAAACAGAATCGGGCTTTGAGGGTCCGTTGACATGCGGTCACGTGGTCAATCTGGCCGACCTGGCTGGCTGGCGACCTGGCTTCGACCTTGCTTGGCTTGAGCTACTTGCACATCTTGGCTGCATCTTGGCGTCTTGGCTTGTCAACAGTGTGAGTAAACGACTAAATATGAAGTGTCAAGTAGGTATTAACTCTGGAAATTTATCCGACAGTTCTAAATTAAGTTTTCTTTAAGAATTATAAAACATGAGATCGGTTGGAGAAATTGGAAATTAGTATAAGCCGTACAGCCATAACCGTAAAGCCGTACTTGTGCAATCATGGTGGACGGTGGTGATATGGTGATCTTGCAACGCCTTGGAGTGAATCAGTGGATGACCTCGACCGTAAGATCGGTAATGATAGTGAACTGTTAACGTCGAAACGGTAGTACCGTAGCTATGCGACTGTGCTGTGCCATTGTGATGTGTCCAGATAATAAATGTAGGCAAAGAGTGGTCCACGCAGAGCGAGCTTCGAAGCCTCAAACTCAAATATTGGAGCTTTATGTCCCGAGATGGTTTGGTTTTGTTCTGACCACTTGTGTCGACAGGTCTTTGGCGAGAAGTGAACGAGGACTAACTATGTGTGTGCGATTATACTCGTTTCATTTTAATTGCGAGCGAAGCAGAAACACACGAGTGACGCACAGTCGCCCGGGCGCTGGAAATATTGTTCAACAATAGTATGCGCTATCATCATCACTCACTCGTCCGCGCGCTTCACTTCTCTTCTTTTACGGTAGTGGCCGTGCATGGTCCTTTCGGCCATTCATTTTAAGTGGTCGGCGGAGTGCGTCCGTGTATCCGTGGCCCTTGATGCTGGATCTCCTTCCTACCTGCCCCCCCCCCCCCCCCCTCTCTCCTCAATCACTGTTCTTTCACCTCACCCCATTCCCGTCCCATCTCTCCTATGTTGCCTTTCCTAACCTTTCCCTCCTCATTTCCTCGCATGATTTAATGCCAGCGGCCCCTTGCTCCCCCTCCCCTACCTCCATAGGATTTTATGTTCGTTGCCTTTAAGCTTTGATCTCGACTTCGGACCCTTGACTGCACCTCCTCGCCATCTCCCCTACTATCTCCTCGGTCTCCTCATTCCTCCCTCCCCTCTTCCTCTACTCTCCCGTCCACCTTCCCCTTCCCGCTACCCATCCACCTCACCTTTCCTCCCCTCTTCCCCCTTCTCTCACGTTTGAGTGATTTTGTGTTCATGGCCTTTGACCTTTTCTTTTTGGTGGCAGGTGCATATGGCTCTTCATTTTGAGTGGTCAGGGATGTGTGATCTTGATGTTCGTGCAACGGTGGCCGTGACGTAAAACATCACAGCAATACCTGTGATGTTTTACGTCTTACCTGGCCCCACCCCACTTCATCTCCTCATTCCCCTCCACTCCTTCTCCCCCATTGGTCTCATCTTTCCTCTGTGTGCCCTTCCTTCCCTCTTTCCTCTCCTCCGTCCGCTCTTGCTCCTCCCTGCCCCACTTCTCTTCATCTTTCTCTTCATGCTCCCTCAGCTTTTCATGCTTAGTCCCCTTTTCCTTCCGTCTCCTAACTTCCTTGTGTGAGCGTGTGTTTTCGGCCTTCGACCTTCATAACTGACCTCTTTCTTCCTGCCTCTATTCTCCTTCCCATCTCCTCGCTCACCTTCCCCTTCAACCGTCTCCCTTTTCCCCTCCTCCGTCTATGAGACAATGGCTACTGCCAGTCGTCTCACTTGCAGTATGTTGCAATGAGCCGCCACTTTTTGAGTTTTCCGAATAAATATAGTGGTGAGCTGTAAATTGGACTAATATATGAGCTTCCGCATGTAACTATTTCAAATTTTCAACCAGGGTGTATTTTATACTGCACGCTCCAAGATTTCTCTAAATCTCTATGGCAAGCACTGGCGCAGACAACCAAGACAGGGCGAGAGTAAGAACCACCCAATCGCTCGATTTGACCTGAGTCCGTTGTGAAATTAGTCCTCGCTTCTATTTTAAATAGTAGAAATCATTTTGCAGCAAGCTCGGGTCGGATAAAGTAGTCGGTTGACCCCAAGAGCTCTCTGCGACCTGGCCGTAGGGTAATCATGTTCATATTTTTCACAAAAACAGAGCTACGCTTTGAATATAATGCAATAGAGCACACCATTAAAATACACCTTTGGTGATAATTTCAGCTAGCTACGTGTTCTAAATTAATTTACAGGCTACCACTCATGCCATCCTATACATGTTCGGGAGGTCTTTGGGTCGTCATGTCACCAGCGTGAGTTTTCCACCTTCGATAACACAATAACACCCCATGACTTCACGCTCTTGTTATCTTTAGCATGCGTTCCAAAAGCTGGGCATCCGAATGACCCTGACCTGAAAGCAACGATGAGGGTGCATGCTAGCTCGTGAATATTGAGCAGACTCGCCAATCCGAGACGGGTGAAGGGCCAGGAAGGAAACCAGCTCAAACAGGCAAGTCTTAACAGACTTCTCGACAAGATCTGTTGGTTTGTGTTTTCGTTCGTAGTATGACGAAAACCACAGTAGGGTGCCTTAGTGTGTTTGCGTCTGCTTTAGTGTGGCGACATCAAACCATTTTGTTCACCTTAATTATCGAGTTGAGGCTCACTGGACAATTCTATGGCAATGAAATGTAAGCCATGATCATTATCAGTTTGCCAGCCTTGCACTACCACTTAGGCCATTATGATGTTAAACTTGATTATAAAATTGTGCAGGGAAATGCCACACACACAAATAAATTCAATTTTATTATAAACCTTTTGGACAGATTTTTTTTTAGTTTTCTGCAATCTTTCTAGAGTACATTTTGAACATTTGTTTCAAACACGCCAGTCACAAGCATTAGAGCGGTCTTTCTGTTTGTATAAAAATAAAAATGTTTGAACAAGAAAATCAACATTGAACTATTCTAAGTTTGGTATCTTCGTGTATCTTTGACCAGTCTCTGTGTGATGTGGTGATGTGTCACGTTTCGTCAGATTAGGCCAACATCGCTGCAAAACATTGCCCGTATGTCAGGATGGAAATGTTACCAAGAGGTTATTTCTAAACGTTGCTCCAATGTTGCTTCTCTAACATTCCTGGAACGTTTGCCTATGTGCTGTAACGTTACATGACGTTCAGTGACATTCAAACAATGTTGCAGGAGAACGTTCCTGTTACGTTAGTTTTAAAACGTTGCTATAACATACCCAAATGTGCCCCAACGTTACATTACATTTGTGACATTCCAGTAACGTTATGGCAACATATGGTGCTACTAGGGTCTACTCAGTTTCAAGCACCGACTGGACCCTGCTCACGCTGTGGCAAGAGTCAGCATCCGAAAGAACAGTGTCCGGCACGAAAGGCGATTTGCAACAGATGTCGCATAATTGGACATTACGCCCGCCAATGCCGAAACTCCGCAGCGCTGAACCAAGTTTCCAGTACAGAGACTGCATTCCTTGGAGTCATCGAATGCGAAAACAGTCAACGGTGGACGGCGACAGTGCAAGTTGGCGAGGTGCCAATCGTCTTCAAGGTCGACACTGGCGCCGACGTGACAGTCATTCCGACAGAGACGTACAAAGCGTCTTTTTCAGCGACGTCCCTGCAGAGGCCCACGAAGATCCTAAAGGGTCCCAGTCGCCATGAACTAGACGTGCTGGGAATGATCACCAAAGACATGACCTACAGAACCAAGTCCACAAAAGCGGACCTGTACGTTGTTAACGACTTGGATGAAGCTCTTCTTTCGAGAGATGCCAGTGAGAAGCTGGGAATCGTCCAAAAGGTCTGCGATGTTACGACTTTACGTACTGGAGACGTCAAGCCGGAAAGTGAGTTTCCCAAACTTTTTTCTGGGCTGGGACACGTGAAAGAAGCTTACAAAATTGAGCTACGAGATGACGCAGTTCCTTTTGCACTGATGACGCCTCGGAGAGTAGCCATTCCCTTGCTAGGCAAGACAAAGGAGAAGCTTGAGGAAATGGTCAAGATGCAAGTAATAGAACCCGTGGAAGAGCCAACAGAGTGGTGCTCTGGGATGGTTATAGTCGCAAAATCCAATGGAGACGTGCGCATCTGCGTAGATTTGACCGGGCTAAACAAGTACGTGAAAAGAGAAGTGCATCCTTTGCCAGTTGGAGAACACGTGCTGGGACAACACGCTGGAGCGAAATACTTTTCTAAGATTGATGCCAACTCCGGATTTTGGCAGTTTGAACTAGCCGAAGAGTCTCGACATATGACGACCTTCATAACACCTTTTAGAAGGTTCAGGTTCCGGAGATTGCCCTTCGGCATCACATCAGCACCGGAGTTTTTCCAGAAAAAGATGACACAGTTTTTCGAAGGTCTGCAAGGGGTCCTGTGCAACATGGACGACGTCCTTATCTACGGAAGCACTCCAGAAGAGCATCATGAGAGGCTTCGTAATGTACTCAAACGACTCCAGGACAGGGGAATGACCCTAAACGCAGAGAAATGCAAATTTTTCGTTAAGCAAGTTAAGTTCCTTGGAAACATCATCGACCAGGAGGGTATCCGACCAGACCCAAACAAGATCATAGCAATTGTCGATATGAAAGTGCCGTCAAATGTGTCTGAACTAAGAAGTTTCCTCGGAATGGTAAACTACCTAACGAAGTTCGTTCCAGGCATGTCAGAGATTGCCTACCCGCTAAACTGCCTACTAAGCACAAAAAACGATTGGATCTGGACAAGCGAACAACAAAGAAATTTTGACCAGTTGAAGAACGCATTGACAAGAAGTCCAGTGCTGGCACATTACGACCCAGGAAAGCACACAATCATTTCGACTGATGCTTCATCGTATGGGCTAGGAGCGGTACTGCGCCAACAACAAGAAGATGGAACGTACCGACCCGTCGCCTATGCCTCAAGGACTTTGACTGAAACCGAAAGGAGGTACGCGCAAGTGGAGAAAGAAGGCCTGTGGGTCGTGTGGGCATGTGAAAGGTTCCAAGATTTTATAACCGGACTTCACGTCTTGATTGAAACAGATCACAAGCCCCTTGTGCCAATTTTCTCGTCAAAAAACTTAGCGGACATAACTCCATGACTTCAAGGGATGAAACTTCGGATGATGCGATTCTCATACGACATGAGACACATTCCTGGAAAATCCTTGATTATTGCCGATCTTCTCTCTCGGAAGCCTCTACAGGAGACAGGTCAAGGGGACTTTCAGGAGCAAATTGCACTGTATGTCAGTGGACTTACAGCATGCTTGCCGGCAACCGACCATAGGTTGAAAGAAATCCGAGAGAAGCAAGTTGCAGATGTCACGTGCAGGACACTGGTCAAGTACAGTGAAGAAGGCTGGCCGACACGGAATGGGGTTCAAACCGACTGCAGGGATTACTGGCCTCATAGGTCAGAAATAGCTTTGCAAGACGGTCTCCTCATGAGAGGATCCCGCATTATTATTCCTCAGTCAATGCGCAGTGACATCCTACATAGACTTCACGAAGGACACAAAGGCATTACCAAGTGTAGGGCGCGTGCCCGACAGTCTGTATGGTGGCCTGGACTTTCCCGTCAAGTGGAAGATGTGGTACGCACATGCACACAGTGCATCCAAGAAACACACAACCGACACGAACCACTGCTTCCATCAAAGTTTCCAGATCGACCATGGCAAAAAGTCGCAATGGATCTGTTTTACTTGGAAGGAAAAGACAACCTCCTCGTCACCGACTACTTTTCAAGGTTTCCAGAGATTGCACTTCTCAATAGTCTGACGGCGACTACAATAATAACTCACTTGAAGTCTTTCTTTGCAAGACATGGAACACCTGAAGTAGTCTTTAGTGATAACGGACCACAATTCCGAAAAATACAAGGGTCGGAGTTCCAGAAGTTCGCCGAAAGTTGGGGTTTTGAACACAACATCCAGCCCACGTTATTCCCAAAGTAATGGCTTCGTGGAAGTTGCTGTTGGCATTATCAAACGTAGTTTGAAGAAAACTGGGGACAGCTACGTCGCGTTACAAGCCTACCGCTCGACACCGTTGGGTAACGGCTACAGTCCAGCGGAGTTGTTGATGGGACGGAGATTGCGTACTTCTCTACCAACAACTGACTCCCTTCTTCAGCCAAGTCAGGTAGATAAAGAAGCCCTCAAACTTTGGGAAGAACGTAGGATCATGAATCAGAAGCGTAACTATGACCGACAACACGGTGTCCGCCGGCTTCAACCTTTGATGCCTGGGGATAGAGTGTGGATAACCGATCGACGCGAAACTGGAATAGTGCAGTCGTCGGTGGACACTCCAAGGTCCTACTCCGTCAACACACAGGATGGGAACCTCAGTCGGAACCGATTTCATCTCGTCCCGATTCCGACAGTGCCCAATTCACCTGACCTTCCACCGCGAGATGCGATTGCGGAAGGAACACCAGAGCCGACCTATGGGACCCCACATTCCGATCACGTTGTTACCCGAAGTGGCCGAGTAGTCAAACCCAGAGTACGCTTTAGCCCTTAGCTAAAAGGGAGAGATGTGCTAGCCTGCTAGGAGCTATAGTCATCGCGAGGCGTGAGCCGGAAAAGACGACGACGAAGAAGAGGGAGGGGCGCTCGAGACAGATGATTAAATGGCTGATTCTAAACGGACGCTGGTTGAGTCCTGAGTTCCTGAGGCCCTGACAACACAAGATATACACATATTGGCTCCTGCAAAGCCGCGCGAAAGCCCTGCCGTCAATCCACAGAAGCCGCGTTTAACTCGAGAAGTAAAGACGGCGCCAAGGGGAGGCAAGGGGTAGCGGGCGCCTTTCGTAAAATATGTCCCGCCACCCTAAGTTGAAACAGCATTGTATACAAATAAATGCCTACGGCGTCGGCTTGAGGACCCCGTGCAAGCAGCCTCCAGCCTTTAAGAGTGCTCGTACCGTTTATCTTTCTTTTATTAGCTTCCCGCCACGAGAAGTTGTACCGCAGGCAGTATGAAGTTCATTAGAAGAAACACCTCCCCCTTCTGGCGCTCGTCGGCTTCTTTCTGTATTCCGCGCTGCGGCGAGGACTAAAGCGGGCTTATGTTTAAGCCAAGGTCGTGGGGAAGTCCGGAGCGTCTTCAGGAAAAGCTCAGACCCAGACTACACTGTACCATGCCAAAAGACAAGCCCAAAACTAGGGCTGGGCGTCGATTAAAAGTTTTAACCCGATTAATCGTCACCCCTTAATCGATTAATTAATCGATTAATCGGTCTCGTTTATTTCGTTGCAAAATATTAAAAAAAGTATTTTTTTTTTTTGCTGAATCTATGATAAACGGTGCAATGTACAACGTGGATTATGAATTAATCAAGATCACTATCAGAGTTCTTTCACAAAATATTACGTTTGCTGCGTGAGGCAAAGATGTTCGTTGATATTCTCTAAAAAGAGTGACTTCCTTTCATTGTTCACAATAGCCTCTACTGCGCTAAACAGACACTCGAGCGACATTGAAATGGCCGGGGACTGGCGTAACCTCTGCCCTAAATATGATGCTAAAAATATATCGCCTCTATACAGTTTACCTTATTCTAAAATTTGACCTAAAGTTCGCCCTTCGTACAGGCGTACTCGTCCACGTCTGCGTTATGGAAGTGCTTAATTTTGAGTTCTTTGGTTCGTCTAAATTTTACCGATTAACCAGTTAAAAAATTTAATCGCGATTAAAGCATTAATCGATTAATCGGTAGGTTAATCGATCAATTGCCCAGCCCTACCCAAAACCACGAAGAAACCATCAAACGAAAAGTGATGAAAAGGCGGCCGCTAGAGAGGAAGGATAATCCGCTGTGTATAGGATCGTACCCTTGAGGAAGGCTGCTTGGCGTCTGCGTTTTGGAGCTTTTAGAGCACACATTTTTCGCAGACAACCTCCAAGGAGAGGGAGGGAGACAGAGAGAAAGAGGCTGAGTTTACATGGATGCGATCGTAGCGAACCGAATCGAGATTAACCGCCTATGATTGGGTAGACGAGGAAGGGAAAGGAGGATCGCGGGCGCGTGACTGGTCACATCTCGATTCGATGCGCCATGGTCGCATCCATGGAAACGTAGCCAGAGAGAGAAAAGGGACTAGATATGCTGAAGGTATTTTCCCCCCGTGCTCGACGTGCTTAGGGAGCCTTCATGTTGCGCACATGGAGGCACCCTAGACGTGCTGGCCTTGTTTGGAAGTGTGCCTGCAGTCGAGGACCCTGATATTTGGTGCGCCTCCCCACTGTCTCTCCACTTCAAAACTCCTGGCGTCGTCCCTGTCCGGAAGACGTACCGTGATCTTGACGGAGATGAACCCCACTTTGGAAGCGCCCAGCAGGCGCGTCCACCCACCGCTGTTTAAATCTTTTGTCCCTCGCGTCGATTGCTTACGTTTTTTCTTTGCTCTGACGAAGAACCCCGGCGGGGGGGGGGGGGGGGAGGTGTTGCCTGGCGATGCGATTGGGGGGGGGGGGGGCGATCGCCCCCACCGCCCCCCCCCCCCCCCCCTTGGATCTGCCACTGATTTTTGACACGTTGGTAGTGGTGCAAAATTATCGATATCACTATCGATACTATCGATAGTGGAAGTTAAAGGGCCCATGAAACGGATTTTTGGTTGGGATAAATCATTTTCGATTGGGATTTTACTAATAGCACATCGTTCAGTGGGCCAAAAGAAAAAAGGTGGAAAGACAAAAGCCTGACTTTCAGTGCGAAAATTTGAAAACTCAGCGGACTATTTCGTACCTCCTCCCCTTCGTGAGCTCTCTGCCTTTTCACTGTAATACATCCGCGGTCCCAAAAGCGCGTCATCGGGTCCAAACGCACGTCACACAAAACCGGACCTCACTCAGTCCCTTCACCCCTAAGCTGACATTTTGGTGGAAGCTACGCGCTTGCCGGATCAATCAGCCACCTCCCAAACTTATTGCAATTGAAGAATTAAAATAATAAAAGCATCGGTAACTAACCATGTTGGCTTGGTATACTTTTTTTTTTAATCTGGTAATGTTTTTTTGAAGTATCCACAATCCAGAACCAACTTTATTTGTTACATGTATTAGGAAGTTTTATAATATGGGACCCCAACGTCAGAGTGCCCCTTTTAGCAAATATTGGGCAAGGTAAAAGCAAATCTACCCGCGTTTTACAAATCATTGGGCAACTCCGGTCGAAAACATAGGCAGAATAAGTGACTGGTAATGACTGGTATCACTTCGGTCACACGAAGTATGATCACAGCAGAAATGTTACGTCAAGGTGATGCCGCACACTTCACCAAAAAGCGATTTTAAAGATGCGACCAGCTGCTCTTTAGCGGGTGGCAAGCGGTTTAGCTTTTAGTCAAGCAACATTGGCGCAGCACCCTTATGACGTCACTGTGAAACGGCGGTTGATTGATTGTACCGCGTACCGTGGCACCCTTGTGACGTCACGTCGCGGCCGTACCGCTGATGGTCAGTGTTGCCATCCCTCTAGCAGGTAGTTAAACTTTAATAAAACCCCAAAATATCGAGGAAAAAAATTATACTTCGTAATTCAGGGACACTGCTTTAGCTGAAAACAGTCGTAATCCTAAATTTAAAAAAAGAAAAAAAGAAAAAACCGGAGTAGCTCTTTAAAGGGGCCATAGAGAAAGGGGCCTTGCGAGGACTTTTTGACTGGTATTTTATTTGCACCGAACCTGAGCGCACCGGAAAAAGTAATTTAGTGGAACCTTCCTTTTCTCGAAATCCCTACCTACGGCGGACGTGCGCTAACCAAAGGCATCTGAGTGGCGCAACAGCGGATAGATGTCGGCAATGCTCTCCGCGCCGACGAGGCTCCCCTTACCCCCTTCCCCCCTTGTCGACGCGGAGGGGGGGGGGGGGGGGGGAGGGGGGGGATCGCAGAGAAGGCACCTATACTTCGTTTCACCTTACGTCCGAGCGCGGCCGATGTTATGAGCCAAAGGGCCAATCAAACAGCGCAAAAAGCGCGACGTCATGGCGTGCTCTCTGCGCTTCATAGGTCTAGCCGGCGGAGGAGCACGCACAGAGAGACGGCGAATACCGGCTGGTCCTATCAACTCCAGAGAGCACGCCATGACGTCGTGCCTCTTTGGCTGTTTGATTGGCCCCTTGGCTCATAACATCGGCCGCGCTCGGACCGAAGCTGAAACGAAATATAGTACCGCATTGTTGAGCGTCAGCTTTGCTGATAAAATCACGGTTTCTGTAATCGCTGACATGTTTTGGAGGGTTTCGACCTCGCTGAGGCGCCTGACCCAACATAAGATTGTCTGTGAGCTTGGAAGTCGCCGCCACAACTCCGCCCGAAAACGTCAGCAGACATCTTTTGTGCTCTGGCAGTCCTACCAGAGAGCAACCCTCACTCGCTTGTAGGGAGCGCTCAACGCACCATAAAGATGACTCGCACCCCAAAAAAAGCACGAATGAAAGTTTGCGGGCTTCCAAATCCGATTCCCTCAGACCCTAACCCCGGATGAACATGACATTGCAATACTTCGCTCTCGGCCAAAGGGTTTATTCACTCACTTATTGCCTGGGGGTTTTGGTATCGGGAAACGGTCATCAGCGAGGCCGGGGGAGAGTCCGCTGCCGCTGCAGCTGCTGCAAGTCCCAACGGTAGTAGTCCACACCACATCATGCGGACGTCGTCGTCCAGGGTCGCCGTCCGGTCCGAATTCTTTCCCCGTGCCATCGTCCGTCTCCCGCCGAATCCCGCGCCAGCGTCCTAGTCTCCTTGTCACCGCTGCACCATCCTTCGTGTCCCGCCATTCGAGAGAGCCGCCGTCCGAGAGAGAGCCCTCTTTGTCCTCCGTCCCCTTTCCAAGCCTTGGGTCCTTTGTTCCGAAAAGCCAGTCGCGTGACGTCAGTTGGCTAGGGGAGCGGTGTAGCCGGATGTTCTGGTACGCGAGGCCATGGCAGCTCCCCTGAGGCATGACGCATCTCGGAGGCATGCAGGGATTTGAGACCCGAAGGGTCGACGCGGGGAGGGCAGTCGGATCTCCATAAGTTTCAGTCAGACTGTGCAAAGCAGACGATATATGCAGCCGTCAAAAACAATAATTAAAAAAAAAAAACAGCAAAAATAAAACAAAAAAAACAACGGTACAACATATCTGTTTTGTTGTTCTCGTTCTATCTTAATTTTTTTAAATGTTTTATTAGTAGAATAAAATACTTGTGCACTGACAATTCGCACAGAAAAAGAACACATCGTTTCTCCATGTTGAATTAACCTGAGACTGGGTTAGAGAAGAAGCATCAAAACGTAGAAGGGACGTTTTGATGCTTCTTCTCTACCCCAGTCTCAGGTTAATTCAACATGGTTAATATTCACTAGCTCGCCTGCACCTTTACGATTTTTTCTATGCATCGTTTCTGGATCAGAGACGTCGTCTGCTATTGCTGAGATCGAGGGAAGCGCCCGTGATGGCCGCCTGAGAAGGAGCCAAGATTGCAGAGAGGGTTCGTCTCAAACCATATAGAACATTCGAAATTTAAAGGCGGACGCCTCCTACGGAGATTGATCGCAAGTCCGCACGCGCAGCGTTTTCTTCTGGCGAGGAGGAAACGAGGCGGAAAGGTGGTGACGTTTACTGACGATCAGCGCTTTCAGCATCTCTTGGCTGCTTGTCTTGCAAATGCCGAACATAAACCACGTGACCCCGATTAAACAGTCGTGAACTGTGTAGTACAGGCTCTTTGCCGCTTCATATCTCACGTGCCGCAATCTGTCGGCTGTTGCGCCAATCAGACGTCTTTTCTTTAAAAACGGACGCTATAGGTAGTGACTTCAAGTAGAGGGTTGAGCGTGTCCTTATGTTTTACTCGGATTAGTTTGTTCGGCGAAATGTTTACTCTTAATGCACGTTCTTCGGTCACCTCTCTACGAAATCTAAGCTGAATGCGTTCACAAACCTATGCGGAAAGCAAGTCGTCTGCTTCTTTTACGAGAGTGTCGCGGTAACGTCAGAACGACGCCAAATTTTTATTGGCCGATTGAAAAAAAAAAAAAATAGTGGGTGGATCTCAAGGCATCTGGCATTAACCTCTACCCGCAATTTTTTTCAATAAGCCAATAAAAGCTCGGCCTCGTTCTGACGTCACCAGAACTCCTTAGCAACGTTACTAGATTACCTCACTCACTTCAATCCGCCTGCCGTTGTTCGAAGCGCCATCTAGATTTTCGTTTCATAAATGTGCGTTCCAAAGAGCAGAGCTGAAGCGCCATCTATACACCAACTCATGTTTACAAACAAACCGGAGCGCCCCTAGCGGACGCCATCGGCGCCGCGCGTGCGCGGTGGATGGTGGGCAAGAAACCCGCCGTCGCCCATAAACAAACCATTGAATTGCGTTGTTGTCGGCGTCGGTGGGAGTCCCCGTGCTCTTTTTCGCGTTGGAATCGTTGATTTTACGTCCTGCTAACAATGTCTGACCACTTGAGCGGCTTCAGCAAAACTAACGAGGCAATACTTTGCGTGAATAATGTGACGTGCGGAGATTTATTTCACGAAAACGCTGCAGAATGGGCGCTAAAGCCTGACTCCCACGATGAGATTCTGCTCGCTATTTTCAGTCGCGACGTCGCTCGGACTGCAAAAGCGTGGACCGTAGCTAAGATGGTGGACGTCGATACTGAAAACCGCAAGTAGAATCGGGCATTACAAGTCGGTGATGGAAACTGGTAACAATGATCAACATCTTCTTGTATCTGTTTACACTTAGCCTATTTACCCAAACCAACCTTCAAAAGTGTTTTGAGGCCTGCAATTAGTTCTCATCGCAATTACCGGGTCAACGTTTTGTTTACGGGCCGCTGTCGTTTGAACGAGCTGACGACAAAAAGCAGCCAAGTTTGAAAGAGCAGACGACAGTTCGAACGTATGCGCAATGGAGTACGGGCAAGAACCACCGCGTCCCGCGTCAACAAACCATTCGAATGTCACGTTGTCGGCTTCTGTGTGAGTCTGCATACTCTTTTTCGCGTTGGAATTGTTGAGTCTACGTCGTCATCGCAATGTCTTACCACTTTGATCGCCTGAGCGAAATTATCAAGGCTCGTTACGCCGCTAAACTTTTTGTAAGTAATTTGACGTGCGGCGATTCATTCGCATGAACGCCGCAGAATGGACGCCAAAACCATGATGATATTCTTCTAGCTATTTTCGGTCACGACGTCGCTCGTGCTGCAAAAGTGTAGAAGGTAGCGGCGATGATCGACGTCGATACTAAAAATCGGAAGCGGGAACAGACCAAGCGTAACAAGTCGGTGATGGCCACCGGTACCAATGATCAACATCTTAAGTATCTACTGTTTACACCGAGCCTACTTAAGTCTTTTCAGGCCTGCAATTACTTCTTATTGCAATCACCGCGTCAAAGTTTGGTCTACGGGCCGCTTTTGTTTGAACGAGCAGACGACAAAAAGCAGACAAGTTTGAAAGAGCAGACGAAAGTTCGAACGATCAGGCGGCCGTGTGAATTTGAAGACGCACTGAGCCCGTGGGTGGTCCGGACAACTTGGCGGTTTTCTCTCGTTCATGTTGGAACAAAGCAAATACATCTGGCGACAACAAGGTGTTGCTCGCACACGCAATCGTAGTTCGACAGCGTCTGGTTTGCCCTTTTCACGGCTACTATCCACGTTCTCGGACGAACGGAGGGGGCAAAAACACATGAAAACTGATATTCAAACCTTTCCAGACTCTCTTGGTACAGTCCCCGTCGCAGCATTTTGACGAGAAGGCAGGTTTTTTGTCTCGTATCTTCCGAAGGAACACAGGTATGTATTTCTGGCACGGCGACTTCTGCCCACCGCCCCAGACCGGAAGTGCGTCCGGCGCGCCACCACCGCGGTGTGACGTAGGAGAGTTGAGTTGGTGTCAACGAGGTAGAGGGGCTTAGAGCGATAAACCGGGGTTCCGGTCTGCACTCGAAAGTGACCCCCATAAGGCGGCTGCCATTGTACGCAAATTTGACCACTCGTCACATGACCGAACCAAATGCGTGACGTCACAGGAAAGATGGCAGCGCCCTTGCAGCGGCTGGCCCCTGCTGGGCCCGAGCTTGTCGGATGCTTTGTTCGTTGTCGTTCGTCTTGGCGAGTTGATTTCAGGCGCAGAAGCCGTCATATGAGACCGGTCGACAGCGACTTCAGAGTTCAGCGTGGTGTCTGACGTAGATACAAGGTACAAGGTGAAAATACGGAGGAACGGTGTGCATTTCGCTGGTGACCGACGGCGATATTGCCACGGAAGAGACAATCTCTCCTACGTTGCTCGCACCTCGGATTGATTCGGATACCGCTAGGATAAAATTTAAGGCGACGTTTCCGTGCTCTCGTTGACCGTCGGAACCTTCAAGATCTGCAGTAAAGCGTGTGCAATGTATGGATACACTACAGTTTAGCGACGGAAATTGTGTGAGTCGTGCTTGGCAGTGTGCAATCGTAGTGTCGCTTCGTTCAAATGCCCGAAGGCTCACTTTGGTTGTGCGGTGCACCGCAGAGCTGCCTTGCCGCTTGTAGTTCCCGTGCCGTGCTAAGTGATACTGTGCTGCTTCCCTAATTGTTTCGGCGTAGACGTGCTCTTTTACGGAGCACAGGTGTGCGGCGCGCCGAAGAGCTGCCTTCAAGCTGGTAGTTCCTGTGCCGTGCTTTAGGTGATGCTGTGCTGCCTACTAAATTGTTCTGGCGTAGACGTGCACCTTCACTGAGCACAGGTTTTGCAGTTGGTATTGAGTCCGCTGGTCTGTCGCACGTTTCTTCGACACCAAAGTTTCAACACAACACTCGTTATGCGAATTGCAAGCTGTGTGGACATTTCATCGCGTGCGTTACCTACCCAGTCCACCCATTCACGCCGCTTTGCGACATTACCAGAAAAGTGGTCTCACATCGATTTCAGTTCAGCTCGTCCACGGCAGTCGCCAGACCCCGAAGGAGAGGATTTATTCGGACAGAATGCCACTAAAGCAGTGGTAGTGGTCAGGATAGACTCTTTTCTGTCTGTTTTGTTATATTGTCTCGGATGCTTGCTCCAGTCCTATTTTCTATCAATATTTACTATTCTGGAAAGTTCCAGGCCATGCTCAGCTGTCATTGTATGTTCTGGTTAGGGATGTCGCGAACCACCCTAGGTTCGATTTCGAAAGGTTTCGATATTTGCGAAGCGAACTGAGGTTCGATTTCGAAAAATTTCGATATTTTCGTACCGACCGAGGTTCGATTTCGAAAAATTCGCAACTTTTGTCCACAGCGGAGTTTCGAATTCGAAAATTTCGAAGCTTTCACGGTTTCTAAAATTTCGAATTCGAATATTTCGAATATTTTTTTACTTCAGGTTCGATAAATTCGAAGATTTCGAAATTCTTTGTAAAAAGAATTCGAAAACTTCGAACGCTTCGAATTTTTATAGACATGAAGTTCGAACAATCGAAGTTTTCGAATTTCTTTTCGCATAAAGTTCGAAAAGTTCGAAAGTTTCGATTCTCTTTTAACGCTAAATTAAAAAAAAAAAAAAAAAAAAAAACTTCGAAGATTTTGAATTTCTTTCTAATCCAAGTTTTCAAAGTTCGGAGTCCGATTTTCAAGTTTTTCCAGTTTCAGTTTCAAATAACGTTTTCACGACTCACTGGTTTTCACAAAATCAAGTTTAGAAAAGTTAGGGTGTGATATATAGATTCTGCGAAGTTGGTCAGGCAATGAAATGAGACGACGAGTGTCCCGGATGTGCTAGAATATTTGCCAGTGCAGAATTGTGACCGCCAGCCCCGGGGGGGGGGGGGGGGGGGGGGGGTTTAACCTGCATCACGCAGTAGCGATTGCACGAACACACTGTTTTACGAGACTCTTCCAGTTCGAAACGGCCAGGGGCGAGCAGGAGGTTGAGGCTCAGAAAAACCTTGAAGCGACCTGGCAAACTACCTCGCCACCCCTTGCACGCTGGTAGTAATCCGATCCGGTGAAGTTTATAATTGTCCTGGAGGTTTATTTTCAGGGATGGAGGAATCGCCTCGCAAAAAGCACAAAAGCCGACACAACTCGAGGTCGAGGAGCGTTCTACCATACAAGTGGCGTCGGAAGAGGAAAAACGGGGGGAAAGAGGGTAGCGGGGAGGGGAGGGGGGGGGGGGGGGGGCTTCAGCCTCCTTCTCCCCCTTGCAGGTATTTCGGACTGTTAAAGAAAACAATACGGGGAAAGAGGGCGTGGTCGAGCTTATTTTGATCTGAAATTATTTATGCATATGTATATAGTCGCTCTTCACTGCATAAAAGGTTGCGTAGATGGTCATTGTTAGAAACTCGTTGTCAGAAGGCACTGCTCGTCACATGCTTTGTGGTTCGGAAGTTCAAAGCTGTCTTTTCGACCTAAACACCTGTGCCGATTGTAACAAAAAAAAATAAAAAATAAATAAATAAAAAAAATGCGGGAATAAAAAGCAGGAGAAAAAAAAAACTATCAAGAATTCGTTGGAAGTGTTCTATTCTTGCATATTCAGAGGTTCAGAACTTCGAAACAAGTTTCTTTTACCAAAATGTGTACAGGCTAAGAGAAACACGTCCCAGGAACGTGAAGCGAAAAAAAAAAAGTTTTCTTTTAATGACGTGCTGAACTTGAACACTACTAGAAATCTTCTCCCATGAGTTAATTTATTCCTTTACGTGAAAAAACAATAAATATATTATATTGTATTCTGCAGATGGCAATGATATGTACTGTCTGTGGTGTTAATTTAAATGCGATACCTCAAACAACTTAGACGAAAATAAATATCAAGTTTAGGTCATAATTGCATGCAGATACATGTTTGGACATTTCTTCGAAACTCACGTTGAATAACAATAATCACATCTTAAGACGGCACTTACCTAGGCTATACATAGATCATTCTTAAAAAAGTATAACATATCTACCATAAATAGCTCCGGCTGCAGCGTGCTTCAAATCTGGCACAAACGATAATCGTCAAAAACCCGTCGTCCTTCCTCGCCCCTTCGGGGATTTATTTCTTTAAACCTAAGCATGCCAGAACATTGAAATAAACGACATTGTCTTTCGTAAGGAACGCAGCACCGCGTGTAAAAGTTCGAGAAAAAAAAATTACGAATGTACCCCACTACTTGAAATCAAATGAAACCGTCCGCCGGTCTTTCGAAGTTCGACGAACGTCGAACTTTTACCCTAAAAGTTCGAAGTTCGTCGACCTTCTGACTTTTCAGAATTCGAAAGTTCGAAACTTTTCGAATTTTCTTGATAAATAAGTTCGAAAGTTCGAAATTCATCGAATTTTTTGGTCAGTCAAGTTCGAAAGTTCGACAAGCATCGAACCTTGCAGCGCAATAAGTTCGAAAGTTCGAAAAAGATAGAATTTTTTAGCGTAATAAGTTCGACGGTTCGAAAAGTGTCGAACTTCTTAGCTTAACAAGTTCGAAAATTCGACCTCCGTCGAATTTTAGGATATAGACAATTCGAAAAATCGAAATCTTTCGAACCTTTCGAACCGCTTGATTCGATCATCGAAACTTCGATTCGAAAAAAGTTCGCGGCATCCCTAGTTCTGGTGGAGGTGCTGCGCACTTTACCCATAGCCCTTCACTCTGTGTCTACCCTGGCGGCTCCTCAGCCGAGTTGCCCGATAACAAGACACGGGTGGCACATTATCCCGAGCCTTAAACCCCCCGCAAGCCGTGAACCAAGTCCTATCCCGAGCCCGGCAGAAAAACTGCAAGACGAGAGAGTACCACAAGGGCGAAACTCGGAAATACACCACAAAGAACTTGAAATCCAAGCCAGGCGCTGCTACCAGCAAGAACCAACGGAATTAGGTCTTTTGCAAGAGAAACCGAAGCTGACTAAGCCAACAATGACAACCCTGTCGCAGCAAACCACGTTCGCTCCCACCATCGTTTGCATGCCCGTCGCACCTCGCACTCCGATGCCCTTTCACGCAAGGTGCACAAGACGTCGAGGGCTGGATTGAACAATATGACCGTGTCGCCCGCCACAGTGGGTAGATTGACAACCAGCTCCTGCAGAACCTATACTTCTCGTGGAAGAAACTGTGAGGCACTGGTTTGAGAACCACGAATCCTCCTTAACGTCGTGGGAAGTTTGAAAGATCGAGCTGAAGTGCACGTTCATCAGCCAACATTGACAAGAGAGAGCCGAATTCCTGATTCTGTCCAGGACGCGGCCCCAACGAGAGCGTCATCACCTTCGTGGAGGATGTTTTGCTTCTGATCGAGCACCCACGCCAACCCTGATGCTACAAAAGACAAGAAGCTAAGAATCCCATGTTCCTCATGTGAGGGACACCTTCAGCAGCCTTGTCCGCAACCCCACGACAACAGTCGAAGGGTTCATATCAATGCAGCTTCCAACATTGAATGCACACTGCAGGCCCGAGCGCGTCACTATTAAAAACTCCCCAGCGTCGCGACACTCAAGTCGTCCAGCTGCAACTTCGACGGCAGCCCCCCAGGTATCCGTGACATTATTCACAACGGTGTCCGGGAGGAGATAAGGAAGCTAGTTCCTGCCATCAGTTGCCCGGCTTTAATTTTGATCGCCAAGATTTTTTCAGAAGTTTGACAGGCATTTCAGCTGGAGACTTCTTCGAGCGAAGCGGCATCTGACGAAACGAGGGCGACTTATGCCACAAAGTCACAACGACCACCACCGGCTACCTGTTACTATTCAATGCCAATTCAACGAAATACCCCAATGCCGAAGCATTCCCGATATCAAAAAGAACCAGTGTAGGTGCGCGCTGAACAAAGTACACCGAGGAAGACGAAGGTACTGCGAATGGTCGACCAAAAACCACTCTGCTACCACTGCATGAGGCCGACCTTGTCTACTGGAGGTGCCCGTACCAATGAATTGGCTTCCAAGGGTTCGTGCCGAATGACCCTCGACCACGTCTTGACGAGCGTCCGGGGAAGATTGAGGATTATCTTCGGCGGTCTTTGTCCCTGGTGCCGACATTACCCCGAAGCTCGTGATCTACGTCATCTGGACGGGAGGTAAGCACGACAAAGCAGGTGAGCGGCAATGCAAGGAGAGTTGATCTGGTGTCGGTTGTCGCCCAAGGACAATACCTGATAATTTGCTGACACTAATTATCTGTGTCCACGCCATGAAGCACACAATTTCCAACTTTGAGGGAGAATGCCGCTCAGTGACCTTAAGAAATAGAATGGTTGGTTTCTCTCAAAAGTGGACTGCAAGCATCACGAGACTTCACTTTGCCACACAAGACTTGCACAAGTTGCAGTGGTCGTGGGATGCACAATAAATCTCCATTACGAAATGGAAGTGAAATGGCTTGGATAGCAAACATTGTTGCCAGCTGTCAAGTGAACGGTACAGCAAAAGGCACAGCCATATAACCAATACATGCCCGAGCTTGCTGTATTGATGCAGAAAACTACCAGGAAAGTTATGCGGATTAAAAGCCAACCCTGCAGCTTCAAAAAAAAAAAAAAATTGGGTTGTGTGTGTGTTTATACAGCCTAGAACTTGGTCTGCCTCACAGGGGTGACGAGTCTCCCAGCTGTAGATGAGAAATTTAGCCAGTGCAGTACATCCGCTACTGCCTGGGGTCTTTAACGTGCATCACGCAGTAGTGATACACGACCGCACGCCGGTACGATGCTCATCCAGATCGAAACGGGCAGGGGTGGGGCTCGAACCCAGGATCCCTGGGTTCTGCAGCGCGAGCTTTCGCTCCACGTGCTCCGAGCTGGTGTGCGCTAGACCACTCGGCCACCGATCCCCCTCCCTGCAGCTTCAGTGCATCAGATGTCAGTAGGCGCACATGACGTATGATTAAAAGACGGCATCAGTCGGTTAAAGTTGCTACACGACCAAACTGAACAACGACGTGCCAGGAGCGTCATCCCACAACAAGGTCCACAGGTATTGCGATTGAACGCCTGACAGGAGACTGTCGCAGAAAGAACTCGTTCTAGAACCATTAACTAACAATCAATAATTATGTAATGCAGTGGAAATAAACATTTGATACACTAACCAGATAAACCTATTTCCGCTTGCCTTTATGCCTTGAGAGTTTATACACCAAGAATTGTGTTCACCACACGCGCAGGTCCTCTTGAGGACACAGGCATCTCTGACCCTTCACTATTAATTGATGGGACATACCAGACTGGCAGACTTGTTGCATTGGGCTGCACTCATTGCACTTTTCCTGAACACACCTCTGAGCATATACTTTAATCGTATGTGTTGATGCATTGTTATATAGCAGGACACTTCCTATATGTAGACCCTTTGCAGAAACCCGTCAAGCAACACAACTGTTGCCACTTTTGTTCGGCGTAAAGCACACAAATGGGCCCCAGTTCAAGTCAAATGCTAATGCAGCAAACGAGTCCAATGGGCGCTGAGCTGAGTTCATAGTGATGGCGGACGCAACATTCTTGTCGAACAAATGACCAAAGTATGAAAGCCTGGGGTAATTAGAGTAGTAGCTACTGTAATTTGTTTCATCAAAATTTGGCAAACAGCAAAGGCTACAGTCTCGGTGAGCCAATATGCACGTTGGAGAGAGGCACATGACAACATGTCATTCAGAGTGCTCGTCTGCACAGATTTGTCATACACCTTCGCTCTGTCTCTCTGATTGGCTCGAAGGGGCTGTGGCGGTTGTCCTTTTCCAGGTTACAATGATACGAAGTATAGACAACCCACACTTTTCAAAAAAAGGCTATTGAAGAGACCGAAAGGAATGGTCAACATTTTTTAACAAGACTGCTCTTCAGGCAAGGAATGAACACAAATATGAATCATCTTATCCAGGTAATTAGACCAAGTAAATAATTGACTGACTAATACAATGCAGTTTTGATGAAAAAAAGTATTGCTGCAATAAATCCTACGAAAGAGAAAAAGGTGCAGTTAATCTATGCATACACCAAAACAGTTGTTGTTATTGCAAGCCGAATAGCTTCGAAGCAGGTGCCTGCAACGATTTATTCATCCCCACACTCAATAAAACGTCATCCTCGTAGCTGAAAATAAGTGTGCACTTCGCACTCACCAAAAAAGGAAGAAAGGCGATCGAATGTAGAATCGCCGATTAGCACAAAAAGCGCAGGAGCTTCCTCGCTAAAAGTTGCTATGGTTATTCGGTGAGCAGGCCTGAAACAACTTCTCCTAGGCCCTAACGCGACGTATACCTTTCGCGTCGATTCATAGCCATTTCAACGTTCAAACAAAGCTAAGAGAACGCGAAAATTTTATGCTAAAAGCACTCAAAGTTCTATCGATCCTCTAACACATCCCGGAATCCGAGCACCGGTACGGCGATACGGCTGATGCTGTCTCACAGATGTTAATATCCATATGATCCAGAGCGATCTTGCCCAAAAAGAATATAAAGTCTCATTCCTTCATATTTTCACAATATACCTGCGTCAGCGAGCACGAAAAAACCCGAAATCGTCGGAAAGCCGCTGCACATCACGGCTGCCGCGCACCGAACAAACTAGCATCCGCCAGCTCTGGGCGCTGCCATCTTACCTGCGACGTCACGGCTCTTGTGAGGTCACGTGACGAGTGGTCACATTTGCGTAAAACATGGCGGCAACCGGGGGGGTGCCACTTCGGAACTTCCGGTTTATCACTCTAAGCCCCTCTACCTCGTTGGTTGGTGTATACCAACGAGGTAGAGGGGCTTAGAGTGATAAACCGGAAGTTCGGAAGTGGCACCCCCCCCGGTTGCCGCCATATTTTACGCAAATGGGACGACTCGTCACGTGACCTCCCAAGAGCCGTGACGTCACAGGTAAGATGGCAGCGCCCAGAGCTGGCGGATGCGAGTTTGTTCGGTGAGCGGTAGCCGTGATGTGCAGCTGCTTTCCGACGACTTCGGGCTTCTTCGTGCTCGCTGACGCAGGTATAATGTGAAAATATGAAGGAATGAGACTTTATACCGTTTTTGCGCAAGATCGCTCTGGATCATCTGGATATTAACGCCTGTGAGACAGCATCGCCGTACCGGTGCTCGGATTCCGGGATGTGTCCGAGGACCGATAGAACTTTGAGTGCTTTTAACATGAAATTTTCGCATTCTCTTAGCTTTGTTTGAACGTTGAAATATCTGAGAATCTACGCGAAATGTATACGTCGCGTTAGGGCCTAAGGGAAGTTGTTTCAGCCCTCCGTCACCGAACAACCATAGCAACTTTTAGCGAGGAAGCTCCTGCGATTCTTTTGTGCTAATCCACGATTCTACATTCGATCGCTTTTCGTCCTTTTTGTTTGTGTGTGTGTGAGTGCGAAGTGCACACTTATTTTCAGCTACGAGGATGGCGTTTTACTGAGTATGGGGAAGAATAAATCGTTGCAGGCACCTGCTTCAAAGCTATTCGACTTGCTATAAGAACAACTGTTTTGGTGCATGCATAGATTAACTGCGCATTTTTTCTGTTTTGTAGGATTTATTGCAGCTATACTCTTTTCCATCAAGAGTGCATTGTATTAGTCGGTCAATTATTTAATTGTTCTAATTACCTGGGTAAGATGATTCATATTTGTGTTCATCCCTTGCCTGGAGAGCAGTCTTGTTGAAAAATGTTGACTACCATTCCTTTCGGTCTCTTCAATGGACTCTTTTTAAAAGTGTGGGCTGTCTATACTTCGCATCGCCGTAACTTGGAAAAGGCCAACCGCCACAGCCCCCTCGAGCCAATCAGAGAGACGGAGCGAAGGTGTGTGACAAATCTGTGCAGACAAGCACTCTGGTAATATGCTGTCATGTGCCTCTCTCCAATGTGTGTATTGACTCACCGAGACCGTAGCCTTTGCCGTCTGCCAAATTCTGATGAAACAAATTACAGTAGCTACTACTGTAATTACCCCAAGCTTTCAGACTTTGGGCATTTGTTCGAAAGGAATATTATGTCCGCCATCCCTGTGAATTCGGCTCAGCACGTATTGGACTCGAATGCTGCATTATACTTCGTTTCAGCTTCGGTCCGAGCGCGGCCGATGTTATCAGCCGAAGGGCCAATCAAGCAGCGAAGGAGGCACAACGTCATGACGTGCTCTCTGCAGTTGATAGGACCAGCCGTCTCTCTGTGCGCGCTCCTCCGCCTGCTAGTCCTATCAAGCGCAGAGAGCACGCCATGACGTTGTGCCTCCTTCGCTGCTTGATTGGCCCTTCGGCTCATAACATCGGCCGCGCTCGGACCGAAGCTGAAACGAAGTATAGTGTTCGACGTGAACTGGGGCCATTCGTGTGCTTTACGCCGAAAAAAATGGTGGCAGTTGTGTTGCTTTGATAGGGTTCTGCAAAGGGTCTATTGTGTCATACACATAGGAAGTGTCATGCTATATAACAATGCATCAACACATACTATTAAACTATATGCTCAAAGGTGTGTTTGTTTTTCCATTTAACAAGTTACAGCAGTGTGCTTTAATGCTATTATCATGTGTGTAGTTTTAAGTATCCTCTCTGCAATGCCTACGAAGGCCCCTGGAAGGAATAAATTAATAAATAACATTTTCACATCACTGGAGTTGGTTTTCGGATGCACCACATGTTCAGGAAAGGTTGAACGAGTGCAGCCCCTTGCAAGAAGTCTGCCAGTCTGGTTTGACCCCTTAAATAATATTGAAGGGTCAGAGATGCGAGTGTCCTCGTAAGGTCCAGAGCGTGCAGTGGACACAATTCTCGGTGTGTAGACTCTGAAGGCATGAAGGCAAGCGGAAATATGTGTATCTGGTTAGTGTATCAAATATGTTTATTTCCACTTGATTACATACTTATTGATTCTTAGGAAATGGTTCCATAACGAGTTCTTTCTGCGACAGTCTCGTGTCAGGCGTTCAGTCGTAGTACCTGTGGACCTTGTTGTCGGATGACGCTCCTGGCACGTCGGTGTTCAGTTTGGTCGAGTGGCAACTTTGACCGACTGATGCTGTCTTGTAATCATACGTCATGTGCGGCCACTGACGTCTGATGCACCGAAGCTGCAGGGCTGTCTCCTAATCCGAAAATTTTCCTGGTAGTTTTCGGCATCAATGCAGCAAGCTCGGGCATGTATTGCTTACGTGGCTGTGCCTTTTGCTGTACCGTTGACTTGATAGCTGGCAACAATTTTTGTTTGCTATCCAAGTCTGGTGATGCTTGCAGTTCACTTTTGAGAGCAACCAACCATTCTATTCCTTCAAGTCACTCAGGGGCATTCTCCCTCAAAGTTGGAAATTGTGAGCTTTGTGGAGTGGACACAGAAAATTGATGTCAGCAAATTTTTAGGTATTGTCCTTGGACGACAACCAACACCAAATCCACTGTCACTGCATCGCCGCTCACCTGCTTTGTCGTGCTTACCTCTTGTTGGGGTGATGGACATGAGGAGCTTCGGGGTAATCAGGGATTCAGAATCTTCGATTCAGCACCTTCGGCATCAGGGACAAAGGTCGCCAAAGGTAATCCTTAATCTCCCGTGGTCGCTCCTCGAGACGTAATCGAGGGTCGTTTGGCACAAACCATCGCAGACCAATTCATTGGTACGGGCTGCTTTGGTAGACATGGTCGGCTTCATGCAGTGGTAGCAAAGTGGTTTTCGGTCGCACATTCGCATCACCTACGTTTTCCTCGGTGTACTTTGTTGAGCACAAACCTACACACGATGTCGGGAATGCTTCGGCGTTAGAGTGTCTCATTGAATTGGCATTGAATACTAAGAGGCAGCCGGTGGCGGTCGTCGTGCCATTGTGGCGTAAGTTGCCCTTGGTTTGTCAGATGCCGCTTCGCTCGCAGAAGTCTCGGTTGAAATACCTGTCAAACTTGTTCCAAAACAACCTCGGCAATCAAAATAAAAGCCAGGCAACTGATGGCAGGAAGTAGCTTCCTGATCTCCTCCCAGAGAACGTCGAGGATGATGTCGTGGATGCCTGGGAGGCTGGCGTCGAAGTAGTAGCTGGACAACTCGAGTGTCGAGACGCCGGGAAGTTGTTCATAGTGGCAGGCGCGGGCATGCAGTGCACATTCCATGTTGGAAGCCTCGGTGATATGAACACTTCGACTGTTGTTGGGGGTTGCGGACAAGGCTGCCGAAGGTGTTGTCCCTCACGTGAGGGGCATGGGATTCTTAGGTTCTTGTCTTCTGTAGCATCAAGGTCGGCGTGGGCGTGGGCGCTCGATCAAGCGCAAAACATCCTCCACGAGTGCAATGGCGCTCTCGTTGGGGCAGTGTCCTGGACAGAATCAAGAATGCGGCTCTCTCTCGTTGATGTTGGCTGACAAATGCGCGCTTCAGCTCGATCTTGCAAACTTCCCATGACGTTAAGGAGGATCCACGGTTCTCAGACCAGCGTCGGCAGTTTCTTCCACGAAAAGTATAGGTTCTGCAGAGCTGGTTGTCTGTCCACCCAATGTGGCGGGCCACACTGTCATATTGTTCAATCCAGTCCTTGACGTCTTCATACACCTTTCGTGAAAAAGCGTCGGAGTGTGATTAGCGACGGGCATGCAAACAATGGTGGGAGGGGACACGGTTTGCTGCTACAGGTTTGTCATTGTTGGCTCAGTCAGCTTCGGATTTTCTGACAGGAGACTGAATTCCGGTGGTTTTTCCTGGTAGCAGCAACTGGCTCGGATTTCAGGTGCTTCGTGGTGTATTTCCGAGGTTACTTTTTGTGGTATTCAGTCGTCTTACGGTTGTTCTGCCAGGCTAGGGTCAGGACTTTGCTTACGGCTCGACGGGGTGTAAGACGCAGGATAGTCCGCCAGCCGTGTCCCATTATCGAGTAACTCGGCTGAAGAGCCGGCGGGTTCACACAGAGTGAAGGGCTATGGGTGCCCAGCACCTCCACCAGAACATACGATTACAGCTGAGCATGACCTGCAGTGTCCCAGAATAGTGAATATTGATAGAAGATAGGACTGGAACAAGGATCCGTGACAGTATAACAAAACTCGCAGAAGAGAATTTTTTCTGACCACTGAAGAAGCTGCATTGCTTTAGTGGCATTCTGTCCGAATAAATCCTCTCCTTCGGGGTTTGGCGACTGCCGTGGACGAACTGAACTGAAGTGGATGTGGGACCACTTTTCTGGTAATGAGCCACTGCAGACTGTTGCCACAAAGCGGCGTGAGCTGGGTACGTAACACGCTCGATGAAATGTCCGGACAGCTTGCAATTCGCGTAACGAGTGTGGATGAAACGTTTGTGTTGACGAAACGTGCGACAGACCAGCGGGATCAATACCAATTGCAACACCTGTGCTCCGTGAAAGTGCACGTCTACGCCGGAACAATTTCGGAAGCAGCACAGCATCACCTAAACCATGGCACAGGAACTACCAGCTTGAAGGCAGCTCTTCGGTGCGCCGCACACCTGTGCTCCGTGAAAGTGCACTTCTACGCCGGAACAATTTGTAAGCAGCACAGCATCATTCAGCACGGCACGGGAACTACCAGCTTCAAGGCAGCCTTCCGGTGCGCCGCACAACCGAAGTAAGCCCTCGGTCATTTGATCGAAGCTGCACCACGATTGCACACCGCCAAGCACTACTCACGCAATTTCCGTCGCTAAACTGTGTATCCAAATATATTGCACACGCTTCACTGCAAACCTCGAAGATTCCGATGGTCAACGAGAGCACGGAAACGTCGCCTTAAATTTTATCCTAGCGGTATCCGAATCATTCCGAGGTCCGAGCAACGTAGGTCAGATTGTCTCTTCCGTGGCAATATCCCGGTCGGTCACCAGCGAAATGCATACCGTTCCTCCGTATTTTCACGTTATACCTACGTCAAACACCACGCCGAACTCTGAACTCGCTTTCGACCGGCCTCATATGACGGCTTCCGCGTCTGAAATCAACTCGCCGAGCCGAACGACAACCAACAAAGTATCCGACAAGCTCCGGCCCAGCTGGGGCCAGCCGCTGCATGGGCGCTGCCATCTTTCCTGTGACGTCACGTATTTGGTTTGGTCATGTGACGTGTGGTAAAATTTGCGTACAATGGCAGCCGCCTTATGGGGGTCACTTTCGAGTGCAGACCGGAACCCCGGTTTATCGCTCTAATGGTACGTTTACACTTGCGGATCCGCTAGCGAATCCGCCCAGCTTTCGCCGCTGGGGCGAAACGCTGGGCGGAAAACGCGGCGGCGAGCCGTTTTTTGCCGCCGAACGAGGCGTTTCGCTGACCGGAAGTGACATTCTTGCGCGGCGCGACGCTGCCTACGTCATGAGTACGCGTTCTTCCGGCAGCAGCAACGCCCGGGAGCAAGGAGGTTACCCGGGAGAGAGAGAGCCGAGGCGGGAACTCTCGCGCCTTCTCGTCATATTTGACGAGAGGTTACGGGAACCGCTGCCGCAGCCGGCGCTTCCGCCACTGCTCGAAGGAAATAGATGTAAACACATGACCAGCTCGCCACCGCCGCCGCCGGGAGCGGATCCGCTCCCGCGGCAGCGGATTTCTTCTCAGGTGTAAACGTACCATAAGCCCCTCTACCTCGTTGGTGTATACGCCGGGCTTCGAGTTATCAAAGCAGCCGTCCGGCGGCGCGTCGACCGGGGAGAGTTTGGCCAGTGGGTGGGTGGCGATGAAGGCGCCGGAGAGGAGAAAAGTAAATGAAAGGGAGGAGAGCGCCGAAGGAGCGAGAGAGAAAGAAGGGAGAAGAGAGGAGACGACCGCCATTTTTTAGCAACGCTGTCGGAGACTGGTCGGAGAAGAGCACTGCTGAGGCTACGCGGCGTCTGCTACGGGCAGACTTCTTTTTCGCCTGAATAAAAGTTTGTGGCCATACGCCGAAAAATCTTCATTCCTTAGCTTCCTAACCCACCGAGGAATAACAGAATGTCGTTTTCTTGCCAGAGCCAGCGATATAAAACGCAACAATCGAGATTTAGAGGCCGATTCCACGCATTCCGCCGGGCGAATGATCGAAGATGGCGGCCCTCCCCACTCAGGTGGGAGCAGCCGGGAGTTCACGCGCATGCGCTCGTGCCTCTCGCTCTACGCCGCGTACTGATTGGCTCACTTGGGAGGAGAGCGTTACGGCGGCGAGATCATAGACTGACCAAACTCTCCCCATATACGGCTCTGCCCCAGGCGAGTCGTGGTGAATGAGAGGGGGTACTGTTCGTGCATGCAGCGTATATGAGCAGTTCCGCAACTGAGCTAATTTAATAACTTTGCTCCTGGGCAAGAAGCAGACGACTTGCTCTCCACATTCATGCCATCCCACCGAATAGCCACAGATCAATTTTACTCACCCTGTAAATGCCACTTCAAAAGGCGAACTGAAAGAGCACAAGAACGCACTGTGAAGCATACTCGCTTCCCGTCACTGTGAAACACAACCGACGTTGGCATATACTTTATTCGCTTCAGGATCGAGTACACAACACAATCAAAAATAGGCGTATGCAATAGCTACGTTTGCACTTTCCAACATTAGGATTGCATGTAGTTGCCAAAACCATATATCAAGTTTTGATATCGTCTCTGCGCTGCCTTAAAAGTTGCGCTAAGCCGACGCCGATTCTTCCAGACATAACAAAAGTACAATGACTCCTTTAGAACATTAAGCGGCAAGTCAACATCAACATCAATCAAGTCGACAGTCAACATGAGTCGCGAACACGTCAAAACGGTTCGTTGGTGGTAAAACATCGTCCCGTCGATGTCGCTTTCTGTGAAACATGCTTGCACGTCGCCGGCTGAAAACACCCACGAGTCACAAAGGCATGTCTTCGAATGATGTAGGTCGGATGCCTGCCTATCGGGACTCGACCTCTTGTGGTCTATCATTATCACAAGAACAGTACGAACGTATAACTATACAACCGGCCGTCGATAAATAGATAATAGTAACACATTTTTATTCTTTATTCATAGCCACCACTTTTTCAGCCTAAACTGGCACACGGTGGGGGCTGCGGCTTTTGTGAGCCAACAAGCAGAGCTGGGAACTAAATATAGCCATAACACTAAAAAGAGTTACCATGGCGGTATTCAAAAATTTCTAAATTATAATTCATTTCTGTCCTCTATATCTTACCTATTATTGGTTATATACCATAAAGTAGGGCGAATCCCCAAGGTGGAGAACATTTATGAAAAATAGACTTTCACCTGAAATGGAACACAGCTCGCAACCCCTGAGCAACTAGTGGCCGGTGAAAAAATCTGCTTGATCCGAGAATTGATCCCGGGACCTCTTTGATACTTGCTGAGCGCTCTACAGACTCAGTTAACAAGGAGTATAGTCTCGCTTTTAGTTGCAAATTAGTTTATTCTGGAGCAAGTCTTATCCACCTTGGGACTTTCTTTAAATCGCCATATCTAATAATTAAACGTGAGACCTCGCCCTTGTGGTGGTTACAATCTTCTCGTGGTTATAATAAAGACTAGTGCCAACTGTTAGCCTTCGTTTTTTCTGCCGGGTACTCACCGATAGTCTTGGACATGTCCTGGGATCAATTATCGGTCCAGAAAGATTTCCTCAGCGGCCACCAGTAACCCAGAAGACGCGAGTTACTCTCCATGTCAGGTGGAAGTCGCCTGAGGTATTTGTTCAATTTCAGAATAACCTGTGACTAGTCACAGTTACGTCAGATTATGATGTCGACTAATACCCAAAATCGTATTTATTAATCTCCAAAATTGTACAATATGTTGGCACCGTCTCAAACACTGCCGCAAATAGGATGCTCAAGTCGAAACTGCGTCAGTATCTTTTTTTTTTATACTTTGGAAACCACACCATTGGTCAGCAATCGCAGCTTGCCTATTGGCGTTACGTGATCATTTAAGAGCAATGAAAGGTAGCTCGGTTACTAGGTGTGAGTAATTACGTGAAAGTAATAAAAATATAAATATGAATATTCACGTGGCTCAAATGTAACAGGCATAATTTTGCCTGTTACACTTGGGCTCAAATGTAACAGGCATAATTTTGAAGAATGACTTTTTCAGCGAGTTACGCTGTATACTTCGTAGTCGTAAGCCTCGCTTTGACCTTTTTCTGCTAGTTAGGCTCGTAGGACTAGCCGCTGGACAAATTATGCTGAAACAGTATAGGTATACGCTTGTCTAGGTCTCACAGAAGCAACAAGTAACGCGGCGAGACAAAAAGAACGAAGCCGCCAACGACAAGGCGGCGATAATATGCGACGGACATGGCGCGATGCCTTATAGTGCATGTCCCAGCTTGTGCTTGATATAGTGTAGCACCACCTTCTGCGGGTACTCTTGCCACTTGAGCATGACGTCCTTAGGCGTCGATACCTGGTCTCCCTGCGTTCTGTCCAGCAGCGTGACGCACACCACGGCGCCTGTAAACCAAGGAGAAATAGAATGCCAAAAGGTCGCTTATGTGTATCGAATTATATTGTATTGCATTGTATTTCTTTCGGACGAAAAAGTCTGAGGGGCTAGGGTAAAAGAAGACATGCTTGTCTTCTGACAGGACCTAGCCCGAGGTTTTTACAGCACTCGGCAGAGAAATAGACAAAAACAAAGGATAAAGAATCATTCCCATACGTGCCACGTACATCAGCACTGGTTAAAATATAAATTTAGTTTAAAATTTAGAAAATGTTAGAATAAATATTGGAGTACAAACTGCAGGTCGCGAAAGGTTTTAAATATAGGTTACTAGGTTATTATTAACTGTCTTAAATTACCTATTATGTTCCATCATTTGTGTTATGGTGGGATGTGTATTTAGGGTGCCTGGAATGAGATTTGAGAGTTGCTAGAAACCATAATTAGTGTGGACTTCGCTTTTATATGTAATGTTGATGTCAGAAACTGTAACTTCCTGGGAGTTTTGGAAACATGCTAAAGTGATTGGTCCCGTCTAATTCGATGGAAAATATTAACATACATTTTTAGAAGCAGAAGTTGGTCTATAGTGAGTATTTTTAACACCTAAAATGAAGACATTTTGTGATGATATTTTTTTTAGGTTCCCGAAAAACCGGAAACCTTTTTTTGTAGTAAAAGATAACTTATTTATATTTGTTTGTGTAGTTTTACCCCCTACCATTATGCAGTACTGTAGATTCGAATAAACAAGTGAGTAATAGAGTTGCAATTTTAACCACTTCGGTAAGAGTTTCTTGAGTTTATTTTAATTACCCAGTCGTTCTCGATATACGGGAAGTCCAATTTGGGGTTTCTTCGAACACCACAACAATAGACTTTTTGTTGTTACGCAATCAATATTTGAACCTTGAAAAAAAAATTAAGTCACACAGAACAGGCGTCTTGTTTGGCCTAAATATAGCCTATTTTTTTTTACCTGTGTTAGGAAGCAGTTGATTATATTTTAGCCACAGTGATAAGTTATTAAACCAATTGTTACAAACTTGTCCGAGTTAAACCAAGTACCTACTTGAAAAAAAAAGACATTCGTGTCATCTGCGTATAAAATGATATCGTGTTATTGCGGTATAGTCACAATATCATTCATGTAAAGGCAAAATAACAAAGGCCCAAGGATGGAACCTTGTGGAACACCGTACCTTATTGGTGCCAGTTCCGATTTAAAACCATGTAATATTGTGTACTGAAAACGCGATGTTTAATTACTACTAATTATTTATACGAATTAAGTGTCTACCTTAAAGGGTAGGAAAGACGGAAATTAAACGAGCAGATAACAGTTGGAATCAAGTAATCATAGGTTACTCAGTACATACACCAAGTTTCATGATTATTAGAGCTCTAGTAATTGCAATAATCAATTAACGAATGTTGATCATTTTCATCTGGCGACCAGGCAACAGTGGACGAATTTTGACGTCGCTGCACAAGTTAGTAGCACCACGGTGTTCATAACGACTTTATCGTGATCGTGTGGTTGAGCGCTCCCTTAGTCTCGGGCTCACCCATGCCCTCAAGGAGGTTGTATGCTCACATGCTCGCCCAAGCTCGCCACACTATGATTATGATAGCACCATGCTAGTCGGCTACTCCAACTCTCCGAGGCTACCTCGCTCTCGCCTCCTTGCCCTTTGACCTTCCGTCCGCCCGGATCAAGGTACCCTCCGTACTTCGGTCTTGGCTCGCCGGTTTCCTTTCCGTTCAGATGCGATGGGTGTCAAAAGAACGCTTACGAGGTCCCAATGCGAAAACAATTATAAATGCCATGCTAAGCCTGTTGCGCGGTGTGATGTCGGGATGTATGCACGATAAACAGCCATCGGTTTTGTTGTTCCTGTTTTGAAAAATTCTAAGTGACAAAAAAACAGGGAAACGTAATGTCGCGCGCGATGGCTCGGCCCCGCCGGACGCGCTGGTGTTTTGTGCGAACCCTTCAGGGCCGAGTATATCGTTATGTGCGAGATTGTCACGACCTTCCTGAATGGGGTGGATCCGAGGGACCCGCAAATAAATCGATTTATCCACAAAACTATGGCGCCATTTACAAAACAATTATAGCAAACTTACAGGAACATAGAATTGGTCCTATAACAGCATTGTTATATTGTTTTTTTTTTCTTGGTGTGCCCTAACTCCATTAGGGTGGTCCCATTAGGTAATTTTGTGACATGATGCTGTTTCGTCTGTCCTGAACCGTATCTAAGCTCACCTCCCAGCTCGAGCTCTCCTATAGCTTTAATGAATGCTCAGAGCCGTTTCGATTCACGCTGGTGACATAAGGTACGAAGAATAGCATCACTCTAAGAACAAATTCTGTAATGTAATGACAGCTAAAAGCCATACTTTAATTTTATGTGTCTCTTGTCGAGGTTGTTAACGTCCATAGCTTGTTACGCACAATGTACAGTGCGCCTCAAACTTAACGCCGCCACGAGATGGTTCGGTTTCTTCACTTTTTGAGCTATTCCTGAACATAGCAGTCAAAATTGTTGGTGAAGATTTGCGTCCCCAATGAAAACTTAACCAGGGGAAGGTATTCCAGCAGCTGCAGGGATCAATTCATGTTTGGGTAGCATCCAATAAAATTGAATCGATCAATATTTGCGAAACCGAGTGGTGGCGTTAAGTTTGAGGGGCACTGTACATTGCTGCTAAACCTTTCCTGGTACGGACACGCCTATTTCTTTCGGCTGCTTCTGTCCCACCTGTTTCTGTTCGCAAGTCACAGCCATGTAAGGGCGACATTAAGTAGAGTCTGATTATGCGCAAGTGACAATCGGATAGGTAGATCTCAAATTTTAAGAAGCGCCCCTGGTGAGAAAAATATAATATATTTTTATGTCGTTTTTAGCTTGTGCGTTACAAGGCTCACTCACGTTAGTTGGAGTTTCCAAAATATAGAGTGGTACATGTTATTAAAATTTCGTTTGTGGGATTCAAATAGTTCCTGACAATCGCTTAATGTGCCGTTTTGGGGAGTTTGTATAACAATGCATAACTGAATGATCAATTAATGGTTTTTGTTATAACTTACCTGAACCCATAAATTTTGTTTAAAAATAATTTAACTTATTCCAATGGTATTACATTATTTTCTACCAAACGTCTACATTATTTTCTACTCTGACGGTGCACGTACATTCGTGTATCCGCCTCTTAATGCACTGTGTTTTTTCGTGTCCCGAGACGTGTTTTTCCTGGGAAAAACTATCTAAACTCGTTTGTGCTATACATCACATAATCACATAACAATGTCAAGTTAATTAACATAGTGAAGCAGTCAGCCCTCGTTCAATCTTCTTGTAAATCATTCAGGAAATCTTGGCAAGATCATTTGCGTGCAGGAAGCCCGTTTCTCGAAGAGCCAAATGTTTGTTTTCCCACGCTCCGTTGGACAGACGGGGCGCGGCATTGAAACGATGAAAACGCGAGTATGTTTGCGAGCCTGCGGGACCAATCAACAGCGTCAAAAGCGCGACGCCGTGATGATTCTTAAGTGTCTAAGTGTTCTATTATTGCTGAACCAATTATGTGGAGAACACCCAGTGCGCTTTTTACGCGGTTTGATAAGTCTTAGCACCGGCTGTGTCTGGATTTAAAGTGAAACAAAGTATATATGTGTCCAATAGGGGGGCTCAGCAGATAGTTTTTCAAGAGACCCCACCCTGCATTCCCCACAGCTGTTTATCTTTGCCAAAGCACGAGTCTCCGTTATGTGAAACTCGTATTTTGGTTCCAGAGGGACCGACCTCAGCGTTGATTTCCTGCTCCCGTCACGTGATCTGATTCGGTTTTAATCGGCGGAAAGCATCCCCAACCACGTCTCACGAGACTCACCTTTCACGCCGGCGTGATGGCACATGGACGCGAACTGCGTCGCCTCCATCTCGATGTTGATCACGTTCAGACTTTGCAGTCGCTCGAGGAACTCGAACTTCTTTTCCTTCGTGAAGTGGCAGAACGCGCCGTCTAGCCGGCCCTGACCTGTAAAACAAAGACGTCGGCGTTTTGAATCGCAGATCTGCATTCGCGGCGGCTGCTATAGGAAGGAAACTAAGTGACGTCATCAAACCACGTGACCATATTAAACGAGAGTAGTTCACACATCGGCCGAGAAACGGCGGGCGCGCCCGGCGGTGCCACAGGCCAGAGCCACTGTTCAGGCGCTTGCATCGAGCTGGAGGTAACGTCAACAAATCGTGTAAAAACACCTAACCAGAATATTTTTTTTTTCTTGCTGTTTGCCATAAGGGTTTGTAGAAAGTCGTGAGGGGAAAGTAGACTTGAGCTTAAAGCGCAGACACAAGCAGGATGCTATAAAATTATATCTTCGATGTCAATCCGAAATACCCGCGAGAATTATATTTCATATACTGATATAGAATACAGAGGCAAAACATTCCTTATACTCGCTTCTATATCTCAGGTATTTGAATAAATCACTGAAAATCACGTCGCAAGAAGAAATTAGAAAGCAGGGCACTCGAAAGCCTCGCGTTTGTGAACTTTCCAGCAACGCTTTTTAGAAGATCGACGCCTTTCTCTCAAAGAGACATTAGAGCTCGCTTTGGCCGGAGGTGATTTCGTTGAATATGAGTACGGAAAACAAGTGTGGCATATAAATCTTATCTGATTTCCACTCGTACTGGCATCCTAACAAAGTTGTTTTTGGAGATTTTTTTTCTTATCTTTCGGCCGGAAAACTTTACTTCTTACGAGAAAAAATACATCATAACTTTTTCGTTATTGGCACGGCACTCTCCTGTTATTTCTGCACCTGCTTTTCAATAGCTATTAGCCAAGCTACGGCTCATGACTCAGATAAAGAAACAATAATTTGCACACCAGTTTATTCCGTTTGCTGTGCTTGTCCGGCTAAAAAAATTAACAAAAATAAAAGACGTTTACAAATCTCTGTAATGCGAAATTAGAGCGCAGCTCTTGAGGAGGAGGAAGGGAGGGTACAGAGGGAAGGGTATGCACCTCCTCCTCCTCCGTACCTTCCCCTCTTCCTCCCCTCCTCGTCTTACTCTCCTCTCCTTCTTTTCCTCCGTACCCTCCCCCCTCCTCCTGTGTACCCTCCCAACCTTCTCCTTCATACCCTCCCCTCCTCCGACAGTTTACCCACTAAATTTAGCTGGAAAATTGACGACACGCGACCTCCCACACCAACTCAGTTTCCCCACTAAAATTAGCGGAGAAAATGACGTCACACGAATTCGTGTCAGGTCACCCATGAGCGAATTCAGCTTCTCTGCTAGATTCAGCGTGAAAATTTACGTCACGTGACCTCAACACCAATTCAATTTCCCGCTAAATTTAGCGGGGCGGTTCCGCCGACGCCGCTATAGGAGGAAACAATGGCCTAAAAGCTGCTCTCTAAAAGGCTGGAAAAATATAAAGCTCATTAGTCCGCCGTTTTCCTTTTAGCGGTTTATGTGAAGGTATTATGAGATTACTGAAAGAACTTTAAGGTCTTGGGCGCACTTCAGGAATTCGTGTTTGGCTTGAGCTTCTTTACAGCTGGGACTTGTCGTGCGTACTTTTTATCTTTCTCAAACGAAAATAATGTATTTTCTGGTACAGGCTATCCTGCCGATATTAATGGCACGGCCACTCGATTAGGACTCCCCTTGGGAGCGGCCTGCCGTAAACCTCACTCCGCCGGTGAGAGCGATAGTTCTACTTTACCCCGCAGCGCCAGCTGTGGCGCTCGTTATCGGTGAGAGATAAAGTTCCTTTCGGGGGAGCATATCGAGAAACTCTATACTTCGTTTCACGTTAGTGTGTACTTGTTGGCCGCGCGTGCTAAAAGCGCTAGATAGTTGCTTAGAAGGAAGCCTCGGCGGCTGCATGAGCGCTCGTGCAGCGAGTGCTCCAGTCAAGGCAGTAAAGGCTAGCCGCTCGCGCTAGCACAGCGTTCGCGGTTAGTCCATGCTAAGGTGAGATGAAATATAGTGAAAAAGGAGCAGTACGCCCGGCCCGGCCCGGTGTGGCAATTTAGATTTTTTTTTTTTTTCGTGAAGCCGCAAGATTTAATTGAAACGAACGCCAGATTGCATGTATGATGTGACAAATATGTGTAGAATAAAAGCACATGATCCTTTCTGCGAAAAGCACACTCAGCTGCAGGCTGCGCGTTAAAGCTGCATTCTGCTGCAGTATTAGCGAATTTTCGTTTTTTTGGTCCCGTAACTGTTGCCCCGTTTTTATTACCTCTGTAATATATGAGTTATAGTTGGATATAGCTAGGCCGTACAATTTCCGGTTTTAACCGACCCTCGAGTACGCGCGAACTGTGCCATTTATTCGTCTGTGAAGGACAATATAAAATCGGATTCCGGGTGCATAACTTCAGCAATATAAACTTCATTGTTCACAAAAAAAAAAAAAAAAAACAGACCAAGGAAGTCATATAGTTCACATGCGGAGTGCATGTGAACTATACGACTTCCTTGGACTTTTTTTTTTTTTTTTTTTTTTTGTGAACAATGAAGTTTATATTGCTGAAGTTATGCACCCGGAATCCGATTTTATATTGTCCTTCACAGACGAATAAATGGCACAGTTCGCGCGTACTCGAGCGTCGGAAGCCTCAATATATTCTCGAGTGGGCTGTTTAGGTCACCAGCCCAGTTTGCCAAAAAAGGTCTGAGAAGTTTTCTCAGAAAGAGCTCGCAGAGCTCTTCGCTGTGGTAGGGGTCTCGGCAGTTAACACACCACATCAGTCGGCGGTCCATAAATTGTGGAAGCACAGCGCTCGAGAGGAACTTGCAAATCCTTCCACAACCGCGAATATCTGCCGACTGTAGAGCCCTATCGACAAAGGTGCAGACGAGCTTGCACAGCCAGACAGCTTCAGGTCGTGGATAGCTCAGTCCTACTTGGTCAAGGCTAAACATGGACTGATATGCTCCGTCATGCGATGCATTTCCCTTAAGTTGCGCTTGCATTCAGGACACGTCACCTGCAACGTTTAGCGGGTTCTACACATTAACCTTCCTTGCTTTCACTGAGAAATTCTTATTCCTTTGCTAGGTTGAATGTTTCAGCTAATTACTTTGAAATTATGACAAGTTCTACAAATAAAAATGGTCACCTTTTGTTTGCAATCGAGGGCCAAGTAGCCAGCCATGTAAGTCAGCGGTGCGAACTCAAGTTCGGAAGAGACTTTATTGTGCTTCAACTGCAGGATTTCCTGTTTCACGAGTGCAGTTGGCACATTTCATCGCCGTCTAGCACTCAGAACTAGAACGCGCATTTACATTTCCGGCAGCTTCCAAAATGCCAACACAAACCACACACGCGAGTGCAGAGTGACACTACGATATTTTTGCCGAGCACGCCGGTGCATAGGTGGGGGGAAAGCGAGTTTTGCTGCCTTCTGCAACCGGGGCAGCGCCTCGATATTGCCGAAGCCAATGACAGGCAGATATTTTATCTGGGTAGCGGAGCAAGAGCGCGTTGGGCGCCTTCTCTAAACTCCGTTTCACCTTATGTTGTACCGCAGCGAAGGCTGGAAGCGTGAGCTCATAGCGTTGACAGCTGCCCTTGCTGCACGAGAGCTTGTGCCGCCGAGGTGAAACAGAGTATTAGCCCCGTGCGCGACCGAAAGCGTCGCTGTGGTCGGCCTTCCACGATTGGCCGAGCGCTGACTATGACGTAGGGAAGGGGATTTATCATCGACGGAAATAAGAGGAATGATAGAACTTTAATTTTGACGGTGTTGGCAGTGTTGCTTTGAGAGCGCAATGATTTCAGGCTTCCACCATGCTATTTACGAACACCATCGAACTTGT